>NC_090660.1:110774926-111376170 GCF_013368605.1 Nyctibius grandis
AAATACAGGCTGGGCAGAGAATGGATTGAGAGCAGCCCTGAGGAGAAGGACTTGGGGGTGACGGTCGACGAGGAGCTCAGCATGAGCCAGCAATGTGCACTTGCAGCCCAGAAGGCCAACCGTATCCTGGGCTGCATCACCAGCAGTGTGGCCAGCAGGTCGAGGGAGGGCATTCTGCCCTCTACTCTGCTCTCATGAGACCCCACCTGCAGTGCTGTGTCCAGCTCTGGGGCCCCCAACATAAGAAGGACATGGAGCTGTTGGAGCAAGTCCAGAAGAGGCCACAAAGATGATCAGGGGGCTGGAGCACCTCTGCTATGAAGAGAGGCTGAGAGAGTTGGGGCTGTTCAGCCTGGAGAAGAGAAGGCTCTGGGGAGACCTTCTAGCAGCCTTCCAGTACCTGAAGGGGCTACAGGAAAGTGGCAGAGGGACTTTTTACAAGGACATGTAGGGACAGGATGAGGGGTAATGGTTTTAAACTGAAAGAGGGTAGATTTAGATTAGATATTAGGAAGAAATTCTTTGCTGTGAGGGTAGTGAGGCACTGGCGCAGGTTGCCCAGAGAAGCTGTGGCTGCCCCCTCCCTGGCAGAGTTCAAGGCCAGGTTGGACGAGGCTTTGAGCAACCTGGTCTAGTGGAAGGTGTCCCTGCCTGTGGCAGGGGGCTTGGAACTGGATGATCTTTAAGGTCCCTTCCAACCCAAACCATTCTATGATTCTATATTCCATGTACAGCTGCTACTGATACAGGCTGTTTTAAGGATGTGGAAGTCACTTCTTTTAAGGGCTACAGAAGCAGTAGCCTTTTACTCTGGTAGCACTGCACCTTGGGATGAGAAGATAGAGAAAAGTTTCAAAGAGTACTGACAACTGGCTGAACTATTTGTACTGTCAAGCAGCAATTCAAATTTACCAAGATGTCTTGCACTCCATCCATCGTGAGACATTCAAAACGGTATCCGTCCTTCTCGCTAAGAATCCCACAGGACTAAGTCCTGACATACCTTGAACACTCAGTTTAACCCAATTTTATTGTAACATTGCATAATCTGTGCTACCAGCAACTCCCTTTGGAGTCGGCACCAATTTCTATTTGTAATATTAAAAATGTAATAATGAGGAAACATCAGTTGTGCTGGGAATACAAGAAAAATCAATGTCTGTGTATGCCTTAATTAGAACAAGGTATCCAGCTAGATACTTGCTTAATTTTTCAACAGCACTCTGAATCTTCACTGTGGCCCCTTGGCACCACTGAAATCCAAGTAAACACTGCTCTCCCCTTACATCTTCTGTTGCTGATCTTTTGAATTTCTCTAGCAAGTTGTAGAGAGTTATCACAGAATCACAGAATGTTAGGGATTGGAAGGGACCTCGAAAGATCATCTAGTCCAATCCCCCTGCCGGAGCAGGATTGCCTAGACCGTATCACACAGGAACGCGTCCAGGCGGGTTTTGAATGTCTCCAGAGAAGGAGACTCCACAACCTCTCTGGGCAGCCTGTTCCAGTGTTCGGTCACCCTCACTGTAAAGAAGTTTTTCCTCATATTTATGTGGAACCTCCTGTGTTCCAGCTTGCACCCATTGCCCCTTGTCCTGTCAAGGGATGTCACTGAGAAGAGCCTGGCTCCATCCTCATGACACTTGCCCTTTACATATTTATAAACATTAATGAGGTCACCCCTCAGTCTCCTCTTCTCTAAGCTAAAGAGACCCAGCTCCCTCAGCCTCTCCTCATAAGGGAGATGTTCCACCCCCTTAATCATCTTCGTGGTTCTGCGCTGGACTCTCTCTAGCAGTTCCCTGACCTTCTTGAACTGAGGGGCCCAGAACTGGACACAATATTCCAGGTGTGGCCTCACCAGGGCAGAGTAGAGGGGGAGGAGAACCTCTCTTGACCTGCTAACCACACCCCTTCCAATACACCCCAGGATGCCATTGGCCTTTCTTGGCCACAAAGGCACATTGCTTATTATTATTATTATTGCTTATTATTATAGTGGTGCATTTTTCTTAAAAAAGGCACCACAGAAGTGAGCAAGTAAGAATTTGTATTTTTAAAATAAAGGTTAAAATGAAGGTTATCTATTTCGAAGTTGCACTACTGGTTGGCAGCAGCCCTACCTATGAACATCAAAACAATAGAGTGAAGTAAGCCATGTGAATTCAAGTAATCTTTTTTTAATGCTACTTACTGCTATATTGCTCTGTGGAGGCCCTACATAGCACAAGGTCGTCTTCTAAACAGGTTTAGAAGAGATAAATAGAAACAGTGAGTGTTTACTGTCTTTCTAGAATACTAAAAGCCAAAAGTAAGTTAGAATTAGTGATAAAGTAAGTGTGCTCCTCAGAAATTAAGAACTAGAAATGCCTGAACTAGAGGCAGTTATGGAAAGTAACGTATTCATGGCTATGCACTATCACAGCTTAACACATTTGGGTCTGGCTGCCTTTGACTTTAAACCTGTCTTTCCTAGTTTTACTTTACTGAATGATTGTATCATCCCAGCCCTGTATTTCAAAACATTCAACTTTATAGGCTTTTAATTTTTGATCCCCTTTAATACAATTTTAACTGCGTTTGTGTTAGCCTTGTTTCTCATGAAAACCAGAAGCACACACCAGATAAAAGGCATTTCAGTGCTCCAGAGGAACAGAGCATGACAACAGCCACGTTGTTGTGTTCCATGACAATGGCCTATTACAGAAATCGATGACCTGTAAAAAGTTTTACTTAAGCCTACTCTGGCTCAAGTGTTTTCCAAAGCCAGTAATTACAGCCTCTGATATATAGGTAGAAATGAAGAACAAAGTAATTCTTATTCAAGTTACTGAATGGAAGTTCAGTGTAGGCTCACCATAATAACCCTCCCTCTAATTACAAGCTTTTTGAGATGATGCTTCTGTTTATAGACACACATACAAGGAAAAAATAAATATCAGTGACTTCCATAGTTGCAGTTGTTGGAACTGGGCATGTACCACGTGTCTCCTTGCATCCTCACATGATTCTAAGAGCAGTGTAAGTTGTGATGTTCCCTTGGATCCCTGTAGGAATCAAAGCTCTTGGCTCCTCAAGAGCTCAAGGCTCTATGCTGTGTTACAGGACCTAAACAGCAGCCACATCATTCTTCAGCTAGGCATTCGTTTCTCCTAAAGTCTCCATCTACTGCACCCAAAGACAGAAGGGCAAGCAGAATTAGCTTAGTTAGTCAAATAACAGAAGCAAACCTTCTCAAATTTGGCTTTTGATTTAACAGTCAAGTCAAAGGCATAATGCCTGATAAGAAATCAGTTGGTGGCCTCCAGGATTCATGTAGACATGACCATGAAACAGGCACAAGTCCAAGTCTCTACTATGATGACTCATAAGTCTCCGTATTCTGGTGAAGTCAAGTTAAGAGCAGACAGATATACACTCTATGGTCCACTTCAAGATTTTTACTGTTAAAAAACCTCAACTTGATAAAGCCTTAAAAAAGGCAATTTAAAGCCCTTAATCCACTCAAAACTACATCAGGGCCCTCTCCAGACTTCTGGACTCAACACCAATGATTCCACATTGCTTTGTGGCAGAATAAGATTTATGGATTCTCTACCAGCACTTTCATCCCAGGTGGATCCTCTTAAAACGCTCTGTAGGTCTGAACTGACAATCAGGACCTCTGCCCTTTCACTCACTATCTCACTGCAGCTGGATTTCTCCCATGGAATAGTCCCTGTCTCCACGCTGTCCCCACAAAACCACAGACTTCTGTCCTGTGAACTGCACATCTACTGGGAAGGGCATTCACCATCTTTGTTCTTTTTAATACTGATGAAGTTTATGCTACTGACTCTTGTGGGTTTTTCCAGTGAATGCTCCACTAAGTCTTTCAATAGAACCATCAACACTGAAAAGCTCTGAAGACAGGTATCATCCAAGAAACACCTTTGGCCCTCACCAAAGATATTTTTCAGTCTTTTACTCCCAATCTACTAACACTGAACCTTCCTTGAGTTCAGATTAATTAGAGAAAAGAAGCATGTTTAATGTACTAGAGGTTCTGTGGGCCAACATCTGCATTACACTGAGAAATAAGGAATTCACAGTTTTAAGGGAAAGATGTCACTTAGAGAACTGGATAAGGATAAAAAGTGGGATCAGAATGGGGGTTTCCTCAACATGCAGAAGAGAGACAACCGCTTACCAAACAACTGTTTTTAGAAAAAATATTTTAATTTTTTTCCTATAACCATGTCAGATCAGCTAAAGATTTAGCTTTGCATGAGGTACAAGCCACTAAAAGGTTAAGGCTTCTAAGTTGAAGACAGTAACAGCTGCAGCGAGACCATTCTATTTCCAACTGCATCGCTATTTCCTTAAGTTTTTAAACAGGGAAAAAAAAAAGCCATTCTTAAACTAGGTATTAACCAGTTGAAACACATTTACTTTAGGGCTTCCTTCAACAAAGTTCTCTGAAAGAGAAACTCAGTACTTCAAAGGATAAGATATTGGGCTGTGGCAGGAAAATTAATTGGAAACTGGAAGAGCTGGGTTCAACCCCCTACAGCAAGACAAGTTTTGTTACAATTAAGCTTCATTGGTTTTGTCACTTCAAATTGTGGGAGAACTCATGCAAGAACACTCGATCACGGTCTGTGTGGCACAGTTTTCCTCTCCCCTCCACCCTCCCATGACAGGGGGCATCCTGGGTCAGAACTATGCCATGCTTTTCAATGCATGGGCAATAAATACAACACAGCCTCTGAGCTTCAGCCTTTTCCGTTAAAGCATCTGTTTGTGTTGTTTCATCTGGTCCATCTCATCTCACCTGAACAAATCCAGATATTTATTAGTTACTGACAGTTTTCAAATTTCAAACAAGCCGGAATGGGGTCAGAAGAATCAGGTAATTAAATTGCTGCACATTTTGAAAAAAAAAAATCAGTCTTCACGCATTCTTTGACAGCCCATCAGTCAGCTAATGAGCACAAACATAATGACAGATCTATCAGCACTCATTTAGGCCCAAAACCATCAGCGTGTGCTGTCCCTCATCACGCGAGGGTATCAAAGGACACATGGGATGAGTGGTTTAACATCTTCATGGTCAAGAAACTAGGGCAAACTTGAAGAAATCAAGTAAGCAGGTTTCACTACGTCCACAAGAATTTATTGACCTTTTTTATGATACGTTTGATCATGGGTAGGCATTAAAAAGACTCATAAAGATGAAAATGTTACTTTATAGTGCATTTTTATTCTATTCAGTTACTCCCTGGAAACAATAAAATCAATTTCCCACCACATCATAGTGATGAAATATGCAATTTGTGTACAACAATCTGACCATTTGCAGCAACAGCAGGTGGTAATGAATTAAGTTGGTGTTACACAAACAAGACACCTCTGTAAGCCCACAATACACACAGAGCCATCAATCCAGCCTTCCTTCAGTCCCTGTTAGAACACACAGAAATACTAACGTGGGGGCTACTTAACCTTGTGCAGTTTTTTAAATGCTGAGTTGTACTTGGCCTGAAAACACAATCTCTTACAAAAGGATCTGGTACTTCAAACACTTTTGCACATGAGCTTCAGGAAGCAAAGAGATTTTATATATTTGCAATCTGTGCTCTTAATACGTCTAAATTTATTTTAAAATAATTACTTCATTAGTAGCTACAGGAAAAATAAAAAATCTTTTTCAACAAGGAGTATGTGTACTTTAATATGAACTATAATACATACATTTCCACACAAAACCAGAAGCCTGTTGTGACAATACACCCTCCACACTACAAACAATTCATTTTTTCCCCTGCAGCAGTACTCCACAGGTCAGAGGCACCTACTGTCACTCAAACCCCCATGCAAACTGGTACAGTAGGCAGCTTTAGGAAAAATGACACAAAGGGATAAAATACTATTAAGTATTCCAACCGAAGGATACAGTATTTCATTGCACTATTAATTTTACTCTGAAATTGGGTCTCTGGGATCTTTGTAACTTGGAAGAGGTTCTCTCAGTGCTTACTAAAGGCAAGGGGTGGGTGACTAGTATCCTCAGCATCATACAACCCCTTGCCAGCAGAGAACTATGGATTAAGTTTGTTCTATTTTAATCCTAAGGTACAGCAGAGTAGAAAAGTCAATGAATTTCCACCACACCTTGAGTACTGTCCAGAAAGTCCACAGAAGTGCAGCTAAAATGATTAAGGGGGAGAGCAGCAGCCATGTGAGGGGAACCTAAAAAAGCTGAGACTCCAGCCAAGAACTTGATCAATACTTGCAAAATCCAAGATGAAGGATAAACTGAACCCTAAAAAAATCCCCTATTTCTTTTGGTCAAAGGATCTTTTCTAAACAGGAGGTAGTGGACAGCAGACTGTGGAGGCAGATGATAGCAGAAAATTCATAAATGTATGGACAAAAGGCACATGAGTGGATATTAAAAGACTCTAGAAGTCTCAATGCAGTGGATGCTGAAGACACACAAGGAGGATGGACTGTAGATAACAGCCACGCTGGCACGGTCTCCTGAAAGAGTCACAAACAGGAGATGCTGTCAAAGAGAGCGGACCACTGATCTGACACTTGTTTTTTACATTAGGAACATCCATAAAAGCTTATCCTTTTGCTTCTACTGTGGAAGCTGAAATATGACCCTTAGTGCTTCCAGAAAGTTCAGATGAAAATATAGATATACCACCTTTGCGAGCTTTCTCATGCCTTACACGTTTTGTAAGCTACATTTATCAAGTCATGATGATTTCCAGGCTTGGAAAAGACTGACATCAGGTCAAAAACCTAAAAGAAGTCAAATAACATTCTGACAATTTTTGTGCATAAAACAAACCAGAAAATTAAACAATTCTAAAAAAAAGCATATCTATGAATGCATCAGGAAAGTCTGCACTGTATATTCTGAACCTTATAAGGGTTCATATAATTATGTTTAAAAAAAAAAAAAAAACCAAATTAAAGATGACCTGTCACTCATGCAGTATTTTCAAAGGTTTTTTTAAAACTGACAAATATTTTGTTGCACACAGTTCAAGTTCTCACGTATGGTTTAAAGTTCAAATACCATTAAAGCAATTTAAGTCTGGTCTCTCAGATCTGCCTCTGTCAGACAACAGAACCGATATATGATTATTTCTGAAGAATATATTTATACAGAGGTTTGAGTTAATTTTTCAAAGGCAAGTAAGTTGTCACCACAGGCTGCTGAACCAACTTAATATAACCAGTTTGTCCTTCCTGCTGCCAAAGCTGCGGAGCTGGCTACCCCTTTTCTCCCTGCCAAGCATTTCCTCATCCACTCTTCCTGACTATGCAGCCCTTGCTTCCCTTCTGTGGCCTCCTGCTGCTTCTTGAACAGTTTTTGAGCTGCTTTTACTTATTAAGACAGAAGAAATCAATCCAGGCTTCTTTTTTTCTGGTTTTGGTGGGGGTTTGTTTTTGGTTTGTTTGGGTTTTTTTGAGGGGAGGTCCATTTCAATGTGGTGAAGTGGCTCAGAAAAGCTCTACAGCAGCTCTGGAGCCAGCACAAAGTAAACAGCAAAAGCACATGGCCAGTAGTAGGGAGGAGGTGGCTTCCCAATTTTGGCAGCTGCAAGCTGGTATGTCAGCTCACTGCCTCCTCTTGGACCACTCGAGGGGAGGGGGGGTGGTGGTGATGTACAAATTTAACGTACGATGGGAGATTGATGCACAAATTTTCCTCTGCACTCACAAAAGGTTGGAGAAATGAGTGAGTTTCGTATTGGTGAAATTGCTTTTTTCAGTACAGCTGCACAAACCATCTGCAGTCCAAATCTGACAGCTCTGAGTCTCCGATGCTAAACTATTACGTAGCCTTTACTGATTTTCAATACCTAGGCAAGTGTGGGGCTGGGGGGGTGGAGAGGAGAAGGAGGGAGGGCAGAGCACTGGTAGGGGAGGAAGAGGAATTCTTCCATTGTAATTATTAAAGGCAGCAAAAATAATTTGGTTTAAATACCAATATTAAAAATTCAAGTGTCATTTTCAAGTTCAACCTTATTTTTTTTCCCTCTTCCTTTAAAGCCATTTATCAACTATTAGTTGGTACCCAGATAAGTTTGACCAACTAAAAGGGAAGATTTGAAAAAGAGACCAAGAATCTTAAGAGTAACATATTGAAATGGCACAGAAACATATCCAGAAAATGTCAGGGTGAACAGAAGGGACAAACACGAAGACAGAATAGAGAGGAGCTGCTGAGTAAAACAAGTAACACCCTTGAGGCAGAGTGACTGAACTTTTATGGTGCTCAGCAGCAGATTCAAAAATGAGAGTCCAGCTTCCTGGGTGAAATCACGCTCACCTTCCAGTGCCCTGCCTGCCTCACCACGGAGGATCATGCTGATCTACAAAGCTCCTACGTACAACTCCTTAATAATAAACATGAGTGGTTCTTTATGTCACCAACAGACCTATGTCACCTCTACTCCTTACCCTGCATACAAAAAAAAAGAATGGAAACTGCAGATGAGTTGTTACATTTTAATCATGAAAAATAAAAGTTTTTACAGTAATGGCTTTGCTGAACTTAAAAGTTTTGTTTCTATAACAGACTTTAAAAAATTGTATATAATAGACTAAATGTAAGGCCTCAGACATACATTAATTGCTTATCATTAATTTCAAATTATTCTTGTATTTCCCGTCAGTGGAGCAACACAAGGAATTTATCTTGTAGTGAGCTCCCAGTTTGAAGTGTTTCTAAATTGGACAATCACAGCTGCTCTAGTATCCAGTGTACTCCTGAGATACATCTATCTTCTAAAAAAACACAAAAAAAATCAGTCTGATGCTATGCTTTGCAACATGCACTTTGATGGTATTACAAAATGTATGTGAAGGAAGAATAACAAGGTGTGGATAGTGTATTTGTGAAATACTGGACACATTGGCAAAAATGTATCAGAACTTTGTATCTCTAGAAACTTTTACTATTAAAAATTGAGGCATCTCTTGACTTTGGGTTCAGATCAGACAGTGCATGAGCTGAAGGCCTTGAAGGCACAGTCTGGAAGGAAAAAAAAATAGTCTAAGTACCTAGTTTACTCAAAACAATTACAATTTCCCTTTGTTTAGGAGCAGAGTGTTTACTAACAGATTAGACAGAAGTTCTGGTACTAGAGCAGGTTGTATCATTTGATACATTCTTACCAATTAAATTCTTAACGCCAATAATTTGGCAGAAGTTAATGAAATTCCTGGGGAACAGAACAGACAAGGAAGGCTTGTTTGTATCCGATACAAGGCAGCCAGTGATGAGCACCTCTAATTTGGACCAAAATCAACAAAGCATCCGACAGTTAACTGTCATGGCACCACCTACAGACCTTCAGCCAGGGATCAGAATTTAAGGAGGTGGCAGAAGCACATTATCTGTTAAAAGGAACTTTTTGGGCAGAAACCATTCGAACACATGACAGAACCAGTAACTCGGATGAAGTGTAAAGGAAAAAGGTTAATTTGAAATATGCCCAGTCAATGGCAGTACAAGCACACCTAAACTTGATTATTTCCCAATATTTTGTAAATGTCAAAGTATGGTTTCAAGATGCTCAGCATTTGCCTGAAACATGATTCCGTTACATTTTAGTCAGCTGCAAGGTACTTCCCTGAGCAAGTGAATTGAGTTTCATAGATAGCAGGGATTTAAAGAGGAAAAACTCATTTAAAATGCAGTTATATTCTTCTGTCAAATCCAACACCACTCAGAGGAACGATGGACACTGAAGAGATGCAACCAGCAAAGAGCAAAAAGCAGAGCTTGCCAGGCTTGGAGAACATTTGTGTTCCACCTGGTCAATGTGGAACTAGGATGTTACACCCCAGGCAGCCTTGGGGGACACTGTCCACACAGCTCTGCTACTGGGTTTGGGGAGATGTAGTGCCACCGTTCCTTCTACACAAATGGAAGATGTGAGACATTAAGAGTTAATAAGATTTGCTCCAAAGAAATAAGCTGCAAATTATTTTCCCACTCCAGAAGGAAATTAGTTTTCCCACTTTAAGGAGCGAATAGAAGAATACTTCGCTAATACAAAGAGGAGTACAGAGCACCATATTTGATGAGACTTTGTGCTTTACTTTATCCCTTCAGCTAAAATAAAATAAAAAAAACCTACACAACCCCTCTTAAACAAACACCCCCAAGCCACCACCTTTCACTTACTGCAATGCTACGCATTTACAGTTTCAAGAAAGAGCAAATTCTGATTCATTAATGTGCAACACTAATTCCTCATTTAAGATGTCAGTTAATAGAGACTGAAAACATCCCTGTTTCACTCTTCTTGTGAAAAATGTATTTTTCACGGCAAGAACTTCAGCTGCACAGACTGTCTCACTGCTGTACTTCATAGCAAGAGTGAGATGTACACAAAAAGGGTGTTGCTGTAAGAAAAAAACCCTCCAGGAACAGAAACTGGCATGTTTCTTCACTGCAAAAGCAGCAGCACAGCCTACCCCATTTACTCACTTATTTTAACTATCCCCTACCACGATCTCGCTGAAGGTCAGAAAGCTGCATTTCTTTCAAGATTTCTTCATTGGAATTGAGGTTTCTATGGCCAACTCGAACTGTGGAAGACTTTCTTCATCCCCAATCTGTGCTCGGTATTGTTTTATACCAGACAACTGAAGATTCTTCATTTTTTCAATTAATCAACAGAAACTCACAGCTCAAAGATTTCAGAGACGAAGACAACTGATACCAAAACTAAACAAAAACTTGTTTCAGTTTCTATTTACTTCACATTTATGATGTACTAAGTTATTTGTTACAAAAACCTCATCCATTTTCCCTTGCCCATCGCAATTCAGTCATTTTAACAGTATTTAAAAGGAGAGGACTTAAAAAAAATATATCTTTTTTTCTTAACTATTTCACTGGTGTGTCTGCCTTTGTTTAATTTTCTGTCACCTGCAAAATACTTAATTTCAGACTTTTTTTTAATCAAGAGTTGTTGCTTTTATAAATCAGATAAATGTCCAGGAAAAAAAAAGACCAAATACTTTATTCCTCATTTTCCAGATGTAAAACGTAATTTTAGAACTGGATTTGTTCTTTCAGAGTTTAATTTAAAAAAGGGAATACGTTGCTGCACAGCATGTATTCCATCTTAAACTTACAGATTTACCTTGATGTTTTGTTTCGTCTATAAGGCATTTAACAAAGGTATACACCAATATGAGATATTTGCAAAGAAATTCTTTTGGATAGGGTTTGTCAATTCCTCCAGGACATCTTGCAGGAGAGGCTTAAATTCCTTGTTTGTTTGTTTTAATGCAACAATAGTAAGATTAAAGAGAGATATAACAAATTACTTTGGGAATATTCCTGAGAACATGTTGTTTTGACAGCAAGCTCTGAACTTCGAAATCAAGTTATTATAACATTTATATAATCTACTCTTACATGCTAAAACAAACCAGTTCACTGCGATAAAACAAACAGCATGTCTGTGGCCCAGAAGGAGGGAGAGGAAAAGGGAAAGAACACAAAGACGTAGTAATCATAGCCAGAAATAACAGTCCATCTAAAAATTCAGTGCCAAGTTACACTGCACCACCAATGTCAAAGAAAACATACGCCATAATTAACAAATCAACAACCTAAAGTGTTCGGGATCCACCCTTCTTCAGTTTGGCCTTAATTTTGCACCATACCTCTGGATTTCCAGGAGAAAAGCAGCTTTGAATATAAGTATAAAATAACTACATTTATGTTCAGGTGATAAGCACTGGCATATGTACGTCCACACAGACAAGGAAGGAGGAAGCCTTCAACACCTGAAAAGACCTGGCCCTACAAACCTGTAAAAAACCGCACAGTCGGTCACAAAGGACACATTTTATGAGCAACTTTATTGCGTTACAGGAGGTTGACTGTCCTTGGAAGAACAGAAGCTTACGTCGTATCTACTGCCTGCTCCGAGAAATACTTTTCCCATTGGAGAAAAGGAACAAGACAGCATTTTTATTTCCATTTCCAACAGAACTGGAGCAATACTAATAATCTGAGTGTAGATTGGATATAAAGACTGAGGAAAGCCTAATAAAAAGAAGGAAAAATATTCCCTCCAAGATTTTTATGGTAATAAGTTACAAAAGTTATAGACAAACTCCTGCTTTGTATGATTATTCCAGGCCTGAAGCATCACGTATACCACAGAGATGGAAACAAAACTAAAATTCATGGTAACTGTCACATCCTCACTCCAGGTACCATCCACTCTAGTGAAATGGAATGGTTCCCACTCCCCTAAATGTAGTGTTACTCAAAAGTACTGAAGTTTACTCAACTTCTTGTTTGTTCCTGTCACTGAGCAGGAAAATACTGACTGGCTTAAGGCATCAGTGATCAGTGACTGAGTCTTTAAAAAAAAAAAAAAAGGATTAAAATAACTCCTTATAGCCTATTAACAGCTTGTGTAGATCCACACACACACACACTACGGGCAAGCACGCTTAACAGACAAGTAAACCTAAAAAGCTGAGGTTTGCTTTATCTGCCTCTGGTCTGCCCTCTTGCCGTCTCCAAATACAGCGTGTTCATACCAAACTTCCCTGAATTGCCTCATATCATTCTGAAGACAGACGGATGCGAGCGCAAGTTTCAAAGCTGGCTTAATTTCTCGTTCTCCTGCACAAGCCACCACAGCTACACAAGTGAGTTCAGTAACTTGAGATACTTGAATGGAAAAATCCTTAAGCTAATATTTTTGACACCTCTGTGCTCATAAATACGTACCCAAGTATGATCCCATCTTATAACCAGTTTCAAATATGTGGTTTCCAATATGAGGGTTTTCCCCTCTTTTTGATGAATTTTACTTGTTCCTGAGATTCATAAGCCCAAACCCTCTGTCCTTCTTGGCCCCAAGGGCACATTGCTGGCTCATGGTGAACTTGTTGTCCACCAGAACTGCCAGGTCCTTCTCTACAGAGCTGCTTTCCAGCAGGTCAGCCCCCAGCCTGTACTGCTGCATGAGGTTATTCTTCCCCACATGCAGGACCCTACACTTGCCTTTGTTGAATTTCATGAGGTTCCCCTCCGTCCAGCTCTCCAGCCTGTCCAGGTCTCACTGAATGGCAGCGCAGCCTTCTGGTTTATCGGTCAGTCCTCCCAGTTTTGTGTCATCAGCAAACCTGCTTGTCAGCTCTCTGGCATATTCCTGAGGTGCCTATGTAACTCCCAAAATGAGTGTGGAAGAAAGAACAAGTAATTGACGTTTTCCTGTCCAAGCACTGATTATGCCTTGTATCCATTTATTTAGTTTATATTTTATATGACCTACTCCATGAAATGGTATGCATATATATATATATATATATATATATGTAAAAATAGAAAAGTCTGAAGAAAAGGAGGCTCAGGGGAGACCTTATGGGTCTCTACAACTACCTTAAAGGAGGTGAGGTGAGTGTTGGTCTCTTCTCCCAAGTAATAAGTGATAGGACAAGAGGAAATGGCCTCAAGTTGTACCGGGGAGGTCTAGATTGGATATCAGGAACAATTTCTTCATGGAAAGGGTTATCAGGCATTGGAACAGGCTGCCCAGGGCAGTGGTGGAGTCACCATCCCTGGAGGTATTTAAAAGGCAGGTAGATGTGGTGCTGAGGGACATGGCTTAGTGGTGGACTTGGCAGTGCTGGGTTAACGGTTGGACTCAACGATCTTAAAGGTCTTTTCCAACCAAAACGATTCTCTGATTCTATGATAATATGGCTGAAGGAACTTAGTAGCAAAAGTACAAAGGTGCAAATCCCTCATTTCAAGGGCAGAACAGAACTGTGCAATGACGTTCTCCTACCTCTGTATTAGAAAGCCCCAGGCTTTAAGTCCTCCCATTGTAACTAGAGAAAAAAAAACCTTAAAATTAGAAGGCATAGACTTAGAAACACATACAGAAAAGCCTCCCTTCTGCTAAAACTACAGTTAGTTGATAAAACATTAACACACTGCGCTGACAGGCACCACTGCTATCTGCCCATCCCACCTCTGTGCCAGAGGGCACAGCTGAACAGCTCAGGGTGCAAATCACCCATTCCTTTGCCACTCACATGATAAGAGCAGCACTGCACTGCCAACACCCCTGGGTGTAGAACAGGTACACGACTCCCTGCCACCTGAGCCGTACCTTTACCCTCCGGTAAAGGGCTGGGATGGGTGTCTGCAGCACAGGTATGCTTCTGTTTTGACAGGTACAGCTACATACAGCCATAAAGCAGAGACCTGTCAAGCCAGCCTTTTAGTTCTGCCAGTATGATCGGAGACCATTGCAATCAAACACCTGAATGGACAAAAAGCTGCTGTTCAAGTCGACTGGCAATGCAGGTTGTTGTATGGGAATCAGCCCTTACGATCACATTGAAAAGGTTCCTCTACTCTAAAGTATCTTTGCTGCAATTCTTCAGTTTATCTTGACCAACCATCATGTCACAGACTAGACAAAACCCCCTTTGAGTTGAACACACTAGGGTTGCAGGAATACGATTCCTTCTAGTATCTCCCTGTAAAAGCAAGAACAACAGATCACTGCTGAGTTGCAAACTAACAGCAGAAAGCCTACGAGAAGAGCTTAAATCTTATTGCCCCTTATCTTCAGAAGCCAGCTGAGAAGCTTCAGGAATACATCCAGTTCCTTACCATCCTCCTCCCTAGAAATAAAGATTTAACAGGACTGCAGACCATTACTCACCCTGTAACTACTCATGATGAAAAAAAAGTTCTTTGCTAAAATAACATTTATATGCTTATTTAAGGAGAAAACTCAACCAGTACAGGAATCCACGACCAAATACTGGCAATAAAGTCATTAGTCTAACTTCATCAAGAAGTAATAATGTTTAAATGAAGAAAAGTCTGGTTTTACTGACTATTTTAAGTAGAATGGGCTTAGGCCAAATTCTTATAGGAACTAGGAGAAAAGCATGCAACGAAAGGAAGGTACTACCGTTCTTTAATCATTAGACAACCGCAGGGTGTCACATACTATAAGGAACACAACGGTGAATATGATCTGCATCTTGTACAACGCGGAGAAGCAAAAGCTTCCCATCACTGTTTTATGTTTAAAATTATTGTATCTGTACCTCTTCCAATTCTGAAAGGAAACTGCCACATCCCTGAGGGCCCGTTCAGCTAATGTAAGATGAACTATCAAACACTGGCTGCAGAGGAGTTAAGACTATTCAATTTCCTCTGGCAAAAAGAGAATTTTAGTTCCACAGCACGTCAAACTGAAGTCAAAGTTTAGCTTTCAGTCTCAAAATGCTACACTTCAGTTTATTATGCTCCTCATCTGTTGATATGACAGCTCTTCACTGAAGTGTTCTCAGTAGCTGTGAGCAGTTGTACCAAGTAATGGCAGAACTGAAGGTCACACACCAATTTTCTTCCTGTACTTACTCAAGGTGAAGAGACTCAGGCCACAGAAAGAGCTGTTTTTCCTTAGAAATTTCCTCAATAAAGCAAGGGACAATATTTAATTCGCAGAGTGAGTCTGATTTAAATTACAAAAGACAAACCAAACCCCTAGTGCTTAGTTTTATGGATCTGAAGTCATTGGCAGGGGAAACACTATTTTGGAAAGCAGTGACAGTGCTTAGGAAAAGTAATAAGCAACCTCTCTTCTGGCAAAGAAATAAACCTTGGTTATCAAATGAAAAAAAAAAAGGGGGGGGAGTTTGTTTACAGATTATTTTCAATGAAATGACTCAGCAGGATTGAATTCCACCCAGAAATACTTTTCGTAACATCTTTGCTAAGCTACATTCAATATCAGAAGAGGAAAATTCAACCCTGTTCCTGCATGCCAGTAAACAAAGTGTCATGTAAGTGCTGGACAACCACCAGTTAACTCCATAACTTCAGCAATCCCCATCCTTTACAAACTGTCAGAAAAAAACTGGCATCATTAATTCTCAACATGGATTCAACAGTAGATATTGCAGTGATCCCACTTACTTTGCAAGAGGATGAAATCTTCATGAATGCTACAATATTTTTACAATTGCTATAATCAAATATATTTATGATGAGCTGTGCTTAAGTTTGTTTTAATAGAACATTTACAAAGACATTTCCTTATGTCTGTCTTTTTTTTGCTGTGCTAGTTTATAGAACTCAGCAGCTTGCACGGGCTTGCCGACTGTAATGGGATAGTGTATATTCATTTAAGATGTCTCCAGTTTTTAATAGATTACCATAAACAAACCTGTATCAGGTCATGAATTTAAGGATATTAGTGAGGGTTTTTTTTAAGACTAACAATTAAGGAAAATTACAGACTCTCTGCTGACACACCGAATTTTGTACAAGACATGAATTTGCAACTATTCCATTTAAGCAACACTTCAGCAAGTGGAAGGATTGAGACAAGCTGGTATTTCTTACAAATATAACACAAGTCAGAAAAGCTTATTTCATTACAATAGTTCTTCCAATAAAAGCTGTGCATGAAGATCAGTTGCCCAATGAATTGTGTTTGCTAAAAATGCATCAAAAACAGGTAAGAGATCACCTTCAGTATCTAAGGATGCGAATTCTGAAATACTGCAAGAGTTTCCAGGCTGACTGTGTAGGGAAACTGATGCTGAGTCTGTGTGTGTGCGTGTGTACATACACGTGCCATAGAGGAAATAAAAGATATATACACACACAATATGACCTGTGGTAAAAAAATTTCGAACATAAACTGA
This sequence comes from Nyctibius grandis, assembly GCF_013368605.1. Taxonomy (NCBI): domain Eukaryota; kingdom Metazoa; phylum Chordata; class Aves; order Nyctibiiformes; family Nyctibiidae; genus Nyctibius; species Nyctibius grandis. The sequence continues at coordinate 110,791,655 of NC_090660.1, forward strand.
ATAAGAAAGCTGTTAAGGTCACAAACTCCCGTTTGACTTTTCAGCAAAAATGCACCATTCTCTTAAAGTCTGACTTCCAGACTTTGCTCTTCAGCCTTTTTCTAATGCACCTTCAAAAGGATGTTTAAAACATTCCATTTTCCTTGCCTAAGTTTTAGTTTTGCCCAGGTAGCTCAGAATTTAATTCCACGCTGGTTTACTGGTTCATTCCTAGGTGCTGCAACTGATAAGATCATACATCTCCATTACACAGGGAACAGCAAATGCTCCCCCAGCCCTTAAAACAATCACTTCCCTTTTTTGTAAAAATATCTCAAGCTCCATCTTCTATTCCAGTAGTCTTTGAATAACAAACGAATCACCCTAATGGAAATGCATTAGTACTCTCATAGCTGCATCCTCCCTATATGTTTTGCAGAATATCAATGCTACAGCATGCTGTACTGTAACAGTGAAGGGAAAACCCCCCTGCTTTTCCAGTTTATTTTCCACTTTTAAAGATACACAGGCATTTAAACTGTCTTTGAAAATTAGTGGTTTGATGAGATTAACAATGTTTTTCTTTTTTCTACAAAGATTTCCAACAAAAAAACAGGTTCAAATGAACTGAAGTAACTGATGCTGTGACAATTTGCAAATCTCACACCTTAAGAAGTTAATAAAGTTTAATAAAAGTTCAGACAAATTTATGGTTTGGAAAGAAATGGCCGATGTGTCACGTCAGCTGATGTAGCCAATGTAGTAAGTCAAGAACAGACTGTTAAATGACAGACTAGACTTTTCCCAGTTGTTATGTGCCCAGAAACCAACAGAAAAGCACTTCATGGCATTCCTGAACTACACCTACAGATCTGCAAAAAGTGCAAGAGCGGGTGCCCCCCTCCAGTCCCCTCAACTGAAACTCACCAAGAAGATGCAGCAGAACATTCACGCTAAGAGCGGGGTTTTTCTTCCCTAATACACAATAGTTATTATATTTCTATGTTATATACACAGTGTGTGTGTCAAAAAAGACGTTTTAGTTTTAGAGGGTATTCACCTGCCTACCTTCATGGTATCAGCAACTTTCCTTACTCCATTTCTACCACTGTGTCCCTTTTAGTGATTACCTACCACCTAAAAATCTAAGGGTCTGTTGGACTGAAAACTATCACCCAAGTATTTTTCTGTTAGCAAAACAGTAGAGACTTATGAGATAGAGATGAAGGAGAAACAGCATTGAACTTTTATCTTATGCATCCAACTTGTATTCAACGTATCACCAGCAGGTCCCATCTGAACACACCTCCTGAAACAGCGGGGTTCATTGAAAAAAACAAACACATTTAACTTGGAATTGATTATCAGTTTAAAAAAAAAGATTGCAACATTAACAGATTGCAATAAATACGATAAAAACTCCTTCCCAGTTGATTAAATACATTGCACAACATTGCTGGCTTAAAATTTTTTTTTTTAATCAAGCCAAGGTTTTTGACAGAATTGGGCTTGATTTTCTTAAGACAGTACAGACCTTTTCATGTCAGTGAAGGGTGATCACAGTTCTTCAATTCAGCTGTTCGGACTAACTACTCACATGACATAAACTTAACAACATCATATCAATTTACTGTTCATAAATTATTAAACAAGAGATTTTCACATGGAAGATATTCAAGAAACTTCCTCCTTGGGGTGGATATTTACAGCTATACAGCAGGGCTATCCAACTATCCTTGACTGCTACATTTACATTTCTTTTCACTGAGCTATTCCATAAGCTTCAAATGGCAGAAAAAAGGCCACTAGCAAAAGTGTATAAAGCAAAGTGCGATACATCGTATCATTTAACACCTCTAAGATTTGGTAAGATTACTAAAGATCCGCAAACAAAATAAAATTTGGTAGAAATTAAGGCAACTGAAGAACTTTCAAGTCTACAGTTTCAGTCAGAAAGAAAACATCCCTGTATGATACTGGCACAAATTCTCAGTACTTAGCTGAGAAACAAGCACTGCCTTCTCAGGGACTGCGACATCCACTTCAGCATCCCCCGAAGTTGCAACCAAGCTTGAGGCTGTTTTATTCCACAAGATCAGAGATTTTAAGTTTCAAATTACTTAATAAGGGAAGGGAGGGGGGGAAAAAAGCAGCCAAAAATGTCTTACTACTATCGCTACTAAAGTAAAGAAATACAGACTTGCTTGCTGAGAATAAATACGCCAGTAAACAAAATACACCCTTTCTCGTCGTTTGCCAATCAAAATATCCTCAAACCTGGAGTATGCAGATCCAGACTAAATTACTGAGTTCCGTAACATTACTTTAGGACTGGCTTTAGCATAAAGAGAAGGCAAAACCTGGCTTGTATCATATACAGATTACACTAATAGTTTATAAAGAAAGCAAATACTATCTTTTTCTTTGATGCAGTCCTACAGACTGAGCACACAGAATTGGCTGCAATTAGTTCAGCACGCAGTATCGCTACGAAGATTGAAGATTTTAGATTTAAGAACACCAAAAAAAAGGTAGAAGCACACTCTGTATGAACACAGACTTACTGAAATATTTCCAAAGCATTTTCAAAGGACTAACATTTGCTATGAGATCACACCTAATACACTGAAAGCTTCATCTGTCGCACTCAAAAAAGAGAACAGACCATTGAGAGAAAAGTTATGGATAATAAAACATATACATCAAGATCACATTTTAAGACATTATAAAATACTTTTAAAAGTTTTAACAATTTTTTGCTGCAGGTTACCTGAAGCTGTAACAGAAAAGCCAAAGAGCCACAATAAAGCTATCTATACTAAATGTTTCTCTCATTAATATATTACCTTTCTTTGACTGCAGGTATCTCACAGCCCTTATCAAAGTAGGCCAGATCCGTTTCATTTCCCTAAGGTTAAGCTGGTGAGCGGTATACAGAGTATTCATCAACTAAGGAATGGCCACCATTCAATGACAAATATAGCACAAGCTATTTCTCATCTGTCCTAATTTTTTTTTCGGAGGCTGAGATGTAGCTTTTTCTAGAAATCATCACAATTTGCAGCTGCAAAGATGCTGGTGCCTTTTTCCTCTTATGCAACTCCTGGTGTCCCCCTTCTCCCCCCAACAGGAATCAGAAGAGATTGCATGGCTGTTCTGCGTTCCGGGGCAGAGGAGGCTGGATAAGCAATCTTCCCTGAAGTTATGTTCTGAGAACACTTCACAGGCGACCAGGGAGGAGGGAGGGATCATTTTTCATTCATTTTAGTTGCTGGAGTGGGTGTGTGGGGGGAATTGATACCTTTTATCATGGCCCCAATGCAGCCATCTACTGCATGAAGCAGCTAGTCCTGCTGTAGTCATCCTCCAGTGCTGGAGCAGGAGGGAGAAAATCAATATCCCCCATACTAATCAGCCTTCACAACAGATGGTAACAACTTGCTTTCTTTGAGATTTTCTTCCCGATTTTTGAAAGTTCCTCTCTGGGGGTACTCTGAAAGGACCTTCATTCTGACCCTTAGAATAGCTCAAGGAGGAGATTAATCCCAATTTCATTTAATACTTTCGTTACCCAGTTTACGACACACAGGAGTCAGCATCACTATTACCCCTTCCTGGTAAACAAGTTCTACTAAAAGCAAAGCATAACTTTGTTTTAGCTTTGTCTCCAGCTACTGCTACTCACTGTTTTATTAACTATTATTCCCCAGTGAGCTGACAAGATTCTGAACTTCACAAGATGTTACTAGGACATGGTGTTCAAGTTCTGCAATTTCTTCGTGTACTATATGTGTACTATATGTGTACTATATGTGTACTATATGTGTACTATATGTGTACTATATGTGTACTACACATTCTTCTTCTACTATTTCTTCTTCTACTATAAGTTATTTCTACTATATGTGCTACTATAATACAGCAACCTGTGGCAAATGCCAGTTTAGCCTGAACAGTTCAGCAAGACAAAGACAGCGTTAAATGCCACTTCGCGTCTCCTCCAAAAAACAAGACAATAAAAGTTCTAAATAAATTTACTGATATTTTTCCCAAAACAACTAATTATCAGCTATGCCTACCAACTCCTTAGTTCAGATACGTTTCCCCTGAACTTCTGAAGTAACTGCCTCTGTCTGTGATCCAAGATGACGGTGACGCAATACTTCACTGCCAGTTTCTCTTCCAAAAAAGAAAGTATATTGAAATGAAAGTGAACACAAGTTATGCTTACAATCAGCAACACTCAAAACTTTTACAGTTGTTTTCCATCTAAGGAAGATTTAATTCTTTGGCCACTGACAGAATTTCGAGCTTTATCCCTGTCTTCTATCTTCATATACACACTCCCACCCACAACACCAACATAGAAGTACCTTCTAGATTATAATAGGGTAAATATCTTTGGGATATTTATAATGTTATAAATGTCTTTGGATGCAAATTAAGAGAATCATGTGAATGAATTTCACATTTCCATCTAATTATTGTTAAGCCTCAAGTCAAACCTTCTAATTGTAATAAATGCATGCTTTTAGTTATTGTCACTTTTTGGAGGGGGTGAATAGGGGTGGCAACTTCTAAGACATAGATGTAAAAAGATGTTAAGTCTTCCACTGTAAACGCTACCTATGATGAGCCACTTAAAAACTACTTCTTCCAAAAGCTGAAAGCAGAATTACACTCGTTTCAAACACACAAAGATGAAAAACAAAGCCCTCATATCCTCACATCAGTGGAAGTAAAAACCAAACAGCTCAAGTGCTCTTTTTTTTTTTTCTTCTTTCCTGTGAGGGTGGTGAGACACTGGCCCAGGTTGCCCAGAGGAGCTGTGGCTGCCCCCTCCCTGGCAGTGTTCAAGGCCAGGTTGGATGGGGCTTGGAGCAACCTGGTCTGGTGGAAGGGTGTATGGCAGGGGGTTGGAACTAGATGATCTTTAAGGTCCCTTCCAACCCAAACCATTCTATGATTCCAAATAATTCTGAAAAGCAAAGGGGATAAAAAAAAAAAAAAGCATTACAGCTGCCAGGTGAAAGAAGATCCTGCGGACTGCTTCACGTTACAAGCGCATGACCGGAATAAAAATCTTTTATTTTCTAGCTATGATAAGAAAAACCTACAGACCCACAGGTGGTAAAACATTAAATTAACAAGGAAAAAAAAATATATATATTTAAAACAAAAAAAAAAAAAGGTACGTGTACCTTTAGCCCAGCATATCGGGAATGGGCTACAGCCGCTCCTCTCCATACAGCCAGCACCTGCTCGCCCCGGGGCCTGCCACCGCCGGCGGCCACATACACCCGCACGGAGTCACGCCGGGCTCCGGCACACAATGTCCCGATTCAGCGCTCCGGCAGCGTGTGCGGTCCTGCGGGGCGGCGAAGGGGGGAGGCTGAGAGCCGCCTGAAGCTACAAAAGCGAGGAGGAGAAGCGCTGCCCTTCCCCCGGGCCGGGCCGGCTTCACCTGGCAGCGGCGGGGACGCGGCCCCGCAGCGCGCCCGGGGCCGGCGGCGGCGGCGGGGGGAGGCCGCGCCGCTGCTTCATCTCCTCACGCCTCGGCGATCGCAAGCCCCGACCATCCTTCCCCGAGGAGGGCGGAAAGCAGGCAGGGGAGTGAGCGCGGTGCCCGTCCTCCTGCCTTCATTGAGGAGGGAGGCGGGGAGGAGGGAGGGGAGGCGATTAGCAAGCGCCACATTAATATGCTAATCTCCCCCCCCCCGTCTGTTCAACGCAGCCGGCAGCCTCCTGTTTACCGAGCTGACAGCCGCTTCGGAAAGCGACTAAGCTGCAAATCAAGCCTGACCCGGGTCGGATCTGGAGATGGGCTTCCCCCCGCCCCCCTCCCCCGACCATTTTCCGTGGCGGCTGTTTCACCCTCACGCCCTCGGCACCTCCCCGGGCGCCCAGCGCCTGCCCTGCCCCGCACAACGCCCCACAAACCCCACCTTCCCACACAGCTTTATGTATTTTTCTATCCAGACTTGCATCCGGCTGTACTAAAAAAAAAACAAAAAACACTCGACACCCTGAAAGTGCATTGAGAACTTCAATAAATTTCAGCAGGAATTGGGGTTAGACCCTACATCACCACCTGCTTGACTTCAAAACTACAAAATTATTGATGAAAAACCCGTTCCTTTGCCTTCAATAAAGAGCAAATATCACAGCCCGTAGCAGTAATTACTCAGTACCACGTATCTAGCCCTCCTCTAAAACCAGGGCTTCTTTACATACTTCTAATCAGAAGGCAAAGGTCACCACGAACACACACACCACATGCTGCACCACATTTGTTTCTTCTTAATTTTGCAGCATGTAACATCAAAACTACTTACAACAATTTTTTTTTCTTTTAAAAATGTGAGTATAAACATCGCAAAAGCCTATGTTTATAAACACATTCAGGCAGCATATGTATATATGAAATATACAGAAATAAAGAAATAGTCATTTTACTCCTAGCAGAAGGTTTCACAAAGATTATAAACAACTGATCCAGCTAAAATATGGATTAAAAAATCAACAGGAACAAGACTCACGCACAGATCATTAAAGCTCTTTACATATTCTATGTAATCTTTTCTCACTCCCAGCCCGCAGCAGCAAGGCATAAAGCTTACCCAAGACTATAACCAAAAGGGAATTAATCTAAAGCCAGCAGCCTTCAACTTCACCTATCTGCCTACTTGTAGCGGCACGCACTCATCTACAGCGTACGTTTAATTACCATTCTTCACCTATAATACTGCCCTCTTCATCTCTCAATACACTGGCTCTGCAGAACTACAGCGGTGTACCACAAAACTCTTGATAAATACAGTTGCTTTTTTTTTTTTCCCCAGTACTGCTTTATTTAAAAGAGAAAAAATATTCACTGAAAAAAAAAAAGAGAGAGAGAAGGAGAGAGATTAGGCCACAACCAGGCCCATCAGCTGTTCTGCATCACTGCTCAGGCACAAAGCTCTTTCTGGGGCTGAAGAAAGCCAAAGGGAACTGAAGACGTGCCCGGGTGCCTTCCTCCCCCTCCGCCATGAAGTTTTCAAAGCCCCTAAGTGCTATACAGCCAGCCAAATACTTCCAGCAACAAAGTCGATTATATTTACCTTCAATAATAGCGTTATAGTAATATTTAGAACACAAATTACTGTATTTGTGTGCCTCCAGAAGAGGCACTGACACAGGATAGGTGCCCTTCTGGTTCAAGCTGCAGCTCGCAGCGCAGGAAAGCTGCTGTTACGCATCCAGCTCTGCCGCGGGCTTTGGTGATGACCTTGAGCAAGGCAGTCTTGTTCCATTACAGAACTGAAAGCTGCAGATACTTCTTCAGTCCTCCCTAAGTTGGTTTGGTCTGTGCTTTAGGGTGTAAAATACAAAAAGCCTGTGTTTCTTCCATAAAGTGTTTTGCAGAAAACTAGCTAAAAAAAAAATTCAAGAGGTAACAATGGTAAGGCCTAAATTAAGTTTTATTCTTGAAAACTAAACCCTTTAAACATCAACTGGGAAGTGCATTACCAAGGAGAATTTTAATAAACAGGATGTGTGGACTTGCATTTTTCTTTATACTTTTAACAGATGAGACTAATACAGATTATTAATCCAAGCGCCAAGAAATACTGCCTGGTCCTCACAGCCATCCTTATTGATTATAATACTCGTATCATCATTCTCCTCAAGGATGTACCTTCTTGTTGTAACATTAGGCTACAAAATGAAGGTGAAAACAAAGTACTACACAGCATGAGAATTTTTTTAGTCACTTTTAGAAATTATCCAGTATTTTACGCTCCAAGTATAGATTTTTCAAAATAAGCCAAGTGCTACCTTGATGCTAAGATTTTTTTTTTTAAATTACTTAATTCCTATTTGTTGTTATATAAAGTAACCAGTAGACAGATACTCATTCTCTTCTTTCAAATAACATGATCAGTTTTTCTGTAAAAAAAAGCTGAAAGCGTAAAATTTTTGTTCTGGAGAAAGTCAGAAACCCCAAACTTTCAGTTACGGTGGGGGGAGAGGGGCTGGGATAGAGCAGAAGACGAGGCACAAAGTGAAAAAAAATAAAATTAAAAAAAAACAACTTGGAGAAGTTAAATGTGTGTCTAGTATACTTAATACCAAGTATTTTCAACATTTTATAAATACTGCTCATCAAGGAGGTATCTGAATACCATTTATGTAAAATAATCTGTTTTAAGTAATGCCAATCAGATTATAACATTTACTGAGGTAAGGAACATCTGTCAGAAATTAGGACTGTGGAACAGGAACGTTCAATTCTTGTTGTGTAAAATGCATATGCTGACACACACTGATAGTATCTGCATAGTACTCACTGTGTAAGCAATGATGCTAACAGCTATTCAAGAAAATACTAAAAAATATTTATTTTTTGAAAATGAATGCATCGGTTTAGACTAAGAACATGTAGAAGCACTAGCCATTTTCCTAAAATACACAATCTAAGCAGAAGAAACTCAGACTACCCCAACAATAACAGACAGGCCAAGGTCCTCGGCTAAGAAATGGCATTTTACCTCCAAGGAAATTCAAGTCAAGACTTTTCTACTGTGACTGTGACTTTGGTTGCTCAATTTCAGCCTGATTTTAAAGACTACTGAATACCAGCACCAGCTTTTTTGAAAGCAAGGGGTAAATAAAAGTCAGAAGCTTTTGGATTGTATCAAGGCATTTAGGTTTTTGTTTTAATTTTGCCTGCAGGGCTGATCCTGTCTCCTAGTGAAGTCAGCTGCAAAAATCACAAACCCTTGTGGAATAAAGGGTTAAACAACAGTTTTGTACAACTGGGAGGCACATAAAAGGTTGTATAATTTTTTCCACTCAAGAATAACCAAACAAAAATAAAGATCTAAAATGCCTATCAGATGAACTGGCAAAGCCTGGCTTTCTCTGGGGTTATGTCTAGAGACTGAGCTGCTGTGGGGCGTCTCACATATCTGATCAGCAGAGAGGGAGAGTTTCTCCCTCAGTGAATGGCATCGTTAGGATCTCTCCGCTATTCACTCAATTATTTTCACATCAGTTAATATCTCTATTCATCAAATTCTGATCAAACTGGCTGGCAAGTTGGAGCACCGTTGGGAAGGGGAATGAGACAGAGCCAAACAGAGAACACTTGCCCGAGTTTCATCACCCTGAAGAAAGCAAAAAAATCTGTATCAAAGCAGCATTTGATAGCAGAATAAAGATTTGGTTTTCAGTTCTTCTGCAACATCTCAGCTACCAGATGAACATAACCAGCAACAGAGATCTCCTTCCAACAGGGAGAAGAGAGCAGCCCATTTGCTTGTTAAGACAAAAATGAAGAGGTACAGCCTAGAGCAGAGCAATCACATCATGATCATAATCATCACTATCATTATCACTATTATTATTATTATTATTTATTATTATTTTGGACTTGACCAGTGTCTTAGCCACTTCATGGGCTACTGTTTATCCCTCTAGTAGTTACTACAAGCTGAAGAACAAGCACATTTATTTTAAGAAGATCTGCATATTGATTTAAGAAATGGAAGAACATTTCTTCATCGCCTTCATTTTGCTAATAAAAAAGGAGAGCTCCCAAACCAAGTTTGCCCTGAGGAAAAGTGGAGGATTGGTGTTTTTTTTTAATAAAGCCACAAATTCTTTTCACTGAGACAACTGCAGAACAGCCTGTAAAGCTAAGAGTGCCTGATGACTGTTCTAAAAATTAAAACATGTTTATTGCTCATGTGACAATCTTCTGCATCCTAAATCATATGCCTTTCCATATTTGTATCCAGAATTCTGCAAAGATGCTCTCCAAACACTGAAACTGCACTGTAATCTTCATTAATCTTAATTCTCTCAAGCGTATTCCTTAGGGCTTGTTGTGTTTTGTTTTTTTTTTTTAATTACTATAATTATTTTGTGTGCACGTGTGTAATATTAAACAGTAGAAAAGATTACCTGCCCCCAGTTTCCCTTTAGCCAGAGTCAAACAATCATCATCTCCTTTGTTCATAGGAACTGTTGAGAAATGGTGCATCGCCATTACATCAAAATTGGAATTACAGCTCCCCAAGACTACCTCTTACACTAAACTCAAGTTTGCTAAGGCTCTCTTGGAAATCTGCCTTGGATTACCTGGTCTCTACACCTATCATCCCTGTCCACTTGCAACCCTTTGCACCTTCACCCCTCATCTTCTCTAGCATATAGTCTTCTCCTGAATCCCCTTTGCCAAAGGGCACAACAGAGAACAAGGATGACAGGTTTCACAAACTCAAAGGATCTCTGAAGACCAAGAAGCTCAGTCACCATTATACTGCCACCAGAGATGTTCTTTACTATTTAACTATAAGCATTCTGACAGACAAATGAGATTTTGAGCGTCAAAATCCAAGCCCAATCCTCCGACAGAAATAATTCAGCACAAATGAGAAACAACATCGTCTCCATGAATTCATTTGACCCTTTGTTATATGGACAAACTCTAATTCCATGCTCTAGGTTAGGCCATTTTTCTCCCAAAGGAAAAAGGAAACGAGGACTTAGGAAATAAACCTTAGAGAATCCATTAAAAAAAGGGCAAAGCAAACTACTAGTAACATCCATTGCTCGTAAAGCTAACTGCTCTTTTGTGAGGTTGCCATCAATCAAATGAAAAATTTGGATTTGTGAATTTAGTCTTTCATTTGAGCTTCTAGTGGTACCTGCTTTAAGACTTCTTGCTCAGAGAACGCTTGAGATTTGAATGAGTATGACAGAGTGAAGCTCACACTTCACAGCTTCAACCTGGGACAGTCGACAGCCAGGAAGAGAAGAAAATACACTGTAAGATTCACACTATAGCACTTCAACTGACCAGAAGATGATGCCAGTAACCCAACAAACTCATTCTAGAATATAAACTGCTTCGGATCTCTGCTTAAGACTTTCCTCTGGCATAAATTCAATCCAATACTGAATTTATTGGTATCTTCCTCCATTTGGTGAGCTTTATTAGTAGAAAACATCTAGGGTGCTCCTGAAAAGTGCAGAGTTTAAATCAAAACTTTCTCACCTTCAGGGCCATGGTCACCTAATTAGGTTTACTATCCTCTGAACTACATTTTAAAACAGTTGTCAGAATTCACTGCTTTTATTTTCAAATCTCAACCTATTGGTGGAGAAGGGAAGCAGAGCAAGATGCTGGGAAAGAGCAGGAGGAATGTAGCGTTAATGACGTTTCCCATACTTCCCCTTCCCAAAGGCTCCTCTGATGTTGAGCAGAGCAGACAGCATGCAGCCTCCTAACCCATGCTGTTAAGACAACAGATGTTAGGAGGACCACTAAGTTAACTTCATTTTTATTATTTCACAAATAAAGACTAGCCATTTTTTAAACCCATATGTGTTGCATTAATTTTCAGGCATGAAAGTTGTAGCAGATTTTATTGTGGGTGGACTAACCCACTCATATTCTCCCACTTCCTTCCATTTACTTTTTGAAGGCTTACTGTAGAGAAGTATAAAGTCAGTGCCCTGAAAGCTGAGAATGGTTTAAAATTACTCCTTCCTTAGGGCACTGATTCCAATCTTGTCTCTTCATGTTCTAGGCTATTTACAAAAAAAAAAAAAAAAAACAAAACACAACCCAAACAAAAAGACCAAACAAACAACAAAACTGTTGCTATCCTCAAGATATCTTTGAGGAGTTCCTTCACAATTCCAGTGCTTAAAGCAAGAATCTGCTTTATGGAGACCGGGAAAACTAAGAGGAGAAAAAGTGAAGCCTACACATCCTGCTCCTTGTTTTATTGCAAAATAAAGTCTGATAATTTTGCTCTGTGACAGGCTCAGTGGCTCACCAGTTTGCACTGCTTCTCTTCAACCTTCTCAGAAGGGAAGAAAGAGGAGGGGTGACAGTAGGAGTGAGACAAAGCGATCCAGAATGGTCACCAGAACCCTTCTTGACCTTATAGAGCTTCCTCTATGGGGAAAACCCTTTATTTATGAGGTAAACACAGGAGAAGGTATCTGAAGGGGGAGGACCCCACCGCTTTGATGCTGTTTGAGGGAAGCTCATTCTGCGAGGATTACTTTTGTTCTGTGGAAGGGATCCATGAGGGGATCAGTTAACCTTACAGATGCTTCTTAAAACCCCTCTCCATTAATTCAAGGGTAACTTAGAAATAATTAGTCACATCATCTGAGAGGGATATAGGAAAATGAAGTTGCTTATGGGTCAGCAAGCTTCTCCAGTGCCTGTTCATATCTGGGCTGCTTTGTCTCTCATCTTTCTAATAACCGGTTACACAAAAGAAAGTAAGAAAGCTGTGCAGGCACAGAGGGTCCAATTAATTTACCAGAAATGGTGTAGTCCAGACATGTCTCCCTTGCCCTGCTTCTCCTCCGTATGCTAAATACAAAGCTAGAACAACAGCTTATCAAAAAACTTTGTGCTAAAAGAGTTAGCACAACTTAAGAGTTGTACCTGGTTTATGTATTGCTGCACCTCAGAAGCAAGTATGTAATTTTCAAAGACTTCCAGTGTCACATAAAACACAAATACAAAATTAGCAATTCCTCAGACTTCTGTGCCTAACCTAGCAAGCAAAGACTAGTGTATTTAAAGACAATAAAATATTGTTACATAGACACAAATCCTCCTTTCCCTCTCTAATTAACATAATTTGGATTCAAAACTGTTGCACAAGAAATTCCAACAAACAGAGTTTGATGTTTTGTTTAGGAGAACTTCTAGTAGAGCCCAGGTGTAGCTGAGCCTCTAAACCACAGAAAATTCAATTCCCATTCACTTTAATCAATCCCTCTCCCAGTTTCATTCCAAGAAGGCACATCCACTTTCCAAGAGCTTTCACTTATGTTGCTGCTTCATGAGAATAGCAATAAACTTTCAAGGAGCAGCTCCTCAGGCAGTCATTTTGTGCTCTGTTATGGGGAATCAAGGGTCACCTTCAGGTAACACAAGATCTTTTATTCGATGCAAAAATCCTCCACCTTAAATAGCCTCATTTCTTCCTCCAGTTACACAAGACAGCTTTCTCATCAGCACAGTTCTGTTGAACAAGTTATGTTTATCCACGAAAACGCCTGCAGAGTGGTATCAAAGTGCTCAGAAAACACAAGAACATGTTGCTTATTTTTAAAAAGGCTTCCAGGAGCTCACCACCAAATAAAGCCCAAGATAGTCTAGCTAACCAGCTGTGAAACTCGATGAAATAGCATTCAGTATTTCAAAGACAGCAATTATCCCCAGTCTGCATCTTTTACAATACATAAATTTATAAGCAGACCAATACCTCTTCTCTGTATCTCCAAATTCAGCTGAACTTTAAGTGTACTAAACTTTATCCGCTGACTTGAGAACAAGTTCAGCACAAAAGGCAGTGTTTTGATGAAGCTGAAAACACATTCAAGAATGCTGTTATAAAAATTAAACTAGGCAAGACCAACATCTACAAGACCAACTGACACAGCTGGAAAAGAGCTAACTTTTTGGGCACAGTCCTTCTTCAGATCTAGAGGAAGGGATATTAAATAAGTATCCTGTGTCTTCAAATGGTAGATAGAACATCAAAAAAACCCTTCTGATGGCAGCCTGAATGACCTACACTACCAAACATCACAGGAACAACATTGTCGGCACATAAGAGCATCTAACGGGGCCAAGAGCTCATCTCTTGTGTAGTACCGAGCTGCTAAGCACCACTTCCAAAAAACCTGTAGTATTGGTCTCCACAATCCCACTTGATGCATTTCAACCAAGACACAGTACTAAAGCTTTTAAGAGACAAGAGACTGGGACAAAAATCAGTGAATGCATAAACAGAGGATGACTATAAGCCCTGTCCTGCCACCAAGATATAGAGAATGAAGTGTAGTAAACTGAAACTGGTGGTAGAGAAGTTCATGCACCCAGAAATCAAAGCATAGTACAAATTCTTAAATTGCAGAAGGAGCTGTGAAACTGCCATCTTAATAGGTTAAATATCTTCAAGGAATGACTTAAGTCTAGTCAATTCTGCCCTGGGGTAGAAGGACAGGCTTCCTTTTCCCCCTCAAGTTTTGAAGAGAGGTCATTAAACAAAGCCTCATCACTGTCCTTCAGATTTCTACTTAAAACCCTTCTTTAAGAACTTCTACGTAAAAATCTCAATAATTCAGTTATTGATGTTTCCATAACATTAACAATCATGACTACCTCTAACATCACACTGTATCATTTGGTTCCCCGACCTTTCTCTATCGTAAGGCCTCAAGTTTCATAACACCTTTTAGTCCTCCTCTTGGAGGATGCTTGACCAGGGAATGGTCAGCAGCAATTTCAACGCTAACCAATAATGTGTAACTGAGACTAAAAGCCTTTATTACATTCTAAGTTTTCATTAGCAGTTCAGCTGCTCTTTGAGTCCATAGAAGTTTGCTTCACCAAGACACAGAACTATTTTGCGGGAGCTGTTTGTAAAGGGTCTGCAGAATAAGCAGAAAAACAACCACAACCACGTGTGCTTGCACCCTGGCCCAGCCAGCCTTTATAGAGCACGTAAATCTGAATCACAACATAAAGTCTATTAATCCTGGAAATACAGTTCCAATATTGCTCTACATTAAGCCTTTCACAGAAAGAGTTCTCACAAATTGCTGTGAAAAAAAATAAAAATGAAAATAAATCAAACCATGTGAAAACATTCCAGCAAGTAATCTGAATGGAGACTCACTAGAAACTTTAGTTTTAAAGATATTTTTAAAGGGATAATTAGTGAATGAAGATACAATCTGGAAAACATCTTTGTGCCAGAGTTAAACAAATTCTTAAGAATTTCTTAACAAGTTTCACATCCATCTCAAGCATAATTTCTGGCCCACTAATGGGAGCATAGGCATTTAACATCCCACTTCTGGTATTCACACCCCTTGTCAGAATAAACTCCTGAGGAAAAATGTGCTTTCTACAAGAACAGACTTTTTTTTTTTTTCAAGTCTGACCCTTCCATATGAAAACCTGAAGAACATCAGCTTTATGCCTGACAAAACACCTTCTCTGCAGTTTTTCATATTCAAATTATTGATCCCCAGGGTAAAGGCCTCCAGCAAACATCACAGCTATCATAAGCTGTTTGGATATTTTCTTAAGTATGTTCTTCACCTTCCGAAAATAAAAAAGGGAAGTGGGGGAAGAAGTCATAGGTACAATATCTACAATTTTTCTTACTACTCCCTTTTCCCAGTCTTCTGCTGAGCAAAAATCCTTGCACAAATAAAAAGTTATTAGCTAACTATACAAGCAGAGCAGTGGAGCTATACATTAAGAGCTGTCAAGGATGCAAAAATAAACTAAAGGGAAGTTCATATAATCCTTTATTTATGGTCATTTTAGGTGTAACTTATAACAAAGTAGTTGATAAAAGTTCAGCCATGCAGTGTTTTTCCTCTTGTTCACTGTAGCCCGTGAGGTTCTACTTCAAACAAGTTCATGTGTATTTTGGGAGAAGATCCCAAGCCACTCCCAAGCATGGTCTCGCAGGATAAAAAACACACGCTAACATTTTAAATAAACCAACTACACAAGATCCAACCTGATTTTAAGGATCTTTCTTCCAGTGACACTGTCATTCCCACCCTTCCTTTACTTCACAGTTGCTGCTATGAGAACCTTAGGTTTAACATACTCCGACACTACAGCAAGCATCTCCAATGTACTCATCCAAGAAAGCTTCGGGTCTCATCAAAACCTACTGCTAATTGTGCTCAATTCCACTAGTATTAACTTCTTGGCAAGATGGAGGGATGGGGAAAACCTTCCTTTTCAATAACTTTGTTTTATCAGCAGGGAGAAACAAAAAAATCCAAAAAACTCAACCAAGAAAAAAAAAAAAGGATGTAACATCTTAAACTTCTCAAGGCTCCATCATTGCTCAGTCATTTAGGTTGCTTCTGCAGTAGGACACTACAGTATGGGATGAGAATGTAACTGCACAGGAGACCAACGTGGTGTGTGGGTTTAACAGAAACTCACACAGAAACCTTTTAAATGTATTATGCATCTAAGCTGAAAGAATTCAGGAGTTGAAGGGGTTACAGAAATTCACAGAAACCGTACTTTCAGGGGAATAGTCTTATAAAAACAGAGTGAAAGCACCATGGGCATAAGCAGGATATTGCTTACAGGACAAAGTAAAGAACACATGTTTATGTACCATAATTATTCATTTCTTCAGTTTTCAAAATTTCATTTCTTCAGTAATTCTGCAGCAGAACAAGATACTTTCAGTGACTGCCACTGAAGGTTGTGTATTGTAAAGAAGCAACAGAACCTGTCATTCACAATATCCTGATGCCCTGATAATCTCTCACTGTCCTCCATTTGTGGGGCTGGCTCTGCTCTTGGATTTTTTTTTCCTCCTGTAAGAGAAGACAGATGAATTCTCCATTTCTCTTAACAGATACCCACCCCTTACCTAGCCTAGATAAAAACTTTTATAAATTAAAAAAAAAACAAAAACACACTACCAAAAAAAAAATATCCTGTAAGTTCCTACACCCTTATAAAATTCTACTTTAGATCTAGTTCAAGTACCTTGCTTGAATAACCCTCCTCAGTGTCCCTTCAGCTTTTTCTGCACTACCATTGCCAGCCAGTTTGCCACTATGAACATACATGTGGGTGTACAGTGTGGGATGAGCTTGCTTTGCTTCACTTACAGACTCCCTCAGCTGAGTTTGAACTGCCCATTCCCAGACACCTGTTTTGTTTCAACAGAATGAAAGAGAAAATCTAATGGCATAAAACCCACAAATAACCATTTTCAGTCTGTATTCCTTCAACTCCAAAACACATAAACATTTTTCATAGCAAATAAGCATCCTGTTCTAAGCAAAACATTACCAGAAGTTATTAATTTTTTGCCAGCATGTAGCAGAGTTCTGAGTCCTCCTCCAATTCCTCTGAGATTACTACTGACAAAAAACTATAAAATTCAATAGCTTCTGTCATACAAGGTTTTTTTCCCCCCACCCTTTTTTTTTTGCTAAAAAGAATGTCAACTCTTCGTATTTTTAAAATAAAGCACTGGATGATCCCCCTTCCCTGCACCCCTAACTATGCGAGATATAAATGACCCACCTCTCAAACGGAAGAGTAACAAATCCCTTCCTGGAAAACCTGCCTGAGGAGTGTCAACAGGTGCCCGTGGGACATTGAAGCTCAAGTTTCTTGTCCATCATCCTCAGCAAGAGGATATATACAAACTTAATATTTCTAAAACAAACTTTCCAAACTAGGAATAAAATGAAGTATGCTATCTAAAAGAATGGAGAAAACGTGCAGATGACTAAATTTAAAGCTGGACTGCATAACTGCAATCAGGATATTTCAGGTTATCCAGAGTGGAGCAGCACTGGTTCTCACACCTTTTTCGGTCACTTGCAGACAAAAGTTGAACAATTTTCCCAAGGAAGAATATCCTCATCCCTCCAAACTGCAAAATACCTGTTCTAAAGACATCATTTGTAATACTAATTCCTACAGAAGCAGATAAAAATTTCCAATTTATCCTAAAATAGCAATGAATTAGAACGAAGACAAAAATCTTACATACTATATATTCAAGTGATAATTTGTATATGATGTGCCCTTGACTACTGGAGTCCTTGCACTTTGAGGTGACTGCACAGGAGTAAGCAAGAACTACCCTCACAGCAGTGTGTATGTCCCCAAAACCTTGGGAGCCAGAACTAGACAGGAAACGATGGAAGAAAGTGCTGAATAGCTGCAATTTTTTCTGTTTATTTGTTTGTTTGAAACTCTCAGACTATTAACCCAGCTTGTTAATATTTATAGGAACACCATGCACAGGACTTGAAGGACCTTTCATGTCATCAACTCCTGCTCCCTACTTCCTCATGCAACCATGTCATAGCCCCGTTAAGTGATAAATATATCAAATTTCACCTTGAGCATCAAAACAGACTAAAGCAGTTATCAGGGGTGCCACATCATTCCCAATACTCCTGACTTACATCCTCAATTTTTTTTTTTTAATCCAACTTTCAATACTCTATATTGAAACTTCTTTCCTTCTACGCTATCTCCTCCTTTCTCCTCTATCCCTACACATACTCCCAGAAAAACAATGGTCTGCAGCCAGGGCAAGTTTCTTAACTACAAACTATTTTACAGACTGTCATGGCAAACAGGGAAGGTTCCTGACAGCTGGAAGAAAGCAAATGTCTCCTGTCTTCAAGAAGGGTAAGGAAGGAGGGTCTGGATAACTACAGGCTGGTTAGCTTTACCTCCATTCCTGACAAGGTGATGGAGCAAATAACCCTGGAAGCCATTTCTAAACATGTAAGGATAAGGAGGTGATCAGAAGTAGTCAGCATGGATGTATGAAGGGGAAGTCATGCCTGACCAACCTAAGAGACCTCTATGATGGAAGTATTAGCCCGGTGGACGAGGGGGTGTTGTTTCTCTTTATTTCAGCAAGGCTTTCAACACTGTCTCCCATGACAACATCCTAATAGACAAACCGATGAAGTATGGATGAAATAAACGGACAAGGAGATGACCTGGAAGCTCTCTGGACTGTCAGGATCAAAGGGTTGTGATCAGCAGCTTAAAGCGCAGGTGAAGGCCAGCCACTAAAATTAAAGATTAGTAAGAACACCAGTTTCTAAAGGGAAATTAAGAAGTTATCTAAATTTTAGTGAGGTGTTTAGTATGTCTAATCTCAACTACTACATAGTTCACGCTCACCGATAAAAATGTTACCTTTTTCTTACTAAACCAGGCTGTTGCTGTTGACTTCTGTAGACATTCACTATAAGATACAGATGGGAGTGCAGGGAAGAGGGCAGTGTCAAAAGTGAAGTCAAAATAAGCATAGAAAGTTTCACCAGAAAGGCTTGCAAATAGATGGATTTAATGTCAGGAACTTAATTGTCATCTCCCCACCTCCCCAAAGTGTTCACAGAATCAATCAGGTTGGAAGAGACCTCTGGGATCATCGAGTCCAACACAGTATTCAAGGTGCGGCCTCACCAGTGCCGAGTACAGAGGGACGATCACTTCCCTAGACCAGCTGGCTACACTATTCCTGATACAGGCCAGGATGCCATTGGCCTTCTTGGCCACCTGGGCACACTGCTGGCTCATGTTTAGCCGCCTGTCGATCAGCACCCCCAGGTCTCTTTCCGCTGGGCCGCTTTCTAACCACTCTTCCCCCAGCCTGTAGCGCTGCATGGGGTTGTTGTAGCCCAAGTGTAAGACCCGGCACTTGTTCTTGTTGAACCTCATGCCGTTGGTCTCGGCCCATCTATCTAACCTGTCCACATCCCTCTGTAGGGCCTTCCTACCCTCCAGCAGATCGACACTGCCACCCAGCTTGGTGTCATCTGCAAATTTACTAAGGGTGCACTCAATCCCTATGTCTAGATCATCTATAAAGATACTGAACAGCACCGGCAGCAAAAAAAAACAAATGCTTAATAGCAATAGCTTACAAAAGATGAATATATTGCCTTTCCAACTATCAGAGGTATATAACAGTGGGAAAATGCATTTTATGAGGTACAGATGATTAGATTCTTAAACCTATTCAACAAAATTTTAAAACAGGAAGATTTAACACACAAATAGCAAGGGAAGCTTCCTCAAAGTGACACTGAAGTTTTGTCAGCAATAATCTCATCCAGTAGTAATAGAAGTTTTGTGATATGGTATTTGGAGGTCTAGAAATAGCACATACCTCACTGGTAGTGAAAAGAATTAAAACTCTAATGAATATTTGTGTCAAAAGGAGAAAAGCCTTCTCGCATCTTCTGAACCATAAAGAGAATGCAGACAACTATTCTACCTTGATAGCACTAACATTTCAGAAACTGAAACGTTTCAGTTCCATACATTTCATTTGTAAGAGTACCGCATAATTTTAGTGCAAATAAAAAAATTACAAGCAAACCCATTACAACTATATGAAAATTAAGTTTACTGTTGCATAAAATCAGAATTCTTAATAAAAATCTGCAAAGATTCCTAGATGAAAAAAAAAGTCCTGATTTTCAAAGGGATTACTGCAAATACCACTTTGTGAAAAAGATAGTGCTGGTTTCCCTGCGTAATCCCTTAAGCACCACGTCAGGCATTCTGACAGGAGAGGAACCGTTTACAGCCTTAGTGCAGCTGCTATTTAGTTCTTATTTAAAACTGAAGTGTCAAATCAAAAAGCCCCTATTTGTTACTTTAATTTTTTTTGACTACACAGTTGGTTACTTTTTTTTCCCCTTTAAGCAGGGACATTTAACAACAGTTCTCTGCTCACGTTATTGAGTTTGTTCTCAGCTGCGTGAATAATCGCTGCATAATTTATTACCCCCTGTAATACACGTGAACTTTTATTTTAAGAATTCTGCATAACCTCAATTCTGGCAGTTCTTGCTACTGCAACTTCGTCTGCCAATTCAACCGATTTTTAATTTTCCATCTTTTAACATCACAGAAAGTATCCATACCGTTGTTTTTTGTTTTTTTTTTTTAATTCTAGTCTGAAAAGCTATGTTGCATTTCAAGCGGCTATATTTAAGTTCAGCACACAGGCAGGTGTAGATTTAGGATAAGGCAGATCTAATTACACAGCACAGCATTAAACACCCCACCTCGTATCCAGTAGGTAAGAGAAAAAGCGAGAGCAGGTTGTTGTGAGGCAGTGTGCTTCTGTGGAAGGTGCCAGGAGGTGAATCTGATTTAATTAAACGGAGCACTAGCAGCCCTAACGTAAGCTGCAAGGCCAGACACACTAAAGAAAGACTGAATGAGGACGTTTTTAATTCAGAAAGAAACACTTCTTCAGGTTGAGCTGAAATTGTGTAACTTTTTTTTTTTTTTGGTCCTATATGAGCACTTAGAACTAAAAATAGTTCCAAAGCCTTTTAATATTTCAAGATAACAATGACTGTGTGCAGATCGTGCTTACCTAAATCAAAAAAATGCACACAAAGACATCAGACGGACTTCAAATACACCGCCAATCTGGAATTAAGCTACACAAAGGATATTAATTTCCTATTAATTTTTCGATACCTTATACTAAGAGACAGCAAGATTTTACTTGACTCACCAGATGTTCTCTGAAGGACAGAGCCATCAGGAACAAATGTCCGTACCCAAGATTCAGTTCTGGGAGAATGTTTTGTTCCATTTTTAACCAAAAACCCAGTATATGCTAATTTCTTTTATTTCTTTTTATTTTCCTCTACCTATCTGGCATAGTTCTCTGGTACAGCTTTTTGCTTTCTTACCATTTCTTCATTCTGGTAATGAATACTTATTTGCACTACAGGATCAAGAACAAAGGGCTAAGTCTAAAGAAAAGTCACCTATGGCACACAGATGTGATACCTGTTTTAAATTCAGATGGTGACAAAATCCAGGAGGGATTGGTTTTAATCCCAACAGACAAAGTTTAACTGCAGTTACGAAAGGAAACTAGTCTTTCACTCCTCCCGTTCCAAGATAACTTCACATATAGACAGGAATACCATGTTCTCTGTCCAGCTTTGAAATTTAGCACGTTGCCCCCCAAGCCCTTACTGGTTCACAGTCCAAAAATCCTCTATGCTCATATCCATGGCCTCAGTTACAAGGTAGTAAAAAACCGAGTTGCCCATAGACTTCAAAGCAGTGATATAGATTAATGTAGGATGCCTCTCCCGAGTAATGATTTCACTAACGACCTAATCAACTAATGCGTTCAACGGTGCACAAACAATCCTTCTTTACAATATTTTTCTATGAAATCAAAGCAAAAATGCAGTGTTCTGAGTGACCTTGGTATACCACTGACTATAGTGACTTTACATGTAATACAACCTCAAACAAGACACTACAATAAAGACCATTTTAAGTCATCTCCTTCCTCCTTCCAACACTGCAGACCCCCTCACCATATTGTGATGGAAATTTAGAGTACTAAAAGCAGGTGGCAAAAGCGAGAGCATTTCCAGCGACATCTATTGTCCATTGCTAAAAGTGGCACCCAGAAAAAAAAGATAAAAGTTCTTCAAAACTCGAAATAAGAAATTACAGTCATTTATTGCAAATACAAGTTCTCATGTAAAGCTTCCCATCTGAATGTAGAACCTCATCTTTACTCAAATGCATTTTATCTTTTATCCTGGCTCTGTCTCCAGTTTGTCAAATTCCTTTTGAATTTTAATCCCATCATCCAATGTGCTTGTAATTCTTTTCGTATTGGTGTTACCGGCAGACTGAGCAGGCACATAAAAGTCCGTCATTGTGGTCATTAATGAAAATACTGGAATACCGCAGGACAAGGCAGACCTCTGTGGGACTCCATTTGACACACCCTTCTCTTGATAATATTTTAAGCATTTTTTTAGAACACGTTTCCTTAATTCACTCATCAGTGAATACTGTCAAACCCCTGCTATAGGCAAGCTGTGGCGTATGGCTTTTCTACCCACTATAGAGGCTTCTTGTCTTACCAAGGAAAAAGGTTACCATTCCAAAATCCTGGGCAAACTTTTACCCTCTATCAGTACTTCAATGAGACAGCTATAAAATACAATTAAGGACACCTCCACACACATACCCAAATTGAAAAGAATAATCTCATTGTGACTCGGATTCACAGTATCAGACAAACTCTTCCAGTCCCAAATGGCAACTCAGAAGAAGTTTCTTCACACATCCTTGTTTCAGAAGCTACAGAAGAAACACAACATCCCTTATCTTCCTGTCAGCCTGATTAAAGACCAGACATTTATTTTTCCAGTGTTCTCCGCAAGTACTTGCTTTCCTGACAACTGCTTTCAGCACTCAAAATAATTTTTAAGATGCATTCCTTAAAAGAAAAAACAACTTGTTCACATTTAAAGTTCTCTTTACTGCTTCAAGCAAACGTGACTTTTTTTTCCCCCAGAACAACCACTTGGAAGTTCCGTGGAAAGACTACAACATATCAGCTATCAAGCTTTTAATTGAAATCACCATTTGATTCAAATGGGAAAGAGCAACGACCTCCAGAGCAGATTCAGAATGACTAAGTACCATTATACTTCAGATACTCACTTATAAAAAGGTATTTTGTGGACTGATATGAAGCACATCTCAGCAAGAAGAAATAAAAGAATGGATACATAAGCAAAGTCAGCAATGTAGAGTAAGGACAAAAGGCTGCAATGCCTGCTAACGAACATCCAACCCCTTGCTCAACCAGGAGTAAGAGCACACTAGGGTTATGATCCTAGAACTCACATTAGAAATGGTGAACAGATGGACAAAATGCTGGGGAGCAGAAGACATCATCATTCTGGGGCGCACGGCACAACTTGAGCCCACGGCACAAGTGAATTTATAAAGCTTAATACTTGGTTAAAGACCAAACGTATCAAACAATAAACAAAAAAAAAAGCTATTTTTAAAAATCAGGTCTTTGGAGTTTGTTTTTGTTCAGAGGTTTTTAATACGCTGGAGTTGGGTTTGTTGTTGTTTTGAGGGGTTTTTTAATTGTTTTTAACCACCACTGATAGGAGACACAAGGTATAACAGAGCAGAGGGCTATTTCCAGCCCCAGCACAAGTCATCTGTGACCCCAGGCAAGTGAACGTGTCTGTCACCTTCCCCCCTAACACCCAAGGAGGTTCCTTCCACTCATACACCACCCATCCACATTGCCCCTCAAATTCACCACTATCTGTGGCTGTTGCTAATCTGTTCCTCTGACAGCTGTACCCCACGCTGTGCTGAGTCGCTTTAAGCATTAACTATATCACACGCATATTTAACAACTGCATATATTTATATCTGTTACCTCCTCCCCTTGTCAAAACACACTATTTAAATGGAGAAATATCTGTACCTCAACAGGTTTTGTTTTGACCTCAGATCCCCACATGACTTAAGTACCATGACAGTGCCTATAAGAACCGATATTCTGATTATATAAAAGCATGACTATATTGCAAGCAAGCCTCTAAAAGCTCCCTGCTGTCACATCAAGACATAAACGGAGAAGAGAACTTACCTGCTGGCAAGGAAAGTCTTGAAATATCTGTAACAACAAAGAAATACATTTAGAAACAGAAAGAAAAATAGCTCTAAAATTGTATTTACCTAATCATTTCTCTGCAAGGCCGTACTTGTTTAATAAAGCACATTATCTGAAGCAATTTGCTAGCTGCTAGGGATGCCACATGCAAATCAAAAGCATTTTCCTTGTCTTAGCCTGTTCATTAACAAGATTACGTTTTGCCCACCTAACTGAAGGACAAAGATTATACTGCTAGTAATTACTACAGCAAATACAGGTCACGACGCACAAACTGGTACATACAGATTTCACCATTATCACCTACGTAATTTCAGAGCTGAAAGCATCAGGGTTAGTCTTTGTACATGAAGAGGACATTATTGTACATCTTCTTTATTTTTAAACCTTTTATTCTTAAGCCTTTAGAGAAAAGGTAGCCAAGCTTACAAACGGATAAGTACGGAACACAAGAAATAATATTAAAAGAAAGGAGAATGATTTTTGCCACTAAGGCACACGAGACAGTTGCTGAATGTTTTTATAGTAAATGCCAAGGCTGTCCTTGAGATGCAATCAACTGTACAAGAACCACTGTTGCAGAGTCTAAATAGCTCATATTAAAAATTATACTTTAAAGAAAGATGGGTATAAGTACATACATCTACTTGTCATCTCAGTGAACATGATGGTAACTGGGACTTGAGGTGCCCATCAGAGTTCAAACAGAAACTAGAAAGCAAGAATTACTCAAAGTCTGCAAGGACAAGGACTGGGGACACGCATCAAGGGGTTAAGGAAAGCTGAAATAAATACAAGTATGGTGGGATGAGAAAGGGAACTAGTAAAACAAATTAGTAAGAAAGAGAACTGAACCCTATGAGAAAGGTCTGCACAGTTATTTGTTTAAAAGGAGACCACAATGTGGAGTAATAAAATTGTCGTACTGGGTACAAAACCCACATGGAAACTGAACCCTAACCATAGGTGTAGCAACTGGAAAAGATTCAGAGGTTATCAGGGCAGATGGTTGCTGATTTGCTGCCTATGAGAAGGAATAACAAGGCTTAATAAATTTATTAGCCCCACTCTCACCAACAGATTCTTAACATCAAGCTTGCTTTCATTTACAATCCACGTTTGTGGCTGCAGAACACGCTAAAACTTGAATACCAAAGAGGATGACACCTGAAATTTAAAGGCAGCCTACTAAAAATTTCAAAAATGAACTGTACGACTCTGAGGAGACAATGAAATGGCAACATACAAAGTTGAAACACACTTAAAATATGAAATGAAAATAGCAACAGGACACCACAAAAAACAGAAAAATATTGTATGCTTTATTCCGGTAGAACATATAAAGTTTAAAAAGATAATAAGGTACATTTAAAAGATGCTCATCATGCTGCCTGCTTAGGAACAAAACCATCTTATGTAATAAGAAATGCCTTGAGATAGGAGAAACCCAGACAGGAAGATGATGCATAAACTGCAGGAAGGAAAAATCTCAAGTCGCCTCCTGTGACAGCTCCTGCCCAGAATCCAGCTCAGCCCTGGAACGGAGCTTTCCTCCAGCAGAAAAATACGTGGCGGTGACAACTGACTTGAAAAGTTAAATGAAGAGAAATGTTGCATCTGTTTATACATGTTTAATAGCTTCCGTGCACTTTTCTTATAGTCGCAACCTAATTCCCGCTCATCCCTAGGATACACAATACAAACATCTGTAGCCATCTTAGTACAACAACTAAAACTGCAGAGTAGAAAATACCATATTTGATTTTTTCTACAGTGACAGAAACTAATGTCTAAATTCCATTTATAATTAAAACTAAAGAACACTAAAAAACTTAAGTTACTACAAAAAATTACAAGCAGCATTAAAATTTTCTTCTAATTCTTGATGTATTGGAAATGTTTTATCACAGCATTTATTACTCTTGAAGCAGACTATTTATTTATTACTCCCACAGCATCCGCGCAGCTAAACTGAGGAAGTGTGGTCTGGATGATCGGGTAGTGAGGTGGATTGTGAACTGGCTGAAGGAAAGAAGCCAGAGAGTGGTGGTCAATGGGACAGAGTCCAGTTGGAGGTCTGTGTCTAGCGGAGTTCCGCAAGGGTCGGTACTGGGACCAGTACTATTCAATATATTCATTAACGACTTGGATGAGGGATTAGAGTGCACTGTCAGCAAGTTCGCTGATGACACAAAACTGGGAGGAGTGGCTGACACACCGGAAGGCTGCGCAGCCATTCAGAGAGACCTGGACAGAGTTGGGCGGGGAGAAATTTAATGAAATATAACAAGGGCAAGTGTAGAGTCCTGCATCTGGGCAAGAACAACCCCATGTACCAGTACAAGTTGGGGGCAGAGCTGTTGGAGAGCAGCGGAGGGGAAAGGGACCTGGGGGTCCTAGTGGACAGCAGGATGACCATGAGCCAGCAGTGTGCCCTTGTGGCCAAGAAGGCCAATGGCATCCTGGGGTGTATTAGAAGGGGTGTGGTCAGCAGGTCGAGAGAGGTTCTCCTCCCCCTCTACTCTGCCCTGGTGAGGCCGCATCTAGAATATTGTGTCCAGTTCTGGGCCCCTCAGTTCAAGAAGGACAGGGAACTGCTAGAGAGAGTCCAGTGCAGAGCCATAGAGATGATTAAGGGGGTGGAACATCTCCCTTATGAGGAGAGGTTGAGGGAGCTGGGTCTCTTTAGCTTAGAGAAGAGGAGACTGAGGGGTGACCTCATTAATGTTTATAAATATGTAAAGGGCAAGTGTCATGAGGATGGAGCCAGGCTCTTCTTAGTGACATCCCTTGACAGGACAAGGGGCAATGGGTGCAAGCTGGAACACAGGAGGTTCCACTTAAATTTGAGGAAAAACTTCTTTACAGTGAGGGTGACCGAACACTGGAACAGGCTGCCCAGAGAGGTTGTGGAGTCTCCTTCTCTGGAGACATTCAAAACCCGCCTGGACGTGTTCCTGTGTGACATGATCTAGGTAATCCTGCTCCGGCAGGGGGATTGGACTAGATGATCTGTCGAGGTCCCTTCCAATCCCTAACATTCTGTGATTCTGTGATATTAGGTTAAGTGTGCCTACGCAACAGATTTCAAGAAAGTAATGGTAAACTTGACCACCAGAAAAATACATTATCTTATACACACAGAAAGCATTAATTTACATGCAAGGAACTTAGCGTGCAATTTCAAACACCGCCAGGGAAAACCCTGCAGCTGAGACACACATTTTTAACTTAAGAAAGTCTTGATTGTATTCTAGTGTTTCTCCTTAACACCTGAGCCGCTGTTTCCGCTGCGATCTCTCCCCGCACAGGCGCCAGCATTCACACAGATCCCATTACCGCATGCAGACCCAACCAAACAGTGGACCTACGAGATGAGCTCCATTACTATATTTAAGTCAAACACTGCAATGATTTCTTACTTCCACATTCTGCTGCAAATTAGTTCCGTAAGTGCATTAACTGAAGAGGTGCTACACCTCTGGGACAAGCATACCGAACAGCTTCCTGCAAGTACTCGTTCTTCTGATACGACTGAGTGTTAGAGAGACTGTTTTCTATAATTAATTGACACAAACTACATTTAAAAACAAGTAGGACAAAAGAAATTGAAGCCCGAAGGTCATATCAGTCTACTCAAAACTGTATAAATGCACTTAGCAAGTTACTTGTATCATATTTTTCAAAGATTTCCATTAAGCACAAGGTCCTCTATAAGCTAATGCTTCTTAATTCTGGCAAACATCAGCCACTACAGAAATATCAACTCATAATAGCATAAATAAAGCAAACACTGTCACCATTCCAAAAATAAAAGTAACAGAATCACAGAATCAACCAGGCTGGAAGAGACCTCTGAGGTCATCGAGTCCAACCATTGTCCTGACACCACCATGTCAACTAGACCATGGCACTAAGTCTTTTCTTAAACACTTCCAGAGATGGTGACTCCACCACCTCCCTGGGCCAACCGTTCCAATGTCTAATGACCCTTTCTGAAAAGAAATGCTTCCTAATGTCCAACCTGAACCTCCCCTGGTGAAGCTTGAGGCTGTGTCCTCTTGTCCTATCACTAGTTGCCCAGGAGAAGAGGCCAACTCCCACTTCACTACAACCTCCCTTCAGGTAGTTGTAGACTGCAATAAGGTCTCCTCGGAGCCTCCTCTTCTTCAGGCTAAACACCCCCAGCTCCCTCAGCCGTTCCTCATAGGTCAGACCCTCCAGACCCTTCACCAGCTTGGTCACCCTCCTCTGGACTCGCTCCAACACCTCAACATCTTTCTTGAAGTGCGGGGCCCACAACTGGACACAGTACTCAAGATGCGGCCTCACCAGTGCCGAGTACAGAGGGACGATCACTTCCCTAGACCGGCTGGCTACACTAACAATTCCCCTTTTTTGTGTGTGTATTCAGACATCACAACAGTAAGTGAATGTTCATTACCTTCATGTACTTTTATTAGCTGCAGAGTCACATCAGGAGCTTTGATGATATTTCTTACCCCTGGGTTTACCCTGCCTCCCCAACACTCTCTAATCTTTTCAAGCTTGAAACTTCTCAGCTTTAGTCTCTAAATACGGTTTTCATTTAACATCTAACCCTGAAAAAAAGATTAGTGGATTCTGGCAACATTCTAAAAACTTCATTCACTGAGAAGTAAGCTGAGACTAAGCATTTAGGTAGCTACTCATTTCAGATCCCATTTACAAACTTGCCACCTTTGCTGTCCCTTTTTGAAGCACATTACAACATTCAGATGTCTCTATAGCAGAAAGTAATTCAATGCTGAGATTTGAAGAGAAAAAAACAAAAGTTAGGCTTCTAATCTGGTTTGTGACTGTAAGGAGAGACTTCGAGCATTTGTGGGGGCTGTCCTGTTGGTAAGGATTCCCTCACGCGATGGAGGTCTGGACTGACTTTTCTCCTACAACTCATGTCCTGAGCGCATGTGAATGCTGTCACACAAACCACATTTACAGCTGTACAACATGAACCAACCTTCTGTTTCCTATCTGCTCCGAAGCAGTTCTTCAAAGTGAAATTAAAAATTAATCACATTTCATGCGCTTCGCTTTCACTCCTACTGATACTTTCAAGGGATCACTCATGTTCTGCATTTATATTCTTACATGTCTTACTGTGCTACTAGGTAGGGAACAAACTGTCAGTTTGAATAGGCAGAAAGCAAAAATAATTTTGGGACCATATTCTTTACAAATTTCTACATACCTTGTAAAGGCAAACCAGTTCTCAAGGAAAACTGGTTTTATCCCAAAGAGCTATTGGAAGGATGGAGCAGATGGCCTCAAGAGGTCCTTTCCAACCAAGGCTTCTGGAATACCATACACAGATGACAATAACAGAACAGGAAAGAAGCTGTAATGACATTAGAGGTGCTCCAAAATAAGAAAGTTCCTCAGCCAAAAAAAGCTTGCCAAGTAAACCAATTACCTATATGAATTCACTAGGGAACTAAAAAAAGAGACTATTTTAAAGAAAGAATATTACTATTTACTTCTATATCCGTTTGGGCAGTACAGTCCTCAAACAGGCTTTGTGGATCCCTTCACAAATAGTTTTTCCTGTGATTTATGGAGGCCTTGACTACCGGATATCTCTAACACTATACTTCTTTTTATGAAACTATGCATTTTGCATTGCACTTTCCTCAAATGTTTTCTTGGAAATGAAGCCGCAGTTTTAACATCTTCTTTCCAAGAATAACATCTAATCTTCGAAAACAGGAATATTTTGTAAGCTTCATGTTCCTGCCTCAAAGTAAAATGAGAATATGGCTCCACGGACAACGACAGAGGCTCAGACTCTCACCCCATCTGCAACACTGATCTCTTTCCAGAGCTGTGGTAAGCAGCAGACCACAAGAAATTTAATCCTGCTCTCCTGTAGCAGGACCTGACTGACTCTAACCCAACAGTATTCCCTTGAAATGAATTCAGATATTCAGCTCACAAACTGATTTCTCATTCCAGCGAAGAGTAAAGGCTTGCAGCACATGAGGAACCACAAACCACAGTCTCCAGGAAGCAAAGCAGCACTGACAACAATCCTTCCAACTCAACAAGGAATATCACAGATGCAACATAAGATGCAATTTTCCTATTTACCTACCACTACTAAAATCATTTAGGAAGACACACGCGTATTCAGCTTTTAGCCTTGCGTGGCTGATGCTGAAGGATGTTGTCTTACAGGCTGGATTCAAGAACCTGGAAGTCTCCTTCCCTATTATTCTCTGGCAGGCTAAAAAGGCAGCTGGGTGTTCTTCTAATGAAGTTGAGATCTCAGTCTATGTCAAAATATTTTTCTTTTTTTAAAGAGCAAATAATTAAGCAGAAAACACAAGTCACCTTTCAAACAAACTGCTCTGTAAAATTACGTTTGTTGAGAAATTCCAGGATTTATCCACAATCATCCCACGTATCAAACAAAGACCTTGGAGATACGATGAATTCATTCTGACAGCACACCCACTAAGGAAAAGCTGTTAAAACGTTTTACAATATGATTAAAAGATTGCATAAACCACCGATTAGATTGTTCCATATATGTATTTTTTTTCTTTCATCATTAAACGTGCATCCCTTATTTCTAACCTAAATCTAAGCTACTTTAATTGAGCAGTCTGCACAGCTGAATGTTAACAAGCCCTTTATTATATCACTTCCCATTAAGGCAATTTTGGGGCAATTTTAAAAAGCGACTCAATAAACTCTTTTATTAGCTATGTAGAACGAGAGGCAGAAGTGGCTCACTATAAAGGCCAGTTTTTCTAAACCTTTGATCATCCTTACAAGTCTTTGAATGCTCAAACTACTTTTGCTTTTAGTAGCATCCTTGATTTGCAAACACCAATACCTGACACAGTATTCCTAAGTCAATCATAACAGCACTAAAAATACCACTTGCTTATTTAGAGAGAGTTTTTTCGTCTATTGGCATATTTATTGCCTTTGCCTCAGGCACAGCAGCAGCTGAGTATCCCCCATTAGCTGTAAATTTGTATCTGTTACTGTAGGGAGAGATGAGGGGGACGATTATAGGACAGACACCTCCATCCACAAAACTTGCCAGCATTTTTTGTGCTCTGGACAGATCAGAAGAAATTCAGCGTACAAAACCATACCACAACGCAATCTGCTGACTCTGAAACACAAAAGCAACACGAAATTAAGGCAAGGAAAAATTAGAGGACCAACTGAAGTACTGCACAGAACACTAAGGTTTTTTTCAGATTATATATTTGGTTGACAACAAATACGTACTAGGCACATGTATAGTGTGATCACCACCATACCCGACGTTCCTCAAATAGATTTAAACCCCCATGTGCATAATGTTATTACAGCAATACAAGTGTCAGCGTGACTTGTCCTGTACCTCAGGTACATGTTCAGCTGATATTTGCTTCTATAACTGACAACAAATTGACAAATCAGTAATTAATTAACTGTTGCATTCTTCCCCAATCTACTGTTTACACCTGCCTTCTGCTTCCCACCCACCGTGATTCAAAAACAAAAGCAATGTTTAGTCTCCTTAGTTTATAGCATCTACAAAAGTCTTTTCAACAGTTTCCAACCACAGTTTCCCCTCTCCCGCTGAGAGAAACTCCTCCTAAATCACTCGGCTTATGGTTGTTCAATGCTAGTTTTTAAAATAGAAAAAAAACCCAAATTCTGATTAAGATGTTGAGAGTAATCCATGTACATTTTCCTTTGTCTCAGCTAAACTCTGCCCTGAACTAAAAGCACATGCACCTGGAAACTGTAAATTCATTTACACCACATCATTGAGCCTGTCCACAAAGTCACCCACCCAGCCACCAGATGCTAAGTTTTGGAGCAGGCATCCTGAACAGTAAGGTAGTAAATGAAAAAGTTCTGGTGGAAGCTACATTCGGGGAAGTTAAGAAGAGCAAAAGAAATTACTCAACCATTACTCAGGGCAGGTGGGATCAATCTCATTACACACCAAGTTACAGAACATGCAGTATCTGAGCAACCCAGAGGAATTTATTCACAGTATCTACAGAATCACAGAATCAACCAGGCTGGAAGAGACCTCTGGGATCATCGAGTCCAACCGTTGCCCTGACACCACCATGGCAACTAGACCATGGCACTAAGTGCCATGTCCAGTCTTCTCTTAAACACATCCACAGATGGTGACTCCACCACCTCCCTGGGCAGCCCATTCCAATGTCTAATGACCCCTTCTGAGAAGAATTGCTTCCTAATGTCCAACCTGAACCTCCCCTGGCAAAGCTTGAGGCTATGTCCTCTTGTCCTATCGCTAGTTGCCTGGGAGAAGAGGCCGACTCCCACTCTGCTACAACCTCCCTTCAGGTAGTTGTAGACTGCAATAAGGTCACCTCTGAGCCTCCTCTTCTCCAGGCTAAACAACCCCAGCTCCCTCAGCCGTTCCTCATGGGTCAGACCCTCCAGACCCTTCACCAGCTTGGTCGCCCTCCTCTGGACTCGCTCCAACACCTCAACATCTTTCTTGAAGTGCGGGGCCCAGAACTGGAAACAGTATTCCAGGTACACAAGTACTATATAAACCTTTTGCCTATGGGGAAGAGAGGTATGGATAGAGAAGAGTCTGGAGTAAGGTGCCCAAGAATTGGCTTTATTTAGCATCACAAAAGCGGTAAGTGAAATCTTCAGGTCTGCAGGGGATATTAAGCTCTTATGGGTAGACAAAAGCCATGTCAAAAAAGAATCCAGAAGGATCTCACAAAATGAAGCAAGTCGCTAAAAGACAGCAGATACACTTGGATGTAGATAGACGTGATGTAATGCATCTAGGGAAAAAGTATTCTGAGCAATACCTCCTTAACCACTTAACACTTGCACTCTCTCCAGTTCCAGCTGGGGGAGGAAGGCTGAGTCACTGTTTTCTCCGAAATCATCAGCTCAAAGAGCAGTAGCTGACCAAAACCAGGCAATAAAACCTTGTGTATCATTAGGAAGGGTACTGAAAACATGGCACTTAAACATGTTACTGTACAAAACAGTAAAGCATCCACATCTCGTGTTCGGTTCTGGTCTCTACATCAGAAGGAATACACGGGGGACTTTGAGAAGTTCTAGAGCAGGACAGCTGAAGTGATCAACGGATGGAGAAGCTGCCACATAAGGCCAGACTACAAAATCTGGGACCCCTCAGCTGGGAGGACATGAGGCTCACAGTGGGTATGACCACAGCTTACAAGCAGGGGGAATAAGAGGGGAAAAAAAAAAGGCAAGTCAGTGCCGCACCACTGTTCAAATCCTACCAGTATGAGGAGTAGGAGGCATTTGAGGCAACTACTGGAGATTCAAACCAGTACAAGTGCCTCTCTTCACAGCTGGCAGTGAGCTTCCTGCTAGAGAAGGGCGTGCAGGCAGGTACCATCAGCAAGTTCAAAGGCAGCTGTCAGATTCACAGCAGGTTGACAAGGAAAGATGAGAAGCAGTCAGGGAGGCACTGGCTGGCATCCCTGACACAACAGGGATGCCAAGGACATACAGGGCCACATGTGCAAATTCCACTTAAACACCATCTGCTGCTGCCACCGAGGCATGCTGCTGGGCTGGAGGGTCACCGGTCTCATCCAGAAGCATCTCTTGTGTTCTTAAACTCCCCATCGCGGCTCTGTAAAGATGTAGGACAGTCACGAGCTTTAGACATGACCTGTAAGAACACCTACTCAACCAGAAGTGCTGCTTTAAGAATATGTCAGCTACCTTATGGGAATGTTCTTATCCTTTAATGGCTTATAGCAAAAGGAGACACATTTAACTCCGAACAAGTCCAGGAAACTTTAAAACCACTTAAGATGTTTAAGGAGGGACATCTGTGTGCTGGCGATGGTTCAGATCTATCAGGAATATCTCCAGCACTACGACCCGTGATCATGTAAGCCTGATGGAAATACTGTGACCTGTTATGAACCTACCAATTCAGGCCCTCAGGCAAGCGCAGGGAAAGCCACAGATGTGCACTCCCTACATTTCTAGCTCCTCTCCATCTGCACTACAGAGTGCTTGTTTTTAAAAGCAATAGGTCTAGGGAAGTATTTTTCAAAAAACAAACATTCCCTTGACATTGTTTACTATTGTTGAATTTCCCTTGTCATTTTCCATGATGGACTCATGACATGCACTATGCTACTGCAAGTCAGCCACGTTCTCAAAAGATGACAGGGCTTTATAGTTCCTGTACTCAAATACAAATGAGCACCGCGTGCCAGCGAAGCTGTTTTGCCCTCTGGGTATTACAGGAACTCAGTAAGAGCACGTAGATGTTTCAGAATGTAAAACAAATGTTTTTCCAGGTACAGAAATGAACACCAAGGACACAACTAAGAACAGGAGAGAGTTAGGAGAACATACTTCAGGCACACAGAAATCAAGGAGGTGACTGGTGACAGCCAAAATGGCTTCACCAAGGGCAAATCATGCCTGACAAATTTGGTGGCCTTCTACAACGGGGTTACAGCGCTGGTGGATAGGGGAAGAGCAACTGATGTCATCTACCTGGACTTCGGCAAAGCATTTGAGACTGTCCCCCGTGACATCCTTGTCTCTAAATTGGAGAGACATGGACTTGACGGAAGGACCACTCAGTGGATACAGAACTGGCTGGATGGTTGCACTCAAAGAATTACGGCTCGATGTCCAAGTGGACACCAGTGACGAGTGGCATTCCTCAGGGGTTGGTATTGGGACCGGTCCTGTTTAACATGTTTGTCGGTGACATGGACAGTGGGATTGAATGCGCCCTCAGCAAGTTTCCCGACGACACCAAGCTGTGCGGTGCGGTCGACACGCTGGAGGGAAGGGATGCCATCCAGAGGGACCTGGACAGGCTGGAGAGATGGGCCTGTGCAAACCGCATGAAGTTCAACAAGGCCAAGTGCAAGGTCCTGCACATGGGTTGGGGCAATCCCAAGCACAAATTCAGGCTAGGCGGAGAATGGATTGAGAGCAGCCCTGAGGAGAAGGGCTTGGGGGGTGATGCTTGATGAGAAGCTCAACATGAGCTGGCAATGTGCGCTTGTAGCCCAGAAAGCCAACCGTGTCCTGGGCTGCATTAAAAGCAGCGTGGGCAGCAGGTCGAGGGAAGGGATTCTGCCCCTTTACTCCGCTCTCGTGAGACCCCACCTGGAGTACTGCGTTCAGCTCTGAGGCCCCCAACATAAGGAGGACATGGAGCTGTTGGAATGAGTCCAGAGGAGGCCACGAAGATGATCAGAGGACTGCAGCACCTCTCCTATGAAGACAGGCTGAGAAGAGTTGGGGCTGTTCAGCCTGCAGAAGAGAAGGCTCCGGGGAGACCTTCTAGCAGCCTTCCAGTACCTGAAGGGGTCCTACAGGAAAGCAGGAGAGGGACTTTTTACAATGGCATGTAGTGACAGGATGAGGGGGAATGGTTTTAAACTGAAAGAGGGGAGATTTAGATTAGATATTAGGAAGAAATTCTTGACTGTGAGGGTGGTGAGACACTGGCCCAGGTTGCCCAGAGCCCCCCTCCCTGGCAGTGTTTAAGGTCAGACTGGATGAGGCTTGGAGCAACCTGGTCTAGTGGAAGGTGTCCCTGCCTGTGGCAGGGGGGTTGGAACTAGATGATCTTTAAGGTCCCTTCCAACCCAAACCATTCTGTGATTCCATGAAAATACTAAAAAATAACTCAAATGGAGCTCCAGACCCCAGAACACAATGTAAGAGAAAACTGCTTTCTCAGGTGTTTTTTTGTTTGGGGATTTTTTTAGAGTGTTTTGGAGTTTTGTTTTGTTTTTAAAAGGATAACTAGTTTAAAAGATTTAGAGTAACAGACTAACATTTTAACAAAAAAAAACACTGAAAGTTTCTTTGGAAAACTAGAACAGCATTTTGCAAGTTTTTTGGGTTTTGTTATTTAAAGAAATTCTTCGAGAGTTGGGAGAGTCATTCCCTTCATGTTCCACCACTGTAAAATTATGCTGTTTCCATGGTTATGGCCCACACATGGATTCCATTGTTAGAGCAGTTTTTCAGAAGCTAGAATTAAAGTTTAAAGTTTTTTTTCATTTGAAGTTACGGAACATTCAAGACGTTCAAGACAAGTGAAAGAAGGCTGAAGATAATCAATGCAAGCAGCATGGAGGGAGGGAAGAAGGAAAAAATTTAAAGAACAGCTTTGCAGTAAAGAACACACACAAAGTAGTTTGTCAAAAGTTTAACAGAAGATTATAGTCTTTGCACATACATTGTACTTACCTAAACAAAAAAGGGCCGTTACTAGTTAACAATTGCATGCATGAAAAGACTAACTTACTTAGTGCCTAAAAACCAGAATGTTTTATTGATCTCAATGGGATTACTGCAAGGCTTTCAAAGTGAGCTTGACAGCAGCTGCACAAGTTTTGTTCTGTGCAGAAATCTGCCCCAATAAACAAGATGAAATCTATTTTTAACAAGAATACTGGTGTTTTCTTAGTCTAAGAGGAACGGAGAAAAATCTTGCTGCAGTTAGAGCTTGTTCTCGACGCGAAGCATAACATCCCTTTACAACAAAGGGGGCAGTTGCACAAGCATATGGCTTGGGGTATTCACAGAAAGAACTACAGAGAGTCTGAAATCGGTTCTCCAGGGAGACACGACAGTTCGGGATCTTAACGATGTAAGAAATAACAGAGAACCGAGAACAGCATGCTCAGTGTGCTGACAAACTCCCAATGATTGTACAACTGCAGGCACAGCACTGGTGAGGCTGCACCTTGAATACTGTGTCCAGTTCTGGGCCCCGCACTTCAAGAAAGATGTTGAGGTGTTGGAGCGAGTCCAGAGGAGGGCGACCAAGCTGGGGAAGGGTCTGGAGGGTCTGACCTATGAGGAACGGCTGAGGGAGCTGGGGGTGTTTAGCCTGGAGAAGAGGAGGCTCAGAGGTGACCTTATTGCAGTCTACACCTACCTGAAGGGAGGTTGTAGTGGAGTGGGAGTTGGCCTCTTCTCCCGGGCAACTAGTGATAGGACAAGAGGACAGAGCCTCAAGCTTCACCAGGGGAGGTTCAGGTTGGACATTAGGAAGCATTTCTTCTCAGAAAGGGTCATTAGACATTGGAAGGGGCTGCCCAGGGAGGTGGTGGAGTCACCATCTCTGGAGGTGTTTAAGAAAAGACTGCACGTGGCACTTAGTGCCATGGTCTAGTTGACATGGTGGTGTCAGGGCAATGGTTGGACTCGAGGATCCCAGAGGTCTCTTCCAACCTGATTGATTCTGTGTTCTTATTTCAGCAAGTCTTACACATCTTAATAGGGACGCAGATGACAACGCTTCCAACTACCGTACTGTTTGGAGGCACAACATGCTGCAAAGGGTAATTCTGGTGCGTTTGGTTTTGGTTTTGTGGTTTTTTTTTTTTTTTTTGAAAAAAAAAAAAAAAAATCAAAAAAGCTTTCCAAAAGCTATGTCACAAAGGAATACTGTTTCAAGCACCATGTAGACTGAATAAATTATTTGTCAAATAGCAGGGCAGGCACTGGGCAATGAGAATCAGCAAGGAGATAAAAACAAACATCGTTATTTCTATTGTTACACAGCACATGTAATTATTTTTAAGCCAAAAAGACACAAGGCCTACCTCAGGGTCTTAGCTAGGAATTTACAGAATCACAGAATCAATCAGGTTGGAAGAGAACTCTGGGATCGAGTCTAACCATTGCCCTGACACCACCCTGTCAACTAGACCATGGCACTAAGTGCCATGTCCAGTCTTTTCTGAAACACATCCAGAGATGGTGACTCCACCACCTCCCTGGGCAGCCCCTTCCAATGACCCTAATGACTGAGGGTGCACTCAATCCCTCCGTCTAGATCATCTATAAAGATACTGAACAGCACCGGCCCCAGAACTGAGCCCTGGGGAACACCGCTAGTGACTGGCCGCCAGTTGGACTTTGCCCCATTCACCACCACTCTCTGGGCTTGGCCATCCAGCCAGTTTTTAACCCAAAATTTAGGCCAACAGAAATAAAGACAACAAATCAGGAAAAGGCAAAAGACTCATTACAGAGCTATATATTATGCATTCATCTAAATGGACAGAATTAATTTTTCTTGCTATGCCTTATGATAGCAGTATTTGTGTTAGATCAGTTCCCTCCTCCTTCCCCCCCAAAGCGTATGCATCAGCAGAAATAGAGAAAAATCTTTTCCCTCACTTCTCCTCTGCTTCTCTGTTCCCTTTTCTACAGTTTTCCAGATGGAAAAGAGACAGAGGACGAATTAAGACAGAAAAAAGATGACAAGTGAGGTAGGTAGGAATCACAGGCAGAAAAAAACAGCAAAAGAAAAACACACACATACAACAGGACAAAGAAACCAGAAGAGATGACTGATGAAAACTAGATTACAAAGGAAAAAAAAAAAGGTAGTAGGGAACAAGAGTGCAGACAGAAGAATTTCAGTACACAACACGAGACGGGCTTTCTTCTCCTAATCGCTTCTGTCATGTAGCCGTCGGAGAGCGACTCTCAAAAGACACCGGCGTTCGTGTAAAAGGAAAACCCCCAACACGGCTGTTCTCTGCAGGAACGTGATCAAACGAGGGACCCGGCTGGTTTGACAGAACCCAACAGGTGTGCAGCTTCCCTGGGCTGTTTGCTGCGACTCCCAACCACGCCGTTACTCACAGCAGCAGAGCAAGTCACAGTTTGTTTCTAACACAGCAGCACGCAAAGTCTAGCATAGATGATTAATGGATTCTCACATCCATAAACCCACTGAGAAACTTCAGCTTGGCATCATTAAGATTCTATCAGTCCTGAACGGCAATTTAATATAGTATTTTTCACCTTAATCTGCTGCTCTATTTAATCAATTTAATGCACAGTAAAAACTTAATTTGACAAAATCGAATGCGTTATTTCTCTCTGCCTCTGGCATGAAACAGATTAAGACCACCAGAACCACTTGCAGAAAGATTTAACATTCATTACATCTTAGGTGGCAGATAAACATTAGACACGCTATAAACTCTATACTCTGTAGGCTCAATACTGTGTCTGAGAGCTGTGGTTTTCTAGTTAGCACTGCAATTACCTCCTGAGCAACTAACCCATCACACCTCCTACAAAAGCCACGACTGGAATTTTTAAAGTTAAAGCTCACAAAATATTATTTCATACAATACTAGAGACTCCACAGACACTAGGGAGACAGAACAAGGACAACTCTCAATTTATATACACTTTATGTCTCCTGTGTAGGTTCCTGGCCAAAACCAGGTTGGATAAATGCACAGGTCAGACGGGAACGAGTTCCAGGTCCAGGTCCCTGCTGTCTCAGATGAGATAACAAGCAGCTTATAACCCTACCCAAAATTTATCAAGGTTCAATGTAAACTAACTAGATTATCCACAGAAATATCAAAAGACAATGACAGAAAGCTACCGTATAAGAGTGTTTGGAGGTCCATACAGAACAGTTTGAAGATAAAAGTTAACACGTGTTACAGGAGACACATCTACTAGTCAGCCCTGCTGGCAGCCCAGAGCTGGAGGTACCCAAATGGTCCTGGTTCTCCAAAAAGCAGCTCTTGTCATCCCAGCACCAAGGCTACAGCGTGATGCCACTATTTGTACTGTGAAGCGAACACGTCTGCCTTCAGGGCTGTCAAACCAATTTTCCCCACAAATAACTAACAAGTCAATTTTAAGGGCAGCAGCGGGGAAAGGAATCTTGACAGGAGCGCTGTTCACAAAGCACAATCATCACTTTCTTAGCTAAAAATCACCAAGTTCCTTAGAAATTCTGACTTACCTTGTATTGATAAGTATTTATAGAACCACAAAATGGTTTGGGTTGGAAGGGACATTAAAGATCATCTAGTTCCAACCCCCCTGCCACGGGCAGGGACACCTTCCACTAGACCAGGTTGCTCAAAGCCTCATCCAACCTGGCCTTAAACACTGCCAGGGAGGGGGCAGCCACAGCTTCTCTGGGCAACTTGGGCCAGGGTCTCACTACCCTCACAGCAAAGAATTTCCTCCTTAATATCTAATATAAATCTCTCCTCTTTCAGTTTAAAACTGTTACTCCTCGTCCTATCACTCCATACCCTTGTAAAAAGCCCCTCTCCCGCTTTCCTGTAGCCTCTTCAGGTACTGGAAGGCTGCTAGAAGGTCTCCCTGGAGCCTTCTCTTCTCCAGTCTGAACAGCCCCAACTCCCTCAGCCTGTCTTCACAGCAGAGGTGCTCCAGCCCTCTCATCATCTTTGTGGCCTCCTCTGGACTTGCTCCAACAGCTCCATGTCCTTCTTCTGTTGGGGGCCCCAGAGCTGGACGCAGTACTGCAGGTGGGGTCTCACGAGAGCGGAGTAGAGGGGCAGAATCCCCTCCCTCGACCTGCTGGCCACGCTGCTTTTGATGCAGCCCACAATACGGTTGGCCTTCTGGGCTGCAAGCGCACATTGCCGGCTCATGTTGAGCTTCTCATCAACCATCACCCCCAAGTCCTTCTCCTCAGGGCTGCTCTCAATCCATTCTCCGCCCAGCCTGAATTTGTGCTTGGGATTGCCCCGACCCAAGTGCAGGACCTTGCACTTGGCCTTGTTGAACTTCATGCAGTTTGCACAGGCCCATCTCTCAAGCCTGTCAAGGTCGCTCTGGATGGCATCCCTTCCCTCCAGCGTGTCGACCACACCACACAGCTCGGTGTCATGGGCAAACTTGCTGAGGGCGCACTCAATCCCACTGTCCATGTCGCCGACAAAGATGTTAAACAGGACCGGTCCCAATACCGACCCCTGAGGAACGCCACTCGTCACTGGTGTCCTACATTTAAGTACTACACAGTCTTGCAGGTCGATTTTAAATGGATTTTAAGTCCACCACAATCTTGTATCTAGACATGACTTCCTAGAAAATAAAAATTTCCAATACAAAATGCATCTAGTATTAAAAAAAAAATCTGAAATTCGTTATTTCTGCTCATGTTAAGAAACAGTGCTGTTCCACTTGAAAAGTACATAGTCAAGTATTCCAGTAACAGCTTTTTCCATTTATGCAAAGCGTCATACAGTGTATATGCTTGTACAGTTACATCTTCCTTGAACTTGCTTTGTTGATACAGAAAATGCAATACTACTGGTGAATGCATACGCTGCTGCTGTATGATTCCTTATCAGCAAGTCAGCTGTAACATGCATCGGCAGAAATAAAGAAAATAATGATATCCTTTAAGACTAAACAGAAAAGGACCGCAAAGATCCCAATTATGTAAGTGTATTTAGTACAGCCCTGTTGTTGGACTCGGTGAACAAATATTTTCTGCACAAAGATAAGAATTCAAGACCACAAAGAAGTGTACAGAAGAAATGTCTGCTTTTGCCTCAGCAAGGAGTGCTGGAAGGCAGTAAAACATAAATGTTTTGTACCACAATATAACCTGTAGGAAATTAGGGCAAGAAGAAGAATAAAGCCTAAACCAAGAAAAAACAGTGTTAAGCTTTTTAAATTCTTCACTGATATTGTAGTTTATTTGTTATCCCACCTCTTCCCGTGCCTGAAAAACCAACAGCAGCTCACCTCTTCTGTTATTTCAAACAAGGATAAATTATTTGAGGACTATTCTCTAAAAAGCTTTTCCTTTTCTGATCATTCATTGCGCGTGGAAGAAGGAAAGACCTACAACAAAACCTATCCAGCTCTCTCTGCTCCTGATCCAACTTAGACAAAGTCAGATGCCACCGAATCCCATAAGAACAAAGAATTCAACTTGGTCACAACGATTATGAAGAACAGACCTGACAGTTGTTTCACGCACTTTCAACCCCAGTTACATTAAGAAGGTGAACATTTTTTTAATTACACTATGATCTGGTTTTCAAATTATCATGTAATGAAGCATCAGGTACCCTGAGAAGACTACGTTATTTAGAATACATTGTAGCAATATTTTCTATCTCACATA
Organism: Nyctibius grandis; assembly: GCF_013368605.1. Lineage (NCBI taxonomy): Eukaryota > Metazoa > Chordata > Aves > Nyctibiiformes > Nyctibiidae > Nyctibius > Nyctibius grandis. The sequence continues at coordinate 110,833,649 of NC_090660.1, forward strand.
ATGTGCAGAATACATCTGCAATGCTTATTAAAAAATTAAAATTAATCAAATATTGAAACAATATTGAGTTCATTAAGCTCTCTTCTTCTCAAACTTCCCTGTCCGAATTCCTCCTGAAGGCATCCTAAATTCACCCCCCAAAAAAATCATTCAAGCTTATAAATAAGAAAGAAAATGGCTTACGGTCCAAATTAAAAACCTTTTTCAAATTTCCAATAATCATTACAAAGAGACTCCTTTTCAGTGCAAGCTGTTTCAAGATCTAAACAGGTTCAGAGTGGATGTGAACTTAAATTTGCTCAAAAACGTAAAGTAATTCCGGCACAAAATCAACCAGCTACTGCATGAGGATGCCACTATCTCAGGAACTCCCCAACACATACATCTTCTGATGATACGCAGAAAGAGATCAAATTAAAGAACTGTGGCGTGTCCTTAGTCCAGTGTCAGCTCTGGTACAGTTAATATTTATTTCACCATTCTGCAAATTAAGCATTTGTGACAGGACAAAGGAATTTCGGGCCGCATATGCTAACAACATGTCACAGAATTGGAGTTGAAATAACTTCTATTTTGTATTTGTCTGCTGCAGCCCCACGTCAGAAGAAATGCACAAGTTCTTAATAACAGGGTACTGAAAGCTCAGAGGAAGCTCAAAGAATGAAAGAATTATCTTCAGCCTAAATGACAGGGGTGTTAACCCTGCTGCCACATGAATGCAACTTAAATAAGTCCATTTATCTCCTTTCTCCCAATTCCTGAATCAGAGTGCAGCGACAGAAGTCACAAGGCCAGAAGGAAACCTACGGAGTGTGTCTCTATAGAGAAGAGGAAAACCACAGAAATCCTCCAGAAGGATTCAGGGTAAACTGGACAACCCTGTTCCTCCTGCTATCCCATTCAGCCATATGCTATCCCATTTACCCATTTAGCCCGTCCTCTTCTCCTGGGCAACTAGCGATAGGACAAGAGGACACAGCCTCAAGCTTCGCCAGGGGAGGTTCAGGTTGGACATTAGGAAGAATTTCTTCTCAGAAAGGGTTATTAGCCATTGGAAGGGGCTGCCCAGGGAGGTGGTGGAGTCACCATCTCTGGAGGTGTTTAAGAAAAGACTGGATGTGGCACTTAGTGCCATGGTCTAGTTGACATGGTGGTGTCAGGACAATGGTTGGACTCGATGATCCCTGAGGTCTCTTCCAACCTGATTGATTCTGTGATTCTGAATCCCATACCCTAACTGGATGTTTTTATAAGTTTTCAAACTTATTTTTGCCTCAGCAGCTGTAAAGGTCACTTTGTTTTACAGTGCAAAGGAAAACTGAAAGCAATGCCAGAAAGCTTCCGAATTTAAAAAGCAAGACTAAGATGCAAATGAATGGCAGAGCATGGTGCTTGATAGGATAGCCAAGATCACAAGACCGCCTTACACACTGCCAGCACAATTCTACCTTCTTAAAATATTAAAATACTTAAATACCAAAAATTAAAAAACTGAGAAACTTTTCAAATAGATTAATTTTTACCACACATCCATATACTCAACACCATTGACCGTGTTCAGAACACCCTTGAGCGAGGAGAAAGCAAAACCACCCTCAGTGTGGCCCCTCCATCCCAATGCACCTGTATACGAGCAAATCTTCCATGAAACTCATCCGACCTGCCATCACCTGCCTCCTGACAGCCATTCTGGCTAACCCCTGAGCCCCAGCCCCACCTCCTTGCTACCAGCTGGCAAGAAGCATCATAGTGCTACAGATGGTTCCAAGTTCCAAGCGTACCAGTTTACAGCACACCACGTGTCGATGCTAATGTCGGCAGCCTGAAATCAGCAGCTCCATCCAGCCGTGTTTTGAAGGTTTTGCCTCTGTCCCGCGTTTGGTAGGAACCAGCTTATGGTCAAAAAAGCACGGGGGAAAAGGTAACAGAGAGGTGAAACACAGCACAATTCTAACTATTAAGGAAAACAGGCTAATCAGGTGATACTGACATTAAGAACACGACTGTGGAGAGAGGGGAAGTGTGATGTCAGGGGTGGTAGAACCGGTGATTTGGAATGGTTTCATCTTGTCTGAGAGTTTCTGTAGAGGGAAGAAGGGCATCATCTGGGCCAACCTACCTCTTACAGAGAACATATACAAAAAGCCTTATCCCAACAACGTACAATTACAACATAGTAGCTAAAACTCATTTAGGTCACCTCAGAAAAAACAATACCAAAAAAGAAAGATGTCAGGTTTTTCCCACATAGACTTTTCCAATGAAGACATCACATCTGTCTGTAGCCATGAGACAGTGTCAACAGATTCGGCAATTAAATACAGCTCTAATAGTTAAAGTCTACAAATTAATTAGACAGTGTTCCAAAAATCACAAAGTGTAGTTTCGAGGCTGGGCAGACAGCAGTGACTTGCCACTGTCTCCTCAGGCCTCCTTCCAGAGCACTAACATGAATGCAACAACACTTAAGTTTCACCTTTCTGACCTGTCCTACATCCAGAATATCTATTTCTGAAAAGTCTGAAGAAAAATACTATCTTGTTTGGCTTTGTAAGTTCATACTAAGAGAACATAAAGTTCCATCTCTTCCATCTCTTCCCCAAAGTACCAAAATACAAAGCTAGATTGAGAAACTAAGGACTTTATCTCTATTTAGGTCTCCAAGATTTAGTCTCCACAGGACATAACTCCCCATTTTCTCCCCAGCCTCCATCCCAAACCCTAAAACTAAAGCCATTCAAAATGCAAATATCTGCTTTTGCAATTGGGGTAAGCAAATACAGTATTTTTTTCCACAAAATGGTTCCAATGACCTGCACTCCCTTCCACGCAGATCATTAATGGACACCTTGTCTCCTTATGAACTGATGGAGTCAGCCTACTACAGCTGATATCTTAAGGCCAACAATGTTCTCCCTCCCGAAATCAGCTCTTTTCAAGACATCTCAAAGACAAAAGAACAAACAAGGAGCCCTCACTCTACCTGCTGAAGAGTTAAGACAATGTCACTGTGTAACACTAACTTTTATCAGCTCAGCATCATCAGTCAGGGACAAGACTTCCAGGTAGTAAGCAGCTCTTTTTCAACTGCTGAACTCAACAGCTGCCCTCCACAAAACTGAACTCCTGGTGGGTTTTTAAATTTTACATTATGACCAAGACTAGAGACACGGTGGGCCTCCACCCCAACACCCTTTAAAGATAGGTACTCTATTCAAATGCAAGGCAATCAATTGTAACATTGATTAAGAACCAAATGAACACGCATCCAAAAGCTTTTAAGTACCATAAAATATTAAAAATAACTCATACGCCCTCATACAACAGCCACAAAAAATTTTTTTAGGGACAAAATCCTCTCTTGCAAGAAAGCCATGACAGATGATGAGATGTATTTAATTCACATGTATAAGTTGTGAGCAGAAGCTAGCAGAAACCTGTGTTGGGAATATTCATGGCCTCGATTACAGCCCTGGTTAGTGGCTAAATACTGACTTTGTCACTGAAAGCTCCAGAAAACTGAGGTCTGACTTTTGGGTTTTTGGGAAACTGAATGCCATGAGATGGCCAGTGTGAACGGTAAGAGTGTGGAATTTCCAAATACTGTACATGCAAATAACATCACTTTCACATTAGAAAACCTGTTAGCAGTAGCTTCTTATTTTGTTCTAGCCTTGTTTTCTCTTCATATTTACAAACATTTAAAAGAGTAACTTGCCCGGTAAAAGTAGCTAGTCTTAAGTTTGTGTAATCAGTTAAATATGTGAACCCTATGTGTAAAACATACAGTAATTTAATTCAGATGCCTTCTTTCAGAACCATCGTCTGTTAAAGTTGGAGATCAATTAACCACAACTCAAAAGTGCCTTGAAGCTTAAAAACCAGCAATGCACATCAATATTTAATTTGCAGTCAGTGGAGGAGTTAAAAATGTAACAAAGATATCTACAACTTTGTTGTACACATATACAAATATGTATATATTATAAATCACAAAGTGAAATAAATACCAATGTGCACTACCAAGAGCCTCAGCAATTATATACTATGGATATTTCAACGCAATTTTTTTTACTATCTCCTACTTTTAACGAAAATTTTGGGACAACTGAACACAGTATTCGAGATGCAGCCTCACCAGTGCCAAGTACAGGGAGAGCTGGGGTTGTTCAGCCTGGAGAGAAGGCTCTGGGGAGACCTTCTAGCAGCCTTCCAGTACCTGAAGGGGCTACAGGAAAGCTGGAGAGGGACTTTTTACAAGAGCATGTAGTGACAGGACGAGGGGGAATGGTTTCAAACTGAAAGAGGGGAGATTTAGATTAGATATTAGGAAGAAATTCTTTCCTGTGAGGGTGGTGAGACACTGGCCCAGGTTGCCCAAAGAAACTGTGGCTGCCCCCTCACTGGCAGTGTTCAAGGCCAGGTTGGATGGGGCTTGGAGCAACCTGGTCTAGTGGAAGGTGTCCTCGCCTGTGGCAGGGGGGTTGGAATTAGATGATCTTTAAGGTCCCTTCCAACCCAAACCATTCTGTGATTTTCTGATTCTCACGTCCTCTTCATCGTCCTTAATAAGGAAACACCGCCCAAACTGCATTTGTCCAGAATCTTGCCCAGAGAATTCAAGTTGCCTGCTTTACTTCTTGCCACACAAAAAAAAAAAGTACTGATTCGTAGCTACCAGTAAGAAACCAACAAAAGAAATCACATCACCTCTGACAGTCATCTACTCTGTACCCAAGACAGCAGTATGTGTGGACAATACACAATATAATGAAAAATAAACAACTATTTCTTCCAATTCCTGCCACTGTAAACGGATTTAATGAAATTGAAGCCCATGAAAACACAGCATTCTTTCCAAGACTTAACAGTCACCACTTCTGGTCCACAAATCCACTGGCCAAAAACTCCGAGTTGGAACGTTTTAAACAGAGACAGAAGCACAAGCGCACTAAACCGAATAAAGCCTTTTATAAATATGTTCTACTCAACTACAAGCTTAGCAAACAAATTCAAAGTATTTAGTTTCAAAAGAAATCAGCATCTACACAATTATGATGCCTTAGGAGAACTCATGCAACCCAAGGTCCCAAAGAAATAAGAGAATAAGCAAACCAAATTATCTACAAAGATCTAGACATAAAGGAGATTCAGGCCAATATGAAAGGATTTATACTGGCTGCTCACATGTAACTGCTCATGTTTCTTATAAACACAAGAAGGAAAGACATCGTGTCTTTTAACATCTTTGTTGGTGACATGGACAGTGGGATTGAGTGAGCCCTCAGCAAGTTTCCCAATGACACCAAGCTGGGCGCTGCGGTCGACACGCTGGAGGGAAGGGATGCCATCCAGAGGGACCTGGACAGGTTTGAGAGATGGGCCTGTGCAAACCGCATGAAGTTCAACAAGGCCAAGTGCAAGGTCCTGCACGTGGGTCGGGGCAATCCCAAGCACAAATACAGGCTGGGTAGAGAATGGATTGAGAGCAGCCCTGAGGAGAAGGACTTGGGGGTGATGGTTGATGAGAAGCTCAACATGAGCCGGCAATGTGTGATTGCAGCCCAGAAGGCCAACCGTATCCTGGGCTGCATCAAAAGCAGCGTGGCCAGCAGGTCGAAGGAGGGGATTCTGCCCCTCTACTCTGCTCTCATGAGACCCCACCTGCAGTGCTGCACCCAGCTCTGGGGCCCCCAACAGAAGAAGGACATGGAGCTGTTGGAGCGAGTCCAGAGGAGGGCAACGAAGATGATCAGAGGGCTGAAGCACCTCTCCTAGGAAGAGAGGCTGAGAGTTGGGGCTGTTCAGACTGGAGAAGAGAAGGCTCGGGGGAGACCTTCTAGCAGCCTTCCAGTACCTGAAGGGGGCCTACAGGAAAGCAGAAGAGGGACTTTTTACAAGGGCATGGAGTGACAGGATGAGGGGGAATTGAAAGAGAGGAGATTTAGATTAGATTTTAGGAAGAAATTCTTTCCTGTGAGGGTGGTGAGCCACTGGCCCAGGCTGCCCAGAGAAGCTGTGGCTGCCCCCTCCCTGGCAGTGTTTAAGGCCAGGTTGGATGGGGCTTTGAGCAACCTGATCTAGTGGAAGGGTGTCCCTGCCGGTGGCAGGGGGATTGGAACTTGATGATCTTCAGGGTCCCTTCCAACCCAAACCATTCTATGATTCTATGAATCAGAGGCTTCTAACACCATATCATGTGGTTTTCCCACCAGCTTTACAACTAGGTAAGAATAACCATACACAAAAGGAGATTACTAGCAAGACAGGAACACCACAGAAAATCTGGAGATTTTAGTGAATCAAAAGTGAGTGAGAACTATTGAGACTACTGAGAGAAGGGGAAAAATAATTAAAACTTAAGATTATGTTGGGATGTGTGAACAAGGGGTGCCAAACATAAGGGAGATGGGTAATCTTCTCACTTTATACAATGCTGATAAGGGTTAAACCAGAATATCAGGTCCCGTTTTGAGCACAGCACAGTATTTATAAGCCCTGAATTTCCTGAGGAGTGAAATTCCCTGTGTCTCAGGCAGTGCTAATTAAAACACATCTCAGGAAGCATACTTGAGACTGCTTCTCTTCAGAGAAAGTTCTCCGTGAACATCTGCCAGGAAATAACCTGGATCTTTCCTTTACTACAGCACACCCAAACCAACCCTGGCGGCACCTGGGTTGTCACTTGCTAGTCCTGCTACCTATCACGCTGGCCAATATTTTTTCCACAGTATTTTATGACTTGTTAGTACATTTGTATCGAACCAGCTCTCCTCTTCTTGTAAGGACATTCACAGAATCACAATCGTTTCGGTTGAAAAGGACCTTTAAGATCATCAAGTCCAACCGTTAATCCAGCACTGCCAGGCCCACCACTAAACCATGTCCCTCAGCACCACATCTACTCGTCTTTTAAATCCCTCCAGGGATGGTGACTCCACCACTTCCCTGGGCAGCCTGTTCCAATGCTTGACAACCCTTTCCGTGAGGAAATTTTTCCTGATATCCAATCTAAACCTCCCTTGGTGCAACCTGAGGCCATTTCCTCATCTATCACTTGTTACCCAGAAGAAGAGACCAACACCCACCTCGCCACAACCTCCTTTCAGGTAGTTGTAGAGAGCAAGAAGGTCTCCCCTCAGCCTCCTTTTCTCTAGACTAAACAACCCCTGTTCCCTCAGCGGCTCCTCATCAGACTTGTGCTCCAGACCCTTCACCAGCTTCATTGCTCTTCTCTGGACTTGCTCCAACACCTCGATGTCTTTCTTGTAGTGAGGGGCCCAAAACTGAACACAGGATTCAAGGTGCAGCCTCACCAGTTCTGAGTATAGGGGGACAATCACTACCCTTGCCCTGCTGGCCACACTATTGCTCATACAAGCCAGGATGCTGTTGGCCTTCTTGCCCACCTGGGCACACTGCTGGCTCATATTCAGCCGGCCATCAACCAACACCCCCAGGTCCTTTTCCACCAGGCAGCTTTCCAGCCACTCTTTCCCAAGCCTGTAGCGGTGTGTGGGGTTCTTGTGCCCCAAGTGCAGGACCCAAAACTTGGCCTTGTTGAATCTCATACAGTTGCCCTCAGCCCATCAATCCAGCCTGTCCAGATCCCTCTGAAGAGCCTTCCTACCCTCCAGCAGATCAACACTCCCACCCAACTTGGTGTTATCTGTGAACTTACTGAGGGTGCACTCAATCCACTGGTCCAGATCATTGATAAAGACATTAAAGAGAACTGGTCCCAACACTGAGCCCTGGGGAACACCACTTGTGACCGGCCGCCAGCTGGATTTAACTCCATTCACCACAACTCTTGGGGCCCGGTCATCCAGCCAGTTTTTTACCCAGCGAAGCGTACGCCCATCCAAGCCATGAGCAGCCAGTTTCTCCAGGAGAATGCTGTGGGAGACTGTGTCAAAGGCTTTACTAAAGTCCAGGTACACAACACCACAGCCTTTCCCTCATCCAGTAGGACATCAGGTTAGCCAAGCAGGACCTGCCTTTCATAAACCCACGCTGACCGGGCCTGATCGCCTGGTTGTCCTGTACGTGCCCCATGATAGCACTCAAGATGATCTGCTCCATAATCTTCCCTGGCACCAAGGTCAGACTGACAGGCCTGTAGTTCCCCAGATCCTCCTTCCGGCCCTTCCTGTAGACGAGCATCACATTTGCTAACCTCCAGTCCCCTGGGACCTCCCCGGTTAGCCAGGACTGCTGATAAATGATGGAGAGTGGCTTGGTGAGCCCTTCCGCCAGCTCTCTCAGTACCCTTGGGTGGATCCCAGCCAGCCCCACAGACTTGTGTGTGCCTAAGTGGCATAGCAGCTCTTGTTCAACCTGGTCTACAACTACAACTCAAGATGCTGCACCAATAACAAATTCTATCACAAAGGATAATACAAAGCCTGGCAAGCCTAACTCAGTTTAGAGGTAAAAACTGATAAACTGATATTATCAAGCCCTGAAAAGATTATGGTCTGGTTTGAATTTTGGTCTTTTTGCTGCTCTCTGAAAATTCTCTTCAAGTTTTCTTCTTAACAAGCAGGAAGGTAACGGTCTGGGTGGATGATTCAGAATATCCTGCTGCTTTTAGAAACTTTCCTAGGCCAGTGTTAAACAGTCTTGTGTATTTACTGCAGCACGTAACAGGCCGTACAGATCTTAACCCGTTAACCAAAATACAGGATCAAAGGAGGATTATACACCACCAGTGAGGAAGTGAAGCGTTCCCACAGAACCAGAGCTACAGCAAACTTTACTGCAAATACAGCCCTGCATTCCCAAGAGCTCTAAGTCTATTTTTAGAGAAGTGATAAATACACTATTGGGATGGAACAGAATAGCCATAGTGAAACAGAATTAGTTTTGCTTTTTAAACTAATAAAATGGGTTGCATCCACCTTCATTACAACTCTAAATAAGAGCCTACCACTCTAATAGCTAAAAAACATGTATAGGCATGCTTGACTTCAGGGATAAGAACTACTCTTACTGATTTGAACATAAAATTATAGAATGGTTTGGGTTGGATGGGACCTTAAAGATCATCTAGTTCCAAACCCCCTGCCATGGGCAGGCACACCTTCCACTAGACCAGGTTCACAGAAGATCACAGAATCAATCAGGTTGGAAGAGACCTCTGGGATCATCGAGTCCAACCATTGCCCTGACACCACCATGGCAACTAGACCAGGGCACTAAGTGCCATGTCCAGTCTTTTCTTAAACTCCTCCAGAGATGGTGACTCCATCACCTCCCTGGGCAGCCCCTTCCAATGGCTAATGACCCTTTCTGAGAAGGAATGCTTCCTAATGTCCAACCTGAACCTCCCCTGGCGAAGCTTGAGGCTGTGTCCTCTTGTCCTATCACTAGTTGCCTGGGAGAAGAGGCCGACTCCCACTTCACTACAATCTCCCTTCAGGTACTTGTAGACTGCAATAAGGTCACCTCGGAGCCTCCTCTTTTCCAGGCTAAACAATCCCAGCTCCCTCAGCTGTTCCTCGTAGGTCAGACCCTCCAGACCCTTCACCAGCTTGGTTGCCCTCCTCTGGACTCACTCCAACACCTCAACAACTTTCTTGAAGTGCGGGGCCCAGAACTGGACACAGGATTCAAGGTGCGGCCTCACCAGTGCCGAGTACAGAGGGACGATCACTTCCCTAGACCGGCTGGCTACACTATTCCTAAGAGAGGCCAGGATGCCATTGGCCTTCTTGGCCACCTGGACACACTGCTGGCTCATGTTTAGCCAACTGTCGATCAGCACCCCCAGGTCTCTTTCCGCCGGGCCGCTTTCTAACCGCTCTTCCCCCCAGCCTGTAGCGCTGCATGGGGTTGTTGTGGCCGAAGTGTAAGACCCGGCACTTGTTCTTGTTGAACCTCATGCCGCTGGTCTTGGCCCATCTATCTAACCTGTCCACATCCCTCTGTAGGGCCTTCCTACCCTCCAGCAGATCGACATTCCCACCCAGCTTGGTGTCATCTGCCAATCTGCTGAGGGTGCACTCAATCCCTACGTCTAGATCATCTATAAAGACATTGAACAGCACCGGCCCCAGAACTGAGCCCTGGGGAACACCGCTAGTGACCGGCCGCCAGTTGGACTTTGCCCCATTCACCACCACTCTCTGGGCTCGGCCATCCAGCCAGTTTTTAACCCATTGAAGAGTCCACCCACCCAAGCCCCGGGCAGCCAGTTTGTCCAGGAGGATGCTGTGGGAGACAGTGTCGAATGCCTTACTGAAGTCTAGATAGACTACCTGCACAGCCCTGCCCTCATCTACTAAGCGGGTCACTTGGTCATAGAAGGAGACCAGGTTGGTCGAGCAGGACCTGCCTTTCATGAATCCATGCTGGCTGGCCCCGATGCCCCGATTGTCCTGCATGTGCTGTGTAATGGCACTCAGGATGATCTGTTCCATCACCTTGCCTGGCACCGAGGTCAGGCTGACAGGCCTATAGTTCCCTGGATCGTCCTTCCGACCCTTCTTGTAGATGGGCGTTACGTTTGCTAATTTCCAGTCAGCTGGAACTTCTCCAGTTAACCAGGACTGCCGGTAGATAATAGAGAGTGGTTTGGCAAGTTCATTTGCCAGTTCCTTCATTACTCTGGGGTGAGCTGAGATTGCTCAAAGCCCCATCCAACCTGGTCTTGAACACTGCCAGGGAGGGGGCAGCCACAGCTTCTCTGGGCAACCTCTTCCACTGTCTCACCACCCTCACAGGAAAGAATTTCTTCCTAATCTAAACCTAGTCATCTAATCTAAATCATGTCAACAAGGTGGCACAAATTTGAACAGGTACGTGTCTGCAGGGCTGGGATGAAGAAAAAAAAAAATTACTTGCCCCAAGACGAGAAGAAGAATCTACTCTGTGAAAAGGTCTCAACATTTCCAAGCTGCAATAATGGCGCAATGTACAGGCTAATGCCCTGATGTATGAGGAAAAGCCTCATGGATATTTAACCAAGTCAATCATTCAGAAATCTGCAATTTAAACACTCTGGAAGGTAGCAGCAGCATTACATGGCCATGCTTGGCATCACGAAAATGTACTACTACAGATCCATCCAAGTTCTACTACAAAGGAGTACTATTTACAGAGTCAAACTTTGCTTTCTGCTTTATATTTCCCTACTCACATTTACCAGAAGGGCTAACAACCAAAATAAATAATTTGTTTTGGTATACAGAAGACCTTCGGCACCTCCAGAGCAAAGACTAAAACCCTACTTCATTCCACCTTGGTAACAGATTCCAACACAATCCAGATAGGCTCAGGTTTTATTAAACTCCACTGAGGGACAAGACAACTAAGGAGAATATCACAGGGACTGGAATTTATTTTCCCGAGCCCACTTAGTTCTATGTAAAAGACAACAGTTGCTCTGGGGACAGGCTGAGGAACAACAACTGTGCTGAGCAAAGGCCAGGACAGGGAGTTCAGGAAGGCGTTAAGCACCACGTGGCATGGTTTGTGTTCCTTACGTTCAAGTTCATTGCTTTTAAAGCTCTTGTGATGCCTGCCAATAGAGATAGAGCACAGTGCCCTTCACAGCAAGAACCCAGCCAGAGGAACGAACGTGTTCTGCACTGAACCACTGGTGAACTCGGACACGCTTGTGAACCCAGCCTGCTTGGAAGAAGTTGAAGTTTACCATAACCCTGGTGGAAAAGTAAATCTTTCTCCAATGCCCCACAAATCCAGAATAATAAACCAGATAGCAGGACCAGCAAAATTCCACTTTCAGAAGCCAGGAGGAGCTAGAAGCACATAGGTGTTATTGCCAAGAAGCAATATACAGTAATTATCTTGACACTTGAGAATAGAGTGGTTATTCTTCATAGTTTTAAGTGCAAACTGAAATATTTTGAAACAGATTTTGTATCAAGAAGGGAAAAGGCCTGAATTATTATTATTAAAACAAGATTACATGCATAATATCCAAAATATACAGAAATCATGGATCTTCAAAGCTTTCATTAGGGAAGCGTTTCTTACTGTACAAGATAAAAAGGGACAATAATTTATTGATCTGCCACACCGTTTTTAAATGAGTGCTACGCTGGATGCAACAAGGTTGTTCATCAAATACTAGTTTAATTTCAACTGAAATAAAACCATCAAGCTGGAAAGCACCTGATGTCACTCACAGCAGGGATACAATCAGAAGAACATCTTTTGGAAGCTGCTGCTTAGGTGGAAGTGCTAGCACCACCCAATGTCACTGGCTGTCTGACACCTTTGAGAACACACACACCATAAACACCCCTACAACTACATGTACTTTTACCTACAGAACACCTGCACCACTTCAGTGCATAAAGGCTGTTCTGACTTACTCCTCAGGTCTATAAAGCTAAACAGAACTGTTGCTCATAATCCCTCCCTACTGATGCATCCTCTGCATTCTCAGAGTAAATAACTAGCACCAGGAAGAAGACAAAGAACACTTTATGAGCTGAAGCAATTGTCATCTCTGCATTCAGGGGTTCTGGACAATGTTAGCAGAGCCATTTAGTCAAGTTCTTCGCAATCACCACGTGTTTCTCTTTCATGGACACATGCCTTGATACCTGGGGGGTTAAAAACAGAACTGCCAAGTACTTTCAGTTGCTATGCAGATCAGTGAGAGATCCACTTTGAGTGCAAATTTTAAGTGTTACAACAAAAAAAAATGGCATGTCTGAGCAGGGACCTAAAATTGAAACCTTTGATCCTAAGTTCTGTGACTCCATCCAGCACAGATACTAAATAACACCATAAGAGGAATGGGTAAAGCCAGCACTACCATGGCAAACTCAACAGGAACAATCCATCCTGTAACAGAAGGGCTTGAGGAGTAAAGAGACAAGTATGTTTTGGGTACCAAACAAGGTAGTCGTTCCGTGGAACAAAGTATGTGAGCGCGTAATGAAAAGACTACCGCGATACAAATACAAGCTTAAATTTCTGCAATACGAACACAAGACTTGCAATAACAGTTTATAGAGCAGCTGGGTAAGCAAGATATTCAGCACATCTTTCTGTCATTTCCACTGGAGCTGTCACTCTAGTATTTGCATATATAATACCAATTTCAAAGAGTAAGTAGCACTAATCTCTTTCTCCCACCAAATCCTCAGCCAGAAGAAATACACATACTTCACCGTAAACCTGACAGGTCAGAAGTACTGGCAATTTACATTTAATATATTTCACAGCCTTGTCATTCACAGGGCTGGTTTTCTATAAAGTCTTATCTAAGAAGGTACTGCAAGATATTTACCTAACAAACTAATAAATACTTAGTTGTCATGGTTTTACCAGGATGTGACTCACTTCAGCCTTTTACAAACCATGTACTCCAAAGAACAAACGGCTTCAGTTCACAAAACACACAAGTGTGCTTTTTTGCCATCACGACAGTCATAGCTGTTCCTTTCAAAAGGCCAAGCAAAATGAAAGGAAGCATAAAAAAACCTGAAATCATAGGTCTGATTTGCAGGCCTTTATATATGGTAAACTGAAAAGCAGGGGCCTGTTTTGCCCCATGCCCCCCTTGTTTTCTGCATTTCTCACACTAAGTTTTCCATGTTCAAAAAATATTTTTAAAACATCTGGGTTTCCATCTGAATCATAATTCAAATTTAACACAATACATAAGGTAACAAATTTTAGTCTTCATTGATAAAAATATCAGTACTGGTGCTTTTTGTTCAAACTGAAGGACTTCAGGGTTTTTTTCAGTTCAGGTGACAAAACTGAAGACTACTATTTTTTAAACCACTCAACTTATTTCTTGGAGTGGTGAAAGTAGATGGAATTCCTTGGAAAAAACTAATTGCATAATATAAACAAACATCATCCCATACCAGAAAAGGGAAAGGAGAAATTAGAAAGGAGAAGCAATTAGTCACCATAAACTTGAAAACTGAAGTTTAAGAAAGGCTGACTAACACCCAGACCACTCAAAGAAAGAAGCAAAAAAGCTACTGAAGAATAAAGACATCTACTCCTGCAAATTTAGATAGTCAGGAGATGCTAAGTGACCCTCTTGCTGTTTCCTGAAGGTGAAATATGGAGAGATCCTGGAGAGGGAACACCCTGAAGTCCAACTGCAAGATGACAGTCTGAAGTCCCTTTAGGAGCCTAGTCCACCTGAAATGCAGTCCCATCTGTTGTTCTCAAGCATTTTACAGCCCAGGCAAGGAGAACATCAACATAATCTAAAACAGATGACAGAGAAGATTTACAAAGGCTCTCCACAGCAGCAAGCTAGATGCAAAGGTGCTCTTGAAATAACAGGAGATTAATTTTGTTACCTGCCAAAGCCTAAGAAATAGAAAGAAAAAAAAAAATCATGTAATACAGGCTCCCAAACCACCAACCACAGAGAAGGCTGTACAGAGGAAAAAAAAAAAACACACACCACAAACACAAAAACACCAAACCAGAAAAGGGGAAGAAAAAAAAAGGATTCAACAAGTTATTCTAGCCACACTCAAATGTAAGAATATTCCAAACATCCATATATGTCAGCACCAATAAAAGGAGAAGTCAGAAATGCCGAGAATACTGAGGAATAAAACCAAAGCTTGCAAATATAACCATTCACTCTGGGAGAAGGGGGGTCACAAGGAACCCAAAAAATAGGAGATCAGAAACAGATCCCTGTAACACAAAGAACACTGTGGTTACCCAACTTCTCTACTCCTGCTCGTAGCCAAACTACTTAAGACTAGGTCAAGTGCCCCTACAGGGAAGATTTTGCTTAAGACAAATTTTTATGTATGACGGAAAAGCAGAATGTGAAAATAGAGAATCATTAACATTTTGCTCCAAAGCCAGCACATCGGTCTGGTCAGACAATTTCCAGCTAAGTAGTTTCAGTAGGTGAGAAAACACCTTACAAATTCCTCCGACGCACAATAAATTACGTGTTGCACAGTCCTACCCACCCCTGTACCCCTCGGGCTGAAAGGAAGGGCCACAAACGGGACGTCAGAGCAAGGCCAGTTCTAGGAGGCTCAGGGAAAAAGACAAACCAAGAAATTGTTTTAACATCCATTGTTTGAAAATCAGGATTTTCAACAATAATTACAAGGAAAGAACAAGAAATCTCAATTTGAACCATTTTACCCAGAATAAAACCCCGTGCGGAGGTGAAATCATGAGGGTTCCACGTACCTTAAGTTGACTTTCCAGCTCTCAGCAGCAGGTGCTCAATACAGGATGAAACATGAAATCTGAAATTAACATTTAGAATTGATTAGGAGATTTTCTTGACCTAACATCAAAGTAGTCAAATATCCAACAAACTTAAAAGCAAGTAACTGATATTCTTATTATGAAGATAAGCTTCCAAAGGAATGAGACACAGCACATACCCCACTTTAAAAGTGCCGATTATTTAGCTGGAAGTCTTTAGAGGGGGGGAAAAAAAAACCAAACGCAAAAGAAATTTGTAGAAGTAGAAGCCAGGGGCTTACATTTGAACTCAAAACAGATACCTTACAAAGCAAGTTGCCAGAAATCCTGTAAGTCCTATGAAAGGAAACTCAAAATTTCACAAGTTGTATAGCTTTGGTATTTTGAAGGAGCAGGGTTGAAGAAGGATTCTGAAGTGAACCTTTCATACAGCTAACGTACATGTGATGGCACCAACATTCAGCGAGTACTGAAAACCCTGATGAGTGATTCAAAATGTTAGCAGCATCCAGATCCAGGATGGCCAAGCCAGTTGCTAGCTGAAGTAAAAAATACATACACATATAGCTCAAAACACACATGTAATACACTGTGCAATAAGAGTTGTGGGTTTTTTCCTTAAATGAAGTGATTGAACCAGAAGAACTCCAGAGTTGAGTAAGCTGCAGAGTTGGTTCTGCTCTTTTGCTTCTTGAACAAATATATACTACAGGGGCAGAGGCAGTATCAGCAGAAAGCCTAAACTTACACATTAAGCACTTAGAAATCAATTTTTAAGAACTGTTTCTGAACCTTCATTCACCTTAAGTTTTTCCCACATGCAAAGGCCTCTGAAAGATTTCCACAAGAGAAGAGAATCTGATGAGGTAAAAGTAACACAAAACGTTAAAAGAAACTGTGCAGAATTTTTTTTTAATAAAAACTAGAACACTCAAATTCTATTTTAAGTGCTCATCTAAGCTATAATAAACTGAAAAAATAAGAAAACCAAAACTTCTACATGAAAGCCACCGAAATGTGCCACAGACACTCACCTGAAACACACATCCATACCATCAGGAAATGTATCACCGAGAACTTGAACTGCTTTTATGGTGGCATGTGAGAGGAATGGCACTGCCCCGAAACACTAATTTTAAAGTTAACACAGAACCTGCTAAGTTAGCCGGCTGCCCCATCATCTCTACCAGACTGAGTGGCAAACTACAGCTTTCCCCAGCATCATGTCTGCTCTGAATATTTTTAGGGAATTAGTCATTATTTGGGACAATTTGTGAAAACACCAACGATTAGCACAAGGGGAATGACATCACGACAAGTCCTTCATGAAAAGGGAAATCGCTGATGGGACTGTTTCTCAGATTGAGAAACCCGTGCAGTTATCAATTTAATTAAAGATGTTTTCTGATATGGCAAAAGCTACTTTTAATTTCCAAGGCCGATAGCAATGACCTTTCCCCACTCTGGGAAGTTACGTCAATAGCACCCTTA
Source organism: Nyctibius grandis (assembly GCF_013368605.1). NCBI lineage: Eukaryota > Metazoa > Chordata > Aves > Nyctibiiformes > Nyctibiidae > Nyctibius > Nyctibius grandis. The sequence continues at coordinate 110,850,332 of NC_090660.1, forward strand.
AAGCATTTGTTAAAGTAATAGTGTGTGTAATACCATGGGCTTACTCACACACAATAATAAAAATGCACCAAATACAAATACTATAAAATATTATTTCAATTGCTTAGGCATCAATAACACAAGCACTTAGAAGGATGTTAAATTTTCCACACAAGTTACCCACTGATTTTTCAATAGAACCACCCATGTGTGTAAAATTCAGTGTACAAACACATGCGACTGTGATTCGACTCGGACGGCAACCCTAGAGCACAGACGAAGGGCCCCTCTTTTGGTCATCAGCTATTAAGAGAGTGATGCAGTCAGAGACAATCCAAACACGGGATCATTTCATCTCCCTTACAGGGACAGCCGTTTCCAGGCATAACTTGCCAAGATTTGTTTTCAGATGTTCCTTACGGACTTACTTCATTCATCAATTCCTTCGGAAGCAAGCGGTGACAAGAACTCTCCTAAATTATTAATTATTAATAATTATTCATTAATAACTCTCAGTAAAGTTTGACCAGTTGTAACACTTCTTAAAACATCAATTAGTCTCATGTAATTGGGATAAATGCTGAAAGCTTCTAAAGTGGTCAAAAGGAGTCTAAACATAAAAAGTGGGTTGGGTTAAGCAAAATACTATGCTTTTACTTCAACTTTTTGTAAAAAACAACAACAACAAAAAAGTATCTCTTACAAAATGGTTTCTTTAAAGTAAAAAAAAACCCCAAATATACATCCTGGGGGAAAAAAAAAAAACAAAACAGGCAAGGGGGGGAATTTTTCAAAGCTTTTGAAATTTCTCTCCCTTCCTCCACAAGGGAAAGATTTTCAGTAAATTGACAATATTTAAATGTTAAACTTAACACATGTTTTGGTGGTGGAAAACTATTCCTTTTTCGACTTTTTCCAACTGGCTGCAAGTCATCTCTGTGGTCCAGTTTTACTCCTTTCCTTGTATTTTTATTTTTATTTTTTTTTTACCCAGTTTTATCTATCATTCTGTCTTACCTCATTTTTCACTTTAAAATCACACAAAATCCTACGCGTTTTTCAATTAAAAGATAGAGCATCTTATTTGTACATCTAAACCTCTGCATACACTGTCTGAAATTTCAAATTTTGTCTTCCAGTGTCACTCCATTCCCTCTCCAGTTTGACTTCTTGACCAAGGACACCACTGAAGACACAAGCCAATTACTAGCATCCAAGAAGAAAAAATCCTAAAATATCTCCTAGGCGTGGAGCCCGTTCCTCAGCTTCTTTATGTTTTCAGCTACCTTTACTGCTCTTTGATCATGTTCTTCAAGAAAATTTGTCCTCTTTGCTCTCTTCTCATCACTCCATTAATTCACTCTGTCTCAAATTCCTCTCCTAACCCTCTCCCAGATCCTCCACTCCATTTCAATACAGTAACTCATTATCTCAAGACTTACAAAGCTAAAGAAGGACGGCTAAAGAGTAACATTACTTGTTTCACATCCTCCTTCTCTCTCTGATCCGCAGCAGCAAAACAAATAAACACTTTAGTGCAATGCAATATTTTCATCCTTATAAAGCATTTAAGGTGATCAGATCTGGTCTCTAATGATGTCCCTTTGGCACTTCAGTAAGTCACAGGAAAACTCCACAAAAGATCACAGTAGACAAAATTGAAGAGCTCTGCCAGTGCAGGGGAAGAACAGTAATAGCAATTTCTGGACACAAGGAATATTTTCTTTAGCAGAGATGAGCCATAATCATAGAATGATAGAATGTTAGGGGTTGGAAGGGACCTCTGGAGATCGAGTCCAACCCCCCTGCCAGAGCAGGACCAATCTTTGGCAGGTTACACAGGAACACATCCACAAGGGTCTAGAAAGTCTCCAGAGAAGGAGACCCCACAACCTCTCTGGGGGAGCCTGTTCCAGCGCTCTGTAACCCTCAGAGTAAAGAAGTTCTTCCTCATGTTGAGGTTGAACTTCCTGTGCTCTAGCTTGCATCCATTGCCCCTTGTCCTATCGCAGGGCACAAGTGAAAAGAGGTTGCCCCTTTCCTCTTGACACCCAGCGCTCATATATTTATACACATTAATCAGATCCCCTCTCAGTCTTCTCTTCTCCAGGCTAAAAAGCCCCAGGTCTCTCAACCCTTCCTCATAAGGCAGGTGTTCCAGTCCCTTCATCATCCTCATAGCCCTCCGTTGGACTCTCTCCAGTAGATCTGGAGAGATCTACTCTTTAATAATTACAATTAAGTTATCTGCAATGATATTGTTCCCACTAGTTATGCACTACATAGAGGTTTTTAGATCACAGAATGGTTTGGGTTGGAAGGGGCCTTAAAGATCATCTAGTTCCAACCCCCCTGCCACGGGCAGGGACACCTTCCACTAGACCAGATTGCTCAAAGCCCCATCCAACCTGGCCTTGAACACTGCCAGGGAGGGGGCAGCCACAGCTTCTCTGGGCAACCTGGGCCAGTGTCTCACCACCCTCACAGGAAAGAATTTATTCCTCACATCTAACCTAAATCTCCCCTCTTTTAGTTTAAAACCCCAGATACTCTTCCATATCTTGCATGAACAACTGTATCCACACAGCTCCTCTGCACCTCGAGCAATGAGGGTAATGGACCTGCCTGGAGCACTTTCAGCAGTAGCACCAAGAAGAAACCTATGCAGAAGAACATTTACAACACAGCCCTGAGTACAGACTACTACCAAATGACCTACGGCCTTCAGGAAAAGTCCCAGAACAGCCAAGGCAGTTACTCAATTCTACACTCTAGCGACTCAAAGGCGCTATTTGTGTGGACACAACGCTGTGAAGATTTAGTAGTCTTGAAACCCTTAGTGTTTCAGGATAATTGGTGTAAAAGCACAAACTCTTAACATTGTTTAGTGGCTTGGACACCAGAAGAACGTAGTCCGTAAGGCAGAATTTGGAAGAGCCTCATTGGACCCAAACAGAGATCTTAAACATGTCACCACATAACATATCCATATGGCCACCATCAGCCTCACCACCAGTAGTTCTACAGAAACTTTTAACCAGATTGTTATAACTTAATTGGGGGAAGAAGGGCAAACTTCAGTAAGATCTCACTTCTGTATCATATTAAAAACACACAAAAAAATACTATCACTTCCTATTCATAAGGGCCATCACATAAAATCAGCTATAAAGACAAAGATTTAACAACACAGACTCAGTCCAAAAAAACTATCATATTTCAGGCGACAGCTGTGCATTAAGTACTCACGTTATACGCACATCGGCACCACAGCTTCCCCCTCCCCTTTTCATTTTGACTATGCTTCAAATCCTTTGTTGAGACTCTCTACTGTCACCTTGCCTTTCCAAAACCGATCTCGACTCAGCAACCCACAAGGTCTTGCCTTATTTTACTACTTTTATCAACTTCAAGAGTAAGATATAAAAGCAAGTGTGCTTTATGTACATTTATTTTCACAACTCGCTGCAGTCCTCACCCCTTCCATACTTCTACTCTATGATCTCTTGCTTGGTATGATATGACCAATGTTCCTACTCCCACTTGGGAATATTGTAGTTCAATACCTATTTCAACACAAGCAACAAAGACTTTTGAAAGAAAGAACTTCAGTGCGATCCCTATTTATCTCCCAAAAGCCACACAGATAAATACATCACAGAACTTCAAAATTTGTTTCCTAGGAAGGGAAGCTCCTGTGTTCAATAATCTTCTCAGATTATGAAACAGTTTAAAGGTTTTGTTTGCCTTTAAGAGAAGAAAAAGCCGATTCAGTTGTAGAATCAAGCCAACAATACACACTCCTGTCTACGATTTCCCTCTCCTCTTTTGATGAAAAGAGAGCAGGGCATAAAACCAGCTGTTGAAAGCACTGAAGCAGTATGAGACAAGCAGTACTGCCACCACACAAAGAAACTCTCCCCCTTCTACCAAGGCTGAATAAGCAGCGGCTTTCTAGCCTGTGACACAACGAAACTTTCATTTCATTTTCATGCCCATCTGAGAATTAATCATCTATGCTGCACATCATCTTCTTCTAAAGGTGCCTAAACTCCTAAAGAAATTCACTTTGTGGTTTATTAACTTCATGTAGACAACAAATTTCCAGAAACAAGGGAATGAAATCCAGAGAACTAAAGCTCAATTTCTTATAAAAATGGAATATTGACGCAAACTCTAGGCAGAAGAGGGAAGAAAAGAGTATCTGGTGTTACATCCTTCTCCTTCTTTTGACTACATTCTTTGACTAAATTTTACAGGGGCTTTGACTGTTATTTTTGTTTCCATCTACAACCCAAGACATACAAGTAATAAACTCAATCTAATAATCACAAAGCGTTCAAGAAGAGACAGAGTATTCCCACAACAGAAGCACATGCCATATACTTTTTTCCCTATTTCTCTTATAAACTTCAATCCTTAAACTATACCGTCAAAATACACGGGCAAAATAAAGGCATATTACTCAATTCTGGAAGTGGATTGATTTTTCCTGATAACCATTGATTAATATGTCCATCATAATTTATGTACATATGCACTAAGGTGTATAATAACAATGCCACCCTCCTCCTTGGAGGAGATCCTCCCCAGCCAAGAATCACGTAATGTACAAAGGCAATGCTAAACAAGAAATCCACGTAAATCTGAAATTATTAGATTATCCTGATAACAAAGATTTAGTATCTAGTCTAACTAGGAGCTTTTATAACTGATTAACCAGAATTCAATACAAACAATGAGCAAGAGGCTTCCCCTTGCCTCCACACCACACAGGTGGTTTTTTTAAATGACCTTTAGTTCCCCAGACCACAGCAAACAGCTTACAAGAGTTAATACTCTTTGCACAGATGTACACTCTTAGCTCCACCTTTTAGTTTAGAGGCTGCCTGAAAGCCCAGGTGTAGCACTAAAATGTTAATTCCAGCAGCTTCTGCCTCTAAATTTTAACACAGTGTTTAAAAAGCCATCCGATCAATGAGTTTATCCTTTCACAAGGAACATCTCAGATGCAGGGTGAGTCTTCAACACTAGTTTCCAGTAGAGGCTGTACTGAGTAGACAGCCATGCATACCATGTTTTAATTTGTCTCCATACATACTTTCACTGAAGATTACTTAATTCTGTTTCTCAATCTCAGTAGTGACTTTCTCCTTCCATGCCAAAATGTTGAGAAACCTTTTGATTTGCTTTAAAACAGATCAATTTGAGTTACAATTAAGAGGAAGCCTAGTTGTGCAACATCAAAATACAAGCTATCAAAGAGTGAAAGACATGAACTACAGATTCATCAGAAGTTCCTATGATTCTGAAAGCAAAGTTCAGTTTATTAATACGTAATAAAATAAGTCATTAATTAGAGGGCAACACCAAAAGAATAAAAAAGTAACCCTTTAAGGCCACTTTATTAACTTGCTTGCACAGTTTAGAAGTCTTGCATGTTTTCTTCCATTAAATTTGTAAATGTACGACAAAATGGCAACTAAGCCAATTGTTGTAGGGTCAGTAACCAGCCAATAATTCTGTTTTTCAAGCCATATCTGGGTAACATCCGCATCTATAGAAGAACAGGACAGTTTCATTCATGGGAAGGATCTTCTCTCCATGTCCTTTACAGCCATAACTGAGAACAGCATTCCACAAAGAAAATACGAGATGTTTTGCCTGCAACACGTTTACATCAAAGCTGCAGAGTCTCAGGCAACAGTTAACATGATAACAGAGAGGACTTGCTTGTAAGAGCTCAAAGAAAACTATCAGTTGCTGGAGTTACTGTCAACTATCTTTTGACTGTCAGTGTAAGCCTGAAAATATTAATTCCACATTCTTTACCTGTTAACATCACCAAAATCAGTGCTGGGTAGGACACGAGGTCATCTTGTCAATCCGCCACTCCTGAGGTAGGGAGAAACAGTATTTCCTTTCCCACAGACATCTCGTTTGTTCTTAAAGACTGTCAGTGACAAGAGTCCCCTCCCTAATCTAGTCCAATGGTTTGTTATTCTCAGCATTAGAAGTTTTAGTCCCCAAGTAAGCCAGCTCTTCAGTCCTACTATTTAAGTCAACTATTTCTTGTTTTAGCCCCCAAAAGTCTTTATCTTCTTCACCCTTGTAGTAGTCTAACGCATGTGAATAACTTAACCTTTTATCTCCTTGTAGTCTTAACATCTTAATTTGTTCATTTCTTATGTGTCTCATTCTTCAGGTATCTGACCTGTTACTGAAAGCATCCAAAGAGGAGAAAACTCTTTCTTGATGTACACAGCACTCAAACTAAATCACAGAATCCCACAGAATCACAGAATCAACCAGGTTGAAAGAGACCTCTGGGATCATCGAGTCCAACCATTGCCCTGACACCACCATGGCAACTAGACCATGGCACTAAGTGCCATGTCCAGTCTTTTCTTAAACACATCCAGAGATGGTGACTCCACCACCTCCCTGGGCAGCCCCTTCCAATGTCTAATTACCTTTGCTGAGAAGAAATGCTTCCTAATGTCCAACCTGAACCTCCCCTGGTAAAGCCTGAGGCTGTGTCCTCTTGTCCTATCGCTAGTTGCCCGGGAGAAGATGCCGACTCCCACTTCACTACAACCTCCCTTCAGGTAGGTGTAGACTGCAATAAGGTCACCTCTGAGCCTCCTCTTCTCCAGGCTAAACAACCCCAGCTCCCTCAGCTGTTCCTCATAGGTCAGACCCTCCAGACCCTTCACCAGCTTGGTCGCCCTCCTCTGGACTCGCTCCAACACCTCAACATCTTTCTTGAAGTGCGGGGCCCAGAACTGGACACAGGATTCAAGGTGCGGCCTCACCAGTGCCGAGTACAGTAAATCCTACCAGTACTGAATTCAGTGGAATGATTACTCCAAGTATTTACCGCCTCGCTACACCACAGTAGAGCATTTCTTTTTCTGCACCAGCATAACAAGGTTAATCACAAACTGAGCACCAATGAATAAATAACCTGCACATCACCACTTACTCAGCTCTTGTAGAACTTGAAAAGTATGTTTTAAGCAGACGTTTGAACAACAAAATTCAAAATGCACTAAATACGGTGTGGGAAGAGAGGCTGTAGAGTTGGGAGGCACCAGAACAAGTACAGAAAACAGTCAGCTTTGTGATTTGTACAAACCGAAGTGAAAACGACAAGATAATTAATAAACCAACTGGAATGTAGAAGCCTCTAGGATGTAGCACTTAAGCCTGGAGTAGAAAATGAGAGCTGATAAAAATTCAGAATTACTTCTTTAGCCATTAATTAATGGCATTCCCATAATGGTGCTGTTAACACAAGAGTAAGAACAGAAACTGTAATTTGTAACATTTGCAAAGAGCTTCATTGCAATCAAGAGACCTTTACATGTCAGCAGCGTGTAAAGGTTTCCTGGGTGAAGGCTGGCAATGGAAAACTAGTTAAAAATGTAACAAAATTAAACAGTCTTCAATAAAATTCAAAATGGAACTTAAGAGATTAAAACCCTCCACCTTGCAGCTCATCTCAGAGGGATGTGCATTTTTATATACATATTATCAACCAACTTTTTTTTTTACTCATAAAATAAAATGCAAGTGCATTTTACTTATTAAATGCAAATGCAGTTCTGAGTCAGGCATCATGAAAGGTTAACAAGCACACTGATGAACGTGAATTAATTGTGATGGTCATGTCAAGGTTCATTCCAAGGAGTAAGATGGCACCTTAAATGAACAACTTTGATCCAACATCCTAGTTTCCACTTTTCTTCATGGGGGTACTCCAAAAACCCCTCTACAGAAAGCACTTCAGACTTGCCATGTGTTTATATGCCAGTGGATGAAATCTGAGCATAGCACTGTCCTTATTTTAAAGGGGAATATTAAAGGATAAATTAGTTTAGCCATCAAAATGAAAAAAAATAAGCCGCAGAAGAGGCAGAAATAAAATTCTTGCCTCCTGACTTCCAATACTGTGGTTGTATCAATGTTTCCTACCTCTTTCCACCCCTGGTTAACAAAAACAGCAGTATCAGGCACGAGAGGTCCTACGCACTGGCAAAAATACAATACCACCTCCATCAAGTTCTGGAACTTGCTGGGGGAAAGGGTGAAGGGAAGGGCAACAAGGACTACTACAAAATTAAAGTAGCACAAAGTTTAACTCTTTGTAAAGAGTAAGCTCCAGCAACTGAGGTATAAAGGTACCTGTTACACGTGTTACTTTTGTGTGCTACTGCTTAGACTGTAAAATCAATTGCAAAGATGTAATCCTGCCTTTAAACAGCTTCCACTACAGAACAGCATCAGTAAAGGAGCAAAGGGGATGAAGGAGGAGGCTGCTAAAACCTGAGGTATAAGCAGGTATAGAAGAACCACAAGAGCATTCAGCCACCAGCAAAAGGAGTTTCTGCTTGAAGAAAAGTGTATTAGAAATAGCAGAGAAAAAAAAAGTTGGGAAACAGCTTGGTTAATTAACCAAAAATAAGAAGGAACTATACTCTTTTAAACACTACCTTTATTTTTCTCCTTTCTGTATTAACCTGTACTTGACAAAAGCAGGCAATAAAAATTCCAATATTCTAAACCAGAACACAGATAATTTTTCCCTCAAAGGACAAGAAGATTACAACTGCCTAGTCCAAAAAAGGCAATCAAGAACAGGTAGTGTAAAAGAGAACATAGGTATTGTAAAAATATGAAAATGGCAGCAGATTTTATGCTTTGACACTATCTTTCACAGAAAGAGAATTTAAAAGATAGCCTAAAAACAGTAAAAGGAAATTTTCTTTTAAAGATCACAGAATTTCTGAATTTCAATGCTACAGAGTATTACTGAAGACAAACTTGCCACAACATTCACACCGAACATAAAACCTACAAGAGACAGGATGAAACAGCTACTGGATGACATAAATCCCCACCACTGGGTGTAACTCAGACATTGGGATTTATAAGTTTCTTACTAGTATCTTCAGTAGCAGTAATCTTGAAGGCAATGCTAGGAAACCCTTCTCAGAAAGGGTCATTAGACATTGGAAGGGGCTGCCCAGGGTGGTGGTGGAGTCACCCTCTCTGGAGGTGTTTAAGAAAAGACTGGACATGGCACTTAGTGCCATTGTCTAGTTGACATGGTGGTGTCAGGGCAATGGTTGGACTCGATGATCCCAGAGGTCTCTTCCAACCTGGTTGATTCTGTGATTCTGTGAAATTAAGTACCAAATGATGGACCCGAGACCTTACCGGCTATTGTACATCCCATGGATTATATCTGTAAACAGCGTTAAGAAAGGTCTGGGAAAACAACTAGGTACCTGGTTGAAGAGGTGCATTCCGATCTTCAAAATATATCATTTAGCTCATTTTGAGCTTCTGCTAAACTAGACTTCTGCTACACCCTTGCAACCAAATTATTTGCTATCCTAGCAGGAAAGAGTAGCAGCTCCTTCTTCCCATACTTAAAAGAAAACAAAAAAATTTTAAAAAATCAGCTGATGCTTCAAAATGCTTCCCAGGAACTTTAATGGACTATAGGAAAAATTATCTGTGTCTTCCAAAGATACTTTATAGCCTCACATGGTCTGTTCCCTCTCCCCTCCCCCAAAACGAAATAAAACAAAAGCAGGAATTGCACATTTTCATGTGTGAGTAAACAATGAAAACCCCCAAGCAGGGCAGCAGGAAGCAGGAGTAGTTACAGCAGTCACTAGAGCCCTCTGACCCCTTTCTTACCGTCCCGAACAGCTTCGGCTCTAACACTACAATCTCTGCAAAGGCAATGAGAAGTGTGTCATTTAAGGACTCTTGATATACACCATCTAACTGCTTCTAAATTTATTGTTCATCAACGTACCTAGAATGATAGCAGCGGCAAAGAATATGTAATCTCCCATTACTGTCTCCCAGACAACTGATGCACATGTTTTGCTTACACGCTTTTGGTGAAAAGGAAGGAAATCAGTCCAGGGTCTTAAAATAAGTTAAATTACAGTTCCATGGGCAGGGAAAGGGTCAAGATTAATCTTAAGGATTAAGCTCTAAACTGAGCTATATTACACTGTATTAAGTTGGAACCCCGCAGCAAAACGAAACCGAGTTGAGTGTTTGTAGTTGCCCTTCCCAGCCAAAAAAAAAAAAAAAAAAAAAAAAGAAAAAAATAGTAACACTTCCATGCAGTAGGAAGCTACCTAAAACTACTTAAACTTTTTCTATATGCCCTTTCCACACTAAACACGATCAAAAAAGGGCAGAAGAACAGGTAAGCCAATGCAGAGAGTTAGAGGGGGGGGGAGAAAAAAGGCTTGAAGTCATAGGGGACAAAGGAAAGCCAATACAGGAGAGTTTTACCAGTACAGCAGATCTACTGCTGTAGATCTAAAGAAAATTTAGATGTACCCACAATTAACACTGATGCAAGAGAATCATCAGATGTTCTCTAACAGCGCTTGTTGCCTTCAGCTTTTGTCATTTACGTCTTCCATTCTGATTTTTACTTGACAGAAACTGCATTCGAACCTTGTAAACCAGATTCCAGAACTTATTCTCCAGTTTCTTCTTATCTACGAACCGCTGACACCACCAGTGACCTGCACCTCCAGATTTCAAGTATTGTCAGTGTCAGACAACACTCAGTTCCTGTGGTTCTCCTGCCATCTCTGAAGCTACTTCTTCCATGTACACAATTCCCTGTATCAACTCCCTTCAACAACCCACCCCTCTGATGTAGCTTTCAGAACACCCCCTTGCAAACTGTAGTAGTTCATATACCTTCCAGCACAACACACCTGGGTAATCACAACTGTCTCTCTTGCATCTGAGTTAATACAAATAGAGACAATTAAATCAAGCCATCAGAGGGGGGTTTTTGTGCTTTTGGGTTTGTGGGGTTTTTGTTTTGGTTTGGTTTTGGGGTTTTTTTAAATAGTTTTCTATTCTTGAAGACCTAGCACTCAGAAGTCCCCCTAGTTGCAAGACTTGCATCCCAGCGGCAGGAACACTAAATGATGAGCAAACAACCAACTCCCACCTTAGGATGCTTACACGGTAGAAAGAACACAAAGTTTAAAAGGAATGGAAGAGGGAAAATAAAAATTGTAGCTTACAACACACAACTTGCACGCTTTTAAGCTGTTCAGTCCCTAAATATCCACTCTCTTTAACAGTTCATCCAATTAGCCATCAACCACTGCCTGAATATGGAGAGCAGAGATGAAAAATGAGAGCTTTAAGAAAGATCTACTTGATCATCTCCACAGAAGTTCTTCCTCTCCTACACTAAAGTGATTATTTAAAACCAGATATCTATCTGGATATCATGTTTCCATTTAATTTCCCATTCTTTCAACTTCACGTCTTCCTAACAGACACAATAAACCACAGTCATTGAACACAGCTAGAACACATCAGACTTTGGAGGCTCCTAAGTGTCAGTCATATATAAATCAAGAGATCCACTCGAAATTGCTAACAATTTACAAACTCTGATCTTGCATTAATATGTATAAAGTTCTAGGGTTTTTTTCAAACACTTAAAAAAATAAAACAACAGCTTTCAATAGAAATGTACATCCAGGGAGACAAGAATCACTGTACTTCAGGTATTAAATAGGTACGTTCAAAATTTTAGAGTGTTCCTAAATAATTTCTGCTGTCATTCCATGCAATAGCTCAAAGTGATACAGTAAGGATCTGCTGCAGTTTTTAAAATCCTAACCTAGAACTAAAACCTTTTCAAGAAATTAAGTCAGTATGTCCATGTTTTCTTGTTACTCAGCAATGGTACTTGGAACTTTAGAATTACACTAACACGAGACGAGAGGAAAAACAGATTTAGTCTGGAAACCACATCTGATGGAGCTAAATATCTGTCACACACTTGAGTTTTCTTTGACAGCTGTCCGAAATGAGGACTCAAAACCTTACTGGTAAGAAGTAAATAAAACCCATGCTTTCACTGCTAGCACCAGAATGGTAGTTTTAACACAAGAAAAAAAGATCTGGAGTATGAATTCTAGTAATAAGAGTGTCCTTCTTAAATACTTTCTATCGATTTATTGAAGTTTGCCCAGAACATGGAGGCACTTTACACAATAATCTACATCAAATGTAAAGCTACAAATGTCCAATTTAAGACAAAAAATTAAGCAAGGCTAAAAACATACAAGATTTGAATATACAGATTTTACAGCAAAATTACAGCCTACTTATAGTTATCAGTATTCTGCAAAATGTTACTATTGTTTACACACCGGTGCAGGCAGCTGTCAAAAACGTGTAGGTGAATACACATACGTACATTTAACAACAAATCAGCAACACAATGTACTTCAAAATTGTACTTTGAGAACACGAAGTTCTCTGTCATAGCGAAAAAGACTTTTCCACAAATCCTAAGAGATATAAAAGGAATGGGAACAGCCTGTATTGTTACTACAAATGTTATATCATATGAAAAACCGTACTGCTACACACAGCAATGCCTACCAGGGGAAGAAAAACCCCAACCATTTTGTTATACAAATGGCAAGAAATAAATTCTTGTTTCTTGAGTTACCCTCCTAACGAAAAAAAACCCACCACATTTATAGAGGCATTAAAAAAATAGAAGACAATCTCCTAAGCCATGAAAGCCACCTGCTTTACTACTTAATCTCCAAAAAGCACTCCTGCTTTTCTCTCCTCCTATCACCCCCCACAAATATCTATTAGCTTGGTGGGATTTACAAAACCAAGATCCCCCCGTTCAACTATTAGTCATCATGTGGTAAACCATTATATTTTAAAAAAAATACAACAATATACTTCGAAGCAAAGCTGCTATTGAGAAGCTGCAACAATTTTTAAAGCTGTTTCAGCAAATCACACATTCAAGACACAAAAGTGCTATTCTAAGAATATTCATTTCTGGATTAAGTACTCCAATACACTACTACTTGATTGCTACATTAACTACACATGCTTAGTACTTTTAACAATACCTAAAGCTGAGGCTGAATAAAGCTCAGAGCTTTTGACAAATAAGTACTATGCCATCTTCCTTTTACGTGTGCATTTTAACCTTCCCGCAAAACAAAAGGTCAGCCAACACAAACATCAACCCAAGCCATGTTCTACAAAAACTGGATTTAAAACATAACAGCACAAAAGAAAAATTAATTTCAGAACTGGTTTTTCTCTTGTTGAATAGCCTGTGGAGTTTACAGTCCTGTGAGAGAAAACGTTTCCCAGCAACTAGTGTCTCCTCCCGCTTTTGGGGGCTTTTTGTTTGTTTTTTTTAACAGTACCCCAGATTTTAAGTCCATTAAATTTACTGCATGGGCTCCGATCTCAAAGGTACACATACACATTCTTCACAGAATCTCAGCCATAAACCTTGCTTTAAGAAATCCAAATGTTGTGGCCCCCATTTGCAAACCACATCATACAGCAAAGGTGTTCCAACAAAGATACGAGGTAGGATAACAGCCCAATTTCAGAGGTAACAAAAAAGGAGCCGGGTGGGGCAAGGAAGTGGTGGAATTTTGGACATGGACAACATCAGCGAGATAAGCTGTTTTAAATAACTACGTAACATTTAATATTTTCTGGCCCCAATCCAGTTATGCTCTTGACCTTACCCAGGTTTAATAGAATCAGAGATGATAAAGGCAGATTAGCTTTGAGGAATGTGGGACTTTTCCAATTAACACAAGAAAAAAAAAAAATATATTAACCAAAGGCCAAAGGAGTCTAAATTTTTAAGGGACACTGCAACACCACTTCACTTTTAAGCTAACATTGACATTAAATACTTCAATATGAATCCCCAAGTGTTTCTCCTTTCACATGAACTTTTTGTTCAACACATTTACTACAGCACTGCTATTATCCTAGTCTAACTGCCAAAAACTGAGCTGCAGGCTGACGCCGCAGGAGTCCAACATTGGTGCTAGGGCCTAGAGGATACACTCTGCTTTCCGAGCACTTATATAGGGCTGACTACAAGTCAACTAACACAGAAACGATACAGCAAACAGTCTGTCAGCCAGGAAGAAAAAAAACGGGGGGGAAATCAAAGAGAAAGACCACCTCTTGTTCCAAAAAAGCATCATCTGAGTAAAGGAGGTTTGGAAAGAGAATGGATGTGAAGATTGGCAATATACAGCATATGCTTCAAAATTAGTCCCAGGGATTTGAGGAGAAAGATATTCTGTTACAGCTGCAGAATTACAATACTCACTTTACTCCAAAATCGGGTTTACAACCGAAAAAAAAAAAATATCAAGTTTCTTCAAGAAATGTAAAGGCTCCTCTATGTAATCCAACTTCTGTGGCAGCAGCCGGGTCGATCACAAGCCACGCTGAGGAACACTTGCTCCCCCTTCCCGGTACAGATTTAGGAAGCTATCCCGGGTTAAAACGTGTATGTGAGTGAAGAGCTGCCCCTGCTTCTCTTTGGATCAAACCACCCCACTCTCCAGTGAGCGCAGCAACAGAACCAACTAAAAAAAAAAACCAAAAACCACCAAACCCCAAACCAAAGCCCCAAAAACCCCAACACGCACAAAAAAGCAGCAACCTCAACCACTTCCCCTGCGCTCCCACCCAGGCTCGAAGAGGCAACCACAGATTTACCAGCACGCGTGGGGAGGGGAAGGGGCAAGCCAGGCAGCCCGGCTCCGGCAGCGAGGGGACACCTCCTCCTCCTCCTCCCTTTGTTTACTTTACGGACCGTCCCGCTCCGCCGAGCCGCGGCCCCGCCAGCACCAGCCGCCTCCCGCCACATCCGGTGGGACCGGACCGGCGCGGCCGCCGCGGCCGCGGGCAGCAGGGGAGGGCCGGCCGCTGGCCGAGCCTCCCGGGCGGGCGGAGGAGGCGGCCGGCTTCGCCCCGGGCAGGGGGGGGAAGGGGCAGGCGGTGCACCGGTTGACCTCTCCCCGCAGCCTCCTCTTCTCCCATTCCCTTCCCATCCTGCCCGGCCCCACAACACCGCCCAACGCAGCTCCCTCGCAGGCGCCGAGACGAAGGGAAGCGGCTCTATCCGGACCCTCCAGCACACCCCACCCTCGTACCCGGCTTCCCCCCACCCTCGGCCGGCCGGAGCCCATCGCTCGCACCCCGGCCGCGGGGTGCCCTCAGCCGCGGGCACCCACGGCGTGCGGTTCGCGTGTGTGCACGTACATGTGTGTACACACGCGTGCCCCGGCGGAGGGGGTATCTCCTGTGCCCCCTCCCCGGTGTTCCAGGCAGCCCCTCCCGAGGGATACAGTAGAAACGGGCGGCTCTTCCCCTGAGGAGACGGTGCCGCCGCCGCACCCCGAGCCGGGGGGGGGAGGCACAGAAGGAGAAGCCGCTGCCCCCCCCACACCCCCCTTTCCACCGCCCCCCTCTCCCCCCACCCCGTTATGTAAGTTAGGGCCGTCGGGGCCGCTGCGCCTCACTCCGCCGGTCCCCCTCGCCCCTTCCGTCCCCTCCTCCTCCTCTCCTCAGGCAGCCCCTGCCGCCAGCACTCACCGCGCTGCGGGCAGCCGCCTCCGGCCGGCCGGCCCCCGGCGAGCGGAGGGGCCGCGGCGAGCTGAGGGCGAAAGGAGAAGCAGCAGCGGAGTTGTCCCGGCTGCCGCCCCGCTCCCGGTGGGTCTGCGCGGCGGCGCGGACAGCTGCCTCCTCTCCCTGCCTACCCGCCCCGGCCACTCCAGGCCGCTCCCCCGCCCTCCCGGCGCGCTGCACCATGGGATGCGCGGCTGCCCTCTCCCTCCCTCGCTCCCCACACTAACATGGCTGCGGGGGATGGAGCGGGGAGGGGGGGGTCAGGCTGCCGCCCCTCAGCCCGGGGCGGGGAGCGGGGGGAGCCGCCCCGCCTGCGCAGGCGCGGCTGTGCGGGCCTCAGGTGGCGGGAGCCCGTCAGTCCCCCCCTGCCGCCGGTTCGGATCCTGTCAGGGGCGGCTCGGAGATGGCGGCGGGGCGCATCGCGTCCCTGCGCCGGCCTCAAGGGCTCTACCCGCCCTCTTTCCCCGCGGCAACGCCGGTCCTGAAGGGCCGCTGGAAAGGGGGGGGGGTTGGCTCGGGAAGAGGCGAAGTTTAACCCCTTGTCCTCGCTCCGCTTTTCTGTCAAGCTCGTGTCCTCGGTGTCTCCCTGTTCGCCTGTGACCAGGCGTCCCAAACGCCTCAGACAACCTCGCTCTTTTCAGGGGCCTCTGGCCTTGCTTCATTTCCATGGTGGCACCGGCTGGCACAATTGTTCTCTTCTTTCAAGGCTGGGATACTCTCTTCCAAGGAAATACTCACATATTTACTTACGTATGGCCACAGTGTTTGCGTGCTTGTCAGTCGTTGAGTGTATTTAATAACCTGAGTGTGAAATCCTCATTTTAAAAGTCCCAGTTAATCCATGGCTTACCTCTGGTGGCAGTTGAACTCAGCTATTGCTCTTCTGCGTGCCCGAGGCAGCCTGAGCGTGAGCAGATCCTGAACCTCCACCCGTGGGAGCTGCCAGTGTGGCTGGAAACTGGAGGCAGGATACATTTCGCTTTGGTTTAAGCGTACCTGCACCTGAGCTGGCTGGCTGGGCTGCCTTTAGGGTTGATGGAGTCAGTATGGTCAATGGCATTTGGGACGTGATTCATCTGATCAAATATGGGTAGTTTACTTTAGGGTGAGACAAGTCACACTCTTAAACTTCCCTATGTTTATTAGTTTTCCAGGGACTAGAAGGAAACCCAAGGGAGACAGGCTAAACAAGCAGGCACCTAGACTGCAAATACAGCTTTTCAGATGAATCCTACCTAAAATGTCCCCAGGCGCTATAGGAGCCAATCCATCAGGTAAGCTCTGAATGTGACACAAATGCATTGAGCACCACATAAAAATAAGTCCTAGAAACTCTCTTTTAAACAGCAGTACAGCATTCCTATCCATCTTTTATAGAAACGCTAGACCATGATTTTAGAGAAATGCTATCCATGATTCCATGATGATCTTTTATAGAAACACTTGGCCATTAGAGTAGTTGCTAACAAAATGGGAGACTCGGTGACTTCCTTAGCCCAAGAGATTCCTACCTGAATCTGTCAGTCTCCTGGGAGAGTCCTTTAACCTGTAGGCTAGACAGGATAGCGAATACACTCTGCCCTTTCAACTGAAGCTGGACCATTATGCAGAAATGAAGGAAGGAAGGAAGGAAGGATGATTTCAGTTATTTTATACTTACTGGTCTGGGGATCACAATTGATGCTCTTGCCAGAACGGGTAGAAATGTGCTAATTAAAATTACTGATGACAGAAAGTTGGGAGACATTAATAAGAGGATGTTCACAGTAACACACAGGAAAAACTGAATGCTTTTGAGGATTGGGAAAGTAAAAATGGAAGGAAATGCATGAGTAAAACAGGAGTATGTTTTCTGATTAATATACAGGGAAGGGGTGGTATGAATACTGGAAAGGAAAAATGAAAGGGGAAGTGGAGCTTCATAAATTTTTATGATATGGTTGTTAGCAATAGCAGGGAATTGCACTAAATAACCCTTCTAAGCATTGGATCCCAATTATTAATTGTTTCTCCTTTGTCTCAGCCTTTGTCCAAAGATGTCCAAGTACTCTAGCCTCTGAGCAAACTTGTGAAGAAGACTGTTATCCCTGGTTTTTACACTGCAAAGCTGAGGCAGTGTTTGAGTTGCCAAATTCACTCATTATTCACTGGATGAATAGGCCTAAGAGCAAATAGCTCCTCTCCAGAGCTATATCCTATGCATACAAGACAGTAGCAATACCTACTTTCTGTCATGTGTAGTATATCCTATCGACTTTATAGACAGGTTTAGTAAACATTCTTCGTTTAGATATATTTTTCAAATGCCCTTGCTTTAATAAATAGTTACTATTCCTCTGTTTTATAACTTCATCCTCTGCAGGTTTTCTGGGCAACATCAATGTGCCAATTTTCTCCATTTTACAGGTGGAAAAACTATTAAGAGGTATGTGGGTGATTGATGGAGGAGACAGAGTAAAGCCGGAGCAATGGTAGAACTGTGAATCTGATTCTTATATTTCTGCTCAATCTTTTAATAGTTACACTTTTTCATATGGAAAAGTATGTTGTCTGAAGTCCTTGGGAGCTTTCCCATTGCTTTTAATGGGATGAAGGCAAGCCCAAAATAATATATCAAATTGATAGTTCATAGTAATTCCTGAAAAGTCTCTGTTTCAGGTCCTGGTGCAATTTTTTTTGTTGGTTTCTTGTTGCTTTCTTTCATCGGCAAAATGCTTGTAAAAACAGAAGCCTTCAGCAATGTACTGGTTTTGATATAACACTTGCTGGGAAATCTTTCTTATGTTACAGAATGCAATTTTTAGTCAAATGTAGAGGAAGTTCCACGAAAGCTGGTGATTCAAGCTCTCAGCTGGGAGAGGGGAGCTGTGTTGATGTCCGATGAAAAGTTACATGATTATTCAAAATTATAGTTTCAGCAGAAACTCATGAGACATGAGCAGGATGATAGTCATGGCTTCTGTGGGGACTATAAGGCATCCAGATCCAAATCTCTGTCTCTAGGTGCTGGGTTTTTTCCCCTCCAACTTCATCACCTCATCCAAACAAATTGCCAATGAGAAAGGCACTTCCAGAAGCTCATCCATCCTATTGAGAATACAATGAATCGCTCTCTGATTACCCCTATTTTTCTCAACTGACTACAGGAGAGCCTAAGTAATTAGCCTAAATCTTTACATAGCTAAAATTTTATAAGTTGTGACTTGCACCTTGGTCTTCTAAGAAAGATTCTTGGGTTTTTTTCTGATTCTTGGGAACTTGAGCAGAAAAGTAAAATAATTTTCTGTCCACTCTCTACACAGAGGTGATTGGTAGGTGGAAAAAAGACTATCCCTTATAAATATTAAGGAATGATTAATATTGAGGCAAGAAATTCAGTTTAATACTAATGGTATTATTTGTCCACTCCATGCCATTACCTCATTTAATTTACAGTGGTTATTAAACCTGTGCTGCATTGGTATAAACAAAAGATAGGAAACTTCATTACAGTGTAGCATGTATTGTCTTTCCTTTTATTAAGTGATGGAGCTAAGGGTAATAGCTCTAAGGAGAACTAGTTCTTTCCGGTGTTTTGGAGCACAGCTGCAGTCAGGCATCTTCAGCTTTTCTGCAGGATTGTAAATATTTATTAAAGCAATCAGAGTGATCAGGTTTATGAGAGACAGGTAGCTCTGAACTGCAGGGCTGTTTCAAGCTGTGACAATGAAATGCAGGAGGATTTGGAAAAAAAGGAGAAAACAGCAAGGTGTTAAATATTTCACAAAATACACAGTAACGTTCATCATTGCAAGAGGAAGAATTTTTTTTTTAATCATTTAAATCAACTCCAGATGAAGAAATCTTTGACTGCACATGTAAGAAGTCTATGTAGTACTCTGACACTGGTGAAGGAGAAGTATATAGTAAATACCTATTTTATAAGTAGATAGAAATAAAATGACAATGCCCATCTTAGCAGAGTTACAATCTGCTGCAAACATGATGCTGCAAGTTTTTCTCATGTGGGAGTTTTCATAATTAATCAGTAGGGTCAGCAGCATGGGTTACCTGGAGGGAGCAGGTCCTACATTTAACTGAATAATGCCACACAGACGGAGGATGAGTGTTACAGCAATTAAGGGCACAGTGGTATGTGCAGCCTCATGGTTAGAAGGTACAGACTTGAACAATTAAAGGCACCAAAATATTAATAATGTTAATATGCACATCTCTGCTTCTCTCTGGATTTAAAAAAAAAAAGGCAAACCATATTAGCATTTCTGGGCAGCATCTAGAGTAGAAGCTGAATGGCAAGTCACCAGTGGAGGTTTTTCTACTTTATTGAGAAAAAACCCAAAACAAAACACAAAGAGATTCTTAAGCAAAGCTCCAAGGGAAATTGGCAAAATTACACAGGATCAGGAAGGAAATTTCAGGTAGAAAATTTGGCATGGAAAAAGCTAATCAGCAGCTGGGGGACCCACTTGATGAGTTGCTGTTATTAACAAAAACCTCCAAAGCAAATGTTAATGTGTTAATTAGAAGCAGGGTAATAATCTCCTAGATTTCCCAGTGGGAAACAGAAAAACTCAAACCAAAACAAAAACAAGACTTTTTTTTTTCTGGATATAACTGGCTAAAAACAAACATGGCAGCAAAGGAACCCTCCCAGTACTGCTGCTTCATTTTCTAGTGTGTGTTTGCAGCACTGCTGCCCTAGCAGTAGCATAGACCACCTTACCTGGCCTTGCAGCATGGTGACTAGGTGGAAGCATGAGATCAAGAAGTTGGTCTTTCTAGAAAATCAAACAGAATCTCTGTCCTGACTGGTAGCTTTGATTTCTAGAAAGAAAGGAAAGGTCCCACGTCAGCTTAGTTAGACTGGTTCCAAATAAGAAGTGGAAATTAAAAGAAAAGAGGAGAGATTCATTCTCTGTCCAGTTGGTACAAAGGCACAAGAGAGTCAGGAGACTCTCAGATGGAGCCCTAGCGTGATGGCATGGGAAGTAAAATTCATGATCTATCCTAAAGGGCTGTTCTTGCCATCAGAGATTCTTTTCTTCTCATTTTATTTTGGCTTCCATGATAGAAATCAATCTTTTTATTTTCTTTTTTTTTTGCCAACCAAACCTCAGACAAACTTGTAGCTGAGCCAAATCAAACCGTGTGTTTTAAAATTGCATTTAAAATGTTGAGACCAAGCAGCATAAAGGGATGGTGTTCTTGTGGACATTTAGAAACACTTGAATTCTTCGACTTCTGCAGTTTTCTACCATTTTGATGCCTTGAGCTGTGTTGCACACTTTTCTCAGAAAGGCTCAGGAGAGAAGCAGGGGATTCAGGAGTACGCGCTGCCAGCGGGGCTGGCTTGTGGGACAGCCAGGGTTGGAGCTGCAGCGCTTACATTCCAGGGGTGCACTTGGTGGTTTTCCCGGTAAAGATACAGCCTTTCATCTCTTCCAGTTCTGAGCCGACCCATGATCCTTATATTTTCATTTAGTCAAACTGGTATTAAAAAAAAACTTTTTATTTTTTTATTTTTTTTATTTTGCCCTCACAGAGTTCTGGTTCTTTGTCATTAAACAGATCAAGTCAGCTTTTTGCAGAAACTGTGACAGTAGCATCATCACTCTGCTCCCTGTCAAATCCCTCCCAAAAATCCCTTCAGCTGCTGTGGTAAGCTTACACTTTTTTCTGTAGAGCCCCTTGATTTGTAAAATGTATGCGATGTTTCGATCAAAGGGGTTCTTGTACCTCATGCAAATTTCAACACACTTATAGCAGTCAGATGTGAATGTATAGATCTAATCCTCCTGATCTTCACAGAGTGACACCGGGCCCATGGGACATCAGTCCAGATAGCAAG
Source organism: Nyctibius grandis (assembly GCF_013368605.1). Classification (NCBI taxonomy): domain Eukaryota; kingdom Metazoa; phylum Chordata; class Aves; order Nyctibiiformes; family Nyctibiidae; genus Nyctibius; species Nyctibius grandis. The sequence continues at coordinate 110,871,663 of NC_090660.1, forward strand.
GAGGGCAGGGATGACTGGTGAGGAATATTTTAACTTTTTTATTTTATTTTAAGACTGTGTTAAACTTTATCCCTTTATGATAAAATTAACTAATGTTCTGTACACTTAACGTCTGAAAGGTTACAATGACCACATTTGGGAAAACTTGTCTTTTTTTTCTTTCACATTTTTTTCAACATCTGAGCAAACAACAAAAAATCTCCTTTCTGCAATCCTTTCGGCCACTTTAAATGGCATTTTAGACATCATAAATTATTATTTTCCGTAGATTAATTTTCAAACACAGAGCCAAATACCTTAAGTTGGGAGACTATTTTCTGTGGGTATTAATGGTCATTGCTGACCAGTCCAATATTCAGTGAAGGATTTTGAATGTATGTGAATATTGATTCTTCTAATGTAGTCTTTATTTTCCAGTCTCTGTTTCTTCAACTGTAGTATCTACAAATTTGTTATCAACCTAATTTTTAGTTCTAGGTGGAAGGAGTTCTGACGAGACAATGTGACCAGTCATCTTGGAATCTGTCCCAGAAACATGAAGACTTTGATACTAGTTTGATTTGAATTTTAGGAGTGGGATACAGGACGGGTACTTAGAATCATAGAACCCTTTAGGTTGGAAAAGACCTTTAAAATCATCAAGTCCAACCGTTAACCCAGTACTGCCACGTTCACCACTAAACCATGTCCCTAGGCACCACATCTACATGTCTTTTAAATACCTCCAGGGATGGTGACTCCACCACTTCCCTGGGCAGCCTGTTCCAATGCTTGATAACCCTTTCGGTGAAGAAATTTTTCCTAATATCCAAATTAAACCTCCCCTGACACAAGTTGAGGACATTTCCTCTCATCCTATCACTTGTTATTTGGGAGAAGGGACCAACACCCTCCTCACTACAACCTCCTTTCAGTTAGTTGTAGACAGCGATATGGTCTCCCCTGAGCCTCCTTTTCTGCAGACTAAGCAACCCCAATTCCCTCAGCCGCTCCTCATCAGACTTGTTCTCTAGACCCTTCGCCAGCTTTGTTGCCCTTCTTTGGATTTGCTCCAGCACCTCACTGTCTTTCTTGCACGTGGGCTGGGGCAATCCCAAGCACAAATACAGGCTGGGCAGAGAATGGATTGAGAGCAGCCCTGAGGAGAAGGACTTGGGGGTGATGGTTGACGAGAAGCTCAACACGAGCCGGCAATGTGCGCTTGCACCCCAGAAGGCCAACCGTATCCTGGGCTGCATCACCAGCAGCGTGGCCAGCAGGTCGAGGGAGGGGATTCTGCCCCTCTACTCCGCTCTCGTGAGACCCCACCTGCAGTGCTGCGTCCAGCTCTGGGGACCCCAACATAAGAAGGACACGGAGCTGTTGGAGCGAGTCCAGAGGAGGGCCACGAAGATGATGAGAGGGCTGGAGCACCTCTGCTATGAAGAGAGGCTGAGAGAGTTGGGGCTGTTGAGCCTGGAGAAGAGAAGGCTCCAGGGAGACCTTCTAGCAGTCTTCCAGTACCTGAAGGGGCTACAGGAAAGCTGGAGAGGGACTTTTTTACAAGGGCAAGTAGTGACAGGATGAGGGGGAATGGTTTTAAACTGCAAGAGGGGAGATTTACATTAGCTATTAGGAAGAAATTCTTTCCTGTGAGGGTGGTGAGACACAGGCACAGGTTGCCCAGAGAAGCTGTGTCTGCCCCCTCCCTGGCAGTGTTCAAGGCCAGGTTGGATGGGGCTTTGAGGAACCTGGTCTAGTGGAAGGTGTCCCTGCCCATGGCAGGGGGGTTGGAAGTAGATGATCTTTAAGGTCCCTTCCAACCCAAACCATTCTATGATTCTATGATTCTATGTTCTAGCACGCACTTCTGGGGTGGGGTGAATCTTCCTGTCCTGTATCCTGTTTCAGAGGCAATCCCCTTGCATTACGTTTTCCTCTCGTTAAAAAGAGTTACTTTAACTCATAGGCAGGATATTGCTGACTTGCATGAATTCATTTTACGATGGCTGCATAGAGAGTCCCTGCTGTCTACATGAAGTCATTACTTGGGAACCACTGAATGAGTGACCTCATAAATTTAAGTCATCCGGGAGGTAGAAGGCTTCTGTCATTCCTCTAATTTGTTCATCCTGTGCTGCTTTGAAAGCTGGAATAAAAATGGAATAAAAGAGGATTGTAATTTTCTTGAGTTCAGGTCCTTGCTCATCAGTTGTCTAATTAAAAATTGATGATTTATTCTCTTTTAGGATCCTGCAGAGAAAGGATACTCCTCTTGCACAAAATTTTTGAAGAGAGCCTCTGCAACGGATAAAATGTAGAGCTAATTATCATAGCAGATATGTTTAGAAGACAGTGATGCACTGGAAAATACTTTCTTTGCAGGACTGTCGAACTCGTGGATATCCTGTTATTCCTCCCTTCAGTACACTGGCTGACCTGCATTGGCATGTCTGCATTTGCAGTATAGAAAAAGAGAGATTTTCTGTGTTGGCTGCTTCTCCCTGTTACACACACAGTTCTGCCTACTTCTCACTGCAGACACAACTTTGCATCTTTTGGAGGTGTTCTGCAAAGTGCCTTTGTATCTGACCACCTCAATACCACACTTGAGTTGATTTACTTTGCAGGAAGAATATTGCACAAAAAAAAATGTAAGTGAGAAGACCTGTGGTTTGACTTAAATTAGTGTCTTTTGCTTTAGAGGACTAAACGAGTTGATTGCAGGACATGTAGGAGTGAGTTCATGCTTTACAATAACCTCTGAAGAATAGACCACATTCCTTAACATTTGTGTTCTTATATATCCTCATGTTCTCTGCCATTTCAGTTCGATGTAGCAAGCACTGAAAAACACAAATATTTCTCTTGGGTTCCTTTATTCTGAAAACAATTGCTGTAACAGAAACATTGCAGCCAGATGCATTTCAGTTTGCACAAAGATTTTTGTTCTTTCTGGTAATCTACCATTCTTGCACCAAAGTCACTATTAGCTGTAGAAAAGTGAACTGACAGCAGCTGAATCATCTATAACACAGCTTCTCATCAGAATTTGTTCTTGTAAATGTTACTCTCCCCCCAAAAAGAAAAAACTGTAATAGTAATTTTTATTGAAGCAGTTTAAAAACTATTACTATTTAGCTTTATAACAGAACTATTGCATTGCATAAAGGCTTCCGGAACAGCAAGAGAGGAGTGTACCAAATTATGGATTTCTCCATCTAAAAGAATCAAACATTTCTTTCTTGTGGACATCTGCCTCTCTAGAAATTTACCTGGCTGCTTTGGCATGCAGCAAGGCAAAGAGCCTTGTAAATCAGATGTGGATTATTTCTTATTATTTATTTAGAACCATATTTTTTGCACATCACAATATTAACTTTGTAAGAGTATTACTTATCCACATAATACATATACAGGATAGAATCATAGAATCACAGAATGCTTTGGGTTGGAAGGGACCTTAAAGATCATCTCGTTACAACCCCCATGACATGGGCAGGGACACCTTCCACTAGACCAGGTTGCTCCAAGCCCCATCCAACCTGGCCTTGAACACTGCCAGGGAGGGGGCAGCCACGACTTCTCTGGGCAACCTGGGCCAGTGTTTCTCCACCCTCACAGGAAAGAATTTCTTCCTAATATCTAATGTAAGTCTCCCCTTTCAGTTTAAAACCATTCCCCCTCGTCCTATCACTACATGCCCTTGTAAAAAGCCCCTCTCCCGCTTTCCTGTAGGCCCCCTTCAGGTACTGGAAGGCTGCTAGAAGGTCTCCCCTGAGCCTTCTCTTCTCCAGGCTGAACAGCCCCAACTCTCTCAGCCTGGTCTTCATAGATGAGGTGCTCCAGCCCTCTCATCATCTTTGTGGCCTCCTCTGGACTCGCTCCAACAGCTCCGTGTCCTTCTTCTGTTGGGGGCCCCAGAGGCGGATGCAGTACCCCAGGTGGGGTCTCACGAGAGCGGAGTAGAGGGGCAGAATCCCCTCCCTCAACCTGCTGGCCACGCTGCTTGTGATGCAGCCCAGGATACGGTTGGCTTTGTGAGCTTCAAGCGCACATTGCCAGCTCATGTTGAGCTTCTCATCAACCATCACCCCCAAGTCCTTCTCCTCAGGGCTGTTCTCAATCCATTCTCCACCCAGGATATTTAACTGTCAAAGAGTTAACAAGTTAGAAGAAGCAGTGCAATGTTAGGTCTTTTTTTCTGCTCTGAACTTCATGTGGGGTTTAATGTCATTTAGCGTTTTGATGCCTCCAGTTCTAGTCTGTGAAATAGGCACAGTAATTGAATAGCTATGGGAAGATATTGGGAGTTAAAATTAGGAGAATTTCAGAAAAGAGGTTGAAGCTGCCTGAACATTGAAGACAGACAGTGTATAAACCATGTTTTTTTTCTCTTTCTCCGTACAGTTGTTGTTTTTCCAACCCTTTTATCTATATCACAGAAAAAGAACTTCTGCATTTTCAGTGAAGGACTAGAGTTGTGCGTAGCGGAGAATCAAAGATCTCCTTACTGTTTTGTTTTGATGTTGCTAGATCAACTCCTGCATCAGATGACTGTTTTTTTAAATATGTTTATGGTAAGCTAGTTACAATCTGAGCCGCTTCATTTATTTACCCAGCAGGTGCGACAAGCATAGCGATTTTTCAAGCTCGTGTTAGTTACCCCAATGCTATCTTTCACTATGATTTAAATCACATTAATACAACCAAAATATAATAAAAGTAACTAATAAATATATAATAAAAAAGAACTATCTTGCTTTGATATGGTACCTGAGAGATTTAACCACTGAGCTGTTTGAAAGCAGCGTTGTTCACGTGGGAAAGATAGAAATGTTAAATTTAGCTGAAATATTACGTGAAGTTTGGCCATAGAGCTTCTGGAATTTCAAGTTTATCTGTAATTTCCCTGCAGTGGAGAGAACACCCTTTCTCTAGGGCTGGTGAAGAGTTGGAGCAGTTTTATTTACATCCAGAGGAAATTATGAGAAAGTTCGCAGCTCTGGTTTTTATGTGGATAGATCCAGTCCCTGCACCACTTCAGTCAGTCTCTGCCTGAGAAGTACTCCATGGGAAACAAAAATTAAAAAGAACAAATTCAATAGCAATAGTAGTGTTATTTTTAAGCTACTGTGCTGAACAATGTCCCCTCAGTAAAAATAATACAAATACTAGACTATTGACCACAATAAATGAGGACTGTTTTAGAGTCCATTAGGCTTCTGTTGGCTGTCTTACACTGCAGCTGTAGTGTCAAGGATTAGAATTACTGGAAAGTCACCTGTGGAATATTTGATGTCCTTAAATACAGGCTTGGTGATGTTTATTTTTAGGTACATAGATCAACAATCCTTCATTATTTTGCCTTTTTGCTCTGAATTATAGTATTTGTCTTGAATTTCAAGAGACATACTTGATACATTCATTCATGAGCTAAAATAAACCGAAGTGAGCCCACAGAGGACGAGATTACTATAGGAGAACAGCTTTTACTACTGTTAAACCAGCCAAATATTTGCAGTTTTGCAATGATTCATCCTTTTTCCTCTCTTGTTCAGCAGTATTTTGGAAGAACAGACTAAGGAAGGAGCTAATGATACTCCTAGTCCAAAAGAAGATCAAGTCCTTTTTTGGTGATTATTTTTATCTGAACCAAATCCTTCGTTTCCATAATGTGGCCACAGAAGTGAGCAGAACTGCCCCTATTCATCCCAGTTGAGGAGCAAGCCCTTTATCTGACGCTTTTATTCATATTTATTATTTATTTTAAAATAAATGCTACTGTTTAACGTTCATTATTATTTCTATAAAAGGAAATACTCAGGCCTGGAGACCTATCCTGAGAAAAGTATGGCAACACATAGATTGGGACAGTCCTGCAAAGAGCGAGGTTGGGACTGAAAGGAAGCTCGTGAGTCATCAGTGTGGTGCCCTGCTATCACCGACCGCCTCGTGGCATGAGCCTGAACCTGAATTGGTCAAATTCAACCACAAAGCAGTTAACTTCCCAGTCCTACTCAAGGGTGAGTAGTAAACTAGTCAAAGGTGAGAAACCTCCTTTTAGTCTCCACCACATGTTTGTCTGTGATGTTATGTGTGTTTGCCTTTTTCTCCAGGTTGTACCTTAGGTTAAACAGTTCTTTTCTTTCCCTTCTCTTCTTTTCTCCTGTATCTACAGGCAGCAGCCACTTCCCCTCTTGCCCTTTAAGGTCTCTCCACCCTCTTAAATAATGTAGTTCCTCATTCACTTTTGGGTTCTCTGCCTTGAGCATCTGCAATGCAAAAGCATTAGTTCAGTCTCAACTGTCTTTGGGAATCCCTCAGATAGTTCCCTCTGAAATAAAAACTAGCCATAGTGTTTGGGTTTGTTCACTTCAAAGACCACTCCCAGGGGATTGTACAAGCAGTTCTATAGGTTGATCTCCCTTTGTCCTATACAATCCTCCAACATCCTACTAAAAGGCTTTGCACCCTCAAAACAAATTCGGTTGGCCCTTATGGCAACAGGGAAGAGCATCAAGGGCCCCAAGCAGATGCATCAGTCTGCTCTAGAGAGGGTTTAGCCCTGAAAACCATGCACGTCATAGAATCATAGAACAGTTTGGGTTGGAAAGGACCTTTAAAGGTCATCTAGTTCAACCCCTGCCATGGGCAGGCACATCTTCACTAGATCAAGTTGCTCAAAGCCCCGTCCAGCCTGGCCTTGAACACTTCCAATGGTGGGGCAAAGCACATCACACCTTTGCGCTTCCTTGCTTAGGGGCCAGGGATCATTCACTGTGGCAGATCCATTTAGCATCCTTGATATTCTCAGGCGTGCAGTTTCCCTGATGAAAGTGAGTCCTTTGGGCCAGGGTTTTAAGATGCTGAGTCCTCAACAGCAATACTTAATGAAAGTATTCTCATTCCTCGCTTTTCACTCCAGCCCTGTGCTTCTACAACCCTATCAGTAAAGATGCTTGAGGGGCTGGGTTGGGAACTGGACTGTGAAGCTTGTCTGGCTTAAAAAAAAACATGTTGGGGTTCTCAACCATTATAGAGTTTTTTAAAACATAATTAAAAGTTGTAAGATAAATGCCCACAAACATGCATATCAGTTGTGGAAGCCAGAAGGGAGCAAAAATCCTTGAGATTTACTTCCATTTATTTACTTTTTTTCTTACTAAGAGTTAAATAGAAGCACCAGTTTCTAATAAAATAAAGGAATATTCTCATTGCCAATCCACCTCTTTGTGTCTAAAAGAAAAAACACGTTCAGACCTTTGTGTCCAGAATGAGCAGAGGACAAATACTGCATACAGGCAATCAAGACTGTGAGAGTCCTTTCCAGAAAGACTGTTCTATCCACAGCTTCTACCTCTGTGTTTCAGTAATACCTGCACTTCTGTGATGTTTCATCTGAAGAGCTCAAAGCACATTATAGATACAGATTTAGCTAAATTGATAGCAGTCTCTGAAAGGTAAGAAGGATTCCCATCTGCAGGCGCACCAGGTGGTACCTCAACAGATGAAACATCCCGCTCAAGGTCAGAAAAATGAGTTGGTGGCAGAGCTGCAAGAGAACTTTGAGAGGTGAGTTTAATACGTACTGATGGCAGCCAGCTGCCTTGCCACAGCTGTGCTTGGGGAACATTGATCTTATTCTTGTTGATATGAGTGAACTTCTCTAGACAAAGAATCACACATAAAACCAAACCATTTATCACCTGTTAAGAGAAGTGACCAGGACAGTTAGGCTGTCACAACTGTAATGCAGGCAGCAATTAGTAAGAGCTAACGTGGTGATGTTTTTCCTCTCCATCCTTGATGCAAGTTTCCATAAAGCTTTGGTCCTATGTAAAACTATTTACTAGACTCTTAGATTGATACTTGCACGTTCTGATCATGGAATGCTTCAGCCTGAAAACCTTTCCACTACTCATGCTTTTTTTAAATTTAGCATTCAAGGATCTTTCCATTCTGACATGCCAGTCATGTTTCTGGAAGCAGAAGCACCTAGCTTATAACTAAGTCCCTAGAGACCTGAAAAGAGAAATGTATAGCTTCAATACCTGCAGTGAAATTGCTGTGCCATTAGAGGCAACGTGCAAACTTGGCCTATAGGTAAATTAAAAACCAATGAGTTAAAAAACTTCAGACAATGCCCTTAATATATGCTTTAACTTTTAGACAGCCCTGAAGTAATCAGGCTGTTGGACTAGATGATCGTTGTAGGTCCTTTCCAACTGAAATATTCCCTTCCCTTCCCAAAAAAGGAAAATCCAAAAGCCCAAGGTGTGGAGTGTAAAGTATAAATCCATGCTCTTTTCCACCGTCCATCTATTCTCTTTGGAGTTGTACAGTAACAGTAAAAGGAGAAGTAAAAACTTCAGCAAGGTGCTGTAGACATCTTTGATTCCCTCAGCACTATATCAGCTATCTGCTGGTGGCACGCAAAAGGGATAACAAAACAAAATCATAGCTTCTTTCCCAGATGAGTAAATGTAAAAATGACTACAGGAATGGGTAAGCAGTATTTCATCTGTCCACCGCCAGCTATAGTAGAGATACCCAGTTCTTCTCTAACTATAGGTGACAGATGAGTCTTGGCAGACCCAACAAAACCCATCCAACCTTGAGGTCATACAGGGCAATATATCAAAATGAATAGATCATCAAGTCTGGTGAAATACTTAAAAGGGTGAAAATGTATTTCCCCATGGCTGATCCTGGATTTTATGTGATCTTGAAGTGCCTTTTTTTTTCATCCTTGCTTACAAAAGACCACAAGTAACTTCATCTCCTGTGCAGGGATCTGAACGTATGAAAAGATCATTGCTAGATCAAAATGAATAAGCTTTATTAAAAAAAGTATTTCCCTCAGTTCCCAATCATGCCATATTAAAGCTGTAATAAGAAACATGCACATTTTACCTGCATGATTTTTGTTTATCATTTATCGTAGCATACTGAAAACCAGAGTCATTCTTCTCCCATACAGTCACTTGTTCTTGCTAGTTTTATACTCATTGAAGCAGTAATAGTGCCAAAGCTTGCAAGGAAATATTTAAACACTAATTAACTTCTTAATTCTCTGTGTGGGCAGGCCCCTTGTTTCCCCTGGAGCACAACTGATTTTCAAGATATTTATTTGGGATTTCAGGGTGTTTGCATATTGTGTATGGCTCCCTGTGTATGTGCTGGTATGTGTGTGGGATGCCTCTGGCCGTATGTGCCTGCAGCTGAGCCTGTACAACGTCCCCCTTAGAACAGGCAAGTTTTCCAATATGAAAGTTTAAAAAAGAACAACCCTCTCTCCTATTTTACTTCAGTCACTAGATAAAAGGCAGCAAATCGCATGGCTATTCCATCAAGCCGTGTTACAGTGGCACAATAAATGCGTGTCGCTCCCTCTGGCTGTAGGGTGCTGGGGGAGATCAGTTTTCAGCATCTGTCCCGCAGAAGTTCAGCCTGGAGCGGTCACCCTCCACGGAGGTTTTCCTGTTCGAGTTTTCCAATAAACAGATCTGCGCAGTGTTACTGCTAACACTAATCTGATTTTCTCTGGGAGGTGGTTAAGCATGTGGCTAGAATTTGTATTAGTGTCTACTAACATTGCTTGTGTTTCCATACTCCCTTCCCATTCAGGTTCTTTACAAATCACCTCTGCTGTGGCACGTAAGAAATCGCTGGAAGAACAATATTGAGACTCTACACTGAAACTACATCTCAAATGTATCCAGGCTGTGTGTTTCTGCATGTTGCATGAGAAGCCTCCACAGACAGAAAGTTCTTAATGCAAAATTCAGGCCTCAAAGCATTAAAAAATACTTGCATTACAACGAGATTTTAAAATGGTTTGTTTGGAACAACTGTGGAAACGGCTGTGACTCAATAATCCAGTTTACAATGTAGCCCTTTCTACCCTAAAGCTGCCTGGACAGAACAGGGGTGAGACAAGCCTTGTGCACACCCGTTCGTAGCTGTTTCTTCTCATCATTAATGACCAGGGCACTTCCAGGGGAATCATAGAATCGTTTTGGTTGGAAAGGACCTTTAAGATCATCGAGTCCAACCGTTAACCCAGCACTGCCAAGCCCACCACTACACCATGTCCCTAAGCACCACATCTACATGTCTTAAATACCTCCAGGGATGGTGACTCCAACACTTCCCTGGGCAGCCTGTTCCAATGCTTGATAACCCTTCCCATGAAGAAATTGTTCCTGAGCTAAACCTCCCCTGGCACAACTTGAGGCCGTTTCCTCTTGTCCTATCACTTGTTACCTGGGAGAAGAGACCAACACCCACCTCGCTACAACCTCCTTTCAGGTAGTTGTAGACAACAATAAGGTCTCCCCTGAGCCTCCTTTTCTCCAGGTTAAACAACCCCAGTTCCCTCAGCCGCTCCTCATAAGACTTGTGCTCTAGACCCTTCACCAGTTTCATTGCTCTTCTTTGGACTTGCTCCAGTATCCTGGAAGAAACAGGCCACATCTTTGTAGCTAGAAACCATGGAGAAGCCAGGGCTGTTCATGCACAGTTCAGGTGGAATTGCTGTCACCAAAGATGTGCTAGTTTTATTCCTATGGGAGGCACCTACACTGCAGACAGCTGAAGCTGGGAGAGGTGAGTCCCAGTCTTTGAGACTAAACCTTGTTTCCATCCCCAAGGAATGCCGACGTAGCACTGAAGGACTTGTTGTTTCACGCCTGCCTTACGGGAGTCTGGAGGCACATAAGAATAGATTAAATCAGCTCAGCTGGCGTTATGTTCTTCATATATTCCCCTCAGAGCAAGAGCAAGGTGCTGCATGGACCTTCACGTTCTTCTGCTGCTGCAACCTCCAACACGCAGACTCCTACAAAGACTTCTGCTCACCCAAATGTTTCGAAGTACAGACGTGCCCTTTTGCAGGGGTGAGAAGACCCATCCGTGACTTTTAAATCAGTTTCCCCTTTGATTTGCTTGGTTCTGTGTGATTTGTCATAACACTTCAAAAAGAACCATGTATGTGACAGATTTCCAACAATGACATGGGTAAAGCCGAGCATTAACCTTAAATGTTTTTCCTCCTCGTTACATTGCACTTAATAGTGCAGTTATACTCCCTGTGTTTTGAGAGAGCAGGAAATTACATAGTAAATGTTAGCAGAAGGTGACGTTTAGGCTTTTATTATCACTTGATAAACCCATGTAAATCCCATTAATGCTGAGAGGAGTTATATATCAGGGGAAAAAACAGACCATTTGCTCTCAAGTGCATGTAAGTAATTAAAAATTTAAGAGCATATAGTACGTAATTGTATTGGACTGTAGGTTAATGCTCCTGAATGAAAAATGCCAGATGAACTGAAATGCTTATACAGAACAAGAGAAACTCTGGCTGCCTCCATGCAGAGAGCCTGCGTGCTCTCCATGAATGGTGCTGGTATTCACTCGCTCTGCGGTTGGGGGCTGACGGAAATGGGCATATCACCGGCTGTGACCTTGGTCAGGATCTGCAGGGAAGAAAACAATGCAGGGAAAGAACAAGAGGACAAGCCTTGGCACCTACAAGGTGATTTCACATCCTCTGCTGAACTTATTTCTGGCAATATTTCACTTGCCAATGCAAGCAGCAGGCAATGTCTTAATCGCCACCATTCTCACCACACGACAGTCTGTCGCAACCATGAGAGAAGCTCAGGTTTAAGGCAGTCTGCTCTCCTGGGCAGAGGCCAGTGCCAGCATACTCTCAATGCCTGTTGATACCCAGCCTCCAGAGCGGCTTCAGAAAGGTGTGCCTGCAGGAAGGGTGACACCTTAGAATCATAGAATCATAGGATCGTTTTGGTTGGAAAGGACCTTTAAGATCATCAAATCCAACTGTTAACCTAACACTACCAAGTCCACTACTAAACCATGTCCCTAAGCACCACATCTACACATCTTTTAAATACCTCCAGGGATGGTGACTCCAACACATCCCTGGGCAGCCTCTTGCAATGCTTGATAACCCTTTCTGTGAAGAAATTTTTCCTGATATCCAATCTAAACCTCCCCTGGCACAACTTGAGGCCGTTTTCTCTCGTCCTATCATTTGTTACTTGGGAGAAGAGACCAACACCGACCTCGCTATAACGTCCTTTGAGGTAGTTGTAGAGAGCAATAAGGTCTCCCCTCAGCCTCCTTTTCTCCAGACTAAACAACCCCAGTTCCCTCAGCCGCTCCTCATAAGACTTGTTCTCCAGACTCTCCACCAGCGTCGTTGCCCTTCTTTGGACTCTCTCCAGCACCTCGATGTCTTTCTTGTAGTGAGGGGCCCAAAACTGAACACAGTATTTGAGGTGCGGCCCCACCTTCCTATAAGCATTAAGCCACCAGCCACTGGTATGGTCCCGACAGGATGTTTATGGGGTTGCTAATCTGGAGTAGAAAACAAATCCATACCTTCTGCTTCCTATATAATAATGTTTTATTTCACAAGACTGTCTTAGAGCCATATTGGAGTTAATATAACTGTAAGTAGCCAGTAATCTTCATTAAAGACACAGATAATTGCAACAATAGCAGCAGTTACACAAAACAGTTATATGTCCCTGCCCAAACAAAGGCACGTGCAGGACGTGTGGATGGAGAACAGCTTCTATGCAGCTGAAAAAGAAGCCCCTGTCACAAAGGTGATAAGCACAGTCCCAAGGAAAAGGACCATGAAAGAGATTTTTTCATTATTTGATTTTTCCCAAGGTTAAGGAAAACAAACTTCCAAATTCTTTGTAAATAAAGAGTGTGGGGCCAAAGAAATACCCAGCTCTGCTACAGGTTTCACATCCACCTAGAAAAAACTCGCAGGGAATTAAAACCTCATATTTAAGTTAATGTATGTTCCTGACAATCATTACATTTTATGGCAAGATGAAACTGCGAGAACTAAATCCATGGACAGGTGCACGGCCCAACTTTTTAGTGCAACTGTCAGCTTATTCCAGTTTCCTTGTAATCCTTCTATGGCTTCAGAAAGCGCCAGCAACACAAAACCCCAACCTTTTAAGTTTCTCTCATGTGATTTACACTCTTACAGCCGCTGCTGTTTTGAATTTCACATCCATTCTTGAAGTGAAAGTTGAGCTGATCTTTTTTTCTTATGATAAAAGAGCAGCCACTGAATTAATAGCAGGTCAGTATGATATATATTAGAGCGTGGTTTGGCATTTATGTTGAGAATCTCCTGTCATCCTCACCACCACCCACAAACGCCATAGCAACCACATTGCAAAGGGGCTAAAATGCACGCAGAGTTTACCGTGCTGTTCAATGAATGCACTTCTTGTTTTACTATAGTGATGATGAATGCATTTCAGCTGCAGTCACTGATTGGTAGAAAGCTTAGTTCCCACTGAAGAGAAAATAAACAAACAGCTCCGATTTTGCCTTTTTGGAATTTAGCAGTTATGTGGAATTCAGCTGTGTGGGCATTTAACTAAAAGGACCTCAAATTATGTGTTGCACTTGCACATAAGCTTTTAGAAGTGCCATAAGAAAGTCTTTGCAGCTAACACAACGTTCAACCAGAAGAAGCAACAATTTGTTGAGAACTTAATACAGAACAATACTTGTTTATTCCCCAGTGCTTGAATATTTAAGTAGTTCATGCAATTATTCTTAAATGTAATGGCCTGAGTTTCAGCAATGTTTTGTAAAGCTTGTGCAAGTCAATAATTTGCTGCAATTAAAAATAATGCTGTGACTGCTTGCAAAATACAGCAACATTGTTTTTAACACATTCTTATAATGTGTTACAGACACTTTAAACGTGTGCTAAAGCATCCAGCTTGTTCTTCATCGTGTACTTTCTCCACAGCTTGTCCCCCCATGAAAAGCTACCTCCAACAGTGTGGGCTTTTCTCAAATACTGCCATGATCCCACTCTGTTACACCCACTTCCAACTTCCCCATATCCTTGTATACCACTTCCAGGCATTAATTATTCCGTACTCCTTGTAGGGATCATTAATCAAATACTCCACTCAAAACGCTGGCTTACATAGTGTCCATAGACAGCTCTAAATCCAAGAACAAATTGTTCCTGTTACATATTCACTGGTTATTTTTCCCCTCTTTGTGCTTCCAGCCATCTCCCAGTAGAGCTGAAGAAGAAAACCCACACGCCTGAGAAGGGAGGGACTGCACTCAAGGCAGTATCTGCAGCCAGATGCAGTCAGTCTGATGTTAGCCACCCCTTTCTGATCTTTGTTTAACTGTCATCTTTGGCTACTGGCCTTTGAAGTGATGGGCTAAGAGGTCTCCAAAAGGGGCAGGTAGGATGATGGAAATAAATGCTGCTGAGATGTGAGCCCAGTGAATAACTTATTTTTAATGTCTTTCTCATGTACAGTGTTCCAAAGTGTTGCTGCTCTCCAGCCTTTCCATTTTTCTCTTGCTCAGACTGGTCAATGCATGATCCTTCCTTCATTTGGGGGGAAAAGGCACAGCAGTTTTCTTGCTTAAGCCTGCTATCTTTGTCTCTTGGTTTAGCTTCTCTCTTGAGATTAGATGAGAGCTTTGAAAGTGCTTGTTCTGAGGCAGGCTGTGCCACCAGATTCAAATCTCAAACAATGCAACATTTCTTTGGCACTGGGATCAGAAGAGAGACAAAAACCACAGAATGAAAACAGAGCAGGAGGATCCCAGACCCAAATTCTTTGGCCACATTCACACTCAAGATTTGGTGTGTAACAGTCTCCCAGTCCCTGGCTTGACTAGATAGGAGGACCTGTTGGAGCATGCTGTAGCTCTTGGTTGGACCAGGCACCTGGATTTCTCTTTGAGAGAAAGGTCAGTGTGTTCCTCACCTATGGTGGCAGGATATGGCCAAGCATGTACCTGGTATGGGAACTCAGACCAAGTCTGGTAGCATGGGATGTTTCTGTTGGTTAGACTGAAGACAACTTCTGATATTGGATTTCTCCCTGAAGGTTCTTGGATCAGTGTCCAGCCACCCCTTAGCTTTCTTTGGACTAGCTAAATAGACTAAGCTCCTTAAATCTCTCCCTGCAAGTCATCTTTCTCAGACTTGTGTACATTCTCGTGTCTCTTTCTTGAATTGTCTCCAGCTTTTCAAGCTCCCGCTTGCTTTGTGGACACGAGAGCAGGGCACAATGCGTTGGCAGCAGTTTCAGGAGAGGGGGAATACTCAGACAACATAATCCTCCTCCCTGGATTTCCTCTGATTATACATATACAGATTGGGTCAGCTCATGGACAGCTGACTACTCACTAAGACTTGCAACACTTTTTTGGTCATGGCTTTCCAGTATAGAACCACTGGGGCCCCCACCAGGCGAATATTTTTTTTCTCCAGTCTTGTGACTTGGTTGTACTTGCTTATCTTCAGATTACCAATTACCCATTTGTATCAGTGACCTGTATTCCTTCTTTTTACCATTTTCCCAGCCTTTTTCATCTGAAAAATTTGTTATTAATGATTTAAAGGGTTTTTTTCTAAGTTGTTGATAAAATACAATAATGTAGAGCCAAGAACCAGTCCCTGTGGGATCTCTCCAAACACACACCCACTCAAAGAAAGTTTCTCTGGTTATAATTATATTGGAGACCTGAAGTTAGCCAACTCTTAATCCATTTAATGTGTTTTACAGTGGTTTTGTATTGTTTTAGTTACTTCATCAACATGCTGTACTGTTACAAGGCACATTTCTTACAGAAGCCTAACATCAACTCCCTCATCAGTCAAACTTGTAATCTAATGCTAACTTCCCCCGAGATGCATTAAAAAATGGGCTGAAGGGAGATACCTGCCCCACAACACAGCAGCATAGTGCAGGGAGACCCATAGTGCTGGAGTCATCATCCCTGGAAGTATTTAAAAGACGTGTAGATGCGGTGCTTAGGGACATGGTCTAGTGGTGGACTTGGCAGTGCTGGGTTAATGGTTGGACTCGATGATCTTAAAGGTCCTTTCAAAACCAAAATGATTCTATGATTCTATGATTAAACTGCCTCATTTGCGTATCAGTAGCGAGGTGGGCACACCAGCACGGTGCTATATAAATTATCTTTGCCCCCTGCTCTCCACTGCAGCCTTGCTCTTGGCAAGGTGAAAAGCTGCTGCAAACGGTGCTGATGTTTCAGGCTCTCTCTTTGGAATCTGGTTACACGATCCATTGAGCAACGTCCTGGAGGAGAGTCTGTTTTCCCAGGGCTAATGCCATCCCTTTGTAACCAGAGACTCTCTTGTTTATAATGCCATAAAAGTTTTCTAAGCTGAAGGTGTTCAAAAAAATTTCTGGCGTGTTGGAAGTAACATCAGCCTTGCGTTGGGCTATCAACAAAGTGCTGCACCTCCCTGGTTTTTCAGGCACTTAGAGGGCAACATGGGTGGAATGAAACTTTGAGGCAGGATGTTTATTCTCTTCTCCCAGAGTGTTTGGTGTGATTTTTATCAGGGAATGAGGTTGCTCAGACTGTCTTTCTTTTTTCCAGCTATAGCAGCATCTTACGCGATATGCCTCTCATGTATTTGACCTGCTAGAGATGAATGGAATGGGGTTTAGGTCATCATATGTATCTTTAGTTACCTTTAGGTGGTATGGTCAGTATGAGTTTAGTCATTTCCTTGGATGCAAAGAGGGTAATTCAAAGAGTTGTCCTTTTCACGGACACCTTTTGAACTCAAAGAAGGGACCTGTGGAATATGTTAGTCTTCTCTGGGAATGGAAATTCACATATTTGCAGTAGCCTTGGATCTCTTGACTTCTCCGAAAGGTAGACAACCCACAAATTATATATACACACAAAATTAAACAATTGTAATCTGGATTTAGATTTGGGAATGAACAGGATGTTAATGAGATAATGTCTAGGCATGATACGGTCTCACTTCTTGGCATAAGAATGCATAATAATGTCTTCTGCACTGTCTATTTAAAAGGGCAAACTCTAATGATACCTTTTCAGTATTCCACACCTATTTATTTCTATACAGTCATTAGATTATTTATAATTTCAATGTTTCTTAGTGTACACAAATTATGATTTAATGCTTATAAATAACTTAAATAAAAAGCTTAAAGGACAATGAGCAAACAGGAAACGCTGGGGCAGAGGGAGGTTAATTCATGAAGGGCAATGCTGTTCCACTGGAAACTTTATCTGCTGCCTAAAATGGACTCGTTTGCTGTGAAGTCCAATAACGCTTTCAGGTTTAGTTTGATTGCCAAAGCGGGGATTATTCAGCAGCAACAGCCAGAACAAAAACCATTACAGGAACAAAATAGGAAGGCAAGATCTCTGCAACCAGGCTTTAATTCATGCTAATATGCACAAGAATGCAATTAGGGGAGGCTCTGAATTGCAGGAGTGCGTGCCCCACGACATGCAAATCTCATTTCAACAGGGGCAGCCCCCCAACGCAAGGGGGTTAATAGATTATCCGAGTTCTTACCACGCAGCAAACTATTTGGGGTGGAGTTCATTAATATAAATAAAAGGAACATCGGCTCCGAAATGATGAGTGGGTGGGTCAGTGATGAGATAGAGCAAATCCTCTCCTGGTAATACTCTCGCTGCGACCACCTGTAGCCGCCTTTGCTGTTCGGAGAGCTCGGCCCTGCCAAGAGCAGGAAGCGGGAGGTAGAAATTCTGTCTGAGCTGCATTTTTTTTCCTTCCTTGACCTGCAGAAGGGATTGAAAAAAAATTGTTGCTGCTGCTAATCGTTAATCACTCTGAAAACAAACTTGGCCTAGCAGAACTAACGGTGCAATCAGAGCACTGGGGAAATCAGGGAGAGGAAGAAAGTATTCAGATGGTTTCTAGATACTCAGATGTCTCTAATTTGGGGTTTCCCATATTTCACTTGTGTGATTATTTTGTAGTCTCATAAATTACACTGTGGAGAAGCTTTTATTTTTGCACTATCTGCATTTTCCTTTGGAGAATTACATCCTAATGCTTCACTTTATTATTCCCCGCTCACTTCTGACTGTAATGGTGTCCTTCTACTGTCCCGTCAATCTGCTGATTCAGTCCGCTCCAGACAACAACGAATGAACCTGCGTTCCGCTACCTATCACAGGAGAAAAATCCTGGTTGCAAAGCCTCCGCGCTCACCACAAGTGCCGAAGCCTCTTGATCTTCACTGGGACAGGCAGGGAGCACTGTAGAAAGCAGAAAGTCCCAGTATGAACTGAAGAATGCAAATTAAAGGATGCCAGTTAGACCTTGAAGTTTCTCTCCGGATCATTGGCTTTTTACACACTTCCTATACTTTGTATCCTGTGATTCCTCTGTAAAATTGTCACTTAATTGGAGCATGAGGTTCGATTTGCCGATCCCTATCTAGGCTGGTTGGGAAAACACCTGGGTGGTCAGTGATGCAGCTTCTGTACAGCATGGCCCTGTGTCAGTCCCACATTTGCTGTTAGAGGGAAGGTGGCAGCACACTCAGGGCAGGTGCCTGGAAGTCCTTCCAGACCCACCTTCAGGGCATGCTCCTTGCCTTCACACTCAGTTTCAGGGTCTTTCACTCTCCAAGGTTTTCAGAAGGTGTAAAAGCTGAATTTTCCTGACGCCCTCCCAGCTAAAACTCCTGAATCATCTTTTTTAAGGTTTCTTGAGCTGTCATTTTTATACAGACATGCATCTTTTTAGTTTCTCCTTTGGGTCTTTGCACTGGTGTGGTGTTGCAGGACTGCTGGTTGTGAGGAAGGAGTGGCTGGCACGAGCACATGTGAAGGAAACCGAGATGAACACTTGTTTGGAGAGGAGATAAAGGTGAACAATCACATGGACCTTGAAAACACATTGAAACACAATAGAACATAGATGGTTTCAAATTTGGCAGTGAGGGAGTAACGTTGTTTAAACACAGACACTCAAAGACCATCCAAATAATTTCCAGAGAGCAGAAAGATGATGCTATGGCCTGCTTTGCAGCTTGGACATGCCTTGAGTGTAGCAGCAAACCCTGCCTTGTGCGTAGGGCTGCCTTGCCTTTTGGTGTCTGGCAGGTGAATCGCTTGCTGCAGTGGGCTGTGTGTGGGATTTTCCCAGCCCAAACTTTGAAGTTGGCTGTTTTGCCCATTCTCTGATGTGGTGATGTATGTTTACAATTTCTGAAGCACCTCGGGGTGAAAGGCCTTCTGTAAATGCTGTTATTCATCAAGAAATAACCGGGCATGTCCTTTAAATGTTAGCTGGCATCATTCCCAAACCCCACCGCCACATTCAGCTGTTTATTATTTTTACTACAGCGGCGCCCAAGGATGAAATGAGAGTGGGGGTCCCTTGTGCTGAACGCTATGTGAATATAAATGTCATGTTCTCAATGACAAGAGAGGAAAAGGCTGTGGGAAGGGAAATGTTTTGTACGCTGTGTCTGAGATTCTTTCTTTCCCAGCTCAGCAAGGATGATTGGAGGGCAGAAGGTCTCTACTTTTTTTCTCAGACCTAACCTAGAAGTGGGCCCCTACAATGAGAACAGCCCCATCCAAGCATCTGGACTCCCCTTGTCGCTGATGAGGGCAAAGAGTAATCCTAGGGGCGATTCACCCAAGCTGGTTCAGACACCTAATTTAAGATGAGATGAACCTGCTTCAATCCACTGATAAAAAGAGCAAATCATAAAACGAATCCAGCTGTAGACACTTACAGGTGAGTTGAATTTGGCCATTGCAGGTTGGGATGAGAGAAGCACCCAGGGAGAGAGGCTGGGTGCTATTTGTGGGCAAACCCCACTATATCATTCTGTAGAAATGGCAGGTCCCTCGAGATACCAAGGTGGCCAATGGAATCCTGGGGTGCATTAGGAAGAGTATGGCCAGCAGGTCGAGGGAGGTTATCCTCCCCCTCTACACAGCCCAAGTGAGGCCACACCTGAAGTGCTGTGTCCAGTTCTGGGCTTCCCAGTTCAAGAAAGACAAGGAACTACTGGAGAGAGTCCAGCAGAGGGGTACAGAGATGATCAGAGGACTGGAGCATCTCTCCTGCGAGGAGAGGCTGAGGGAGCTGGGTCTGTTTAGCCTGGAAAAGAGAAGACTGAGGGGGGATCTTATCAATACCTACAAATACCTTAGGGGTGGGTGTCAAGAGGATGGGGCCAGACTCTTCTCAGTGGTGCCCAGTGACAGGACAAGGGGCAACGAGCACAAACTGAAACATGGGAAGTTCCATCTGAATATGAGGAAAAACATTGACTTTGAGGGTGCCACAGCACTGGAACAGGCTGCCCAGGGAGGGTGTGGAGTCTCCTTCTCTGGAGATATTCAAAACCCGCCTGGGCGCGACCCTGTGCAACGTGCTCTGGGTGACCCTGCTTTGGCAGGGGGTTGGACTAGATGATCTCCAGAGGTCCCTTCCAACCCCAACCATTCTGTGATTCTGTGATTCTGTGATATGTTGCCTCGACCTTAGGGATGAGCCACACACTGATCTCCAAGACCGTCCCTTTTCCCTTTACTTTACAGGAAATAAAGCAAGCAAAGAAGGTATGAACCCTCCCAGCTAAAAGTAGCAGCATAATGGTGGGTATGTCCAACCAGAGTGGGACAAGTAGAAATACCGTATGAATTAGATGTTGTGTGTCTGACAAGAGACTAGTCAAAGCTGTAACAAACCTCCATTTATCCCCACAGGAATGTAGCATGTCTTATAGGATGCCAAGGGCAGTATTCATGATAAAAACAAACAAAAAAAGGTCTTCTGTGTGAAATTAATGCTGAGTGTTAGTGCCTCGCATAGCGATTTGGACTCTCTTGAGCTTTTGGGCTGCAGTGCTCTCAGTGTTATTTCCAGGGCAATTAGTATCCTTGGTAAAAGTGCACCTGCTTACAAGTTGTGATGGACCATTACGGGTTTAATTCAGAAGATTAGCTAAAATCCACTTTCCGGAGCTAACAGTTTGGGGCTGGAACTTGTGCACGAACAGAAGTGCCTGTGGCTTCCTTGCTTCCTGGCTGCTATTGACTCAGAAAAGCTCCGGCAGAGCCTCTCCTCCTTTTGGCATTTTAACCTCCAATTTTGGCAGGACTCCACCTTATCAGCGGTGTATGAAAATACAGAATAAACCAAACGTAACAGAAGGAAATAATTTTGAACGGAACACAAGCCCCTCCCGATGAAAACACTGGAACAGCTTGTTTAAAGATTTCACCTCCGCTCCTCTTACCTGTTTCTGCTGTCCGTTCACAGAACCACAGACTCGCAGAATGGTTGGGGTTGGAAGGGACCTCTGGGGATCATCTAGTCCAATCCCCTGCCAAAGCAGGTTCACCCAGAGCACGTTGCACAGGGTTGCATCCAGGTGGGTTTTGAATATCTCCAGAGAAGGAGACTCCACAGCCTCCCTGGGCAGCCTGTTCCAGTGCTCTGGCACCCATTTATTTGGGCTTCACACATGTGCAAGACTCTTCGCCAAGTTGAGACCAGTTTCTTTTCAGCTGGGCCTAGGCTCTTAGCAGCTGGCTGGGAAAAATGGAGTTATTCTTCCTGCTTCCATTGAGGTTTGCTTTGGGGAATTAGTCAGTCTCTACAGCCCAAAATGTCTTGGACCCATCTACTCTAGAATAACACCGCATTGTGATGGTTGGAGAGTGTTCTGTGTCCCTGTCAGCATCTGATTGTCTGAGTTTCATGGCTTGATAGGAAACAATTTATTTTCTTTAGGTCTGGGCTAAATAATTGCAGTGCTATTTTAACTCTTCCTGGGCTGGTTGAGGGTCTCGAAGATGTTTTGCTCTGCCAAGGGGGAACTGCTCCCCACCAGGGAGAGGAATCCCAGTACGTGCTGCAGTGCTGGTTTGACTTGGTCCCATTTTCTTCTTGCTCTGGTTATGAAGAGTGTTTTCAGAGACTTTGAGGAAGTTTTGATTATTTCAGCAATGGTTGCCTCCTACTCCTGGAGTAAGTACTGCTACACCTCCTCCCTGGCCTGTTTACATATGCCTGGACCAAAAAGCTGCCATTGGTAAGATGGTGTTTTGTACCACCATGTGTGTCTTCCCGTCTCTAAATCCCGTAGACCTGCCAGTGCTCAGCTTGGTGAGCAAACACCACTGCAGATGCACTGCACCAGGTACCTCAGCAGAGACGGACTTGCCCTGTTACCCATTAGCTTCGCAACACTAAAATTCGTCGCATCAGTAAAAAGTGACATTACCTTATTTTCCCGTTATAGTAATTTACTCTTTGGCCTTTGTGCTGATATTAAAAACACCCGACAGCCAAATGTAAACACACCTTCTGACTCAGTCATGGTGTACTTTAGAAGACACAACCTATAAACATCCTTTCCTGCTCGGGTCCAAACAAAGGGAAAGGGCCTTCCTCCGAGCAGGACGCTGGGAGGTTGACTTTGAATGTCTTCTGCAGATGCTATAGAGTCCCTTGCAGCTCTCTACTTTTATCCCATTTCTTCTATACATTTTATTTATTATTCCCCAGATGACTGAGTGACGATGCTAAACAGCATCCCTCGATCATGCTGCCTGCATAGCAGGGCAGGGGCAGTTATTTGCCTAAAAGCACCTACCAAAATGTGACTGGCAGATTTGATTTATCCATCGAGGAAGATCACGTGCCCAAGTAAATTGCCTAATTTCTGTTATCAGGGCTTGAAATTCAGTGGGTGTGTGAACAATTTCCTCCTTCATTCTTCATGTTTCTGAGGAATGTGGGCAATGACAGGAATTGCAAATGCTTGTTAATTAAAAGAAATTTGGTGTAATTGCCAAAATGGAGTGAGAGGAGGCTGAGTTACATGGCTGGAACATTAAAACTGCTGACTACAACCTGTGTATGAGCAGTAGTGTGTGCCCAAGAGAAAAGGCTGAGTGGGACGGAGACTGTGACCTGTTTAGCTGTTAAATACAGAGATACTAAAGCTCTAACTAACGAAGTTAGGGGGTGTAGTGAGGGTGAGTGTGCGTGTGCCTGTAAAGGGGATTAGAGACCATGGGTTCACATTAAGAGGTGAGTTGCTTCTGGAGCTTTTATCTGTAATAAACGGAAAGAAATACCAAGTAATGGGAGATTTCAATCATAAAGATGTATGCTGGAAGTCTCATATAACCAGAAATAAATCTCTTTGAAGTTTCTCAAATGATGTGTGATCATTTTCTAGCCCAGAAGATATTACACCCAACACGAGATAACAGTATTTCAGATTTCATTCTGACAGATTGGTCTGTGCGTTGGAAGCTGACGGTATCTTAGGAGCATATGGCTGGGACTCTGTTTCAATAGAGGCAGAAGATGGACTGACACGGTAATGAATATATTGGAGTTCAAAAGGGATAATTCCCCAGTACTGAAGCAGAATAGGAAAGAATGAGAGTTGGGCTTTCTGTAAGAGGATTTTACCAGCTGACCAACCACCTTGATTTCACAGTGATGTGAGAGGGCAATTTTGATTAAAAACCCATCCTGCTAAAAAAGGGAGAATGTCACATAGTATGAGAAAAAGGACTTAGTAAGGTGATTGGGACAAAGAAAATCTGCCTTAAAGCGGACAGATGCAGAGCTAGACGTGACAGCAGCCACGCTGCCAGGACATGCCGGAGGGCGCTGCGGGGGTGAGCTTTTGCCTTTGGTGGCTGAAACGCTGCACCCAGTTTGCATGTTCAGATTTAGAAAATGTTGGAAGACCGGGCTGAGCTGGTGTTGGTGGGAGGGAGAAGCTGGAGACAGCCTGAGGCCCACTGAAAAAGCTTCATAGACTTAGGAGCTCCGTCTGTTTAGTTTATCAAAAAGAAGACCAAGGGATGACTTGGTATCTGTGCTTATCTAGTTTGTGGGGGAAGCACCAAGTGACTGGAGGCTCTTTAATCTTAGGCAGAAAGGCATGACAGCAGCCAGCGCTGGGAGGTTAAAGCTGGACAAATTCAAATCCAGAGGGACCTTGACAGACTTGAGAGCTGGGCCTGTGCAAACCGCATGAAGTTCAACAAGGCCAAGTGCAAGGTCCTGCACATGGGTTGGGGCAATCCTAAGCACAAATACAGGCTGGGCAGAGAATGAATTGAGAGCAGCCCTGAGGAGAAGGACTTGGGGCTGATGGTTGATGAGAAGCTCAACATGAGCCGTCAGTGTGCGCTTGCAGCCCACAAATCCAACCGTATCCTGGGCTGCATCAAAAGCAGCATGGCCAGCAGGTCGAGGGAGGGGATTCTGCCCCTCTACTCCACTCTCGTGAGACCCCACCTGCAGTGCTGCGTTCAGCTCTGGGGCCCCCAACATAAGGAGGACATGGAGCTGTTGGAGCGAGTCCAGAGAGGGCCACGAAGATGATCAGAGGGCTGGAGCACCTCTCCTATGGAGACAGGCTGAGAGAGTTGGGGCTGTTCAGCCTAGAGAAGAGAAGGCTCTGGGGGGACCTTCTAGAAGCCTTCCAGTACCTGAAGGAGGCCTACAGGAAAGCAGGAGAGGGGCTTTTTGCAAGGGCATGTAGTGATAGGATGAGAGGTAACGGTTTTAAACTGAAAGAGGGTAGATTTAGATTAGATATTAGGAAGAAATTCTTTACTGTGAGGCTGGTGAGACAGTGGCCCAGGTTGCCCAGAGAAGCTGTGTCTGCCCCCTCCCTGGCAGTGTTCAAGGCCAGGTTGGATGAGGCTTTGAGCAACCTGGTCTAGTGGAAAGGTGTCCCTGCCTGTGGCAGGGGAGTTGGAACTAGATGATCTTCAAGGTCCCTTCCAACCCAAACCATTCTATGAAATGAGAAGTAAGAGCTTCACTAAACACAGGAACAAGATAGCCATCCAGTGATGGACTCTCCATCTCCTGATAGCTTTAGATTAACATGCAGCACCGTTCTGCACAGTGTGGTGTATTAAAGAGTAGGTTCCTGGGCTTAAAACAGGCCTAGAGGAGGAGACTGTGCTGTGTGCTCTTGAGAAGTGAGCTGGTGGTTCTTCCTGCCTTTTAAAAACCTCTGAATCTCCGAGAAGCTGGTAGGGACACTGGTGATATTTTATTATACAAAGTCTATTTAATGTTCCATGCAGCTTTCTGGAATGAGGCAGCATTGTCTTTCACAGGCGGCAGACTCGGTAGGGTGCTGGGAGAGACTGGTTCCAGCAAGATACGCTTGGGGAACGTTATTCAAAGGCTCTCTGTTTTATAATGAGCCTCACAATCTATTAAAACTGAGGCTGGAGCCAGTAAATGGGAATTTTGTGTCCTGGAGTCCTGTCATGCTACTAGGGAAAGAGAAAAGATGTAATGAGGATGTTGGGCAGAGAGAACATTGCTTTGGTTCCTGTTGTTTCCCAATTGCTGTTTTCTAGATAGATGGGGACCACATGTCGACCGACCCTAGCAGCTGTGTGGCCCTCGCATTCCTGCTCTGCCTGGAGAGCACAGAGACATCCTGGCAGGAAGCAAAAAAATGGCCAATTCTGCCACAGTCCCCCAGACACCTGAGGACAAAGTGGAGCACGTTTAGATCTACCCCAAAAGATGGCATGAAGCGGGACTAAATGTCTTGTTCTCTGTGGGGAGGTAAGTTGAAGAAACTACCTGCCGAATGAGTGACAGAGGAGGAAGATAGGAGGAGAAGGATAGGAGAATGGGAAAAAATAAGCACAGAATCAGAAATACAGTGAAATGGCAAAATACTATGGAAATGGCTGTAGGTTTTATGCAAAGCTCACTTTACCTATGCCACTACATCCCCTCAGGGGATCCGTATCCTCGTCTCAGCTCTTCTAAATGGCAGCAGGCAAGTGACTACCTTCCCGTGTCTCCATTGCCCTGAGTGTAAAACAATCTTTCACAGAGCACATTGGCATCTCCTGTGGAGAACAGCTTTTTAAGTGCTTGCTGTTATGATTATGTTATTATTCCAAAGTGGGAGAAAGTAGTTTCTTTCCCTTTGCACCTATAACTGAACTTATCGAAGAATGACACGTTGATGGGCTCTGGAAAGGAAAAAGGAGTGATGTCTAAACTGGCCTGAAATTCAGTTGACAGCTTGTAGCATCTCTGGGAAGCCTTCTGAGTACTTATTACTGTGTCTTCTGTCTTCGAAATCATGAAGGAAATCAAAGAGAGACATCTGTGAAGTTTTTGCAAGTGGTCAGATTAATTTATTTCTTAGGAGTTCTCAGGTAATCAGTTTTCTTATTATTTTCCCCAAAATTGCAGCCTTTTTCTTGATCTCATATGTAATACTGGATCTGTCTCTTATTACAGTTCTTTCCTGGGGAATGAAGGGATAAAAAGATATTTAGGATCTATCTAGCATTTCAAAAGGACCATTTCCAAGTGGGTCAGTAGGTCTATTTCAGCAGAAAACTGGAAGAAAGAGCCTTGATCTTACTGAAACTCATCCATCTGCAAAGCTCTATTTCTACAGGTATAGAAATCAGACCTGCAGTAAGACCTTGGGTGCCCACAAATCCCACATGGTCATCATGCAGGAGAGCCACTGCAGTGAGGGCTAGTGAAATATTTGTTACAAGCCATTCTGCAGCTGCCCAGGATTTGAGAGCAAGAAGAGCCTCAACAGACTGAAAACACCACAAAGTGCAGCATGGAAATAGGTCACACAACAAACTCGACTGTGGATGCATGAATTAGTTCATTTAAACGGCCAGACATACCCAAACTCACTCATTCTGGCCTAACAGAAGTTTGCCCACGACACCAAGCTGTGCGGTGTGGTCGACACGCTGGAGGGAAGGGATGCCATCCAGAGGGACCTGGACAGGCTTGAGAGCTGGGCCTGTGTGAACCACATGAAGTTCAGCAAGGCCAAGTGCAAGGTCCTGCATGTGGGTCAGGGCAATCCCAAGCACAAATACAGGCTGGACGGAGAATGGATTGAGAGCAGCCCTGAGGAGAAGGACTTGGGGGTTATGGTCGACGAGAAGCTCAACATGAGCCGTCAATGTGCACTTGCAGCCCACAAAGCCAACCGTATCCTGGGCTGCATCAAAAGCAGCATGGCCAGCTGGTCAAGGGAGGTGATTCTGCCCTCTACCCTGCTCTTGTGAGACCCCACCTGGGGTACTGCATCCAGCTCTGGGGCCCCCAACAGAAGAAGGACATGGAGCTGTTGGAGCGAGTCCAGAGAGGGCCATGAAGATGCTCAGAGGGCTGGAGCACCTCTGCTATGGAGACAGGCTGAGAGAGTTGGGTCTGTTCAGCCTGGAGAAGAGAAGGCTCCAGGGAGACCTTCTAGCAGCCTTCCAGTACCTGAAGGGGCCTACAGGAAAGCTGGAGAGGGGCTTTTTACAAGGGCAAGTAGTGATAGGATGAGGGGTGATGGTTTTTAACTGAGAGAGGGGAGATTTAGATCAGATATTAAGGAGTAAATTCTTTTATGTGAGGGTGGTGAGATACTGGCCCAGGCTGGCCACAGAAGCTGTGGCTGCCCCCTCCCTGGCAGTGTTCAAGGCCAGGTTGGATGAGGCTGCGAGCAACCTGGTCTAGTGGAAGGTGTCCCTGCCCGTGGCAGAGGGGTTGGGACGAGATGATCTTTAAGCTCTCTTCCAACCCAGACCATTCTGTGATTCTATGATTCTATGAACACCGCTTGTTATATTTCTAACATGGGAAGGGCACAGGTGCTCTTTGTCTGTAGTATTATGAAAGTCAAAACAAAAAGGGAAAGAAAAAGCCCTTCAGCTCCCCATAGCTAATCAGGTATTCACCTTGAACGAGTACTAATGAAACCAGCAGCACATCAAAGGGGAAGCTGGCTCCAACCAAGAAGGTTATTAAAAAATTTAACAGTACCAGACAGCCCCCAACCAGCAGAAGTGACTACATTTTACATTCTGTTGTGTAAAAAGAAATGAAGCCCTGTGCTTGCCCTCTCAGCTGCCACCTGCTTTGGGGCTATTGCAATCCAAAAGAGGCATTGGGGAAGCCATCCTTGCAGGCAAGGATGATTTCTTTGCTCAATGACTCACTATTTCTCTTCCACTCTTCACACAGTCAAATTACTAGTACATACTAACACGGGCCAAAACCACCAGGTGCTGACTTGCTTTTTGATGTAACGGCAATAGCTAACGCCTTTCTGTCGTCAGAATAAAAATATGTTCAATATTCTGAATTTAGAAAGAGCCAAAACATAATGGAAGAAAAATAAACATGGTTTTGTGGTAGCAATTCACTGGGAATGGGATATGTAGAGTTCGGTCTCCAGCTGTATACAAATATAAGAGGAGAAGAGGGAGTCTCAAGCTGAGATGGAGCCGCTCCTGCACTTGTAGGTGGCTTCTGCTGCCACAAAATGGATATTTATATCAAATAGTGCTGCAGGTGAGGAGCCCAACCTGCCTCTTTGCCAGGGGCAAAGATGTGGGACTCTCCATATCCCTCCCAGCCTGCACTGCAGGATGATGCTCCTGAGATGCTCTTTTTAATGCCAAGTGCACTGAGATTTCTTGGTGTATCAGCATGAAGGTGTCTTTATTACTACCATCACTGGGGGATTTTCCACTAGACTTCGATAGCATAAAGCATACCCGCATGCTTGCACACATGGAGACTGAGGGAAAAATTCTTCTCATATTAAAGTCTTAAAATCCTTAAATTTTCTACCATTTTGGACTTCTGTTATCTGACATGACTCCCTTTGAGTGCAAGCTGAAAGTGTCTACGGTTTTATCTACAAATAATGGCATAGCCACCCACACCTAAAGTGACGCCTAATGTAGGGCCATTCCTTTAGCCAAAAACTCCTCTGTAGATCATAAGCATCCAGATTTCAGAGTGAGCTGAAGCCAAATGAATCCACAAGAATCTACTCCAATGCACATCTGAACCACGTGTTCTTACAAAATGACAGAATTGAAGTAGCCAAATATCTCTCAACTCTTAAACAAACCCTCTTACGTTGCTGTTTTAAAGGTACAAATTGTTTGTAAAAGAACATGCGCAGGGAAATGAAAACACTGTGTATTTTATCTCAACAAATCCAGCAACTCAAAAGGAAAAAGCCAAATTCATTAATAAACTGCTGTTGGGGAAGATACCTGCTGGAATGCAGCTCTGCAGAGAAGGACCTGGGAGTCCTGGTGGACAAGTTCACCATGAGCCAACAATGTGCCCTTGGGGCCAAGAAGGCCAGTGATATCCTGGGGTGCATTAGGAAGAGTGTGGCCAGCAGGTCAAGGGAGGTTCTCCTCCCCCTCTACACTGCCCTAGTGAGGCCACACCTGGAGTGTCCAGTTCTGGGCCCCCCAGTTCAAGAAAGACAAGGAACTACTGGAGAGAGTCCAGTGGAGGGGTACAAAGATGATCAGAGGACTGGAGCATCTCTCTTATGAGGAGAGGCTGAGGAAGCTGGGTCTGTTTAGGCTGGAGAAGAGAAGACTGAGGGGGGATCTTATCAATGCTTACAAATACCTTAGGGGCGGGTGTCAAGAGGATGGGGCCAGACTTTTCTCATGGTGCCCAGTGACAGGACAAGGGGCAACGGGCACAAACTGAAACACGAGAAGTTCCATCTCAATATGTGGAAAAACTTCTTTACTTTGAGGGTACCAGAGCACTGGAACAAGTTGCCCAGGGAGGCTGTCGAGTCTCCTCCTCTGGAGATATTCAAAACCTGCCTGGACGTGACCCTGTGCAACATGCTCTTGGTGAACTTCTTTGGCAGGGGTTGGACTAGATGATCTCCAGAGGTCCCTTCTAACCCCAACTGTTCTGTGATTCTGTGTTTCTGTGATTCTGTGAAGATGTGTGTTGACACATAAGTTCAAAATGACAATTTTACCAATAACAGGTCTTAGACCTGTAAACATCCTTGACAAACCTTCAAGCAAGGCTGCACCATGGATAAGCTGCTAACAGCCTTTGAGTGTCAACAGCCAGATGTTGTGTGGTGCAAGCGTCAGAGCAGTTTTTCTTGCAAGGGCTGGAGACATGCAAAAGAGGGGTAACGAGAACATGGTAAGAAAAAGAAAGTGGGAGCTCTACTGTAAATGTGGGGGAAAGAGAAATGCCTTGCAGTGCTCTTTGCAAAGAGAAATTCCTTCAGCTCTTGCCTGACTCCCACCATGTAAGATTCCAGGGATTGAAATGATAGTCCTGAAAGTGTAAGTTCGTAAATTCACACTTTTTCTACTATATCATGTTTCTGCCGCTAGTGTCTTAAAGCGCTGGTGTAGGCAGAACAGTGGCCATGTAAAAGTACATCTTCTCACTTGGTGTCTGGTCTTGTGCTACGTCTGCTGGCATTACTGAGAAAAAGCGTGTTTCAGCCTACAAACAAATACTGCCAGGCTCTTGGCTGCTGGTTGGACCACGAGGCTGGTTGTTTGCAGCGTATTGACTTCAGGATTTTTGCTGCTGGTGATGATGGGAGAAGCACAAGGAACAGCTGGATCCCTTAGTTTGCGGGCCGTGTTTACATCACTCACAGGGAAGAGAAGTATCTTTTGATTTGGAAGTGTCTGAACATTCAAAGTATCCAAGGTCAGGTTGGATGGGGCTT
Organism: Nyctibius grandis; assembly: GCF_013368605.1. NCBI lineage: Eukaryota > Metazoa > Chordata > Aves > Nyctibiiformes > Nyctibiidae > Nyctibius > Nyctibius grandis. The sequence continues at coordinate 110,902,070 of NC_090660.1, forward strand.
TGAGCAACCTCATCTATTGGAAGATGTCCCTGCCCATGGCAGAGGGGTTGGACTAGATGATCTTTACAGGTCCACTCCAACCCAAACCATTCTATGATTTAATGGTCAGAGCAAATTAGATCTACAGGTCAAGAGTCCCACCATGTTAATTTTACAGTAAGGCCTGTGCTGGAATTAAAAGAGAAGATTCTCTATAGTTAATTCAAACTTAACTCCAAGGGAAAGTGTCTCTCTTGGCTTCACGGATGCATATCACTGCTGAAAGCGCAGGCAAAGCACACATGACGGGAAGCTGTGGTCAGAGCAAATCAGCCTTGGGTGGCAAGGTTTGCAGAAGGGAAACTTCACATGTACAAGTTACATGGCAGAAGGAGATGTCGCTGCTTGTGGTGGTTGGTTTGGGGGTTTTGCTCACTACTATTTTATGAAAATGTCTGTGCCTGTGAGATGGAGGCAGAAAGGCTCCAGAGCAGCTAGAGAAGGCAGCAGGGAAGCACCAAGCAGCACCTTGGGATGGACAAGATGAAATTTCCAACAAAAAAAGGCATTTTGGCACTGAGTGTCAGGGAGGGAATAAAAATAGAGAGAGCAAAGATAGTCCCTGTCATTTGTGTCTTGCCTTGCCAGAGAAACTAGGAGTTTAACTACACAAATACCCTGGATTGTGCCAATTTTACCTGGCTCTGTCATCAATTTCTTTTCCATCCTGAGTTTTGAACAACTACGTGCTTTGTATGAACTGAGCATTAGCTCAGTTCAATCTCCCCACGGTGTTGTGGTTTACATGGTTCACTGGTTTTCCTGAGTCTAGCTATGGTGCAGATACGTTGATGCCCTGACTAGCAAAAAAACAGGCCAACGTGCTTCAAAGTATTTAATGTATTTATCCACTCAGTGTCCAGCGAGGTAGACAAATGCATTTTCCATGTTCAGAGGGGCAAGGAGTCCAAAGGGGAAAAAAAAAGTGTTAAGTGGTACAGAGCTGCATGCAAGGTATGTATTTGTGTATTTCTGTATGTGTGTGTTCTCCTAAATGGATGGAGTGGGCTTAGAAAATGTTGTTTAAAAAAACATAGCTGAGAAGTCAAAAATTGTGGCTTAAAAATGACTGCAGTTGATAAAATTACCCTTTGAAGTAGAGGAGTTGGATTAGAACGATGGAGGGAGCCCCTCAGTCCAGGACTGGCTTGGACCTTGGTGGAGAGAGCCTCTCTGCAGCACAAGGGGCTGAACCACAAAGGTCTAAGAGCACTGTGAACACCATCTTACAGGAGACCTTGTATTTCTTTCACCTCCTGGGCTTGGCGAAGCAGCTTTCACAGACTGTGGTGAGCTTCACCCAGGAAAGCGCGACTGGCACAACCCATCTTACTGACCTTACCAGAGCTTAAGGAAGGAGCCCTGACCTCAAGCATCCTTTCTCCAGCTGTGTGACCCCTCTTTGTTTGAGAGCTTTATTGTTCATGTCCTGGAGAAGAACAGGCTGTCACTGGGAGGAGAGTGCAAGGAGAAAATTGCCACACAGGCAAAAACTGTCCTCATGTCCTGTTTCCAATAGAACTGCATTTTTTTGACTGCCTGGTTTCAATAAAAAGTCCAGAAAGAACTGAAGGGGGCATTGCTTTTCATGGAGTGCCAGCACATAATTGCAAAAAGTTTCTTGTTTTTAAAGAATTGCATGACTAGGGACAACGCAGGGTGCTCAGGGCTGCACAGACATGCCAGATTCTGCACCAATTCTGGATTGAATTCTGCTTCTTACTCTTCTCCTTGAAAATGTCTGGCCTGGGCATTTATCTTCATTTTAGAATCACAGAATCATAGAATGGTTTGGGTTGGAAGGGACCTTAAAGATCATCTAGTTCCAACTCCCCCTGCCATGGGCAGGGACACCTTCCACTAGACCAGGTTGCTCAAAGCCCCATCCAACCTGGCCTTGAACACTGCCAGGGAGGGGGCAGCCACAGCTTCTCTGGGCAACCTGGGCCAGTGTCTCACCACCCTCACAGGGAAGAATTTCTTCCTCATATCTAATCTAAATCTCCCTCTTTCAGTTTAAAACAGTTTCCCCTCGTCCTACCACTCCATGCCCTTGCAAAAAGTCCCTCTCCAGGTTTCCTGTAGCCCCTTCAGGTACTGGAAGGCTGCTATATATCTTCTAAAGCTTCTCCTGATGCTGGCTATAGCAAGGACACAGCGAGTGGAAGCATTAGCAGCATTAGCTCGACAGGAGCGTTCAGGCACACCAGTATTTCTTTAGGAAGATATCCATCCTGGCACTGACAAACTGCACGCGGGCATTGGGGCTGGTGCCATTTCCCTTTGGCCGCCGCAAGGTGATGGCGTGGTCAGGGTGGAATTGCACCAGCAACCCCACGACTTATGCTTTGCATTTCACTGAAGTTGGGCACGCTTTGTCTCTTCTAATATCCTCAAAATAACCCCGAGACAAAACATTCCCAGAACATTAGGGAAAGTCTTGTAGAATTTATGACTGTAAAAACACCAAGCATAGACATCCATCAGAGAATGACAGAATCGTCTTGGTTGGAAAGGACCTTTAAGATCATCAAGTCCAACCATTAACCTAACACTGCCAAGTCAACCACTAAACAATATCCCTAATATATATATGCTATATATAAATCACGGGGGGGTGGTTTTTTTTCTCATTTACCCTTTTCTGCAGTGAGAGAGTGTTTGCTTTGTATTTAACTGCTGTATTTGTACAAAGTTAAAGCACTTCTGGGTTTTGTACTCACCGTCGCTAAAAGAGCGAGTCCCTCAAATGTTTCTGTTTTGCACCTTGTGGTAGCTCCTGCCAAACTCTGTTCGTGCCACAGAAAGTATCATCACACCTGCTGGCATCTGGAGTATATTCATCATGGGGTCAAGGAGCTTAGACTCCATGATATAGGAGTTTTTTGCATTTCAAATGCCACTCTTATTTCAAGCTTTTAGCCCAGGCTTTACAAGCTATTGACAATGTGCTGACACCAGAAGCATTGGTGGGGAGATGTTTTCCCTCTGTTAGGGAGCCAGAAGGCTCTTCTGGTAGATGCATAGTCCCTGCTGGCTCCCTTCAAGGCTCAGCAGGTCCCACAGACATAGGCAGTGCTGGGACAAGCCAGGATGCTGTACCCCACATCCCACAGTATGTCCTGCAGGATGCTTTTCCTTCATATAAACATATGAGAAGACTTTGGAGGAAATTCCCATCAAATCTCTCCATTTCATCCTAGAGCAGCTCTTTTTTTGTGCTCTTCTGCCAGTTTGCTACAGAGGCATGGATGTGGAGTGACCATCAGAGCAGTCTTCTGCATTATAAGCACAGGACAATACAGTTTGTTGTGTGTGGGATCAGCTGGGAGGCTCCTGAGGGCAATGACAGGAGAGGCTATAAATACTACAGGCATTTGCCCCAGTTTGGGGCCAGATGGGGTAATGCAAGCTCCCAGTGCAGCTCTCGTCCCCCTGAGTTCAAAAAGCTTTGCAAAAAGCCGTGGAAAAACTTTGCAGAAGAAGAACAGAGAGCACAGGGATTGCTGCTGGGGGCCCTGCAAAACCGCTGGTCCCACTTGGTGGGTCATTGCAACAAAACATACCAAAAAGTCAGTTGTCTTGAGAAATCTATAGCCATGGGTGCCGCTCAGTCTTTTAACTCCCTTGGCTCATGGCTTTCCACCATCCACAGCCCTTCTTGAACCACTGTATAAAACATACCCCCTGTTAAGTGTGTTGAACAACATGGAAGGAGCAGGAGGAAGACTTCTGCTGCGTACCCTGGACCACAGACAAATAGAAACGATAATAAAAGTGATAAATAGCGATAACAATAGTGATAAATAGCAAAGAAACAGGGCCATGGGTAGGTGGTAACAGGCAGCAGAAGATAACTCTGTGCTTGGCCTTTCTCAGTCCAGGACACGGGGCGATGTGGAGAGCCTCAGAGGCAGCATTGCTTCATAGCTCATAAACAATGTGCAGCCTCGGGATGTTTTTAACCTCTCTGGTCATAAAGAGGGGGGCAGAGTGTGGGAGCTCAGGCGAAATATTCAGGATGGCAAATTGCAGAATTTCTTAGAGGCAATTGTAAGCCTTAGGGATGGTGAGGCTCTTAAAGGAAGAGATGAAGAAGATGCATGAGGGAGGTCGTGATTGGCTGGACCTCATCCTGCTGCGCTCCCAAAAATTCTGACTTGAGGGAACGGCGTGGGAAGGTGCCCTGCCGTAATGGGAGAAATAAGACAGCTCTGCCTTGAAGCATCTGGGCAAAGATTAAATGCTACTTGCTGGAAAAAAACCCAAATGCTGTGATATTGTGCCAACAGGCCACATAGCTGTTCGTGTTCAGATTAATTCCTCTCTCTGTAAGCGGCACGGTGCCCTGCGCCTGCCAATTAGCAAGTTTGGGGAACGCATCTCTCGCTGCCTCTCCTGTCCTGCAGCAACGCGGGCGCTTGCTGGGCCGCTGCCTCTGCTTGGGCTGGAGCACATTCTTCTCTTCAAGAGGCCGAGAACTCATCGCTACGATTTTTTTTAACATGATTTTATTAGTTCAAAGCAAGCAATGCTTGTTTTAATTAATGAATATGTTTCTCTTGTCTTGCTTCTTGGCTTACTGCCTGGTGCTGCATTTTCATGCCTCAAGAATAAAATGTTTCATTCAAAACAGAATCCTCTTTGTCCCTGTGTGTGGCCGCTGCTCAGAGAGGTGAGGGAGCCGGGGAGGCGGCAGCGGTTTCGATTTTGGGGGTGGAGGAGGAGGGATGGAGAAATGGCCAAGATTACAGAACTGCAAAGAAAAAGGCAAGTTTTGTAGCACTAATCGCACTTAACACTTCCAATTTTCCACGAGCCATGGTAAATCCTATTTATGCAAATCCTCACTTTAGCAGCTTTTGAGTATTCTCAGAGCCACTGGTGTGAATAGAAGTGGAAACTGGCAGGTATCTAATCCTAGCCAAATGCTACGTACTTGTGGAGGTTGCATCATTGTGAGCAATGATGACACAGAATCACACAGGATCAATCAGGTTGGAAGAGACCTCTGGGATCATCGAGTCCAACCATTGCCCTGACACCACCATGTCAACTAGACCAGGGCACTAAGTGCCACGTGCAGTCTTTTCTTAAACACCTCCAGAGATGGTGACTCCACCACCTCCCTGGGCAGCCACATTTAACTTGAGTTTGCTGACCTCCAGCCCTCAGCATCAGCTGCTTTTCACAGTTCTGCCTTAGCTTATCAGCCTTCCTTGATATTGGGCGAAATTCCAAATAACGCAGGGGAATCAGCTGGCAATTCATTTGATGTGCTACATTTTTTTTTCTCCACACTTAATTGAGCATCCCACTTTGAATAATCCTCAGCATTAGATTAAATCTCTATTGATCTCATTTTAATGAGCTCACCGCTGTGACCAACAGCCCTTTCTCCCGTAGCAGATGGAGATGTGGCTCTCTGAATGTATGGCAGAAATACTTTTGTTTCAGAGGACTGACACCTTCTCCTTCATACAACCGTCCTTGGCACCCCATTACCCTTGAGGCTGCGGACCCAAAGCCAGTAGATACATCCTGTTCTTTGCACCATACCTTTGTGAGATTGCTATGGCAGTGAATTTCTGTTTAAACCACTAACTTCACGCTTAGATTTAATTTCTGAGCAGACAATGTCCACGTTCACCAGTATGAAGGCAGGTAGCCGAAGGCTGTACGTGAGCTCTCTCCTGCGCCGCGAGGAAAGCAGGTGTGCTGGAGTGCTTGCAGCTCCCGACTGCCTGCTTAAGGGGATTTATTCCAAATTCAGGTCTGGGGCAAATCAATTTTGTGAGCTACAGAATTGATTCCACTCTTGCATTTCACCTTCAGACACCTGCATTTAAATATCCACTTGAGATTAAAATATAAAATGAAGGAAATCTCCCTTTCCTTCCTTACAAGGAAAAAAAAAGTGATTAATGGGTGTTTAAATCCTAATGACAAACATATCCTAATGACCCAGCACTTCTGATGTCAAATAATTTGCTGCACCGTAGCATTTTGTAGACTTCATGGACCAAAGGATCTTTAGGGTCAGCTAATCACACCTTCTACATAACAAAGGTCATGGGCATTTTCTTGGTGGTTTTTGCATACAGCCCAACAGCTTGTATGTGAGCTGAACAGTTTAACTCTTTTTGAAAGACCTTGATGTAAAGATAGCAGCACGGGGGTGTTCTTGGTTGGGGGGGGGAGCAGTGTAGCGCTACAGAAGAGACAACTAGTTTTAATTGAAGTCTCATTCCCACATGGTTAAGAGCTTGTATCATCAGAAGATGTCATATACTAAATAGTATTTTAAAGCTGTATGCCCAGTTTGGTGATGTGTGGTTTTGTGACAAGTGGCATTGCTTAAACACAGTCGAGGTGTAGCCACTGAGGCAGGGACATTGACTTACTTTTAGCGTGAAGTTTGCCATGTGAATTTGCAAACGCTGCCCATCATAATTTCCAAGTTTGGTTACTGCTTGCTTGCTTTTTTCCTCTTTCTTATCTACGAGAGACAATATGTCTTGCATCAGCAGATTATGATTAATAGTCATGATGTGTAATGACATTAATTAGCAATAGCTGTTGCTAATGATTAATAACAGCAGCTAAGTGAAACCTTGGCTGCAATGATTTATTGCAGTACTTTTATTGAGCTGTGCATCTGGCAATATTGTGATGCTCTAACGTCTTCAGGGAGGAATGTCTGTGTGGGGAACTGAAAAGCTGAGAAACGCTTTGAGTGAAGCAGGTGTGTGGACTTGTCCCTCCTTATTGCTGCACACAATGACCCACTGGGAAAGCTGGTTGCTTCAGTGGGATGGAAGACGGGAGCTCATCATGCAATAGAATCATAGAATGGTTTGGGTTGGAAAGGACCTTTAAGATCATTAAGTCCAACCGTTAACCCAGCACTGCCAAGTCCACCACTAAACCATGTCTCTCAGCACCACATCTACTTGTCTTTTAAATCCCTCCAGGGATGGTGACTCCACCACTTCCCTGGGCAGCCTGTTCCAGTGCTTGACAACCCTTTCCATGAAGAAATTTTTCCTGATATCCCATCTAGACCTGCCCTGCCACAACTTGAGACTGTTTCCTCTCATCCTGTCACTTGTTATTTGGGAGAAGAGACTAACACCCACCTTGCTACACCCTCCTTTCAGGTAGTTGTAGAGAGTGATAAGGTCTCCCATGAGCCTCCTTTTCTCCAGACTAAACAACTCCAGTTGTGCCATGCGGCTTCAGCACAGGTCCCCTATTGACCATGAGCTCCAACAGGGTTTGGGGGGAAGGCTGTAATTACTCATGTTGGAATGAGATGTGGAATCCCCTCTTGTGAGGTGTCACAGGGTTCATGACACATAGAAACCCCATCTGGAGTGTAGGAGCTTTTGTTCTGGTGCTTAATCTTTGTGTGTCCACCTAGAGAGGAATTGCTCTTTCCTTCCACAGGACATTGAGGCCTCACTTCAGAAATGGTGAACTGAAGCCATATTTAGATCACTCATGAAGTCCTGCCTTAAAGGCCAAAATGTAAGTTGTGTTGCATAGGTTTTATATAGCTCCTTCACAGGGAAACATTATTTTAATGTCTGTAACGTGTTTTGACATGGGATGGGAGACAAGCCACAAGCACAAAGCAATAATATCCAACGTTGCTAGGAAGGACCTGAAACAAATTCCATCTCTGAACATCCCTACACTTTGGTAAAACTCATCTCAAATTGGAAATGAAAATTTGCACTACGGGCACATAATTGTTGTTCATTACCCAGCTGAAAGGAACGGAAAGGGCCCCTCTTTAGCATGGCCTTAGTACAGTTCCACCTTCTGGGAGAACTGAACTTACACTGAGATTAAAGTACAATTATTCCTTTTTCCTCCTGCTTCCTATTAATTACATGCAATTTACTCTGAAAAGATCTGTTACTGTGCTTATCTTAGCAATTACCGTACTGCAGCAGAAACATTGCACAACACGCTACGTCTGTAAATGCTTCCAGAGATGAAATTTCACATTAAAAAGCAGCAACAAAAATATCCTGGACTACTTTGACAGTTTCCCTCTGTGGAACAAAGGTTTCTAAGGGAAACATTTTCCTTTTCTTATTTATAGTCACTTCTCCTACCACTGCAGTTGTTCTTGTGGTCCATTCTTTCTAATTTAAGTTGCAGGCAGCATGAGGCAGTACCCAGTTATTGGATTTGTCTTGAATGAGCCAAGCAAATGAATGATGCAGGCTGTGTAATAATAGTCAACTTGTTCTGGGCAGGGACTTACAGTCTGGTTTGTACAGAAATGTCCAACTAGCTTGAAGGAAGTGTTGGGCAATGGAAAGCTGAGTGGCTGGAAACCTTTCAGTTAAGAGCTAGTGGTTGGAGTGCAACTCCAGGTAATTGTGATGGGAAGATAGTTTCTGAGCGTTGGGAAATGTCATGGTTTAAGGCTGTGCCCAAGCACATGGGCCACTATAGAAAAGGGTATTAACTATCTTAGAGAATTAGCTGTGTGAGAGATCATTTATAGAGACCCATGAGAAACTGTAGATCCTCTAAATCCTGATGAAGTGGAATGCAACTGATCCAAGTTCCAGAAGGTTGTGCAGAGTTCTCCACTGACATATACACATACATTTTCAAAATTGGTCTGTTTTAGGCCAAACGAGGACAGGAAATCCCATAGTGTGTTACATGGTACAGATAAGAAAATGAGTGTATAAGATGTAAAAAGGTGAAAACCAAAGAGAGCACCACTGCCAAATTTGACTGACATGAGTCAGAAGTCACTCCTGCACCACAGGCTGTCTGTCTCTGCAGGCTTTGTTGAAGCTTGCAGACAACGTTGTGAGAAAGAACTCTGATGTCCTGTGGCCCACATCATAGTTTTGTTTGGGGTGACTGGGCTGGCAGCAGTCAGGTAACAGCCACAAACAGTCGTAAAAGGCCAAGATCACTCTCTCCACTGACATCCAAGGAGCAAAGGCCTCAGAGTGTCCTACACTGGGCCCAGTAACTTGCAAACCCATCCAATCAACTATTTTAGAACAAGGCACTGTGTTTTTAGTGATCTTTGTCAAGTGCTTTGACGACCATTAGAAATAACATTCATTTTTATTGCCTTCACAGCTGGTGATAGTCTGTGCCCTGAAAGGTCCAAAGGATCAAGTCAACAAATTCTTCTTGGTTAAAGAAATTATCCTGGTACAGCTGCAGTTCAGCCAACCCTGCCTAAGTGGGTACCACGTCCTGAAAACTCCTGGGCATGGGCTTCATTTGACTATATTTGAATCTACAGTGTGGTCCTGAGACCTCACTCAGGTCACTTTTGTAATCAGTAGGGTAAGAGGCACCAGTCAGTTGAACACAGGGTGTAATTAATCTCCTGAAGAAGACACCTGCATTAGTTTGAGTGAATGACACCCTACACTTAAGGCCAATGATTAGACCTCTTCTAACAATGATGAGTACCCAGACCATTAGTTCACATGTAGACTTCTTGGGTGACATTTAGTTGCCTTAACAAAGGTGACAAGAGTGACGCTGGCTGCCATTGCAGAATGTGCATATCTCCTGGATGTGCAGTGTCACATCCGCCAGCCCTGTATAGAGGTCTTGGGTGACACAGAATCTCCCATACGGCACTAGGTATCTAGTACCTACATAGGCAATTGAATCCCAACCCTCCATTTTGTGGACTGCTAAACTGAGGTGAGATGAATCATATCCTAAATGTCATTGTCTGATATGAAAAGTCTTCTTCAAAATTCCTCTGAATGTCCCTAACTGAAGACCAGAGAGGGCACTTAGGGTGACAAACCAGCTGAGGATGGGTTTAGTGAATACCACACTCCTCCCCATGGTGCTGAGCCCCAGAAGAAGGCTTTGAAGGCCAGGCTGACAGAAGGGGATCATTTTGCAGCCTGTGGGCTGCACAGAGGGGAGATGTTCTGGCGCAGCCATGTGCTTTGTGTTTCCTGTTGGTTCATTCCATCCAACCCCCTGGTTGGTGTTTGAAATGAAAGTGAGGCAAAGCAAGACAAAACTAAATACCTTAATAATTAGCAAAGCTTCAATATCAGAAAGAATATTGTAGCCCTAAAGCCAGTGACTAATAAAATAACTATTTTTGATCTGAAAGGGAACCTGCTTTGGCAGGGGGTTGGACTAGATGATCTCCAGAGGTCCCTTCCAACCCCAACCATTCTTTGATTCTGTGATTCTGTAACTGAGCCCTTTCACACCATCAGAAATAGGTGATCCCCCATCACTGGGGACTTCTGGAAACTTAGGGAGTTCATGGCCGTGACCATTAAGCGAACTAAGGTAGCTTGGCATCTCCTTTTCCATGGAGCAAAGCGCTGAGTCCCCCTAGCTGCCTTCGAAACCTCAGCCTGTGTTTCTTATTACCACTATACATGGAGACTAGCCCCAGTTTGTGTCATACATTGAGCTTATTATCCTCATTTTCCAGCACAGCAGAACTGAATGCAATTACAAAGCCTCTTAGAGGTGATTTGACTATGCAGACACTCTACAGCCTGCTGATTTTTCAGCCACATTTAGCGCCTGTCGAAGAACAGAAATCCTTCTAGGCTGATATTGGAGCCATCTGGTGATGTCTTTTTCAGTCCAATAAACACTTCTGGGTTCAGTTTAGAGGATGTCAGTGTATTACAGCTTATTTAAGAGACAAAATGAATGAACATAGACTGGGTGACTATGAAAAACACATACACCTTGGCAATGCTGTATGAGCAGAGAGACGCAAGTGTGAAGCAATGATTATTCCTAACACTAATCCTTAACGAAAGACAGGAGGAACCTGAATAGTTTCTCTTCGAGCATGGGTTGGGGGGTTTAATGGAATTTCAGTGTCATCTCTGGAAATAACAGCTAGGCTCCTATTTGAATGTAAAATTGTATCTGCATCGAGTGGTCTCCTGCTGTAACGCTTGGAGCAGAATAACACCATTGATCCAGCAGGTTGCAGAGGCAGATGCAGCATTTAAAGGATGCACAGTGTCCATTATATACATGATCAGGCAGCGTTGCTCCCCCAGAGGTGTTATTTACCACCATGCAAAGCCCCTGGCTCAGCACTGTGTCACAGAATCACAGAATGGTTGGGGTTGGAAGGGACCTCTGGAGATCATCCAGTCCAACCCCCTGCCAAAGCAGGGTCACCCAGAGCACGTTGCACAGGGTTGTGTCCAGGTAGGTTTTGAATATCTCCAGAGAAGGAGACTCCACACCCTCCCGGGGCAGCCTGTTCCAGGGCTCTGGCACCCTCAAAGTCAAGAAGTTTTTCCTCACATTCAGATGGAACTTCCCATGTTTCAGTTTGTGCCCATTGCCCCTTGTCTTGTCACTGGGCACCACTGAGAAGAGTCTGGCCCCATCCTCTTGACACCTGCCCCTAAGGTATTTGTAAGCGTTGATAAGATCCTCCCTCAGTCTTCTCTTCTCCGGGCTAAACAGACCCAGCTCCCTCAGCCTCTCCTCATAAGAGAGATGCTCCAGTCCTCTGATCATCTTTGTACCCCTCTGCTGGACTCTCTCCAGTAGTTCCTTGTCTTTCTTGAACTGGGAAGCCCAGAACTGGACACAGCACTCCAGGTGTGGCCTCACTAGGGCAGTGTAGAGGGGGAGGAGAACCTCCCTTGACCTACTGGCCACACTCTTCCTCATGGTCCCCAGGATACCATTGGCCTTCTTGGCCACAAGGTCACATTGTTGGCTCATGGGGAACTTGTTGTCCACCAGCACTGCCAGGTCCTTCTCTGCAGATCTGCTTTCTAAGAGGTCACCCAGCCTATACTGGTGCATGGGATTATCCCTCCCTAGGTGCAGGACCCTACACTTGCTTTTGTCAAACTTCATGAGGTTCCTCTCCACCCAACTCTCTAGCCTGTCCAGGTCTTGCTGAACAGCAGCACAGCCTTCTGGTGTATATGTGTCCCATGGAAGCAGGTCACCCAACACACCTTCTTCCCACACTCCAGCTCTTCTTTAGACCTTTCCCATCCATGATGGGACCAGCCTAACTCCGTGGGACTGGCAACCTCTCATGAGCTCATACCCATGGCTGGCTTTGCCATTGGCAGCTCCTGAACTTTCTGTTTCAGGCCAAGCTAATTTATGTGAACAATATGACTCAGTGTGGCCAGTGATTTAGAAATAACCCTCTTCTGTTTCTAAAGAACAGAAAGGTCTTTTTGTTAGTGGTTTTTCTCTTAATTGAAGTGCCTCTCCATAACTTGTATTGACACCGCGTGTAACTCTGACGGTTATAGGAGCCTATTCACTAATCGATATGATACATGCTCACACATCCAGCTGCTCACATCCCTCCCTGTCCTCTAGGTCAGTTTTTCAGGCAGCAGATGTGTCCCTGTCACCCCCTACTCCTGCACACTAATTTGGTGTGCTTGCTTTCTGCATCGACGCCTGCAGCAGTGCAAGGCCATGCTGAGAGCGGGGCCAGCGCTGCAGCCCCTTTTCCTTCAGATTCCTCCCTAACAAATGCCCTTTCCCCACTTATCTCCATGCGGCGAATCAATAGGAAGTTTCTTCTCAGAAAGGGTCATTAGACATTGGAATAGGCTGCCCAGGGGGGTGGTGGAGTCACCATCCCTAGATGTGTTTAAGAAAAGACTGGACATGGCACTTAGTGCCATGGTCTAGTTGACATGGTGGTGTCAGGGCAACAGTTGGACTCGGTGATCCCAGAGGTCTCTTCCAACCTGATTGATTCTGTGATTTTGTGAAAAACTTCTAGAAATCTTTAAAACAGCATTGGCCAGATATTCCCCTGGTCCCTTCCCTGCCAGACATCGGAGGCTCTCCCTCCTCCCTGTCTAGCAAACCACTCCATTGTGTCCCTGACTAAGCCTCATGCTGGTACTTGTTGCAATCAGGAACTTCACCTGGTGCCCTTCCATTTCTCTTTTATGGCTGGAAGCCCTCGTGCTGTCTGGCTTTAATGAGATTGCAGGTTCCCCGGGTCTGCAGCCCTGCCTGTCAGTCTGTGCTATGGGGCATTCACGTACTTTCAGGTGATGTTAAGCCACAACTAATACGTTTAAAATTAACTGCTAGAGGACAAGGTTTTGAGATCGTTCTCAGACATTTCATATTATGAGCCATATTTTATGGCAGAAATTAATTCTCACGGTCATCCATGACTGCATGTTTCTTCCCCTTAAAGCCCTTTGCTTCTTCCCTGGCATCCACTGTTGTTCTCTGCTTGGCATGGCGGTATTAGGAGGCTGAGCGTGAGATTTTATCATATTTTTGATCCTAATTAATAGGTAGCTTTTATTGGAAAGGATGGTCAGGCTCACCAGGCTGCACATTTCCACTGCGTCCGTTGTGCTCATCCTGCTGCATGCTGGTGCTGGGAACTACACCAGCAAAAAACCTTCTGTGGCATAAAAACTGGAGAGCTCCGTGCTGGTTTAGCTCCCTGGACTGGCACAGTGTGGGTCAGGGACATAGCAGTGCGATGAAATGGAAGTTGCAGGGTGCATGCTGAGGTCAGGGATCGCATCAGGGAGCTGGACATCCTTCTTGGCGGTGGTTAAAGGCAGGTTAGCTCCACTGTGTAATAAAATCACAGTTACACAGACCCCTACGGAGCTGTGTATCCTGTAACGATTGCCCTTCAGTACCAGTGTGAGAAGTGATGTATTGAAATTTGTTCAACAAATGCAATCTCTTTTCTTCCTCAGGAGCTAACAGAGCAGGTTATTATTATTATCATCACATTTATTTCATATTTCTCACATCATTTTTTTTCAGTAAGCCATGGCTTATCAATTATCCATTAGCAGCTCATGGCAGATGGTTTAAACTGAACTGTGCTGTCAGTTTTGACTGGACACATGAATCACAAGTCAAGTTTCTCTTCTTTGACTGGGAGTCAGCCTCTTCTCCCAGGAAACTAGTGATAGGACAAGAGGACACAGCCTCAAGCTTCGCCAGGGGAGGTTCAGGTTGGACATTAGGAAGCATTTCTTCTCAGAAAGGGTCATTAGACATTGGAATGGGCTGCCCAGGGAGGTGGTGGAGTCACCATCTCTGGATGTGTTTAAGAAAAGACTGGACGTGGCACTTAGTGCCATGGTCTAGTTGCCATGGTGGTGTCAGGGCAATGGTTGGACTCGATGATCCCTGAGGTCTCTTCCAACCTCATTGGTTCTGTGATTCTGTGAGAAGTTAATCCAGAACTAGCTCTCCTTTGTGGATATTCACAAATGATCTCCACATGCATTTCCATAGTAGGCAGCTGCTCCCTGGGCATTTCCTTCAAATTTGTGTTTATATGAACATTTCTCACGGTAAACTGAGCAAAAGGCAAAAAGTAGCAAACATGAGCTGGAAGCAAACAGAGACCAACTGATTGCAGTTCAGGTACTCTCCATCGTGTATGGCCATACAAGGTTTGCAAGGAGAGTCCAGTATATTCCAGATTTTCCTAGAGCAAACCCTGTGTAACTGAGATGAATCTCAGCTTGATGATACAGGGATGTAAGTGGCAGCTCCAGGATTTTCCATCCATCTCCTGCTATTGTTGCTTGTTTTCATCTGGCTGCTTGTTTCCATCTCTGCATTGCTCCCACAGATGTGCAACCATCCCTGCAGCTGGACAGAAGATGGGATCTGAAGACAACACTGTGAGTTTTCCACAGAACTTCTTTTGCTGCCTCTGGCTTTCAGGGTAGATTTCCATGCATGAGTCAACAAGGACAGCTCTTTGCACTGCAAAGAGGAGAGAATTTATCTCAATAGATATCTGGAAGAATAGAGCAGGCTGGGCACAGGAGATCATTGTAGCAGCTATATTTCAAATTCTCCTTTATCCTTTGCTGTCAATATGCTGGTGCATACAATATATGTTTTGTACAGGTCCAGCATAAACTGAGTAAAGTAGGAGTAGAAAAGTCTAAATTTGGAAACCAAATTAATCCAATATTCTCCTAAGTAGGACAGTCATGATTTACAAGGCAGTTCGTTCATTTATCAAGCTCCTTATCATAGAATCATAGAATCATTTTGGTTGGAAAGGACCTTTAAGATCATTGAGTCCAACCGTTAACCCAGCACTGCCAAGTCCACCACTAAACCATGTCCCTAAGCACCACATCTAGTCGTCTTTTAAATACCTTCAGGGATGGTGACTCCACCACTTCCCTGGGCAAAACCTATCAACACTACCTAGGTTTTTACCTACTGGAAAGTTCTTCTAGGACATTTTGGAGGAAGTTGTCCTGCATGATCATCTTCTTCTTGAACAAATGGGCAAGGCACCAATTATTTCTCTTAGGTGTCACTGGTACCTTTATGCTAATTTCAGGACAATTGCTTGAGAAGAGTGCCTAGAAGAGACTAAAGACTTTGCATTGCTCCTGTTCCTCTGGAGGCAGAGTACAAGTAAATTAGCAAAAGGAGATTTTGTATCATTTTCAATGAAGGTGCAATTTTGCTGACAATGCACATTTCAGATTCCATGACCATTTATTGTGGCATTTTCATGGCAGCTTTTCTGTGCCTGTACTGGTATCTTAGACTGTGGTCCATGGTATTTTAATGGATTTTCCATTTATTCCAAACAATGATGAAAATGACTTATTCTCATCATCATTCACTTACAGTCAAAGTTGTTGTTGGATCTTGGTCTTCTGAATTCATAAGGCTTGGGGTTTTGTTTAAGATTTTCCTAAAAGTCCTTTATCTTCCCTTCATGGTCACTTCTTTACTTGAAGTATTGGGAAGGGGGTGAATCAAAACATGTCAAAGTCTTGTGTTCAAAACTTCCTACAGGATATGGACACTCCTTACTGAAGTTAATGGGCATGAAGTGTCCCAAGTCATGGTAAATCAGACGGGATTTATACTGCCTCTGCCCTTCCTAAGGGAACAGGATGTGCAGCAGAGTAAAGTGAATCCTGACGTCTGCCAGCCTACAGATCCCATCTTCCCTCACAGCGGGTGATCTCAGGACCCCTCTGAACAAAATCAGAGCCTTCTTAATTTGGCAACCTGAGAGCATCCCAGGGCTTCTGGAAGAGAGAGGCAGGAGGCATGGCAAGCAAGCAGGTACAGTCAAGTGGAAGATCTTTTCCATGACAGGGGACCATGTGGTTCATACTCAAAGTACTGGAAAGCCATAATATAAACCCCTGAGGTCATCTATGTAAGGGACACATTGGGTTACACAACCCTATGCATCACACCCAGCATGTACGTGCCTTCAGGTGTCGCGCCTGTGCTCACCTGAATTACTCAGTCTGACGAAGGTTTGCTTCCTGCACATCTGTGTTCCTGCCAGCAGCACTCCGTAACATGAGTCAGTCTGCAATGTGACAGCTGGTGTCTGCTAAAACCTTTACACCTCTTCAAGCTTCCCAGAGCGGTCACATTTGTGCTGTCAGCCCAGCGCAACATATGGGAATGGGTTTTGTGAAGAGTCAAAGCAAAGCAATACATTCCTTGGGGTAGCTCAGGGCTCCAGAAAGATCTCTGCAGTCAATGCAAGTCTCAAAAGTGCTGGTGTTTCACTTCATTCAAAAATTGTTAAAACCTAGAAAGGGATGAAATGTACCCCTCATGAGAGGGAAGCATGCTTGTTTACCTTGTGATGGTTTATTTTTGAGGAAATGACCACAAGGCCCTTCTTGAGCTGTTTAGCAGCTGCTCTTTTTCCATCATTTATTTTGCTTTCAATATCTTCCAAAATTTAAAGAAGAAGTCACAACCCCACCACCCAAAGAAGAGTGGTACGAAACTGGTTAGATGTTTTAGCCAGTCCTCTGCTTTCCCAGGCAATCAGTGCAGATGAATGTGAACCCTCAAAACCAAAAATCATCACTGAAATGATCAGGAAATAATTCACGTTGGCTTATTCGATGAAGCCAGATTGTCACCTGCATGAACTTCCCTCCCAGAAGGGAGGGGGAGGTTTGGCTGTCTGGGACGTGTCTGTCTATAAACGTGTTCCTGATTCACCGCACAGAATCATTTCAGCACACGCTAAATAACCTCTTTCCCTTGGGGACTGACTGCAACTGGCAGCTGGCAGCGACTAACTTGTCTGGTGTTTCCTCACCTCACTTGGCAGGACTCCCACCCCCAGGTTTTTAGGAGACGTGTTGAGAAAGAGGCATTTCGTGCCCCTTGGAGATGCAACCGAAGGGAGGCAAGTGCTCATCTTGCAGTTCTGACAACGTGGCGAGGACTGACCACAGCAGGGAATTTTGCTTGTAACATTTTGGGGTAGGTAGAGGAATCCTGACATGGGGAAACAATGATGATGCTCTCTGAGCATCGTGCACTCACTTGTATATCTGACCGAAAACAATAATAAACACTAAGAGGAAATTCTGGAAAAAATATCCCAACCCCTGCTCTTCCGGCACCTGAACGTTGCAGTCTGGAAAATACAGATCCAGTGGGAGTGCCTTTGTCCCAGCCTTTCAGATTAACGTGAGATCTCAGCTTTTTCAGCAGCGTAAGAAGCTAAGTGCAGGTTGGTGTTGTACTGCTGCTTTGTAGAAACTAGCAAAAATAATGAATTAGTGGACACGTGGGTAAATGTGATGTGCCGTGGAAGAGTTAGCATGGCTTTTATAAAGGGAAGTCCTGCCATATGGTCCCACTGGAGGTCTCTGAAGGTGTCAACAAGCCTTTGGATAAAGGATATCCTGTTGATATAACCAGCTTTTATTTCCTGAGAGCTGCAGACAGCATCTCTCACCAAGGGCTTTTATGGAAAGTCAAGGTGTAAATGGGAAGGTCCCTGGATGAATAAAAAAGGAATGAATAAAAAAAGTAGGAAATAGAGTGGGAGCTCATGGTCAGGACTTGTGGTAGAGGTTGATCAGCAGTGGTGTCCCCTGGAGATATGTGCTGTTTGCTCAGCAAACCCATACATAAGCTAAGCTCAAAATGAGTAAACAATGAAGTGACAAGGTTTAGTCACAATACAAAACTACTCTTGGTATTAAAGGTGAGGACAGACTGTGAAGAATTGCAGAATCTCAGTGACTGGACAGTGAAATGATGCACAAGGGGAAAAGCAGCCCTCAGCTCACATGTGGCCCTGAGCTGGCTATTAGCGGCCAGGAGTGAAAACTTGGGGCTATAATAAGTAGTTCCATGAAAATGTCAGCTAAGCATTTAGTAGCAGTGAATAAAGCAAATCAAATGTTAAGAAACACCAGGAAAGGGACAGAGAACAAAACAGAAAATGTTGTTATGCAACGGTATAAATCTATGGCTCTTCTAGCTTGAATCCTGTGTGCAGCTCTGGTCCTCTCACTTAAAAAGGAAACAATAGAGCTAAAAAGACTCAGATGAGAATAACAAAGATGATAGCAGTACAGAACTACTAGATATAAGGAAGAACTAAATAGATTCACCTCTTCAATCTAAGAGATGACCAGGATAAATCTGTAACATCATGAACATCACGGAGAAGGTGAAGAGATTGATTTTTTCATTGAGTTTTTCAATAAAAGAATAAGGAAGCAGGAATTTTAAGTAGGAGAGGACGAGCTCAAAGCAAACGGAAGGAAGTGACTCTTCATGCCTGTAGTTAAACTTTGGAACTTCCTGCCACAGTGTGTTGTGGGAGCGAAAAGCTGGTGTGGCTTCAAAAGCATCCTTTCAAGCAGCCTCGTCAAGGAAGAGAGAGAGATGGAGGGTTATTAATATACTGAGCCTACCTTTTCAGGAAGTCCCTGAACTGCAAATGATTGCAAAGTGGGAGTCTGTTTTCTCCAATTCTTACCCTCTTCCTGAAGCATCTACTTGGGCTCATGTCAGAGAAGGATTCTTAGAGACAACAGAGATTGGTCCTTGGGGGCTTGTTCCTCAGGGAATAAACTGATGCATTGACCATCAAGACCTTCACAGCAGTTAGAGTATTGCACATTTTTCTCAGCGTTGCTCTGCATTTAAGACCTCAAGATCTGGCCTAGAAAGCAGACAAAGCAATCATCTCAGACATTCGGGTGCTTTTTCCTTTTTATCTTATTTCCTAGAGCCTGTGCTCCTCTCCTCACTGTCCTTCAGCCTGTTATCTCCAAATGTTTGTTTCTTCTCTTACAGGAACATCATTCGTAGTCATTAGCAGTTTGAGGATTTCGCTAGTATCCACTGCACAAAAAAGGTAGAATGACCACAAAAGACGTGAATTCTTAGTATATTATTTCAAGTGCTATATTTAACTAAATTACCCCCTCTTTTGGAATTGTTTGTTATTCCTTTGGTGATAGAACAGCATCCTGTTTGCCTGCACACATTGCAGCTGCACAGTTTAGTGAAATCCTCATGGGTTTCTTGAAATAGCTTCATAACCGAAACCTCCCAAACACTTCTAATTTATTTAACCAGATCCTAGGATGAACCAAGGCTGTTCCTATCACATTGTTGTTGCTCTTCAGAACGCATGACCATAGCGTTTGTTTAGTGCAAGTGCATAAAAATACCCCTGAATTATGCAACTTTGTCTTTACCAAACTATGTGACTCAGATTGGGCAAATTCCAGAAGTATCTTTGCTTCCATAGCCTTAACTCAATTATGCTGCACATCCTATGTGAATAATCCATTGTCAATCACAGGAAATGTGGATCTCATCGAATTACTACAACCTGGTTGCAGGCAATGATCCATAAACTGGTAGTTCTGAGTAATATTAATCACTTTCCTGACGATTTGAGTTTAGATACATGGCTAGGTAATTAATTCGGCACTAATAATTTCGGAGAGTTTGTAAGTGTTAGGTTGTGCTACTCTTATGGCAAACAGCTATGTGTTCTAGTAATATTCCTTGCTTTCTATATTCTACAAGTATTTCTCTGCCTCACAGGGAGAGACTGGGAGCTAGGATTGCTTTTTGCTTTTCAAAGAGGTGATCTTCATATCGAGGTTTTATTTTGTAAACACAGAATAGGACTGGGTCCAGCCTAAAGCAGGTTTATGGATTAGGGATTCTGGTGTTAATTATACATAATAATAATTGGGTAGCTTTGGAAAATATTCAGAATCTGAACATCTGCTGCTACATAACAGCAGAAAGCGGAGCTGAAAAACTGGCTGGTAAAAAATGCAGATGAGGTAGCCCCCGACTAATTCCTGGGAGATGAGAAACAGATTGGACAAACTGCCAGTGCTAGAGGCTTCACAGTCTTCCTAGGCATCTATCTACTGTCCTCTCTCTCAAAAAGGTTTCTGTCATCTCTAACTTAACTCTCGTGTTTCAGTTTAAACTCATTACACCTACCAACCCCCATGGGCTATGGAAAGCAGTTCCCATGCTCCCTTTCCGCAGATACCTTGCCCACTGCCATATAAGATTCTTCAATCCAGAGTAGTCTCCTCACCCACGATGATGTTCCTCAAAGCTATCTGGGCACTGGAATCATCTTCATGCAGAGGCTCAAACCTGTGTCAGGAGTAAAATGAATAAAATAGCAACATTATCTGTCTGCAGTCCAAAAAATTTAACAGCGACATTGTACTTTTGGAAGTTACCAAAGAAGAGCTCTCTCCATACTGACACTGTCATGGCAAGTCAAGGTGCTGCATTAAGTGACTGTGTATTTCATCTGGGAGAGCAGAAGGACTTCGTAGAAAGGGAGTTGATGAGAGTGCCTTTTGCATGACAGACGATCTCACATATGGAATGCATTTGGCCACAGGCAGAACCACCCATCGAGCTGATTACAACGATCCTCAGCTCTGCGGCTCTGCGCAACTCCAGCCACTCTGCCAGGACAGATGGGTTTACATGTAGTACTTAAATCTTCGTTACGTCCATCCTCAGATTAAAGAAAAAAGAAGAGCAAATCGTGGAGATACAAGACTCTAAACCACGCAACAGCTGACAATATAGGAGATGCTTAGATTTGCTTGGTACATCTGTTGCATGAACATACTAAGCAGCAGTGGGATAAAAAGGAGTAACTTCCCAGATTAACTTTATTTCAGATCTTATTGTTTCAACAAACAAAGATGCGGTCCCCAGCACTGATCTATGTATAAACACAGGAAGCGCCTGAGTCAGCATAAAGCTCTGGTCCTGCATGAAGATGAACAAAAGCACAACCATTCAGGAAGTGCCATCTTAAGGGACCAGTCTTGGACTGTGAAACAGAAATTACATGGTGAAACTTCATCAGAAGAGATCCTGGCTGAGATCCAGGCAAGAACCCTGGGGATCATAGAATCACAGAATCATAGAATCATAGAATGGTTTGGGTTGGAAGAGACCTTAAAGATCATCCAGTCCCAACCCCCTGCAATGGGCAGGGACACCTTCCACCAGACCAGGTTGCTCAAAGCCCCATCCAGCCTGGCCTTGGACACTGCCAGGGAGGAGGCAGCCACAACTTCTCTGGGCAACCTGGGCCAGTGTCTCACCACCCTCACAGTAAAGAATTTCTTCCTAATATCTAATCTAAATCTCCCCTCTTTCAGTTTAAAACTGTTACCCCTCATCTTATCACTCCATGCGCTTGTAAAAAGTCCCTCTACCACTTTCCTGTAGCCCCTTCAGGTACTGGAAGGCTGCTAGAAGGTCTCCTCGGAGCCTTCTCTTCTCCAGGCTGAAAAGCCCCAACTCTCTCAGCCTCTCTTCACAGCAGAGATGCTCCAGCCCTCTGATCATCTTCGTGGCCCTCCTCTGGACTCGTTCCAACAGCTCCATGTCCTTCTTCTGTTGGGGGCCCCAGAGCTGAATGCAGTACTCCGGGTGGGGTCTCACAAGAGTGGAGTGAAGGGGCAGAATACTGTAACAGGAAGAAGCAACAGGCAAATAAAATGCAGAAAGGCTCTGACCATATGGACTGGGGAGTCAACTTTCTCCTTTGCCAGGTAAGAGCAGAGGTTATGGATAAGGAGCTGCACCGCTGAGCCACAGCTTTGCTAGAAATTCTGTGTTGGAGGACTCTTCCCACGTGACAGGCTCAAATCCTGCATCTCCTTCAGAGCATGTGGGAGCTGCCCCTGTTCTTTCTGGCACCCTTTTGAGCCTTCTTGCAGTGCTTAAAAGTGCTGCTTGGGGAGCAACAGTGCAAACCAGAAAGGCTGAGAAGGGCTTTAAGTTTCTGCCTGGAGTTGCATTGCACTGTATATACAATTAGGGCACCAAACCCAGTGGAAATGGGCTTCCTTGTGTTTTCAAATGGAAATCTCTTAACCTTATTGCTCATCCACCTCCATTTTTCTTTCCCAGCCCAATTACAGGATTGGGTGTGCAGTCCGTGCGCTAGGGAAGAGGGGCACGGTCCTGGGTCTGCAGGCCTCCTGGCATTGAACAGTTTGCAGGTCAGAGAGAAGTGGAGCACCAAAAATCATCACTTTCATTGAGTGGCATTTTGGTGAGAGGGAAAAAAGGGACTGAAAACCTGCAACACAGTGGCAACTGATGTGTGTGATAAGTACATTTTCAACGCTCACTTGGTTTGTCCCTGCCTCATCTTATCCTGCCCTCTGTTTTTCTCAGTGACCTTGTGTTTAACTTTGTGCTTTTTGTGCAGCTAATACTTGGGGTTTTTTTTTCCCATTTTAATGGTTATCACCACTGACACCAGCGTTGCAAACTAAGAAACCCCAGTGAGTGCTGACTGATCAGAATTAGGTGGCACCCATAACTGGTTGGCAGAGACAAGGCTCAGACCAAATGCATCTGCTCAACACAAGTGTTGCCCTTGCCTCAGACTGAACTTCTAATGAACTACAAATTGCAAACAAGGTTACCAGCAGCTTATCACTCGCTTGAAGTGCTGAGGATAAAGAAAGGTTGCAAGGAGTTGCTAAAAAATACAGCAAGAGGCAGGAGAAGTGTTCCATTAAAACAAATTAAGGGTAAGGAGAGACTGGCGGTTTCTAGGGTTATACTAAAGGGCTTTGATGAACGGCAGCTCCCAAAGGATGGTATCAATTATCCATTTCTAGCCTGGGCAAACTGGTTGCTGTGTCAGCATCAATGCACAGACAGATTTTCTGATGTCATCCTAATCCACATTAGAACAGTCATCTCTTCCTTCTCTCCTCCTCCACTCCATTTCTCCCCTCCTCTCACCAGCATAAAGCTTTATTTATACTCTGCTTTTCTTCCTCGTCTTTAACATTTCTTTCTTTTCTGACCCTCCCCTCCCATAACCTCTATATACTCTCACTCCTTGCAACCATTTTCCTCCTGTCCTTCTCTTTCGGTCGTGCTGTCCCTGGAATCCTTCCTCTATCACTGACAAGACCACAGCTATCCAAGATCATTTTCCAATTCTTCAAGTCTTTAAGATTGCATCACTTCAGGGGAATCTGCCATTTGTCAAAAAGGGAGAGGGCAGCAGAGTGAAATTTAAGGGCTGTGCTATATGTCAAAGCCAACGCTCACATCTGGCTCTATTTCTGGCATCCTTCTCCCTTCACCTTCTCAGAGGTCTTGTCCTCTTCATCTGACAGTTTTTCTGTTACAGGGTACTCCCTGCTGGTACTCCCATCTTGTCTCAGAAAGAAAAATGTTGAACTTTTTCTCTACCTGCTGCCTTTAACCCCATCCCACTTCCTCTTTCTACTCCTTCCTCTTTTGAACAGTTCCTTAATTTGATACTCTTCTCCCCTCACCTATCCATGCTACTGCTTATCTCTAACCGCCCACCTTCTGTTCACCACCCTTCTTCTTTTATTTCAATTTATTCCCTTTGTTTCTTTCTCCACAACCTCCCCACTTGGTTCTCAATGAATTTCTTAATCTAAATGGGAACTGGGCACCCAACTGGGTTTTAGGCCCGGACTTTTCAGGGATACCAAAACCAGGACAGCTGCAATCTATTTTTTTCTTTTTCTGACTATTTGCAGAATAGATGTTCAGTTCACTGTTTCCTCATATTGATTTCCTCAGCAGCTATTCACAAGGTTTATTCTGTGAATTGATTCAACATTAGGGCTGTGTTATTTCCACCCAGTCAGAGAAGTAATGTGATGCTGTTTCCATTCCCTGTGTATTCAAGGGCAAGAAAGATCAGGCATGAGTATTTGTCTGCACATGAAACTCTTCTTAGCCATTCATTCTGAATGTGAAATGTGCTCCCTGTCAATGATTTTACCTGAAAAGAACTTTATAATTTGCAGAGTTATGAACTTGACATTGAATATAAACACTAACTTTTCCAGTTACAGCTAACATTGATGAAAATTGGAAAGAATATTCAGAAGCAGTTATTTTTCATACCGTTTTCTTAATTGTAATTGCTTCTTTCTCTACCCAGATAACAAAGGCACAGCAGAGCTGATGACAGTTTCATGATTTCTAGTCCAGAGACACTTCCTCCCATGTATGTAAAAGAAATGGAGGAAATTCTATGGCTTTCTTCCCCAAATCGGGTAGATACGGGCTACTGTTTGAACCCGTTTTAATCCTGAGTTATCTCATAAAAAATAATCTTAAACATATTTCTGACATATGGACTGGTTACTAGGGAAACAACTAGGAAGTCCATTTTGGGTTGGATAGCTTGAGAAAACAAAAATCTAAACCAAAGTTTGTGTTTAGTCCTAATGGCTCCTTAGCCTGAATGCCTTTACCAGAAACATATCTGTGGAAACCTTGCCCACAGCCAATCTCCAAATCCACTTTGGCTCTGGGTTGTCTGAAGCTGGTATGCCACTGGCATGGTCTGACAGCAAGTGTGGAGGACAGTCAAGCTTCCAGCTCTGGTGCTTTCCTCTACCTCTGTTTGCTCCATGGGTTCTCTACTTAAATACTTACATGATCTCCAGCTACTTTTAAGTTGAACAACCCATAGTCTTGAATAGTATCTTCCTGCTGGTGAAACAGGGTGTTCTTACTAACCTAATTCTATTGAAGTGAAAGTGAAAGGGCTGCTAAGTGACTTGCCCATGGTCATAAATATGATGTACCTCACAGAACAGGGCACATGACATGGAGGATTCCCTGTCCTCTCCCCACCTGGTAGAAAGTGGTTACTTAAGGGATAGGGAGTAATGGTGACAAGTTCCTGCCTGGCACAGCAGGTGCGTCTCCTCTGTGATGAACTAACCTTCCCAGGTGCCCTTGTGTAATAGGTACAAGGCTCTGCAAGTGGAACTGAACAATAACGAGGATGATGGTTCATCTACCTTGGAGGTGTCGCCAAGGTTAAGCTGGCCTACGCCCTGCATCAAAACTTCTTCCATAAAGAAAAAAACACAAGTCATTGTCACAGGAGACTCTCTTTTGAGGGGAACAGAAGGCCCAATATGCCAACTCGGACCACTTCTTAGGGAAGTCTGCTGCCTCCGTGGGGCCCGGATTAAAGATGTGATGAGAAAACCTTCTACCCTGGTACGGCCCTCAGATTATTATCTGTTATTGCTTTTTCATGTAGGCAGTGATGGAGTTGCAATAAGAAGTCCAACGGCGATCAAGAGAGACTTCAGGGCCTTTAGACGATGGGTTAAGGGTTCAGGTGCACATTCAGTTGCAGGGAATGATGAAGGAAGAAACAGGAAGAAGCAGCAGATCAATACCTGGCTCCGAGCCTGTTGTCACCAGGAGAATTTTGATTTTTTTTTATCACGGGTTGGTCTACACGACACCAGGCCTGCTGGCAACAGATAGGGTACTCCTGTCTCAAAGCAGGAGAAGGGTCTTTGCACAGGAGTTAGCAGGGCTCATTGAAAGAGCTTTAAACTGGTATTGAAGGGGGGAAGGGATAAAACCAGGCTTGTTAGAGATAAGCCTGGGGGTGGCACGCCAATGTTTGAGGGATCGTGTGCTAGTGAGGTGCTTCAGTCTGCTCTATGATGTGCTGAGTACACTGGAGCACATTTGAAGTATCCCTGATGGCGCAGCACCGTAGCCATCTCAGTGGGGACAGGGGATGGAGAGCCATGCGGCAGCAAAGACATAAGGGCTATTGATCGGTTAGAAACCATGGAAGCTCCTGAGACCAGTCATATAGGAATTAGGGCTTCTCCCCTAATAAAGGTGGCAGGATCAATAGCTCAACTGAAGTGCATCTACACGAATGCATGCAGCATGGGCAACAAACAGGAGGAGTTGGAAGCCATTGTGCAGCTGGAAAACTATGATATAGTTGCAATCATGGAAGCATGGTGGGATGACTCACACAACTGGAGTGCTGCAATGGATGGTTATCCCCCACTTCAGAAGGGATAAGCAAGGAAGGAGAGGTGGTGGGGTGGCCCTGTATGTTAGGGAGTGTTTTGACTGTCTAGAGCTTGAGGATGGTGATGACAGGGTTGAGTGTTTATGGGTAAGAATCCAGGGGAAGGCCAACAAGGCAGATAGCATGGTGGGCGTCTGTTGTAGACCACTCAACCAGGATGAAGAGGCAGGTGAAATATTCTATAAGCAGCTGGGAGAAGTCTCACAGTCGCTAGCCCTTGTTCTCATGGGGGGCTTCAACTTACCAGATGTCTGCTGCAAATACAATACAGCAGAGAGGAAACAGTCTCGGAGGTTCCTGGAGTGTGTGGGACATAACTTCCTGACACAGCTGGTGAGTGAGCCAACCAGGGAAGGCGTCCCACTGGACCTCTTGTTTGCGAACAGAGAAGGACTTGTAGATGATGTGATGGTTGGAGGCAGTCTTGGGCACAGTGATCATTAAACGATAGAGTTTTTGATTCCTGGAGAAGTAAGGAGGGGGGTCAGCAGAACTGCTACCTTGGACTTGCGGAGGGCAGACTTTGGCCTGTTTAGGGGTCTGGTTGACAGAGTTCCTTGGGAGGCAGACCTGAAGGGTGAAGGGGTCCAGGAAGGCTGGACACTCTTCAAGAAATAAATCTTAAAGACACAGGAGCAGGCCATCCCTGTGTGCCGAAAGATGAGCCGGTGGGGAAGAGTACTGGCCTGGCTGAACAGAGAGCTTTGGCTGGAACTCGGGAAAAAAAGGAGAGTTTATGAACTTTGAAAGAAGTGTCAGGTAACTCAGGAGGACTACAAAGATGTCGTGAGGCTATGCAGGGAGAAAATAAGAAGGGCCAAAGACCAACTAGAACTTAATTTGCCTACTGCAGTAAAAGAAAATAGAAAATGTTTCTATAAATACATTCACAACAAAAGGAGGGCCGAGGAGAATCTCCATCCTTTACTGGATGCAGAGGGAAACAGTGATAAAGGATGAGGAAAAGGCTGAGGTACTTAACGCTTTCTACAAGAAAGACATTGAGGTGATGGAGCGCCTCCAAAGAGCAATGAAGCTGGTGAAAGGTCTAGAGCACAAGTCTGATGAGGAGCGGCTGAGGGACCTGGGGGTGTTTAACCTGGAGAAAAGGAGGCTGAGGGGAGACCTTATTGCTGTCTACAAGTACCTGAAAGGAGGCTGTAGCGAGGTGGGTGTCAGTCTCTTCTCCCAGGTAACAAGCGATAGGATGAGAGAAATCGGCCTCAAGTTGTGCGAGGGGAGGTTTAGATTGGATATCGGGAACAATTTCTTCACTGAAAGGGTTGTCAAGCAGTGGAACAGGCTGCTCAGAGAAGCGGTGGAGTCACCATCCCTGGAGGTATTTGAAAGACGTGTAGATGTGGTGCTTAGGGACATGGTTAAGTGGTGGGCTTGGCAGTGCTGGGTTAACGGTTGGACTCATTATCTTAAGGGTCTTTTCCAACCTACATGATTCTATGATTAACTCCTAGAATGCCCCGCAATCTAGGGATTTAGATCTTGGCTGCGTAACTTCTTATTAGAGTTTTGTAAAACCTCATGACCGAGGGAGAAACTTGGCCACAAAATACCATCCTTTAGAACAGAATAAAATACAGTCCTGGTCCGAGAGGCACTGAGCACACGTAACTCCTAATGAAACCTATAAATGCTGCAGTTTCTCAGCTTCATGTAGCACAGAGGCCAGGCAGCTGAGAAGATCAGTGGAAAACTGGTAAGGGAGCCGAGAAGAACAGTCTGTCTCCATCTCACAATGCAACTGGAGAACAGCTGCGCATTTGGTAGCAAACCGTGATACAGCGGCCAGAAGTCTATTCACTATTCACTTTCTTCTAGGATATGTTTGAACTGCCTGAGCTCCCTCTGCCGCTTTGTCAGGGCAAATAAGAGACACGGTGTGTGCACCCACCTGAGGGAATGAGTAACTCAAAGCCAGGAGCAGCTGCCATGTGGCACAGATGTGCGTTTGAACTAAGAAAACTCAGCTCAAAAGGTCTGGGCTGTATGTGAACCAATATTAATTCCAGGAAGGAGCAATTTGACCTGCCCCACAGCTGCTGAGTGAAATCAATGCTCTCATCGGTGTCTCGGCAAGTGCTGCGGTGGCCGAGGCTCCCGGCGCCGAGCAAACCCCTCAGACAAAGCTGCCCTGAGATGAGGTGTCTTCAGCATCCCAGTGTTTCCAGGGCAACCAGAGCTGGAATTCAGATCTGGTGAAAGTTCACCAAATCTGAGCTCTTTCAGACATAATATTTTTCACTGGCTGAACTGGTATCTTTCAAAGTTGTTTCTGAACAGTGGCCCTAGTGTGTGCAGCCATGCGAAGTATCAGCAGGGGCACAATGGGCAGACGTTACACATTTCTGGAAATAAAAGGCAGCTCCTTTGCCTTCAGTGCTGTTATTGTTCCTTAGGAACACAGACGTCACTGTCCTGTTGGATGCACGGCCATTTGGTGGGATAGCTTGTTTCTGAGAGGGTTTAATAATGGAGACATCAGTAGAGGGTGGAAACAAGCCCTGATATCTCTTTTTCCCTGATGGTGTAATATCAATCCCCTATATATAATAGATACTGAAGCATTTACCTCCCTTCTGGTTTTTTTTAGCTTTCAGAGTTGCACCTATATATGTTTCTGTTACCACATCAGGATTTCTCACGTTTTGGGTTTTAAGCAAATTCCAGAGCTCTGTGGTTTGTAATTATGTCGAGCAAGTGCTTCTGCTGTAAAATTGTAATTTGCTATTTCTCATCTCTTTGAGTGACACTTTGCTCTTTTATTCTATGAAAGGGAAAGCAGGCATTCTTAATCCACATGTCCTAGACTGTTCATTATTTGATTAATCACATCCTATCCTTCCCAGATGAATGGCTCCAATCCTTCTTTTAGTTTTTGTTCATTGCTGTAAGAATGCTGCTTGTCCCTGAACTCCCCAGTCCTGTTATTTATTTTTGAACAGAGTAAATAGCACTGGAGACAGTCTTCCGATGACAGCAATCACATACATTGTCTAACTGAATTATATAACCCTTCATCCCATCCTTTATATAGACTCATATACGTTGGCTGTTTGGATGCGGCCACACAGCGAATGCAGTTCTTAACTGACCTTTCTCCGTTAATAGCCAAGGACTTTTTCTGAGTTAGTGCTTATACTAATTTATCACGGCACAAAGGCACAGCAAACTATGACAGCTCACTGGTATAACTCCCACGTATGTTGCGGCAAGTCTTTCCGCAGAGAGGAGTTATCCCAAAAATCTCTGGAAAAGTCTCCCATGTAGATAAGTCCTAATTTAGGGCCACAATCCAGTCTCAAGAGTCTGTTTGGGAAGAATCATGGAGACACATAAAAGGAAAAATAAACGTATGAGCCATGAAGGTTGCCATGGATAATGGAGCAGGGAGTTACACAAAGCTGGTATGACAGGGTAGCTAAATAAAGTGGAAGTGACACGTCAAAGACCTTGAAACATACAGCACAAAATAAAACATTTCCCCGGAAGACAGATCACTCAATTAAAAAAGAAAAAAGCCCCATTTCTAGGCAGAAAGAGCTGTAAATCTCTGTAAGAATAGAGACAGCAACATTCTTCTCAAGTTACTTTGAAGAGTAATAAATCTGCAGGTAATTGTCAGAGCGACCGTTCAGCACAGTGACGGACAAAGGTCTGCAGGGCTCTGCAGCTCCTCCTGCTTGTAGCACGGAGCTGTACCTGGGAGGAGTATACACCAAGTCAGGCTACTGGGACTGCTTTTGGGTACCTGGTGCTAGAGGCTGCTGCCTTGGCAGATGGGACCTGTGTACTGAAGATACAGGTGATGAGAAACATATGTGGCCTGCCAGTCACAACAGACTGTTTAGGAGAAAATTTAGGAATGGAAGGTTTCAGCTGAAGCATCTTTGGTGAAACCCAACGGAGCTTTGACACGCACTGTAGCTGCTTTCATAGTATGTTTAATTATCTGATGTAATTTAATATTTATTTAAATACTGCGTCCAGCTCTGGGGCCCCCAACACGGAACTGTTGGAGCAAGTCCAGAGGAGAGCCACGAAGATGATCAGAGGGCTGGAGCACCTCTGCTGTGAAGACAGGCTGAGAGAGTTGGGGCTCTTCAGCCTGGAGAAGAGAAGGCTCTGGGGAGACCTTCTAGCAACCTTCCAGTACCTGAAGGGGCTACAGGAAAGCGGTAGAGGGGCTTTTTACAAGGGCAGGTAGCGATAGGATGAGGGGGAATGGTTTTAAACTGAAAGAGGGGAGATTGAGATGAGATATTAGGAATAAAATCTTTACTGTGGGGTTGGTGAGACACTGGCCCAGGTTGCCCAGAGAAGCTGTGGCTGCCCCTTCCCTGGCAGTGTTCAAGGCCAGGTTGGATGGGGCTTGGAGCAACCTGGCCTAGTGGAAGGTGTCCCTGCCCATGGCAGGGGGGTTGGAACTAGATGATCTTTAAGGTCCCTTCCAACCCAAACCATTCTGTGATTCCATGAAATGGCTGGGGAGCTGCAGATAGAGGGGGAATCAGTGAATCTCAGGCAGACAAGGGGGTGTGATTTCCTTGGGAGCTGCTCAGGACTGAATTTGTCTTAGTGATGTTGCTAAACATGCCCAGGACTGCTGGGATTTTGTCTATTACCACAGTCCTTTGTGCTGCCCTCAGACTGACAGCAGGACAACCCTTTCTTTCTGCTGTAATTAGGAGCCTGTGTGGAAATCGTTGTTCTTCTAGGAAGGTGCGAGTAGTGGGGTTGCTCCCTTACATTGCTGTAAACCAGTGGTGGTCCCTGTGGTTGGGGAAACTCCTGCCTACCACTTCTGAGTCCAGAGGCCATACCAAAGAGAGGAGAGGACCGATGAGCCTGGAGGGTTTCTTGACGCGATGTCTATTGCCTTGCTTATTGAGAAGCTTTGGATTCAACAGCATTTCCTCTAGCAGCTGCAGTAATCCTGTCCCACCCCTATCTCCAACACAATCTGGTCCTAAAATAGCCTGTTCCTCTGCGCAGAAGTAGGAGATCTCATTTTCAAAGCATTTCCTCTGCTGGTAGTCTCCCAGCTTTTACTCACGGTGCTGGTATCCAGTAGTGCTGTGGCAAAAGGGCAGTGACGCCCATGCAGAGGGAGAAAGGGAAGGGACCTGAGGAGAGTCAAAATTCACCTCCCCACCACAGTGTGGGAAGCAAGGAGAGGCCATGTGCTAAAGGGCCACCACACAAAAGGCAAGAGGTCCGGTGCTGCCTGGAGAAGGATGGCAGGTGGGGGCGGGTAGCTTGGTGCAGCCCGTACATGGTGCTTCTGCACGTCATGCATCAGTTCATAACCAGAAATATCAGGTGCTGTATCTTCCAGGGCCTGGCCAAAAGCTATGTGAGAGGTGATGCAGGGTGCTACCAGCAGGGAATTGTTCAGGGAATTGTTCATGGTGGGTGGAAAGAAACACATTTGCAAAATAGGAATGAGCCATCATGCTTAGAGCAACAGCCCAGATAGGAGACTGCTGTCTCAGCTGCAATGGAAAGGATAGTCATCCTCAGCTGTATCTGGAGGAAGGAAATCTCCCAGGTCTTGTCCTGTTCCAGTGTCTTTTCAGGTTCTCAAATCCTTACTTTCAGTCATCTTACTCAGACCCTTTGGTCCAGAGTAATTCTTCCGTGTTGTCTATGTTTAACCCACACCCAGAGCTAAACTATAAGCAGTTGTTCTATCACCCAGGTTTCCTCCTCAGCCGAGAAAGGGAATAGGGAAAAGGAGGGAGACTTGTGGGTTGAAATTTAAACAGATTTAATAAAATAAGAAAACCAATATCAATACTAATACAAAACCCACAAAGTTACACTTAGCCCACATACTAGTAGCAAAACTCTCCATGGATGGTGACTATCAAGAGAAGAGAAGATCACAAGAAAAAGGCCCCATCACCAGCAGCTTTCCCATTTATAGTGACCCTGACGTTAATGTTACAGAACACACCTGTGGGCCAGCCTGGGGCAGCTGCCCTGGATTTAACTGCTAATGGCCTTGATCCATTACCATGGCTGGCCACAAACTGAAACAGAATGTAACAGAAAATTGATTCTATAATTTTATCCCCATGAAACCAGGACACTTGTCCAGTCCATCTCCCTCACCTCATATTTTCAGTCTACTTCATTACAAAATTTAAGCAATTTATAGCTATTACAGACATTGCTTGCCACCTCTCCAAAGTGTACAACTTGATATATATATATGTCGCTGTAGTTTCTTGTATGTATAACCAGAGAGTTTCTGATTTCAGCCCTGAATTTCAGGAGCAAATTCTCCAGCACTGCACAGAACTCTGGTAGATGCACCCCAAATGGGATTTATCTCAAGCCCGTAAAGAGCACACACACAAATTAATATTCATTACTAAATTAATATTCACACTCTTCTTCTGTGGTGATTTATCTTCGTAGAACAGGAATTTGCTCCATTTTTTTACTCTACCACTTCCCTGGGCAGCCTGTTCCAATTCTTGACAACTCTTTGGGGGAAGAAATTTTTCCTGATATCCAATCTAAACCTCCCCGGCACAACTTGAGGCCATTTCCTCTCATCCTATCGTTTGTTACTTGGGAGAAGAGACCAACACCCTCCTCGCAACAACCTCCTTTCAGGCAGTTGTAGAGAGTGATAAGGTCTCCCCTCAGCCTCCTTTTCTCCAGACTAAACAACCCCCAGTTCCCTCAGCTGCTCCTCATCAGACTTGTGCTCTAGACCCTTCACCAGCTTTGTTGCCCATTCTTTGGACTCGCTCCAGCACCTCGATGTCACAGAATCACAGAATCACAGAATCACAGAATCAATCAGGTTGGAAGAGCCCTCTGGGATCATCGAGTCCAACCATTGCCCTGACACCACCTGAACCTCCCCTGGTGAAGCTTGAGGCTATGTTCTCTTGTCCTATCGCTAGTTGCCTGGAAGAAGAGGCCAACTCCCACTTCACTACAACCTCCCTTCAGGTAGTTGTAGACTGCAATAAGGTCACCTCTGAGCCTCCTCTTCTCCAGGCTAAACAACCCCAGCTCCCTCAGCTGTTCCTCGGCCTCTTCTCCCAGGCAACTAGCGATAGGACAAGAGGACATAGCCTCAAGCTTCGCCAGGGGAGGTTCAGGTTGGACATTAGGAAGAATTTCTTCTCAGAAAGGATCATTAGATATTGGAAGGGGCTGCCCAGGGAGGTGGTGGAGTCACCATCTCTGGAAGTGTTTAAGAAAAGACTGGACGTGGCACTTAGTGTCATGGTCTAGTTGACATGGTGGTGTCAGGGCAATGGTTGGACTCAATGATCCCAGAGGTCTCTTCCAACCTGGTTGATTCTGTGATTCTGTGATACCCTCCAGACCCTTCACCAGCTTGGTCGTCCTACTCTGGACTCGCTCCAACATGTCTTTCTTGTAGTGAGGGGCCCAAAAATGAACACAGTATTCAAAGTGTGGCCTCACCAATGCCAAGTACAGGGGGACAATCACTTCCCTTGCCCTACTGGCCACACTATTTCTAATACAAACCAGGATGCTGGTGGCCTTCTTGGCCATCTGGGCACACTGCCGGCTCATATTCATCTGGCCATTGACTAACACCCCCAGGTCCTTTTCTGTCAGGCAGCTTTCCAGCCACTCTTCCCCAAGCCTGTAGCGCTGCATGGGGTTGTTGTGCCCCAAGTGCAGGACCCGACACTTGGCCTTGTTGAACCTCATACACTTGGCCTTAGCCCATGACGTGGGGAAATCCTTCCTTGGCTGGACCAATCTAGTAGGACCAATCCTACTAGAGGTGGACCGTAAACCAAAGGCCCTACAAAGTCCTTATTGTAGCCAGATCCTTGCTCATCCCATGGATGCTACTGCCTGGGCAAGGCTGATGCAGTCTCCCAGCACCCTTTGCTGTGATATCTCCTTATAAAACCTGAGCACAGCCTCAGCAGCGAGGTAGCAGCTGCTGATGGTACAAGAGGGGGATGAGGAATTGCTTAGGAAGCGGTGGGACTTTTGCATCACACCAGAGCCATCTGCATACTAGGGGAAATCCCACCGGGGGTGAGGAGGTGACTTCCTTCCTGGCAAAATATCCTGCTCCAGCTGCAGCGTGCGGCAGGAGCGGTGAGAGGTGGACACGTGTGGCGCTTGTGTGCGTCCTTTCGACCTCATCTGCATTTTGGCTTGGCTGTGCCTTGGCTTGCAAGGCCTCCCCACAACCTGCAAAAGGGACATTTCCCTTCATGTTTCCTTCTCCATTGTACCTCAGAAGGGAAGAGTTTCATAGCAAGGACTTTACAGCAGCCCCATACAGCAGGAAAATGTTTGTAGTGATACAAAAATAGACTGATGCCAAAAGAATATACCTCAGATTTTTGAAACTTCCCTACATTAGGGGCAGACATGGGCTTGAACTGAATTTTCCAGAAGAGAAGTGATTAGTGCAGAAATCATGGAAAACAACCAGGTTGTGAAACACTCAAGAGCTCCTGGTTGAAGGGAATATCCAGCAGCTCTGGCTCTCAAAATGCAAAGAGGAAACAGTCACAAAATCTTATCTGTATTTTGCAGCTAATGAAAACACTAGTCTCTCCTGGGAGCCAAGTCTTTGCTTTAATTTTAATGCATTTTCTTAGGTTTTCCTTAGCTGTGACTAATTTGTGCTGTCAGGTGTGCCTTTTTTGAAGTTAAAAAGTGTATCTGAACTACTACCACCTCTAGCCAGAATATTTAAATTAGCGAGTATCCACTGAAACCACGTTTCAAAGCCTGTCAAGTGAGGGGATGGTACTCATACCCTCATGCTCTGCTGAGTGGTGGGCACAAGCAATCTCTGCTCCCATGGGAGCCTAGAAGCAATTCTTCCTGGGTGAAGGGCTGTTCGCTGTGCTGGCCCTTGCACTGTTTGGGCTGTGCACAAACAGCACTTGGATTATCAAGCACAAAACATTTCAAAAACCCAGATCTCAGCAAGCAGTTTTATCAGTAGGGCATGCAGTGATCTTCCCCTCCCTGAATCCCAGAGTGCTGGTAATTGTATGCACAGTTTGGAAAACACTGAATTACACCTACCTTTTTTTTTCTTAGGCTATATCCTAAAATGGGTCTAAATATATATCATGGAATCCTTTTGGTTGGAAAGGACCTTTAAGATCATCAAGTCCAACGTTAATCCAGCACTACCAAGTCCACCACTAAACCATGTCCCTCAGCACCACATCTACATGGCTTTTAAATACCTCCAGGGATGGTGACTCCACCACTTCCCTGGGCAGCCTGTTCCAATGCTTGACAACCCTTTCAGTGAAGAAATTGTTCCTGATATCCAATCTAAACCTCCCCTGGCACAACCTGAGGCCGTTTCCTCTCGTCCTGTCACTTGTTACCTGGGAGAAGAGACCAACACCCTCCTCTCTACAACCTCCTTTTAGGCAGTTGTAGAGAGTGATAAGGTCTCCCCTGAGCCTCCTTTTCTCCAGACTAAACACCCCCAGTTCCCTCAGCCGCTCCTCATCAGACTTGTTCTCCAGAGCCTTCACCAGCTTCGTTGCCCTTCTTTGGACTCGCTCCAGCACCTCAATGTCTTTCTTGCACTGAGGGGCCCAAAAATGAACACAATATTCAAGGTGCGACCTCACCAGTGCCGAGTACAGGGGGACGATCACTTCCCTAGTCCTGCTGGCCACACTATTTCTGATACAAGCCAAGATGCTGTTGGCCTTCTTGGCCACCTGGGCACACTGCTGGCTCATATTCAGCCGGCCATTGACCAACACCCCCAGGTCCTTTTCCAGCAGGCAGCTTTCCAGCCACTCTTCCCCAAGCCTGTAGCGGTGCATGGGGTTGTTGTGCCCCAAGTGCAGGACCCGACACTGGGCCTTGTTGAACCTCTTACAGTTGGCCTTGGCCCATCAATCCAATCTGTCCAGATCCCTCTGCAGAGCCTTCCTACCCTCCATCAGATCAACACTCCCACCCAATATATGTAATATAATTACATATATTTAATTATATTTTTATGATAATATACAACTTTAAAGACTTCACCCACCTGCTTACTATGGCTGTGTTCACATTGTGTATTAAGCCTGGGCCTGCTGATCACACTGTAAAACCTCTATCACAGGCTACAGTGTCCTTTAGCCAAGGGTCAAAGTCTTTAGGAGACCCCAGGGTCGGAACTTGGTGGTGTGGGCTGGGATGGCCCTTAGCTGCTCCTAATTGCTGTTCAGCTGCTACTTCCTCTGATTCAGCTGATCCCTGAGCTCAATGATCCAGGAGACAGAGAAATGAGAGGGCTGGAGAAACTCACAAGTGGACACAGCCTCAGCTGCGCAGCTCACTCTGCACATCAGGCTTAATATATAGGATGGACATACCTTATGGTGCCTACAACAGATGGAATAACATGGCATACTGAGTTCATGAGAGCAATTCAGGCCACCTGCTACACACAACTACTAGGCCATGGGGGCCAGGCTCTGCCAAGCCTGGGTAGGAGGTCTCTGAACTGTTGTTAGAAGTCATTTAAGATGTTGTAGTAATGTTGTAAGATGCTTGTGTGCTGCCTTCTGCATGTAATTTGGGACCTAGATGGCTGTTCCCACCTGTGTGCTGGCAAAGACCAAAAGGAGCTGCAGTTTGTTACTTCAATAAAACTAAGGAGAGTTTCGATTTAGGTATTCAGTGTCATCTAATGTTGTATATTTGTATATGGGAGGGTAAGCCAGGATTTGGACAAGGGCCAGAGATAAGTTTGCACATGACTTATGCTTACTGTTAGGCATGTGACTTGCTGCATACAAGGCGAGGTGTTGTTGGCACATAACTGTGTCTGTATTGTCCATGCAGCTGAGCATAAACAAATGATTGTGCGTTTGTTTGCAGACATTAACCCTGCAGAGCAGGGAGGCCAGTTTCACGAGAGCTGGGTCTGTGGCAGCAACTATTAACTCCTGAAAAAGCACAACAAGGTACAGATGTGTGTGACATAATTAGCAGCACAACAATGAATGGTTTTCTACCGGGAACGCAGCCACAGGAGGTTTTCTTGCTGTCTCCAGAAAGTTGTCAGCCCTTCTCTATGTGCCCCCTTTACAGAACTGAATTTCTCTAAGCAGGGAAATAAAAAGCAGATTTTGCCAATCTACCTATTCTTGCTTTTTGTCATGGAGATCAGATGAAGACCTAGGTGCTTCCTGAGTACAGCAACAATATATGCAAGCTGAGCAAAAAATCCACCCAGTGCTGGACTCCAGAGGCAAAGGTTGTGTTTGGATGTTCTGTGCTGCCTGGAAAGAGACCTTCACAGAGAGTGAAACAGTTGTTATTTTTCACTGTCAGAGCATTTTCATTCTGTCTGATGAGAGCTGTTGTCTTCTCGTCTTTCTCTGATGCTGTAAGGAGTTTAATTGCTTATTTTCTGATTGGTTTCCTACGGAGACTTGCAGAACCACGGCACCTGATGGATTTCCCCCCATCCTTCCTTCTCTTGCTAATAATCTGTTTTCAGTCAAATATGACAGAAGGGCAAAATGTTGAACAGAAGTTCACGCCACCTTTGTGAAAATAGGCAGATGGATAGAAAATAAAACACCTGTAAGCATACTTACCGAAGTAAAGGTTGGAAACTCATGCATCATTAGAGAATCCAGGTGGGAGGGACACCATGTAGGTGCTGCTATTGTGGGAAAAGCTTCACTTGGTGATTTTGCTTCTTTAGATATGGAAGTCAGTCAATGAGGATGTAAGTCTCCAGGAAACCAGGATTCACTGGTGCTGGTGCTCAAAATTTACTTGTGCAAGTTTTTGCAGGTTGCTAGAAAGAATTCTCTGTGTAGCTGGTTTAAAAAAACCTAGTCCACAGCCTTGACACTGCTTCCTTTTAGAAAAGGCTGTCAGTGTGTCAACACCACATGCTACAAATGCAGTCTGATCTTTGAAAAAATCCATGTACTACTTACTTAATGAAACATCCAAATTTACCCCTTTAATCAGAGGTTCTCAAAACACTTTGCATATCTTAGGAAGTGATCCCCATGGTTGAGGGAAGCCTTCTCACAGAATCACAGAATGGTTGGGGTTGGAAGGGACCTCTGGAGATCATCTAGTCATCTGGACTCTCTCCAGTAGTTCCTTGTCTTTCTAATTCTAGTTCCTCGTCTTTCTCAGAGCACTGAGCACCCAACCGTTCTGTGATTCTGTGATTCTCATTTTACACAGGAGAAGTTTGTGGCAGGGAGGTAGAATGGTTTGCTCAGAGTTATGTGATAGGTTGGGAAAGGGGGTCCAGCCCTGAAGATGCATGAGGAGCATGCAGTACCCACAGAGTTGTTTGTCTAGTGTGCATCCATTGCATTCCTGCCGCATATTGTGGCCTGGTCCCACCTTTTCATTCCCATTGTTCTGGTTGCCCAGCGTAACAATTTTCAAGCTCTGGCTCTGTAGTCTTTGCAGATGAAGAGCAGAGAACTGTTAAGTCATGTACAACCAGCTCATTTTATGTAGCTGTTACACTTCAGTAAAATACATGAAGACTGTGGTATGCCAAAGGCAGCAGGGCTAAGGCACTGTGATTTCAGTAGCCACCAGCACACAAGAGAGAGATGTAGCTCGCAGTGTATCTGGCCAACTATGAGTGTTTAGCCTGAATGATCAGGTATAAATGGATACAGTCAACAGCTGAGCCAGCTGATTTTCAACTTTTTTGCCAAGCAAAATTAAAACCTGTGTCCAAACTGTAACACACTGGTCACTCTGATGCCACACATTTCATTAAAGATGCCTTCAGTGCTGCTTCTTCTCGTTGCTGCAATTGTAGCAAGCGGCGTTTGGCTTATACCTGTTGAACTCGAAACCTCATGGGGCCAGATTTCATCTGTGGATTATTTAGGTGTTTGTTAAGTGCTTGTTCTTTACATGAGAACTGCACAGCGCTGCAATCCTGTTGCATCACACAGAAGTTAAATACCTCTCAAAGAGTCAACTAATTAATCCTCCTTGCTCACATCTGTAGTAGTCTGGGAAATATGAGATGATGTGTTTCAGCTTCCAGGGAGGTGGCCAATGTAGTGGAGCTATGGAAGTTGCTATAATAAATCATGACCATAATATCTAAAAAATTGCATATGCATTTTAAAATGCAGATTTGTTTATTATTTACTTCCTTGACTAATGAAGAAGTGAACAAAAGGTTTGTTTTCTACATCATTTTCTGAGCTTTTGCATTCTGTACAAGCTTGTGAATTTGTCCTGCAAACTTGTGTGTGAGCGAACTGATTAGACTGGACGGAATTTGATTGAGAACAGTGGCAAAGATCTGGATTTTTTGCATTAAGCTTCTCCTATTTTGAAGCTGTTTGGTAAAACAGGCAGTGGAAAGAGAGATTCCTGTCTTTCTGCAGCTGACCCAGCATATTTTTCTAAAGGGTTTTATGATATCTGAGCTTTGAAATGGTGAATATCACAGGAGTGCAAAATCCCCCAAAAGACACGTTTCAAGCTTCGCAAGAATGAATATTTAAAGAAATCAAACACCCAATGTCATCAGGTTTTCAGGTGAACTGAAGGCAAAAAAGTGTATTAACCCATAGCAATTAACAATCCTAGCCAAGCCGTGTTTGCCCCCTTTCCAGACCTTTGTGGAGTCCAGAGCTTTGTGAAAACAGGATGGGTCATTAATGAGAACGGGCCCTTTAGCTGAACTGACTTCCCGAGAAGTTTGAGTTATAGGTACAAACCCCTCTGGAATCAGAAGGGCCTACAACCCTCTCTCTGTAAAATTTTGCCAGAAGTTTTTGTGTAAGATTCAGTGAAACCACTTGCCCTCCCTCCAGCTCTGTCAATACTGGCTGTCTGTGCTGGGTGTGATGGCATCGCACTGGCACAGTGAGGAAATCTAGACTGGAGGTAGGTACCTCTTTATGAGTTGGTGTTATAACAGAGCTTATGTCTCAGCTCAGGCTGGGACATGTCGAGCATTCCTGGGCATCTTGGGAGCTTGGCAATCCCAAACACAAGGATGGATGAGGTGTACGTGATTGCAGCATCTGGCTGCCCTGGATGACAGAAGATTTTAACTATTCCCTTGACCTAAATGCTAAAATTTGCCAGGTCCATTATAGAATTGTAGAATCATAGAATCGTTTTGGTTGGAAAGGACATTTAAGATCATCATCAAGTCCAACCGTTAACCCCGTTATAGGCAGGAGATGGTCTGAACACGGCTCCTAGTGGTTAAAAGCACCCATGGCATGTTTTAGATGAGCTTTGCCAGAGTTTTGAAGCTCTTGGAAAATTGGATGAGTAACTCTTCCCTTTCCCTAGAATTACCCATTGTAATCTTCCTTTCTTTTTTAAATTCTGTTTTTCATCCTTGCTAGAAGGCTTTGACTTCCTCTGTCATGAGAAGGACAACAACTGTGAAAATAAGGATGCAAACACAGAAAGATGGATAGTGTCCTGATTCCTGGCCATTACAGGATATTTTAGGCAAGTCATTTAGCCTTCTCCTATCTGTCTCCCCATTTGTTCATTACTGTGCACGTTGCATGTTGGAATTTCAGTCACAGAAAACGATCCCGTTGTGACTGAAGCAATAAAAATCAGAAATGAGAAGGTAATCCTGCCTCAAATTGCTTTTGAGGTGTGAGACGAGAAACAACAGATGGATACAGACACAGAGGGGAATTTAAGGCAATAGAGAAGCAATACTGATCAGGGTGACAGGCAGCCTTCACAGGGTATGAGATGTTGCCAAAGATTCTGTATTGTGGCAAAAAAAAATTAATGACGGATTTGAGACAAGCTAATGAGAGAGCTCTTTAAATATTCTTCTAACCCCAAAGCATGACAGAAAGCATGAAATTGATTGTTTGAACATCTAACAGTAACTAATTTGTGTAGTAAGTATGATACCCATGAATTTGTAATGGAGGTTATGAAGGTTAATTCTTGAGCGTGTCTAAGTGTGTTTAAATACCATTGAAGAGTAGAGTATTGTTAAATTAATCATTCCGGGGAAAAGTCTCAGAATCATTTTAAAGAAAGGCAGCATGATTTTAGACAGGCGATGAGCAAAGAAATTGGAAGCCGCTAGGCCATAACCTTCTGGTATAAGCAGAGGAGGTCATTAACATGAAAATTGCCAAAGGGATTTTTTAGCAATTGCAGGCTCTGCCATATCAGATTGGGTTTTATTTTCATTTGCAGTGGATAAAATACTGGTTGTGGCTGCTCTGACTTCAGTACTACTGTGTGTGTTGATTTCAGGAATGAAAAGACATTTCACTGGAGATGATAAGAGCTACTTACCTGTGTGCTGGCATAAAAGAACTAAAATACACAGCAAGACTTACAGCGAGCACGTTACTGTCGAAGTAGTTAGCCTATCTCAGCACGAGTGAGGTAACTGTAATGAAGGAAGCGTCATATCTAAAACCAACATTTCTCTTAAGCATATCTCAGTGCCACATAAAATTTGATTTTGAAACTATTATTTGGAACAGAAAATAAGTTTTAAAGGACTCCAACTTTTAATCTCACAAAGCTCCTCCGAGTCATTTCCTCACACGCTGACCCTGAATACTCTTGGTCTGCTGTCTGCAGTGAAGACAACTGGGAGGACCACTGTGAAAAACACTTTGTATGAAGTCACAGTTATTTGTGACATGCAACAACAGCTAAAATGCATTTCCTGAAACACAGATCCTCTGGTTTTGTATCCTTTTGAATCACTGCAAAGATTTGTTTGTTATTATTTTTTAAACTTACGAGATTTTCCCTATCCTAGCTTTAAGAGTTGAATTTGAGCTTGTCAAATCTGATCTTTTTCAAGGAGCCTTTAAGAAAGATCTTTCCAGTGTGATTTGTGCAAGATGATTAAGGCCTGAGCAAATGTGACCCCTCTGTGCCCTATTCCTGCCTAGACAAAGGCAGTTGCCTGCAGCTGTGTCCATTTTGCCCTCAAAGGATTTTTAAAATACCACTTGACATGCCTAATGTATTTGAATGAATATTTTCTGTCATTACCAATTGAAATAACTCCTGCCTTCTCCTCATGACCTTCAGAGCTGGAGCCCCATAGAAGAACAGCACTCTTCCTCTTTCAAACAATTATAAGTCTGATCACCCTATACCAAAAAGGAAGTTTATGACATGGGAACTATTTCGTTGTTCTTGAAGAGAGGTGGTGGGTTAGATGATCTCTGTAGACATCACAAGGAACTAATTTAACAAGTCCTAAGCTCTAGCTTCAGGCTAGCTCAGACCTGAGCTCACTCTGTGGCTGTGGACACATGCGTTGGGGTATTTTATCAAGTCCCAAATTTTTAAAGTCTTTGTGAAACCTAAACCAGAATTGTTGAGTCTCAGTGAAAATTAAATAGTTTTTCCAGAGAATCTGGAACTAGGCCTACCAAGAGTTAAGCGGCAGTGGACAAAAGGAGCTTGGGTTTTCTAAGCTGGAAGATACCGCACATAAAAAGGAACATAAAAAGGAGTACTTTGTGGTTGGAGAAACCCTGATCTCAGTTGTAGGAAACAGTTCACTCCAAGTATGCCCTTCGGAGAAGACAGGACTTTGATTTCAGTCTGTACACATGCTGGAAAGGAACAAGTAATTATAGCTTTTTCTCCTCTGTTATCAGCAGTACCAGGGAAGGGAAGTCCACAGTTGACCAGCATTTTCTCTGACTTCTGTTTTTCAGAAAAAGGGTAAGTAATTTTCCCCCAAGCTTCCTCAGAGGTGTGCTCGGTTGCCAGGAAGCCGTGAGGGCCATACACCTCCAGTTTATATTGAATACAACTGCAGTCAGAGAGACAGCATTTCTGAAAATTTCTCTTACAAACCCAACATATAAAAACATAGTCAAAATC
Organism: Nyctibius grandis; assembly: GCF_013368605.1. Taxonomy (NCBI): domain Eukaryota; kingdom Metazoa; phylum Chordata; class Aves; order Nyctibiiformes; family Nyctibiidae; genus Nyctibius; species Nyctibius grandis. The sequence continues at coordinate 110,945,184 of NC_090660.1, forward strand.
AGTAGCTACTTCTGAAATTCCTTGCCTCCACTTAGGATATACTTGCATTCCACAGACAGAATGAAAGAAGAAAGTACACTCTCCATTTGTGCTAAGATAAAGATAAGTCAGCTGGGGTTTTAGTAGAGGGAAGGGGACTGGTTTTATCCTCAAGCTTCCTTTGAAGTATTCATTTGCTACTAACCCAGGTTAAAAACCTCAGTTGCCATCCTCATGGCAGTTTTATCTCAAATTGTCCAGCCCAAGAAAACACTTGTTTCCCCCTAGAACTGACATAGAATCACAGAATCAACCAGGTTGGAAGAGACCTCTGGGATCATCGAGTCCAACCGTTGCCCTGACACCACCCTGTCAACTAGACCATGGCACTAAGTGCCATGTCCAGTCTTTTCTTAAACACATCCAGAGATGGTGACTCCACCACCTCCCTGGGCAGCCCCTTCCAATGTCTAATAACCCTTTCTGTAAAGAAATTCTTCCTGATGTCCAACCTGAACCTCCCCTGGCGAAGCTTGAGGCTGTGCCCTCTTGTCCTGTCGCTAGTTGCCCGTGAGAAGAGGCCAACTCCCACTTCACTACAACCTCCCTTCAGGTAGTTGTAGACTGCAATAAGGTCACCTCAGAGCCTCCTCTTCTCCAGGTTAAACAACCCCAGCTTCCTCAGCCGTTCCTTGTAGGTCAGACCCTCCAGACCCTTCACCAGCTTGGTCGCCCTCCTCTGGACTCGTTCCAACACCTCAACATCTTTCTTGAAGTGCAGGGCCCAGAACTGAACACAGTTCAGTGTTCAGTTCTCAAACAGTTCACTCAAGATGCGGCCTCACCAGTGCCGAGTAGAGAGGGACGATCACTTCCCTAGACCGGCTGGCTACACTATTCCTAATAGAGGCCAGGATGCCATTGGCCTTCTTGGCCACCTGGGCACACTGCTGGCTCGTGTTTAGCCGGCTGTCGATCAGCACCCCCAGGTCTCTTTCCACCGGGCCGCTTTCTAACCACTCTTCCCCCAGCCTGTAGAGCTGCATGGGGTTGTTGTGGCCAAAGGGTAAGACCCGGCACTTGTTCTTGTTGAACCTCATGCCGTTGGTCTCGGTCCATCTATCTAACCTGTCCAAATCCCTCTGTAGGGCCTTCCTACCCTCCAGCAGATCGACACTGCCACCCAGCTTGGTGTCATCTGCAAATTTACTGAGGGTGCACTCAATCCCTATGTCTAGATCATCTATAAAGATATTGAACAGCACCGGCCCCAGAACTGAGCCCTGGGGAACACCGCTAGTGACCGGCCGCCAGCTGGACTTTGTCCCATTCACCACCACTCTCTGGGCTCGGCCATCCAGACAGTTTTTAACCCATTTAAGAGTCCACCCACTCAAGCCCCGGGCAGCCAGTTTGTCCAGGAGGATGCTGTGGGAGACAGTGTCGAATGCCTTATTGAAGTCTAGATAGATACATCCACAGCCCTGCCCTCATCTACTAAGCGGGTCACTTTGTCATAGAAGGAGACCAGGTTGGTCGAGCAGGACTTGCCTTTCATGAATCCATGTTGGCTGGCCCCGATGCCCCGATTGTCCTGTATGGGCCGTGTAATGGCACTCAGGATGATCTGTTCCATCACCTTGCCTGGCACCAAGGTCAGGCTGACAGGCCTATAGTTCCCTGGATCGTCCTTCCGACCCTTCTTGTAGATGGGCGTTACGTTTGCTAATTTCCAGTCAGCTGGAACTTCTCCAGTTAGCCAGGACTGCTGGTAGATAATCGCGAGTGGTTTGGCAAGTTCATTTGCCAGTTCCTTCATTACTCTAGGGTGAATCCCATCCGGGCCCATAGACTTGTGGGTGTCCAACTGGCACAGCAGGTCACTAACCGTCTCCTCCTGGATCATGGGAGGTTCACACAGCCCCCCGTCCCTAACTTCAGGCTCTGGGGGCCGAGTCTCCTGAGGACAACCGGTCTTGACATTAAAGACCGAGGCAAAGAAGGCATTGAGCACCTCTGCCTTTTCCTCATCCCCTGACACTACACTACCCTCCTCATTCAGCAAGTGGTGGAGGCTCTCCTTGACCCTCCTTTTGCTGTTGATGTATTTGTAAAAGCTTTTTTTGTTGTCTTTGACTGTAGCAGCCAAATCGAGCTCTAATTGAGCTTTGGCCCTTCTAATCTTCTCCCTACATGACCTGGCCACGTCCGTATAGACCTCCCAAGTTACCCGACCCTTCTTCCAGAGCAAGTAGGCTCTCTTTTTTTCCTTAAGTTCTAGTCTATGTTCCCTGTTTAACCAGGCCGGTCTTTTTCCCCGATGGCTTGCCTTCCTACAGACTGGGACAGCCTGCTCCTGAATATTTAACAGTTCCCTTTTGAAGCATTCAAAATTCAACATGTTTTGAGTTGTCTTATTTGTCACTTCTTACCTGTTCCTTCATGGGTATGTTTATGAGGTAATGCTTGCACAGAGCTTGAAAGAAGTCCTTGTTGATTAAGTTTGAAGATCAAGAGTTGCGTAAAATAGAAGAGAGGTAACCACCTCCGTACATCTGGCCCAGCCTCCTACCTGTCCTGTTCACAATGTTTGTTTGCTTTGAACAGATGTAGCAAGGTAAATAAGCTGGTTAAAAATAAATCCTGTGGAGCTATTGTACCAGCTTTTTCTGCACAAAAGGTGAAACAAAGAAGGCAGCTCAGGTCCTGAATGTCAAGGCATGATGGCAGCCAACACTGTTTGCCTGAGAGAGAAGAAAGCAGCACACTGATTTTTCCCATGTGATCTTACCGAGGTGAGTCATGGCACAGGGAGGTGCAGATACAGGTATTTTATTTATAAACTAAAGGAACCAAATAACAGCATTGCTATGCATCATATGAAAAATGCTGCTGGTACTATTCAACACAGATGGGCTGGCAGGGAAGGGAAATCCAGCTTGTTATTTTTTGTTCATCTGAACTATAAACTTCGGACTAATCTTTCAGGCAGAATCATTTGCTAGTCTTAGTAACTTCTTGTTAGCAGTCAAAAACAGGTGAAAAAAAATTATATAATCTATATATAATCTATATATAATCTATATAATCTTAATTGTTCCAATGAGAGTCTAAGCACTGAATGCACAGATGACATCAAGCGTGGCATTTTTTTTCTGCTCAGTTTTAACTGGAAAGATGCAGAAGTGCAAACACTTCTTGAGAAATTTGCAACTTCCTATATGTATTTATTAGTTATTCTTGTGTCTCTGTACTCTTAATAGAAGAGTTAAGCTGAGGTTTATCACATCAGTCTAATTTAGGTACCAAGTTAAGTACCTAAGCTGAAATCCACTCTAAGCTCCTTCTGTTCTCAGTGGTGTCTTCATCCCACTGTCAGTTTGAATCCTGGTCTAAGTTGCTCCACAGTTGTTAGGAGCAGGAGCAAGACGTACACCTTCAAAACCAACTGATCATCTTTATATACTGCTGTGGGTAAGCAGTATCTACAAGCCTGAAGCATGACAGGCTGGAGGGAGAAGACTTGCTCTGGTCTGCTAACACATAAAATCAGTGGCAGTGATGCTCAAAAATTCAAATGTTTGTGGAACATCCTTAACTGTCACCAGCTTTTGCAGAGCTGGTAACTTGGGGCTAATCTTGGGAGACAGGGGACTTCTGGTTACAGAGCTACAATTATTTTCTCATACCATGTTTGCCCACATCATTACTAGTCAAAAGCAGACCTTTCTACCTTTGTTCACAGTTTCATGGTCTGCATCCAGGATGTCTGCACACACTTACAAAGACAGTTTGTTCCAGGAGGACCTTGCATGTCTACTGCATGTCACAAACAGCTGCCATATCTGTCATATTAAATACATCACTAATAATAAGGCATTTCCCCTCTCTTCCCCAGGAAAAGACATGTTGTCATCCAAGCTTTTTTCACCAACTCACCTCCTGTTTTTTCCTATCCTTTACGTGCAGCTAGTGCTGGTGTATGTTGCAAGCACGGGTGGCTAGATTTGATGTTGCGAATCTAATGTGACAGACTTCATTTGGCATTGCTAATTCCTTAGCTGTCATCTGGGCCTCTAACTCTGTTCTGCAGCTGCTAAGTTTTTGGAGCTTTGCTTTTGTTTGATCTGCAAGGGCCCAGTTTTGAAACATTCAAAGCAGGTTTTATCAACTGTTTTTTTACAGTACTCACTAGTAAATGCGTGCAGCCCTTTCCCAAGCTTGTACTTTCCTTCTTTCTTCCATCCTCGGTGCTACCAGAAGTATTTTTTTTCCTCCTTCTGGAAAAAACTGGACACTAGTGAGAGCAGAGGATTAAAATTTACAAAGAAAATAGCTGCAGTGGAGGAAGGGAGGTGACAATGACTCCTGCTCGCCTTTGTATGTGAAACCAATCAGTCCTTCAGTTTGCAGTAACTCACTCTGGTTTGCCATCATTTAGTATTGCCTTACTAATGGGTTTTCTTGTTTTTTCTTAACTCTGTTGAGAAATAATCTGGGTTACATTTATGTATCATGCTTGTATTTATTCACTCAAAAGGTCAGCAATGAAAGTGAAGAACTTAAATTGATAATGGAAAGTTTTGTTGTTTCCTAATTAAATTATCACAGAATCACAGAATGGTTTGGGTTGGAAGGAACCTTAAAGATCATCCAGTTCCAACCCCCCTGCCATGGGCAGGGACACCTTCCACTAGATCAGGTTGCTCAAAGCCCCACCCAACCTGGCCTTGAACACTGCCAGGGAGGGGGCAGCCACAACTTCTCTGGACAACCTGGGCCAGTGTCTCACCACCCTCACAGGAAAGAATTTCTTCCTAAAATCTAATCTAAATCTACCCTCGTTCAGTTTAAAACCGTTACCCCTCGTCTGTCACTCCATGCCCTTGTAAAAAGCCCCTCTCCAGCTTTCCTGTAGCCCCTTCAGGTACTGGAAGGCTGAATTAGGAAATTAGGAAATGATTAAATGGTTTGAGTGGTATTAAATGATGTAAGTAGCCTGTCTAACTGTAAATAGAAAAGCCTTGCTGCAGGATTTTCTTTCACTCATATTTTCCTCAACATTGTGTACAAAAAATACTGGCATTGAAATCTGTTAGCATCATTTCAATGGTTTCATAAAGAGGTATAGGTGTACAGTTGTACCATATGAGACACGTGTATTTTTATGTGTTAGGATTTTACCCTGTGAGTAGCAGAGTACAACACTTTTTGAACTCTGCTGTGCAAAGGCTCAAGGGATTTGGTCGTGGTGGAGATCTCATACAATCATTAAAGGGCATATCCTGATGCCTTTATGCACTTGAATAAATCCCACTATGAATTCTATGTTGTTGTTCATGTGCTTAAAGTGATCAGGGCATGGCTGCAAGTGCTTGTAAAGTTCAATACCTGCTGCGGTGGCTTTGACCTTGGCTGGCTGCCAGACCCCACCCAGCCGCTCTCTCACTCCTCCTCAGTGGGATGGGGAGTGGAAATAAGATGAAAAAACTCACAGGTCAAGATAAAGACAGGGCAATCGCTTACCAATTACCGTCACGGGCAAAACAGACTCCACTTGGGGAAAATGAATTCAATCTATTGCCAATTAAAAATAGAGCAGGATGGTGAGAAACAAAGACAAAGCTAAAACCACCTTTCCCTCACTCCCCGCTGTTTCCCAGGCTCAACTTCACTCCTTCATTGCCAACTCTGCTACCTCCCCATTCAGTGCAGGGGGATGGGGATAGGGGTTGTGGTCAGGCCATAACAATTTGTCTCTGCGGCTCCTTCCTCCTCACACTCTTCCCCTGCTCCAGCTTGGGGTCCCTCCCACAGAATACAGTCCTTCATGAACTTCTCCAAAGTAGGTCCTTCCCATAGGCTGCAGTTCTTCAAGAACTGCTCCACAGGGGGTCCTTTTCATGGGGTACAGTCCTTCAGGAACAGACTGTTCCAACATGGATTCCTGCTAGAAAACCTGCTCCTGCATGGACTCCTCTCCATGGGCCACAACTTCTGCCAGGAGCCTGCTCTGGCGGGCTATAGCTTCTTTCAGGGCACATCCACCTGCTCTGGTGTGGGGTCCTCTGCAGGCTGCAGTGTGGATATCTGCTCCAGCAGGGTCCTCCACTGGCTGCAGGGGACAATCTGCCTCACCATGGTCTTCTCCACAGGCTGAAGGGGAATCTCTGCTCCGGTGCCTGGAGCACCTCTTCCCCTCCTTCTTCACTGACCTTGGTGTCTACAGTGTTGTTTCTCATACATTTTTCTCACTCCTCTCAGCTGCTGCGCTGCTGTTTTGTCCTTTCTTAACTATGTTTTCCCAGAGGTGCCACCAGTGTTGCTAGTGGGCCCAGCTGTGTCCTGTGGTGAGTCCATTTTGGAGCTGACTGGAGCTGGTTCTTTCTGATGCAGGAGCAGCCCCTGGCCCCTTCTCACTGAGAACACCCCTGGCCATGGACACTCAATACACCTGCTTTTATAAAATGCACAATCAGAGGAAAAATTAATTTGGAAGGGATCTCTGGAGGTCTCTAGCCCAATCCCCTGCTCAAAGCAGGACTAACACAGAAATTAGGTTAGGTTGCCCAGGAATGGGAATTTCATGACCTTTCTTTGTCAATGAAAGGAAGAAAAAATGGATGGGTAGATGATTGCGAGAGTGGAGACTACAGCCTAGTTTGCAATTCAGACTTAGCCATTACTGAGGGCGGCTGAATGCCATGAAATCAGTACTGTGTCTGAAGAGAAATCAGTATTGCCATTCACACAGCTTGCAGTGGGAAGTGTTCCTGTAACAGCAGTCATCATTACAGCTACCATTAAGTGCTTCTGTTCTGCCTTGGGGCAGAATATGCAATGAGGGTGAAGAAAGGTGGAGAGTGAATCTTCCCTGGGGCAAAGACTACGAGTTTATACTGCATTTAGCAAAGTCTGGATCCTGATGGCTTTAGGTACCACTAGAAGTACTAATGACTTCTGTAGGAACCATTTTGAGCTCCATTGCCAAAGGTAAGGGTCATGCAGTCTGTAGAGAAAACTACACGTAACTGAAAAAACTGATGACCTCAGCCTCCTTCCTGGCCCTTAGCTTTCAGAGAAACCTTGCATGTTCCTCTGCTGCAAATCAGAAAATGTCTTGTAACATGACAAAAGGAAAAAATGATTCATTGGGTATTTCCATGATGCTTTAGAGTCACACTATAGCTACAGGGTGAAAGCAACACTAACAAATGTTAAGCACTGAGACCACAGGATACCCATAAACCCCCCGTTTTTCAGGTACACATAGTTCAGGGTTACCATCACTGCAGGCGGTTTGAATACTGTCACCCTAAGGAGTGAGGACAGATGCCTGGCTGAGACTAAGCGCTTCCTGGCATGGAAAACAGGATGAATAGGTGAAGGAGAAACCTGGGCTAGAAAACTCATGGGAAAACCATGAAGAGCTGGGCTTGCTCTTTCCGCCTTAAACAGAATGGGAAAGGAGAATTCAGTAGCTGCGGCTTATGCGTCAGCAACCTCTGAATCTTTATCTCCCACACCTTCTCCCTTTTCCTTGCTGGCAGCTGGAGGGGTAAGCACAGCTTTTCAGAGCTCTGTCATAGACTACAGAGGTAGCCAGGGATCTTTTGTTATCATAGAGTTGGCATGTGTCTGGAGCTGGCTTTGCTGTCTGAAATGAGACTGGTAGTGAAAGATAATAAGGGGAAAACATTGCCCGATGATGTAAGTGAGATGCGGTTAGAATTAATACGAAAGCAAGGCTGCAAATTCTGCATATTTATGCAATCACTTGTCTGGAGGATGTAGCTGTTATATTTAAGTTCTGATATTTATTTTAACTTAGCAGAACTGAACACCATCTGTACTCAGAGAATAAAGACAAAACAAGCCCGTGTTGCTTGGCTGTTGGTTCTGTAAGCTCTTCGGAGAAAAGACGATGCCATAGAACCATAGGGCACCAAGCATCAATGGTGTTTCAAGCCCCCGTGGAGCGTCTAGGTGTTAGGAAAAATAAATCAGAGTACAAAAATATTGTATGGGGGGTTCAATAGCTGCCTCAGTGCTGAATTACAGATTCTGCTTGGTGCCAAAGCTTTTGTGCTGTTTATGTTTAAGGTTTGCTTTTTGGCTGAGCTGAAAACCAGAAGGCTTGGCTGTTGTTATTTCACAAGATTTAGATAGGTTCAGATCACTCGGAAACTCAATATGAGGGTTGCTTTCTCCCAAACAAAATTTACTGCTTTTTAGAGATGTTAATTTTGAAATAAATGCAGGCTTTATAGCATATTGTAAATATATACTGCAGCACCGTGCCCTGTAGCAGTTTTCTCGGCTCTGCTTTATTAATAGCCTCTTCAATTCCTTCCTGGTTAATTCAGATTGGTCTTTTTGCAGTAACTCTAAAGACTTCCATATTGAGATTCAGGTTTTGTTCCACAAGAGACTGAATGGTTCTGAACAGTACGTAAATAAATTACCTTCTTTCCTTTGAAATCTTTATCATAACCTGCAGGGGTAATCATGCATGTCATTATGAAGAGGTGATCGTATCTTCTTCAAGTCAGTCAGCTCTCTAATGGTGCTGCAATATATTGGCAGCAAATCGCTGTAAGAAAGCTTCCGTGAAAAATCTTGTTAAATCCGGGAGAAAACCCAGGGAAATATGAATTCAAGAACAGACTTGGCAGGAAAATCTGTTCATAGATTTGTTTATGAACTCCTCTAATGTGCTTTCTTAATTAAACAATGCTGCTTTCTTGTGAGTATAGCCAAGGAAAGACCAGAAAGACACAACAAACTTTGTTGAACCAGGTTTTACTAGAAGCATGTACTCTGGTCATTAAAGACACATGGATTCTATCAGTGTGTGATCAACTTTTTGACCTATGAGCAACTTGCACTGCCTGAAGAAAGGCCTGAAGGGGAATGGCTCACGTGGTTGTGCCCAACTACGCATTCCTAGCATGCTTTAAAAATTACCTCTCTCTTGGTGCAATACTGGACAGAGCAAAACGATACATTTCACAATTTATATTACTGTCATTTCAAGCCATGTTTGGTGAAGGGGCCAAAATGCAATCTGATAAAAGATGTAAACCAGCTTTCTTTTCAAACAATGGCAGAACTTTAACAAAGAAATACCAGAAAGCAATTAGTTCTTGTTGTCGTGCTGTTATCCGCATGCCTTGGATCAGTGCCCTGCTCTGTAGGGTAACTGTACCACACTCAGAGAAACGCCTCCTGCCCTGAGGCATTTACAGTCTAAGGTTACAATGCAATAACGAGTCGTGTGGGCTTGATTCTGAAGAAGAAACTGAGGGCTGAAAGCTTAATTTTAGAGAAGAGGCAGCAAGTGAACTTGCCAATACATAACACATGGATGAGAACAAAATTAATGAGAAAACACAGTTGTTTAAGCCTTCGGTCTGCATAACCTGACAACCCAAAAGAAGTCACAGAATCACAGAATCACAGAATCAATCAGGTTGGAAGAGACCTCTGGGATCATCGAGTCCAACCATTACCCTGACACCACCATGGCAACTAGACCATGGCACTAAGTGCCATGTCCAGTCTTTTCTTAAACACATCCAGAGATGGTGACTCCACCACCTCCCTGGGCAGCCCCTTCCAATGTCTAATGACCCTTTCTGAAAAGAAATGCTTCCTAATGTCCAACCTGAACCTCCCCTAGCGAAGCTTGAGGCTGAGTCCTCTTGTCCTGTCGCTAGTTGCCTGGGAGAAGAGACCAACTCCCACTTCACTACAACCTCCCTTCAGGCAGTTGTAGACTGCAATAAGGTCACCTCTGAGCCTCCTCTGTCTGTCTTTTTTAGCCAGGACTTAAAAATAAATACTGTCCTCTGCAGAAGTACTAATAAATTTGTTTCCAACTCTAGCTTGGGCTATATCTATTTTTAGTTTTTCAGACAATTGTACTTAATACATGCTCTGAAAATTCTATATAGTTTTATATTACATAATTTGCCCTCAGTAGGTGAACAGTTTTGGTGACAATATTACAGCAGCTATATCAGCAGTGTTTGCTGAGTCACTGCGTCTCTTAAGAGCAAGCTTTCCCAAAGCACACGACCAACTCTTTTTCCACTCTAGAATTCAATAATTGCCTTTGCATTCACAACAACTCTTGATAAAATAAAAAACTCTCTTTTTTGACAATCACCATGAGCGCTCCTGTAACATATGATAAAAGTACTTGGCAGTTGACCAAACTGGGCTCCTGATGTTGTGCGTGCTCTGTAAACATAGAAAACTAAGAGCCACCCTTCAGAAGGATCATCTTAAGTGAGGAAGCCAGAGTTGTCATAGACGGTTTGCTCTTTCTGACACTTGAAAATTGGACATAAGGTTATCTTTGTGGAATATGAACCTACATTTATAATTTTCAGTCATTTCCATTTATGTCAGGTTATGTTGCTTCACCAAGTTGAAATGTTATATTTTGGTGGTTTTCTCCTGCTAGAAGATTTGAAGATTTGAGGTAAATCAACCCTGGGCTGCCCAGGGAGGTGGTGGAGTCACCATCTCTGGATGTGTTTAAGAAAAGACTGGACTTGGCACTTAGTGCCATGGTCTAGTTGACAGGGTGGTGTCAGGGCAACGGTTGGACTCGATGATCCCAGAGGTCTCTTCCAACCTGGTTGATTCTGTGATTCTGTGAACTCAACTCTGAAAAGTTCTCCAAACACCAAAGAAAGAGAAATTGAAATAAGGAAAGGCAGCATTAGATTCAGCTGTGCCAGAAAAGAAAGCCTAAATTGCTCTAAAAGGGATTTCTTAAAATACCTTTGATGAATAATTCACCTTTGTAGATGAAAGATTCTCTCTGCTCTTCAACTAACAGGATACCCCACAGAAAACTGAAATAGCTATTGTGGAGAAATAAACAAGAACCATAGAAAACAAGACAGTGGGCACACACTGTCAATTAAGTTTTCCAACCCCAAATTTTTTTTAATGTTAGGAGAAGCGCAACATGGAAAACAAGCACAGACTGTCGGAAGGTGTTTGGACTACTGCAATTTTTCTTTACGTAGTCAGCTATGCAGAATCCTCCCTGGCCTTGTGGCAGCACAGCATGCCTGCTCTCATGGTAGAAGTTGCCCCATGACGTCATCATGCAAATCAGGGATTTTGAAGCAGTAAACGGCAGTTAATTATTTACGAGAAGTTACGTTCTGTCCAGTTTCAGTCATACATGATACAGCAACATGTGCCTAATTGCTATATTTGACGTGTCAGACAATATTTAAATATACTCCTTTTATAGTGATATAGAAGTACACCTAAAAGTATATGATACATTTAGCTATGCAAATGGTTGAACTTTGTTCTCTCTCTGCTGCACTTTTAAATCTCTAAGGACCCTTGGACGCAAATAAAACAATACGGGCTTAATTAGTTATAGAATCAAAGACAAATGTTGTTTAGAAGGGACTTTTGGAGGTCTCTAGTTCAACTCTTTGCTCAAAGCAGCAATAACTTCAAAGTTAGATCTGGTTGCCCTGCTCCTCATCCAGCCAAGTTTCAAAAATCCCTAAAGAAGGAGATTACACTGCCTCCCTGGGGAACCTGCTCAAGTGCTTAATCACTCTCATGGTGAAAACTTTCTTCCTTATATTCAATCCAAATATACCTTGCTGCAACTTTCAACTGTTGCCTCTTGTCCTCCCACTGTGCGCCTCTAAGAAGAGTTTGTGTTGCTCTTCTTTATAACCCCTCTCCACGTAGATGGTGGTTAGATCGCTCTGTAGCCTTCTCTTCTGGCAGCTCTGCCCTTCAGCATACCAACCTCTGCCCCCATAGTGGCATCCACAAGCTTGCTGAGGATGCCTTTCATCCCATGGTCCATAGACCCATGATCTTCATGATGAAGATGCTAAGTATTATCAACCCCAGTATCAAATGTTGAGGAATGCTACTCATAACCAGCTGTCAGATTTCAAACTGTTCACCCCAACCCTTTGAACCTGATGGTCCAGACACTTTTCAACCACCTTGTGGCCCACCTATCTAGTCCACTTTTTCCCAACTTGGCTACAAGGAGCTATGGGAGACTGTGTCATGCCTTGTGAGAAGGTAAGTGACATCCATTTCTCCCCTGTCCTCCACAGTGAGTCATCAAGGAAAGGCACACAGGTTGATAGGCATGATTGTCCTTGGTAAACCTGTGGTCACCACTTCTAGGCACCTTCTGTGCTTAGAAGTGGTTTTCATGAGGTCTTGCTCCACAATGTTGCACTGCCTGCTAGAGAACGAGGAACATCAGCATGAAATGCTGTCAAGTTAGAAAGGTGTCACGTTATAATAACCATACTGGCTAATCTCCATGGATTCTCTTCTTTTTATGTTTACATTAGACTGCTATAAAGGATACTCGCTGTATGCTCCTTTATTGCAGTTTTACTTGATGCATTTTTTATCTGAGGGTAAACTGAGGTCACTTGGAAGCTAGTTATTTTATATGGAAAATACAACTGTTTTTGGTATTCTGGTTGGATCCACCATTAATCCATCTGGATTAATCTTCTTCAACAACCTTGTAATGTGAATATTTAAAAATGAACAACCTTATCATATTTAAACAGTTCCCAAGCTTAGAGAAGACTGGTTTTTATGTATCAAAGTTCATTTTATTTATATATGCTGTTTTTTCATGAAGAGAGTGACGTAGGTAGCTACAAAAAGATCAAAGGGAAAGTGTTTGGCTTTCAATATGTGTTTCACTAAGCTAAGATTAATTACTGGTGAAGTTTACTATATTGTACTTTTGTCGAGCTATGAACTGCTGATAGATCTTTTCTGAACACAGTGGAGCATTCCAAGAGATTCTTCAGATTCCAAGGACAAAACCAAGTTTACTTTATTAAAAAAAAAAGCTGTTCATAGTTACAAATTATGATATCTGTGCTTATGTATTTTAAGGTTTCTTACAATATACGAGAAGCTACTACACAAAAACTGTTCTACCTCAAATTTTATTTTCTGTATCTGACTATCTTCATGCACTAATTGACCTTTACTCTCTCTTGTACCACCCCCTCAGTAATCTGTTTCACCACTTCTGAATCTGCAGTTCTTCTACAGCACTGCAGTAAAAGGACAAATGTTACGAAGTCTTAATGCTACTACAAAAGCAGCTGCAAAACTATAAAAATCTGTTTGGCTGCCTGAGGTTGTGCCAGATGGTAAAGAACTGGAAGTGTGATAAATGTCATGTTAAGCAAGTCAGATTTGAGGGACACGTTATGCATCCCACATAAATAAAACACTGCTAAAACTGACCCTAGAGTGATTAGATTCAGGAATAAGCTCTTCTGTAGCCTCAGGAATATCTCACAATATCTACAATGCAAAGTGTTTCTAATATTCAGAGCACTCGTATTAGTCTGGTTCTTTGCCAAGAACTGACGGCTTAGTGTTGCTATATTTCTCTAGATGCAGGGCCTGTGATAAAGCTCAGCTTTTTTATTCCCCCTCTCACAGGACTTTCAACAGATTTTTTTTTTTTCTCAGAAAAATAAAACTACAGCCAGCCTCCTCATCAGAAATAGAGAGATGATGAGGAATAAGTGTTGCATTTACACCCAAAGCTATTTCCTTGGGCCTCAGTTATCCCATCACAAAAAAAATTGTGTTAAATTGAAAGGTCATTGTACAACTGGCTGAGGATTTTCCCTACTTGGTTGACTTGAATTCTAACATTTTGTTTCCTTCATATAAAAATTTTTAACCCTCTTGCTGTATTTGCACACAGAGTCCCTGAGAATGACAGAATCATCCTGGTTGGAAAGGACCTCAGGAGATCTCTAGTCCAACCTCCTGCTCAAAGCAGGGTCAGCTGTCAGGTCAGTTTGCTCACAGCTTTCTTCTTGAAAACCCCCGAGATGGAGACAGCACATCTCTAGGCCTCTGCTCCAGTGTGCAACTACTCTCAGAATGAAAATTATTTTCCTCAGGTGCAATCAGTACTTCCCCACCTTCAGTTTATGGCTGCTGTTTCTCCACCTCTGGCTGTGCATCTCGGTAAAGAACCTGGCTCTGCCTTCTTGATGACCTCCCTGTAGGTACCAGGGCTGCTGTTGGTTCCCCTGAAGCCATCTCTTCTCCAGCCCTGTTGCCTCAGACTCTCCTCACAGGGCAAGTGCTTCAGCCCTGACCATCTTGGCAGCTCTCTGCTCAATTTGTTCTGGTTTATCAATGTCTTTACATATCACAGAATCACACAGAATCACAGAATCACAGAATGTTAGGGATTGGAAGGGACCTCAAAAGATCATCTAGTCCAATCCCCCTGCCGGAGCAGGATTACCTAGATCATATCACACAGGAACGCGTCCAGGAGGGTTTTGAATGTCTCCAGAGAAGGAGACTCCACAACCTCTCTGGGCAGCCTGTTCCAGTGTTCAGATACCCTCACCGTAAAGAAGTTTTTCCTCATATTTGTGGTTATCCTACAGTCCTTTGCAGAAGCTTTTATAAGGTCATGGGATGACAGTGGAGCTAAAGAGACTTTATTCTCCTCATTATCACCATCTCCCTCCCTGGTAGGCCACAAATACCAGGTCACACAACACAGCTGCACATGTGTGGTTATGGCACCCTTCTCTGCCATATCCTACCCTCATTCATAGTGTGGCTTGATCTATCTTTATGTTTAAAAGGAGATGGCAGACATGAAGGTAATTAATTACAGCCATAATACAACCCAAAGACTATTCTGCATACAGCATATTAAATTAATCTGATATTTTTGCAGGTTAAAAAGACTGCTATGGGCAGTTCTAGGATACATCTATACTGCACACTGTAGTACAGGGTAGAGGTACTAGCTCAGGTATTTTAAGAGCATTCCCAGGGTGAAACGGAAGACTTCACTGCTACCTGTTTTTAGTCCTTGCACTACCTTATGCAGAGGTGGCAGAGAAACATTACAAAGCCCTTCAGCATATGTGGACAAATCACAAGGCTCTGAGCTTTAAGGGGTGTGTTTCACAAGTTTGAATTGGGGGTTACTTTCCATAGCTTGAGAACTGAGGAAATCGCAGACAGTAGCTGACTTCTCCAGCACACGGGCAGGTACAAGCTGTGGAGAATACAAATCCCATCTGGTGATATGGTGTGAAAACTGGTCTCGTGCTGGCATTTATCTGTAATGCCAGTGAAACACATCTATGTATTATTAAAGAGATGCATGCTGAATGACAGTTAATGTCGCAGAAAATTTGTGTTCTGTTATACCATAAATGGTGGCAGCACAAACCAGACAAGCCAAGTAAAAAAGAAAGAAGACGCAAATGGAACTGTTAATAGAGGGAGAGGTCCCTGAACCATCCTCCTTTCCCTCTTGATACATTTACACTGAACCTGGTGACCTTTTACAGAATAATATTGGGGTCAAAGTCATTGCACTCAGTTGGATGATACCTGTGACAATAAATAATTCTCATAGTAGGGTTTTGTAGCATTATTAAGAATGGGAATAAACGTCTGAGACACTGAGACTGATTTTAAGACTGTGCAAGGCTCTAGTTTGAAAATAACATTTCAATTTGCATAGTCAGTTACCAGTGGTTGTTTGGTTCTAATATCAGTGTAAATTTAGAAAGTGTGTTGTCCTGCAATGAAAGAAATGTTGTATCTGCCAATAAAGATCTTCCTCTGCAGATTCATGGAATTCTCCTGCTTCATTATTCTGGAAGAAGGAATATAAAATGAGAAATGCTGAAGTTGAAGAGAATATGTCAAGCTGATCTACCTGAGTTTTGTTCAAAACAAATCCTTCTGCCTATGAATGATCTTGTTAATAAGAACTGATTTTAGAGACAAAGGGTTTAAAATTCTGAGGTGCAGTGTTCTTTCACGGACTTCTAGAGACTCTGCAAAGAGTTGTCTGATACATATTAGAGCAGCATACTTCATGGACTTCCTGTCTTCTCTTTGGCTAGAACACACACTTCTTACCAGACAGAATAAAGACTTCTTATCTATGCAATCTTGCTTAGCATAGACACAGAAATGTGTATTCCCGTAAGCTAGGTAGTGGAAGGACGCAGTGGTGTGAGTTTCAGTTCTCACCTAAAGATACTGCTGTGCAACAACCTTAATCATAAGCGAAAGAGAGGATATTGAACTGAGCAACTTATCAGTAAACCTGCAGAATACAAATGATGTCTATATTCAGTTTCAAAAGGAAATTCCTGTAGTCCTTATATACATCATGGTGAAAGTGCAAGAGTTCATGTACAAAGTCCTGCGTTAGCCTACGTGTAGTTCTCAGCACTATTCGAGAAGATGCACAGGCATGAATAAAAATGAGCACTACAAGAACAAGCCAAATAATCGTAATATTTTGAAACTCCTTAAGTCACAGAATCACAGAATCACAGAATCAATCATGTTGGAAGAGACCTCTGGGATCATGGAGTCCAACCGTTGCCCTGGCACCACCATGTCAACTAGACCATGGCACTAAGTGCCATGTCCAGTCTTTTCTTAAACACGTCCAGAGATGGTGACTCCACCACCTCCCTGGGCAGTCCATTCCAATGTCTAATGACCCTTTCTGAGAAGAAATTCTTCCTAATGTCCAACCTGAACCTCCCCTGGTGAAGCCTGAGGCTGTGTCCTCTTGTCCTATCGCTAGTTGCCCGGGAGAAGAGGTCGACTCCCACTTCACTACAACCTCCCTTCAGGTCACTTAGGCACTCTACAACTTATAGTCCTAGAGCTTCTGGAGGGCAAATTCCTTTCTCAGCTTTACCTCAGAGCTGTTGATATCAGGTGGTTTTATCATATCCATTGGGAGGGAACACATAAGGGTTGAGGACTCAATCCTGTATGATGGGTACCAAAGATAAAAGAAGACATATATGTGAGGGAGGATGCTATGATGAAGATATATTGAATAGTTTGAGTTGGAAGGGAATCCACTGCTTGTGCATTTCCTTCTTACACTTTAGTTGGATCAGGAGGTCCTTACTATGATGGTCTCCTGCCTTCCTTGCCTGATTTCTTACACATGGGAATCGAGAGCTCTTGCACTCTAAGAATAATGTCGTTAAAGAGCTGCCAGCTCTTTTCAGCTCCTTGAGCTCAGTTTCCCAGGGGGCCCCCTTCACGAATTCCTTAAACAACTGAAAGTTTGCTCTCCTAAAATCCAGGGTCCTGACTCCACTCTTCACCTGGCCCATATCCCTCAAGATTGAGGTGGTTGCAGTATAAGTGTCTACAACTCAATAAGTCACTCTGAGCTCCCTTCAGGGTTGATGGAGAGCAACTCAAGCATTTCCATGCAGTCTACAGCATGATTGCTGGACAAATGCGATTCGCAGTTCCTAATTTCCAGCAGTAATTCGAAAGAGGTGAGGGTAGAAGTTTGGAGATGATTTTGGAAGGCATTTCAAATGTAAGGCTGAACATGGAAGGCTGTATTATATCACCTATGAGTATGGGATTTTGACAGTGGCCTTGTTAAAGCTAGAGCCAGCTCAAGACTTCTCATCTGATTGAGTAGGTTATACTTTATAAGCAAAATTGCATCAAAGAAACAGGTGACTTGTAAATTTATTTTCTCCTCTTAACAGAGACAGTCTAGCTAAAACATAAACACTGAATTTGGAAGCTGAATTAGATTTCTATGTCAAGGGAATCCTTAATTATTCAGATATGGCCCTCAGGTCTGATGAAGCCTTACCCATGTTGAGGATTTATCAAGATCAGCAGTTTTTTCTGTATATAGCTCTAAGCAGCCGAGTACCACATCAGAGAGTTAACGAACAAACAAACAAACATTTACTGTATTTGTGATCTTACAAAAAGAAAACACATGATAAAAACTGGCATTTCTTCCTCAGCTGACAATTTCTCTTAGGAAAAAAATGATTTAACTACATGAATCTTTTTGTAGCACAGAAGCATTCTTCTCTATGTGAATTATTTTGTCTCGTACCAGTGACCCCATATAGCAAGATTCATACTTCCAGAGTTCTGGAAGATTGAGATTTGAGATTTTATCAGATTCACATTAGTACCTTTCATCTTGTAGTTCTGTTTTGATAATAACTTTACTCTATCCTTGCTTTGAGGGCTAGATTAATTATGAAGAAGAATCACCCAGTATTTATCATTGCAGATAGCAGAGAAATCAGAAACTAATCATGATACAGATTAATTAACTACAGGGTGACCTGGATTGCTTAATAGCCTGGGTTCATTTGTAATTTTCTTTTAATGTGGTCAAATGCTAGGTCATAGTCATAGGTCAATGAATGTAAGATGTAGGACTGTCATGTTGGAAGAAATAACCCTAAGAGAACTATACAGGGTTACAGTGGATAACCAATTAAACATTACACCCCTTTTGAATGATTAATCTATCAGTCTTTCTATGTTTTAATTAGGTGGTTATATCAGTTAGAAATAGCAATGTGACTTACCGCCGTATATGCTGCAATAGCAACGCTTAGTTTTGGTGTTCATAATTCAAAAAGAATATTGGAAAAATTTGAAAAGGTTGAGAAAAGATGCACACAAGTGATTAGGAAAGAAATTTAAAAAGTATGAGTTGTATAATCTCTTAAAAATAAATTGAGATTAATAATCTTGAACTCTGCAAGGAGAAATCTTTTTGTAGTAAAGAATCTGTTCAAACAGCAGGCAAACCGTAACATGATGCTGTGGCAAAAAGCTAAGCTAAACAGTGAAACTAAAAATGAGATGCCTAATTTTTAACAGCGATTGTTAGTAGTCCCTATTGCAGGAACTCATGGTGTCAGCCAGAAGCTACAAATTCAATACAGGAATCACTCTAATTCTGTGGCCTGGGCTACACAAGCTAAACGAGATGATTTTAACAATCTCTTATGATCTTAAAGTTCATTAATATAAATCTTTGAGCCTATGATCTTCTGTCACTTTGAAGAAGTGATCCCTGAACTTCCAGGTTTTCAAGAATTTCCTTCTTTTAGTCAGTGCTGTATAAACAGTTTCCTATATTCTGCATTTGTGACTTCCTCTAAATAAGTTATCTGAGAACACTGGAGGCCATATAATCCTGAGCTTTAACACCACAAAAATTCAGGTAATAAAATCCCCATCAAGACCACATGTTGCGCTTCTGACATTCGCTGTACTTTTTGAAGAAGTCTGTTCTGAACCCTCAACTGATAAGAACCTCGTGAAAGCCTGGAGACATTCACACTGGGATTTTTTTACTTTTAGAATATGTGAACACTGGTCCACAAAAAAAGTTTGTGGCTGTGATGATGAAACTACGTCTCATACCTTCAGTTTCAGAGAAACTGCTGTCTGCAGTTTCGGATACTTTATGCACCGGTCCAAAGAGGAAACACATTTCTCTCAGTGAAGATCTACACAGAGCCAATACACACGGAGTGACTCATTGTCTATTTAGATTAAATAGCTCAAAAAGAAATCCCGAGTCCCCCAGGTTGTTTCTCTGCTACGCAGGCAGCTCCACTGAGAACACTGCTGCTCCACAGGCGAAAGCACCACGCAGTCTGCAGTCAGCTCTGTGCTTACAGTTCACTGAAACTATGACCTATGATAAACATAAGACTTTTATTTAGTGGCTGTCACATACCCCTGCTGAGTCACCTGGAACAAACAGCAGGGAATGGCACCACTTATCAAAGCGCCAGGCCATGACTTCACCCGCTGCACGACGCTGAGGCACCTCAGCCCCTCTGGCCCAACGGCCCCACGGAGAAAACAGCCCGGGGCTGACCGGGAAAAAACAGTGACCTCGCCCTGGGGTCGGGAAGCGTCTTCCCCGGGGGCTCTCCCGGCGGGGCAGGGCGGTGAGGTGAGGCGAGAGGCACTAACGGGGACTGACGGCATCCAAGAACACCCCGCCACAGCGCAGCGGGCGGCACCTCAGCCCTCAGCTCCCGCACCCCGCCCCGCCGACGGGCTGTGAGGGGCGAAGCCCCGCCCCCGCCCGGCCCGCCACACGTGCTGCCGTTCTGATTTGCCGCAGGTCCTCAGAGCGACGGGAGAGAGAGCCAATCAGCTGCCCTGAGGGGCGGGCTGCCTGTGTGGGGGAGCGGGCGCTCCCCCCTCCTCTCCCCGCCCCAGCCCGGTCCGGCCCCGCGGCCCTACGGGAAGGAGCCGCCGCAGCCCGGTGTCCCGGCCGTCCCTGCCCCGCTGTGCCATGGAGGACGTGCTGCCCTCGGGCCTGCTGGAGATCTGCCTGCTGGTCGGCGTGCCCAGGGAGCGGGTGAGGGCGCTGCTCCAGGTGAGAGGGGGTTCGGTGCGCTGAGGGAGCGCGGGGCGGGCGGGCTCGGCGGTGCCGCCGGCCGGGTGCCCCGGCGGGTCTGTGGGGCGGCTTCTGCCAGCGCGGTTCCGTGCCCGGAGGTCTGAGCCGGGTCAGCTCCTCCCTGGCCGGGCCTCCCTCCCCCGTACGGACCTGAGTGTGGGGTTACGTTGTTGCTGTTACCATCGGATAGAGCAGAGATACTTCAAAGAAAACTTATTTTGACAGGAGATCATCAACAAAGGAGGATAATTTGGTAGCAGCGCGAAGTAATTACACTTTTTCAAAGGTCTGAGCTTAGGTGAAGAATGCAATGTAGCTTTATATAAGCAGGAACAGCAAAATGCTTGAACAATACATATCCTTTACTCGGTGATATCCCATTTCCCGTCTTCCGTTGGAGATAAAAGCTAAAGATACGGGAATAAAACTTGGTAACTTGTATCCTTAGGCTGACAGGAGGTCTAAATCCCTGTACTGAGATTCAGATTAGTGCTCTGAATTTGGCACAGCCTGAGCAATTCGGATACGGCAGAAGTTGATGGGTTGGTTTCTGCTTTGAATGTGTGGTTTATAATTTGTTTATGAGTATAGGCACTTCACATGTGAGTTAACGAGTAACGTCCTCTTCCTGATTTTGCTTTGTTAAAACGTGCTGATGGTTTTATTAGAGACCTCTGAGCCGCCCCGCTGCGGGAGTAGCTGTGGTGCCAGCACATGCTGAAAAGCCAAGCTGCTCCCAGGGATCTCGGTTGTCTTGCTTGAACTTGGGTTTGACTGCGTGCTCTAATAGCATTAGATAAAGAAGCCTTTGTTAAACTTGTTGCTGCTTACTCGCTTTTGCTGATGTCAGCCTCTTAAGTGATATCAGCTAAGCAGAGGTTCAAATTCCAGGATCTCATTCATGTATACATTCAAATTGGGGAAGTAGTTGTGCCATAAATATCACCACCGGACTTTTGAAATCGGTGTGTACATGTTGTTTCAACACCTGCATGAGAAGTAAACCTAAAAGAAGGGGAATTTCTTTTTCATTCGAGCCCGCTCAGTTTGATCTCATTGCTTGCAGAAAACCTGTAGAACAACAAATAGGAAATTGGCGAGAAAGTAGAAACCATTCTGATATTCCAGTCACACTACAGGTTTTGAATTGTTTCTTTGCTCAAGGTATAAAATGAAATGTCAGAAAGGAAAGTAGTCCCTACACTTGTCGATATTAGCTATAGTAACATCCCTGCAAGCTGTTACACCACAGTGATTTCAGTCACTGTCTTAGGGCAAGTTTATAGATTTACTCCACTTCTTTTTCCTTCTGCAGCACTATCTACATGAGGAAATGGTGGAGTATGTTTTGTGTCTAATTTCAGTGAATGTAGAAAGAAGAGACCTTATTGACAGAAAATAGGATCATTTCAATGGAAAGTAGTGGACCTCGAATGCGATTTACAGATGAAACAGCAGGGTAAAAATCTTGATAGTGCTTCAGATCTTGGCCTTGAAAGTGTGTTTGTACATTGTTACCTTTATTGCAATATGGAGTAATAAAGTCAATGAAGTCAGCAGCAACATGATATAGCCCACTCCCAAAGTAAGAAAAGTCTTATATAACTGACCTGTTGTCGATGGGGATTCCAGGTAAAAAGATACGGTTTTGCACTGAAGCTCATAAAACTGAAGTTTCTGGGCTGTCATCCATCAATTGTCCTTATTGCCAAGATAATTGTCTCTCTAAGATTTCAATTTGAAGAGATCAAAGGCCACTCTTTTCAGCTAGAGATTACTTTTTTAGTGATGGAAGTGTGTATTTTATAAGAATGAGATGTACAATAGTGAGGATTGTACAGCCATCTTTGATAAGACTTCTTTCCCCTAAGTTATCTTTAGCTATAAAACTGTGTTTTGATATGGCAGGTAAGATGTGCAAGCTGTCTGCGAGATGTCTCAGATCTTCTTATCGGCTCCATCGTTGGGTTCTGTATCTACCCACCACAGTCAGTGGTACAGATCTTGTCTCTTACAGTGTCTGCATCATGCTTTCTGGCCCTGCTAATGGAGACATAACCGCCAAACCAATTTTTTTGGTCGTCTGTAATGCCCTCCTGGGTGTCGAGTTGTGCGAAACAAATGAGGTGTAATCAAGTTGAGCATTAGTCAGCAGTGCGTGCTTGTGGCAGTGAAAAGTAACTGTGTAACGGCCTGCATCATCAGGACCACAGCTCACAGGCGAAGGGAAGGGATTATTACTGTTATTGTTATTACTCAACACTCTTGAGGTCACATCTGGAATACTATCCCACATTCGGGTACCTTGATACTGGAGAACTGCTGACAAACGGGAGCGAGACAAGAAGCAGCTAAGCTGTGCGAGGGCTGGAGCACAAGGAGGGAAGAATCTCCTTCCAAAGGGATTTCTGAACTTGACTGGATGAGACCCAGAGCAACCTGATCTAACTTCAAAGTTATCATTGCTTTGAGCAAATGCACTAGGACCTCCAGAGGTGCCTTCCAACCTAATTTTTCTAAGGCTTCCTACTTTTCCCTGCCCAATTATTCCTTAAAGAAGCTGCTTCTTTCATGACATTCAAAATGAAATTAACTTCAGTGGTGGGAAGAGGAGAATGAGATCAAGGAAACACCAAATAGCTGAGATCACACTCCAGTCTGTGGTTTCAACACACTACCTTCTTGTTTGTGTCGAAATTAGTGTCGTCATTGTAAAAAGACTGTCTCTTATCTGTGCCCTGTACGGCACTGTTGTTACAGGAACATAATCAGTAAACGGGGATGGAATTGCAGAATTACTGGAGAGAAAAGGCATTAGTGTTTTTTAGAAGCTATGTATGATGCAAGGACATTTGATAGTAAAAAGTGACAGAAGAGAAGCATTTCAAAATGAAGTAACAGTAGAAGCAGAGAATAGAAAATATTCAAAGAATAGTAGAAACAAGTGAATATTGTTCTGTTGCTGCCTATTCACTATCCTTGAACTGAAAGGGTAAGAAAATATGACTTTGACTGTAGATGCTAATATGAGCTGTCTTCAGTGCTGACAACTGAGTCACTGGGTCAGCGGCAGTGCTGACAGTGCTGTTCTGTGGGGGGGGGAAAAATGGTGTTTAATGCCTCTGTTGTAGTTAAGACATCAAGGACCTGCCATTTTAGAAGCTGTTACACTGTGAGGCTATTAAATCGCTGGCTGTCAGCCAGCACTTTGTAGCACAGAGATGCCTTCAGTGTAAGTCAGGGATTGCCCTGTCAAAGCAACTTTGTGTAGAAACCTCTGCAGGGCAAATCTGCCAAGTTAAGATTGCTCCTGTTTGAGGAGGTCTGTGTTTTTCTTGCATAACAGCCTCAGGGCTGAGCCTTAATTCTTAGTTTCCTTCTAAAATCTTTAACTGCATGTTATTTTGAGAGTGATCATGTCGGATTTATCCGTGTTTCCAGTTTCTTCACTTGAAATGGGTGTCAGCTGCCAGCTAAGGAAAATGACACTTGAAGTTTTTAGCATGGCAGGATATAGCACTATATTGTAACATGCTTTTTAAAGTCATTGCTATGTATCTTTTGAATATCCCAGTGGATACTTATCTGAACTTTTTATCTTTTGCACTCTAATTTCTTTCTAGTTCAGACTCTGTGTGTTCATTAAAAGAGTGTTTTTTCACTTCTTATTTTTATTGAAGTACTTTCTTTCAAGTATCCTATTACAGAATATGGTTGAGCTTAAGATAACAGTAACTAATATATCATGAAGGTAAGTATTCCTTCTCATTTTAACTATGATGCTCAAATGTGAAGAAGACTAATCTACTAGAACAAATAAGGTGAGACTGTTTATTCCAAAACTTGGACAGTGGAAGATTGGCTTCAGAAAAGCAGTAGAGCTTTGTAAGTTGTAGCTATTTTAAAAAGTAGGGAGGTGATGACAGAGGCCAGCATTGATTCTCAAGGAATATCTTAAATACAAGCAATACCAATGCATCATGCCTGAAGGTAAAAGCAGCACGTACGCTTCATCTGTCTTTGAATCAGTTAGTAAAAAGTTGATAACGAAACAGCCTTTTAGCCACAGTGAGTCTCGCCTTTCCTGTTTCCAAATATCCGTTACTAAACAAAGATTTTACTTGCTGTTTTGACCTTGCAGGAAGAATTAAAATTGCAGTGAAGTAATTGAAAATGCAGCTACTTGTCTCTACTGTATGGTCAAGAATACAAAAAGTGCTCCCAAGTACAAGGAAATTTCTTCTGATCGCTTCCTCCACAGGTGTTTCATAGCAAGGCAGCAAGGGCTTTCAGTGCAGAAGTACTTTACAAAGCTGCCTACTAAAAATGTTGTAATTTCATACGTGCTCTTGGGATGCCTGTTCCACTTGGTCATCAGTATATGGAGAAATTTTCATGGCTTCGTGTTGTACAGGGCCTTAAAATTGTGTTTATTGTAACAGTGGCATTTTAAATTGTACTGTCTTAATTGCCTTACAAAGTTAAAAGTTGTCTTGTGAAAGCTTGTGTGTGTTTGTTTGTTTGTTTTTTTTCCCTGTAGAGATTATTCTGAGTTAAAATATAGCTTTTCCTAAAGTTAAACAAAGACTTATCTAGGGAGTTCAGCTGGTTTTCTTTGTTTTCATTTATTTGTTGGCTGGTTTCTCTTACTGCCAGTGTTTATTTTAAGTATAGCTTAAGTATATCCTAACACTTCAAAGGAGGAAATATGTTTGATACTTGTTAGTTTTCTTATGCCAAAGGCATAATAGTGATATGGTGCATTTTGAATGATAAAGAAGGAATCTTTGCCTGCTGAAAATGCTCGGAGTATTTGCCTTGCATTAATATATGTAAAGCAAGAAATTAGAAGGAAAAATTAATTATTTAGGAAGAAGAAAAAATGTATTCTAAACCCACAGTTTTAGGGGTAGAGAGAAAACAGGGCTAAAAATGGTTTAAAAAAACTTATCAGATGAGTGTCAATTTAATGGTTGGTTGTATTTTTTGTTTTGTTTTGTTTTGTTTTGTTTTTTATAGGGTACTCAAAGAAAACTCAAAGGTCTTCCTCCCCTTGAACCAGAAGTTCTTTCTGTATTTGTGCCTCCATTTATCAGCAGAGATGATGTTCAGGTGATTAATGCTGGTAATAACTTGAATAAAAGTAAACGCCGGTCTTTCCGAAAGAAAAAAGAGAGACCAAAGATTGAAAATGTGAAGGCTCTCAACGGGGAGCAGAAAGCACCTGACACAGAAGACATTACAGTTCCAAAGGACATCGATCTTATTGGTTTGCCACAGCTCTGCTTCCCAGGTACGGTAAGGTTCACACTTCTTATCAAGAACCCTTTTAATATTTGTTATTAGTATTTTTTGACCCATAGTACAGCCATTTTTTTTTATTATCATCTTCTTTATCTCTTTGTATTTCACAGTATAAAAAATGTGTCTGCTTGTGAGCAGGTCGGTGATGAAAGCAGCTGTTACCTGAATGGGGTGCCCTTACTCTGTGTGGCTATGTTATGTGAAACAGACCCATTAGCCAATAGTAGCTGCAACACCTGCAAGAGAGGGAAGCTGAAAGTGACTTTAGCCCTTATTGGTAAATCTTGGTTTGAGTGAAGTGCACACACATGCACGCTGTTCATTTTTTCCCCCCAAAAATGACTGAGTACTCTTTCACTTTTCATTTGGTGTTAAGCTATACCTGGAGTAGTGACTGTTTCTTCCAGGTTTAATTGCAGAAATTTGAATATGCATGGCACTATTGCAAACCTTATAAATATTTTGAAAGAAAAAAACCCCCCATCTATTGTATTTTGCCACTTAAAATGCAGAATAATTGTATGCTATTTTTGCTTGTTCTCTAATGTGCAGCTGACAGCCTTTGTGACAACCCTTAGATCAAATGGACTGTATATGTGCATTTTAATCCCTTAACATGAGACATTTCTCTTGAAATTAATTGGAAATGTGCAATACTTGTCATGAATCACTTTTCAAGCAGCTGTAGTTAAATATGTAGTTAAAAAAAAAAAGGTTTCTGCCTTCATTGCAGGAGGACTTTACATAACTTCTGAATCAAAAGAGGACCACATTCATTTCCTGGTCTTCACAGATGTCTGTGGTAACAGAACATATGGTGTTGTTGCACAGTACTACCAGCCTATGCAAGTATGTTATTTAACTCATGCTTTTATTAAAACATATTAAAAGATATAAAATAAAACAAAACAGTTTGAGAATGATGTCAGCCTTAATTTACGCAATTAGTTAACAGATACGTTTTTATGTTAGTAGGAATACAGAACAAATCATACTTTATATTGCCATTGTAAATTAAGTACATTGGAACAGCATTGCATGAGGAAAAACTGTTATGGATTTCAATTAGGAGTTTTGAATATTTAGGAGCAGACTTTCTCCCTTGGACCTTTTTTTTTTTTTTGGTGAAGATTGTACCCTGTGTTCTTTCTAAATACCTTTTGTGCTGAAATTCTTTTTAATACGTATGTCTAAGTCTTGTAGGCTGACATTTTTCTGACGACCTTAAGGGAGATAGGCATCCAAATCCCCTTGGAATTTAGAGGGAATTGGTTATCTTATCTCTAGGGTTCTCAAGAAAATATCAGCCATAAATTCATGATTAACATAAGCACATTAATCTGTAGTTTTCTTGCAGGATGGCTGTGTTTCCTCGAATGGACAGGCCCATTGGGAATCTCTCCAGACTGGGAAGATGCCTGTCTGTTTTGTACCATTCGCTATTTGTGTGATATCCAGATATCCATATTTTAATGCCCTCAAGGATTGTCTTTCTTGGTAAGACTTGCTATCCTGTGTGTTTCTCCTGGAAATAACTGTGCAGGTTTTAATACATGAGTTGGCATGATGTGGTTGGGATAGCTGTATAATGCTGAAACGGGCATTAGTTTTAAGTTATGGTAGTGTGAGACTTGTGGGAGAGGAAAGGAAGAAATGTAATGTGAATGTTACCCAGACAGTAAGCACAAGTTCTAAATATCAAGGAAATTAATTATGATGTTGTCTTCATTTTCTTTGAGGTTTTTGGTAAGTCTAGAAAATATCAATTAGCAGGGAACAGATTTCTCAAAGAATTTGGTTTTTTTTTTGGAAGAGGGTTAACTATAATTTTGCCACGCTGGTGAAAATAACTTTGAAAGCACAAAAACCTCTTTCTAATGCACCGAATACATGTCATAAGAACATGACTATATGTATTAATAAGCAGTTAATGACACTTTATTCTTTAACTAAATAATCCAAGTCACTTGAGGGAATACAGTGGTTACTTGGCTGTCGTAGAACTAGGAGAGAAAATCTTAGGATACAGAGTACCTCACTGGTTACAAACACTCAAATACTCTGCAGTGTAGATGAGTTAAAAGATAAGTGAACATGGGTCTGTCTTGTTACTTAGTAATTTTAACTTCTTTTGAGGTTGTGGGTTACTTTATTGTTAAATTGTTAAAATCTATGTGCTTCTACTCTGAAGTGGATTAAAAACTCCTTCCATCAGGGAGCCTGTCTCTGTACATTGGACGTTACTGGGTAATCTTCACTTGCAGACCTGTGGTCCAAAGGTAGAAGAGGTGGTTTTTTTCACTAAATTCCAGTCAAGCTTTCTAGAGTCAAATTTGAAGTCGGGTGTTTTCCTTTTGCAGGTATTTGCTTCTTATATGTAAGTCGAAAGATGTTAGGGTTTTAGGTCAGAGCTTGAGTCTTCCAGTTTGTTCTGCCGGCGGTCGGTGTGCTGAGCAGATGAGCAAGCAAAGGTGCTTCCTGGGTACTAGCTGGGGTGCATCACTAGTCCCTAACCTGACTCCGTCCCAGGGTGAGACCTGAACACTCCTTTCCCCACCCCATGCACCTCTTCTTCCCAATGCTGTGGGCTTGGATCTGGTTGGAGCACTGACTGGCTTCCCCTGGTTTAGATGAAGAGAGCCGTGGAGGAACAAAGCAGTGCCTTCCTCCGGGGCTGTTCAGATGTTGCCTCCAAAAAAGCTGTGATATCAGAAATGAGTCACTCTGGAGTATGAGTGAACACACCACTGACGCTGTTCATGCTGCTTCTGCTCTGTTGTTCTCAAAGCATTAGTAAAAGGGTTTAATGTGGACAAGGGACTTCAACATGATGGGATCCAGGTATTCACAGGTTAGTGTGAAATCGAGATAATCGGTAAAATAAAAAGGAAATGTTTATTTCCCTTTCTCCTTTCCTGCCCAGATCACTTTTTCTACTCCTTACGTTTAAGTCAATTACATCAGCCATCTGTATCACAGGAGCTGATTCATTGCTGCCTTTTTATGTTCTCAAATCTCAAGTAAATGCTAATCTGCACGTGTAACTCTTACAGCTGTATACCTGAGCTGTGGTGCTCTACTGTTTATATCCAGCCTTTTTAATAGGATTTGTGATGCTTCTGTACTGTGAACTCAGCCTGTATGAGGGCTCACTACACACGAGCTTTCCACTGGATGGGAAATAGTATAGATTCAGCTTTACAGTTATGGTGTTCATCAGTGGTTTCTATAGTATATTCATAAATGAGTAATTTCTTCTCTGAAGTGAGACATCTCTGAGCTGGGAGAAGCAGTCCATTTGCGAATGGATTTTTGAAGAGCCCACTAAGGGAGAAGTGGGAAAATGTTCAGGAAAACCATGGAAAATTACAGAGATTACAAAAATGTTTCTAGGTCTCATGTTTGTTTAGAGCAGACAGGAACCAGGTGGCATTAACTCTCTAGAGGTGCAAGCTTCTGCCTCTGGGTGCGTATTTTAAACATTGTAATCAAACGTCTCTGCCTTGTTCATATATAGTAGGTTTTGCACCTATTTAAAGCATTAACACCCAAGCTAACTACTATGGATGGCTTTTCCCTTTAAGCTGAGTCTGTACTGGTTTCTAAGGGGAGTTCAGATTTATCGGTAACCTACCATCTAAGCTTTAAGTGATTTGTAAATATGTGAATAATTATAGGGAAGTTCAGCAGGACAAGAGCCTTCCATGTTAGTACTGTGTGTTGTCCTGGTCATTTAACAGGGGAGTTTTTCATGCAGTTTTGCATCTCTTCTCTCTCCTTTTTGCTGCTGCATCTGGATGTAAGATGCAAGTGTGTGTAACTGGCAGGAGAGGGGGAATGCAAATGACAAAGCTGCATTTGGTGCTGGCATTTCCCACTGTACTGGAAATTCAGCTGATCAAAGTTTCCATGATATTTTGTTCTGGATTTTTTTTTCTTTTTTAATCTCATAATCACCACATATTTTCCTTGATACTATTTGATAGATAATTTCAGAATGCCTGCCCTTCTGGTTTGTTTTTGTTTTTTTTTTTTTCTCAGAAAAGGTATTTTACTGTGCCAGAATATATTTGAGTGGGAGGAAAGGAAGGGGTGGAGGGGTACCGGTTTTCCTTGTTTTGGTCATGTTACTGGAATTTTTCCGTATGGCATGAAACAGCTGCTGAGATGTGGCCGGCAGGTCGAGGGAGGGGATTCTGCCCCTCTACTCTGCTCTCGTGAGACCCCACCTGCAGTGCTGCATCCAGCTCTGGGGCCCCCAACATAAGAAGCATGTGGAGCTGTTGGAGCGAGTCCAGAGGAGGGCCATGAAGATGATCAGATGGCTGGAGCACTTCTCCTATGAAGAGAGGCTGAGAGAGTTGGGCTGTTCAGCCTGGAGAAGAGAAGGCTCCGGGAACACCTTCTAGCAGCCTTCCAGTACCTGAAAGGGGCTACAGGAAAGCGGGAGAGGGGCTTTTTACAAGGGCAAGGAGTGACAGGACGAGGGGGAATGGTTTTAAACTGAAAGAGGGGAGATTTAGATGAGATATTAGGAAGAAATTCTTTGCTGTGAGGGTGGTGAGACACTGGCCCAGGTTGCCCAGAGAAGCTGTGGCTGCCCCCTCCCTGTCAGTGTTTAAGGCCAGGTTGG
This sequence comes from Nyctibius grandis, assembly GCF_013368605.1. Taxonomy (NCBI): domain Eukaryota; kingdom Metazoa; phylum Chordata; class Aves; order Nyctibiiformes; family Nyctibiidae; genus Nyctibius; species Nyctibius grandis. The sequence goes on from NC_090660.1 coordinate 110,975,387, forward strand.
ATGGGGCTGTGAGCAACCTGGTCTAGTGGAAGGTGTCCCTGCCCATGGCAGGGGGGTTGGAACTAGATGATCTTTAAGGTCCCTTCCGATCCAAACCATTCTGTGAAATGTTCTATGTGTGGCTGTTCTGAATGGAATATAAGCTATTACAGAAAAGGCCACAATGATATATTTTGAGTGTAGGGCCCTGTACAGCTGGGGATGTTGCAGCTTTTTATAACACTACAAAACATTGACATTGCTTTCCTGTAAACCAGAAAGGGAGTTGTTGTCATTTTGGAAGCCTTAACTGTAATCAGGTGGCCAATGGGTTAAAAATCTAATTAAATGTTTTCGTTGACCAAGTGTACTCAAGTAGTAGTGCCTCCTATACTTAACAAATAATAACACGTCCAACAGCGCACTTGTATCCTTGGTATGCTTCAGTGGTGATTTGCAGGATGCTTCAACTGATTAATCATTCTGTGAGTCTGGGGATTTGAAAACAGTTGCTGGTGGAGCTCAAACCACCTATTTCTAGTGTGTAGCCCTTTCTTCGTGAGAACTAGTGGAAAAATACTATTTTTTTATTGCTAATGAAGGCGTTGAAGTAGCATCTAAAGGGGTTCTGTTTCCATTCAGGACCTTTTTGCAGCAAAAGGTTTAATTTTCCTCCAGAATTCTGCTGTGCATAGCTCATTTTCTCCAGCAGCAGCAATGCACAGGATTGCTTATAGGTGGGGTGGTACTTGTTCTCATTCAGAAGAGTCCTCAAAGGTATTTTATTGTCATAAACATTCCCAGATAAAACCTGGGTTCCTAAACTTTTTCAAATGGCAGAATATAGTAGAAATCACAACTGAAAACTGAGACCAAGCTGAGATACAAAGGCAACGTCAAACTATAAATCCACGTAGGTGCTTTGAACTGCAAGGGGAACTTGCAAACTTTCTTCATAGTAACAAAGGTCTTCATATTCCGTGTAATTAATTTTAAAACTAATTCACATATTACTAGCATACAGTGCTTCCAAATCTGAAACAATCTGGATGGAGTGTACCTGCCTCTCTCCAAAGCAAGCAGATGTGCATCTATACCATTTCACAACACTGCAGCTGTTGGATTATTCTACGTTGTTATTTGAAAAGGTTCAGTTTTAAATTGAGAGGTTTTGGCACTTTGCACAGGTAGTTTTACCTCCATCTATTACGCTACATGAAAAGGGAAATATTCCTGGCAGCAATCTCCTTCTGGATGAACTCCCATCTTGGATGGATGAATAGGCTCCATTCAAACAGTAAATCTTCCAACCTGTGTACTTGTTCTTTCAGCTGCCTTGAGAAAAGGTGGAAGTGTGCAAATAGCTCACAGCATTGAGGCAGTACAAAGGACCTATTCTTAGATGTTCTGGCTTTCTGAAATACAGTCTGTGGACAGTTAATAGAGGTGATGGAAGGTTCATAAACTCCTTAGCTCTCCTCTTTAATGTTTCAGAGACTACTTCATTTGTTTCAGCAGACGTTTGCAGTGCAGAGCCATCAGTACTCGGCCCAGGGCAGTTTCCAAATGTGAATTCAGTAAATTTAAATGTCTTATTAATCCAATTTAAAGCTCAGTAATATGTGACAGAATATTTTTATTCAGGAATCTAAGTGCAATACACAAAAACGATGTCCTGGATTCCAATATATCTCTTGACCTGTTCAGTTGCTTTCCAGACCACTTTCTTCCTGAAGAGCAAGTATTCTTCTGCAGGAAACCAGTAAAACTGCAAACTGAAATAAAACCTCAAGGGAGAATATAACCATATTAAGTTCCTAGTTACTGTATATATAGATTTTCATGCTTAAGTTTCTGACTTGGTTTGGGGTCTCTTTTTTTGCTATAAACATGCACGTGAATCTTATATTGAACAAAATGCCCTTTCTGACTACAAATATCGAACTTGTTAATTGTTACACTTCAGAAATGCTGTTGGTTTGCAGTCTTAATAGCGTATATGTTTAAATGTTCATCAGTTGATATGGCATATAGTATAAACTGCATGACCTTTGTGGCTTTGACACCTGGGGTGATACAGTTCTAAAATAGAAACATTTGATATGTTTGCACAACTGTGTGTGTTCTTTGTGTGGGTAGGAACAATAGCGAAGAGCAGTGTTCATGCAGGCCCAGGCCTCACACTAAATATGGCTCTTGCTTCACGTTCCTCTGCAGTTAAGCCCACGTCTACAACCTCTCTTTTCCTCTGATGTTGTTTTCCATCCCAGACCTGATGTCTGATGCTTGGGGTGGGAGAAACACCATGGCACTATGTTGCAGCTGTGGGTGTTTTGTTCCTCAAGCAACCTCTATAAGACACCTCCTTTAGCTGTGTCTCCCCTCTAGGTTTTCTTTGCCATCATGAGACCCAGTGTGCTCTCTGCACCCTCTGATATATAAGACTCAGTAGTATGTTATGCATGGAAGTAAAAAAACCTGCTTCTGACACAGCAGCACATTAAAATTAAATGCAGCCACTACAGTATCTAATCAATTAGAAATTAATTAGTTGGAATAATAGCTTCATCGCTCCTAATATTTTTTTTTGTAGTTCCAGGTTATCAGCAAAAAGACTTTTCTGTTTGCATGTTACTGTTTATAAGTAATTTTCTATAATTTAATTTCAGCTTACTAGTGCAACTGCGACCTTTCAAGGATTTAGATGTCGAGGAGCACATAAAAGAATTTGCAGCAAAGTTATTTTTAATACCGAGCCCGCCACCAGGACCACTCCACTTGGTAATTACTGATGCTGAATTTCATAATTACTTTAACATTATGTCTTATAAAGCACTAAGATGTTGTTTTCTGTAAATTGAGGGACGATCTTCACTGTCAGGTCAGAGATTGTACTTGCTGATGCAAAACTGATGTCAATACCTGTGCTTTGAAAATAAGGCTATGCATTATTAACACATAAAATAACAATGTGACCAGGGTGCAGGCTTGAGCACCAGCATACCAGTTGGTCATGCTCTTTAATTTTTAATATTGTTCTGGGGCATATAATTTGCTGTCTGAGATCATGCCTGGGTAGGTGTGGGGACAGCATAATCTAGCTTTTGGTTTCTAGAGGGGCAGTCCACATAATCTCTACAAGTATTTGGAAGCTCCAGTCTGTAACTACTCTATAAGAATGGAGGCTTACCTTCCACCTGAACAGCATGGCATTGCCACCTCATTGAATACACATGTATAAACTCCAGTAAATCATGTAACTATCACTCAGCCAAAGTGTGGAAGTTCACTGTCTTGTGTCTGATATCAAGACATGCTGCCTGATGCAGATGCTCATGGCTGTGATCCTGCTTGTGTGGTGGGTAGACATGCAGCTGTGTGTCTGAGAAGTAGTGTAGTCCCTGTGAGAGAAAAGAGGCCAAAGAAATCAGTAGCTGGACCAACACGTACAGCTCTGGTCTTGTTCTTTTCTGTGTCTGTGACTCTGGGGAAGCAGAACAGTGTGTAGTGAATTAAATTCAATTTCCAGTACCTGAAGGGGGCCTACAGAAAAGCTGGAGAGGGACTTTTTACAAGGGCATGTAGGGATAGAATGAGGGGTAATGGTTTTAAACTGAAAGAGGAGAGAGTTAGGTCAGATATTAGGAAGAAATTCTTCCCTGTGAGGGTGGTGAGACACTGGCCCAGGTTGCCCAGAGAAGCTGTGGCTGCCCCCTCCCTGGCAGTGTTCAAGGCCAGGCTGGATGGGGCTGTGAGCAACCTGGTCTAGTGGAAGGTGTCCCTGCCCATGGCAGGGGGGTTGGAACTAGATGATCTTTGAGGTCTCTTCCAACCCAAACCATTCTGTGAAATGTTCTGGTGAATGGATTAAATGTACTGGATTCACTGCTGCCTGGATAAGACCTAGCTGAGAGGAGAAACTCACATAAACATTTGTATTCAGTGTAGAAGCTGAGATGTGTGGGCCGTATTTTCTTTATAACCCTTCCCAACTCAGAGTAGGAGTTAGCTTTCTCTTGTCTACTAAAATGGCTTCTAGGGAAGCAGTGCTTCAGCCAGGGACTTCTCCTTAGCTGCTTCCCTTGACCCTGGGGTGAGGGGTTAGGAGCAGAGATAAAAATAGCATAGCTTCAAAATTGTCTGAATGATTGGCTAAACCAGCTGCTGAGTGCTGAAATATGCAGCACGTGCAGGATCTGGCCCTCAGAGATTTGAGTATCTGAAACACTGAAACAGCTCATTTGTTTTGCCTTTTTCTATCTTCTTAATGTGAGCACCTATGCTCAGTTCTTTTGTTCATATTTTTTTCTATTTCCTGTTTGAATTTTATCAATACTTTTGATGTCTCAGTTGTATCTACAAATACAAATTCCATTATTTTATTATGCTTATAACAAAGCAAGTTTAATTTTGTTAAAAGAATATATATTTTTAAAGTTTTTTGGCTAAACAACCTATGAGAATGAAAGGAGACAAAGTCCATGTTAATATTTCAAGCTAGTTATTACGTTTTTTAATATTTCCCTCTCTTTCTATTTAAATTTTCTGTAGTATGCAAATATCTGTCTTCTTGCTTTCAATTAATGTTAATATTTTGTAGTTGGAACTAAAATCCCAAACTAAATGTGTTGTGGGGACATTTTCATTAAGTAGTAAATGGAAAACATCTATTATTACAGGTATTTAATATGAAACCACTCCAAATAATAATTCCTTCACGAGAGGATCCAGACAGTCCAATTATTGACTTGGATCTTCATCTTCCGCTGCTGTGTTTCAAGCCAGAGCAGGTGCTGCAGGTAAAACTAACTGGTACTTTAAAATGCATTAAAGATTGACAGTACTGGTAATATGTAGTTTAAAAAAAAATGAAGATGCTTAGTTACCTAAAAAACCATTATAAGCCCAGGAATTCAGAATAGTGTTAGTTCTGCATATTAGAGATATGTCACAATAAAATGTACTTCTTATTAAGATATTTTGTTATTTATAGACCAGATTAGAATAAGGCATATTGGATTTCTTTCTCCTGTGGTTTAGCAATAGGTGCTAAATTTCTTAAGCATATATTTTAAAATATAAATGCCCAAGCTGATTGACAGATTTTATTTTGAATTCTCATAAAATGCATTTTCACATGATTCGTAAGAATCCTTTTCATGTGTAAGAGAGGGACCTGTGGGATGGATTGGTAACAGTTGGCATTCTCATATAAATAAACTGGAAAGTGTAGAAAGACAATAAAATACCAAAAGCAAACAGGTTTGGTAAATAGCAAAGAATATTTGCTTTGGTAGCTTCATAGAATCTTACAATAATTTTGTTTTGGAGCATCCTTTGTAGGCTTCCTGATCCAGCTCCCTGCTCAAAGGCCACCTGTGAAGTTAAATTAGGTTTCTCAAGGTCATCAGTATTATTGGTGCCACTTGCTCTAAAAAGAACATGTTGGAGGCCTCTTTCCAGGGATGCTTGTACACCTCCTCAGTGCTGAAAGCAGACAACACTGGCTTATTTTTTTTGGATATGCCCATTCTTCCAGCCACGTGGGCTTCTGCCCGCATGTGCACATTGTGAATAAAACTTCCAACTGAAACGGTGTAGTCTAGTCTGTTCTAAATCCTAAATGGTCCTTTGCAACTGGTGCATCTTGAGCATTGAGTTTGTGTGTTAGCACCTCTGTGAGATGTTCCACATGTGCCATTAGTCTTCTTGGCTTGAGTTAACTTGAGGCATCTGAGTTTGGTGCTTAGATGCCATTGGGTCCCTCTCTATCAGCAGAAAGGAGGGGACATCTCCAGATAGCTTCCTGAATTGCTCGTGAGAGCACTGCTCTCCAGTGGCACTATGAGGAATGTGCCTAGCTAGAGCCTGGAATAGATGTTTAGCTGAGATGTTTAAAATCTAGATAGTCTTTGTGTTCTTCATCAAAGACAGCCGTGCTTATATTCTTCATCTGGGTACTTTTTACAGGCATTTTACAGTCTAATATTGTGAAAGAAAGGCGATGGGTCTTCTCAGGAATTCCAGCTAAGTCCTGGCCTCGTTGACATTGGTGGCAAAACTTATGTTAATTCAATTTATAAATATGTAAGGTAGCTATCAGAAAACAGAACTTGTGAGGCAGTTTCACAAGCAGACGAAGTATTTGCACATATCTTGTATGTTGTAGATATCACTCTTCATAAACACTTAGCATTTTGTTTTTTCCAGGTCATGACGTGTATTTTGACTGAGCAGAGAATAGTTTTCTTCTCTTCTGATTGGGCTCTGCTGACACTCGTTGCTGAATGCTTTATGTTGTACCTCCATCCTCTTCAGTGGCAGCACACTTTTGTGCCTATTCTGTCTCGTCATATGCTGGATTTTGTAATGGCCCCAACGTCTTTTCTCATGGGATGTCATATTGATCATTTTGAAGAAGTTAGCAAGGTATGTTTTAGACAGTTACCACTCTTGCTGTTCACTTTCAGTGCATTTCTCACCGTGCTCCTTTCAGATGCATCTAGGAACTTGCTTTTGTTATTTAGGTGGGTGAGAAGTGAGGAAATTAAAAGTAATGGAGCCATACTGATGTGTCTGCTGGCTTATTGGAAAAAGCTTATTGTTGTATCCTCTACTTTTCTTTTCTTTGCAGGATAATATGATTTTTGTGAGTTCAGTTTTCATTTGGGGAAAAATTCTACTTACAGGTCATTTGTATCATATAAATAATTTCCCTTCAGATCACTGAGGTTATTTTTTGCTCAGAGAATTGTGTGGGATGAATTAGGTGCCTTTTCCAGGCATCTAGGTTAAGAATTGAGCATGTACTTGAAAATACTCTTAATGATGCTGCTGTTCTCCATGGTGGAGTTAAGTATTTAATAAAATAAGAAAAAAAAAGAAATGTAAAGAATATAATATCACAGTTTTTCTGGGGTTTTTTGTCTTTTTTTTCCCCATAATCTTATTTAACTAAGCCTCTTTCAATGGGTAACATTAATCTTGGTTACCCAAAAAGATTTAAATAAAATTCAGCTTCATAGGACAGGGCTAATGTGAATATACTTTTTTGCAGGTATTGCATAGGTTTTCTGTGAGTGTTTGAAACCAAACACAGAAAAATTGTGTAAGTTTATATTAGATTAATCCATTGGATCATAAGACAAAGTGAAACTGGTCCATCCAGTCAAGCCCAAATGAGCAAAGAATTAAGTTAAGATGAAGTAGGTAATTTTTTATTATTTTTTTTAAAGTTAGCGGTAAGATGATGTCACTATCAGAAATAGTACAGATTAGAAAACACACTTTGCTATAATTTGAAAGATTTTGTGTTTGTTTATATATGTTGTTACAGTCTGGTCTTTAAAGTTATTAAAATTGCAAACTGAGAGATCAGCATGGACTTCACTTCCATGTGACGTTTTGTCTGTTAGCATGTGTTTCTGTGTTTGAGACTCTAATATATAAACACTCCCTCTCCCAGTCAACCCACAGGGTAAGTACAGGAGTAAATGCTGTAAATTAGCTTTTAGGGAGCTTCTTTCTGTACATATATATGATTTTGTACATATCTTCATATGTATACATTTTCAAGGATAAGCTTAGAGATCCAGTGTTAATTGAACAGTGTATGAAGAGCATATTAAGTTACCAAATGTTTGTGTACAGAGATTAATATCTATTAATTTAATGACATTTATTTTTCTTGAAAGTAATTGTTTAGTTATCCATATGATCTTCTAGTTGGGAGGGAAAAAAGTCGTCTTCTGGTTTATCTTCTTGCTGAAATAATCCATTGCCTGAGGACTATATAAGAAGAAGTAAATATTTTTACACTATATTTACAGTCATTCTATTTTCTTTTGTTAAAAGGAAACTGAAGACTTAATTCTAATTAATATTGATAATGGAGATATTACACATTCAAAAATGGCTGAAGAGGAACCTGAAATTCCAGATGTCCCAGCACAAGCAGCAGAAACTTTCATAAAAAGGTGAAAAGATGTTGAAGTTGTGTTTATCATAGTGCATAAATCATGCTTGACCCTCTTTCTAAGTTTTTTTTTTTTATTTATTATTGTATTATTTCATTCATATAAAAAACACTGTATTTATAAAGGCAAATTGAAAATTTCAATTAAATAATATGCAGGTAACTTTAAGCAGTCATAATCATATTTTGCACCACCTGGAATGCCTGTTTCTTTTTTATTACTGATACTGATTTTTCTTTGAACTTTACTGTCCTCTACACAGAAGACTGGGTGGACTGTGATTTACATGTACTAGTGGGACTTCCAGGAATCTTGTTAGCTTGTCAACACTTGCAAATCAATCTTGCACTTTCTCTGGCTTTAAGATGCTTGAGGCCTAAATGACTTTTCTTAAAAGGTATAAAAAAAATTGTTAGCGTTAGGTTGTAACTCGGTAATTTTCCTCTCTGTGTAGAGTGGAGAGTCTTCAGCTGCATTATGATCTAGAGCTCTGCCATCTCCGAGCCAGCACGGATCTCGGTGAACTCCAAATGCGTAGAAGGGCTTGGCAACAGAAACTGAATATGGAAGTTCAGCAAATGACTTTGCAGTTAATTGTTAATATCTTCAGGTGAGCAGATATAGTATTTTTTATTATAAGAGCATACGGTACTGGTTAAGACGCTTCCACTGTCACTGAAAATATTCTTATTTAGTCTTACTTTATAGATATTTTGTAAATCTCTTGAGTTTTGTGAGGGAATACGAAAAGGAGGTCCTGCTAGCCTGCTGGAATACACATAATTAATATATTTGGGTGCATATACATTGCTAGGACATCTTAGATAAAGCTGTTCTAATTTTGAACTTGTCTGTCTTTTGTATGAAGATCCAGGAAGAGAAGTGCAGTCCTCATGTTTCGTAATTAGGAAAAGCCGAAGGCCCAGCAGGGATATCAAGTTGTAACTGGACGCAGTCTCGGTCACTCTTGTTAGAGGAAAATTAATTCAAACCAGGACAGGGTAGAAGAGCTGAAAGCAGGATCGGGAGTTCAGAAGACCTGGGTGTGTTTTGGCTAACTGAACAAATGCTGAGAATGGATGAGATGTGGAGGGTGCAACCTCATCAGAATGAAGGAGGGAGAGGAGCTGTTTAGGCTTAAGGACACAGTGTTGGCACAAGAAATGCTGGGTATTGGGTGTGGTTGGGACTGACATTTTAATAATGGTGTGGAGTAGGTTTGTTTGTTTTTTTTTCTTTAGAAAATGTCCAGCTGTGCTAATTTTCCTTGTCCTTAATCTAACGTAGTGTGCTGATACCCACAATTGCTTTATCTTATCAGTCTGGGTACTGGTTGTAAATCCTGCTATTATTTGCTTGTATTTGGGGAGGGAATGGCAGTGTGGTAGGTGATTCGTACAAAAAAGTGCATAAAATGGATGGCTGGTTTGCATATGCTTCATTTCTTTTTACGTAGATACTAACACACACAACCATGAAAATGAAACTGCCTGCCTGGTATTTCTAAGGAATCTATATGGACAGAGGTCTGCAAATAGCTGTGCAGATATCCCTCCCCAGCTATTTCTTGCTGCCTCTTGGTGGAGATGGTGCTCGCTTTGGATCAGCTACCAAATTGCTCACAAGAATGCTCCCTAACACTTTCAGTCAGAAGGTGCTGGGTTAATTTATGTAGCCCAAATACCAGGTCTCTGTTACCCTGCTCGCTTTTGTTGGCTTGGCTTAGGGAGTGTTCATACAAGTGGCTGTGCCCTCCAGGGGACAAGAGCTGCTGGGTATGGAGGATAGAACAGACTTTACACCAGCACAGCTGGATGTGGAAAATGAAATGCATTTACAACCTGATGTGCTACCACTGTGGGATTTGGTGGATTTCGGTGTTTGGCAACAATATGTTCCAGATAAAGATGAGGAGAAATGCATTTTGCTGTTGACAGCTTGAGCTCTTTAACGCACTAAACCTTGGCTACGAAAAATGAACAGATGCTTTGCTCTCTAAGAGATATATGTTTTGCAAAGGGGTTGATTCTTTTCTTCTTTTCTTCCTCCTTTCCTTCAAACTTTCTTTCTTTGTTCTTTTTTTCAGCCTTGTTTCTTCTGTCTTCTCATGCTCTATCTACCAGCGTCCAGGAGTGAAGGAAAGTAACTCTCTGATGCAATTGTGCTGCCAGCTGCTACTGTCTTCAGTGAAGCACTGTAGTATTTGTGTGTGCATGGAGGTTCCATGTTTAAAGCAAACAGTACTAAATTATGTAGAATTATACAGAACTGCATACTTTTACTATCTTTTTTTCTGAATCCATATGGCTTGATAAACTGTTAATGGGCTTTTATCGTTGCTCTATGAAAGACAAGTGATGTATAGAGCTTCTGTCAGGTTTATGCATGGGTATGAAATTCCCTTTTTTGTGCTTACATTCACATTTTAGCTCACCAAATTATTTTCTTCGTTCACATGTTTTAATGGGAATTTCTTATTCCTCAATACCCAGTGTAAGCAGATGAAATAAGACGTAATAATAAAAGGAGCTCTGATTTTAGCCACTTGCACATATCTAGCTTAAATAACTACCATTTCTTACTCACAGACTTCAGAGAACAGCCTTTTTCTGAATAACTCCTACTTTCTGCTCCTGAAACAACTTGTTCTGGCTCACCTTCAGGGCACAGAAGTTACTACTGACGTCTGGTTTTCCAGAGACAGTACAGGGCCTCTGCTGCCTGCTGTCATCATGCATATACTAAAATACGCATCGGTTCTTTATCTTGTTTTCTCTTTTAACTCAATAGTTCTGTCTCTTTAGTTTAACACAATTTCCAGTTATTGCTGGCTTTATGAGCAGAGTTTGAGAGTGCAGCAAAAATGATATAATCTATAATATTTCACGTGCATGTTACAGATGCGACGTAACGGGACAGCGTGAGGTCAGATCACATCTTTCAAATTGCCTGTGCAGATAGGTACACTTGTCCTTTTAGTGCTTCAGATGGGTTGTATGTGATTCAGGAGCTGTGTAGGTAAATGTAATGCCAGGATTGGAGCCTATGTCATGACTTAAATATATAGATTCTCTTCTGTGGGTTACTAAAATTGATCCCATAGACTTTTAAGTGAATTTGCTGATTTGAAATGGCAGTGCCTGTCTTACTTAGAGTTTGCATTCTTTTTCTGTGATCAGTAACTCAGACTTGTTCATTAAAACTGAGTTTCCTTCTGACACTGCAGCATATTTCTGTTTTGCCTTCTGATGCTGCAGCGTATTTCTAGTAGTACCAGTGGGCTGCTGCTACTGCAAAAGTGCAGCTTGCTTACAAATTTCCAAGTGTATTTATCTATTTATTTATTTTTGTCTCCAGGGAGGTAAAAGACCATCTAAATTATGAACACAGAGTGTTTAACAGTGAAGAGTTTCTGAAAACAAGGGCAATCGGAGACCAGCCATTTTACAAAAAGGTAAATTCAGTGTTAAATATGTTGTGATTCTCTGTTATTAATCTGTATTTTAGGAGTAAAGCCAAAAACTAATAGAATGGTCACAGTTTGGCCTGTGTGGTGTTGTTGAACCACCAACTTTCACAGAATGCTTTACCAAATTTACTTTATTTACTATAAACAGATAAAATAGTAGGCAGCATTTTGGAGAGCAAGGTACTATGTAATTCCAGAGCAAATTAAATGTAATTCCTTGGGGATGAGATTAACCTATGGCAGATGGTCAGTAAAGCTGCATCTAAACTGTATTTTAAGCACAGGCACCTGCCCAAACTGTTTGGACCGAAGCCCATACGTAGACATGAGTTTTCAGCAAGCCTGTAAGCACAGCAGAAGGGAGCTCAGGTGACACAAATCGAAGTACCTGCTTTATCTACAGCCTGAGCAATAGGGCATGAAGCTGACGACGGCTGCTTGGCTCCAGGCCACGACCCTGTTTCCCACAATGTGTCGCAGCGAACGCACGCTGCTGACTCTGAGCACGTGAGTGACTGCTGTCCTTGGGGCCTGCAGTGTGAAAGGACATAGGCTGATTTAGCTTACGTGTACTTTACCAGGTAGTATAACTGTAGCTTACTTTTATGTGCTGGTGAAACCCGTGAAGTAATACTCAAATAGCACATAGCCTCGGGCCAGGCCTAATAGTGCCAGAGGCTCAAGGACAGCCTGAAATCCCCACTTAGTTTTCCTCAGCCCTCCTGCTAACTCAGCTTATTAGATACTTATCTGAGTTTGAAACCCTGTAGAGGTGTGGAGTTTTTCCGTACAAACCCTGAGTCCTTTTTGCACCTGCCCTGATCAGCTTGATCCTTCCATTAGCGTTAGCTTGATCTGCTGAAGCTCCAAAATGACCCAGTTTTCACCCAGTGTATGCAGTGAACCAGATTTTTGTGAAGAATACAGTCTGTTTTCCTCTGGAGTGCAGACAGCACTGGTGTCTGAGTCTGCCTTTTGTGTAATGGTTTTGTATATCTTAAGGAAATGGGGTGGGTTTAATTTCCTCATCTTGGTCATCAGGCTGTAGGATTTAGAGGTTCTCCACGCCTTTGATGTAGGTCTGTCACTGACCATCAAAGGCTGGAGATCCTTTGGGTGAGAAGGAAGGAGAAAGGAAGGGGGAACAGAAGGAAGGGAGCAGGGAGAGAAAGAGAGATGAAGAATACGCAGGTTCCTGTGAGAGTATCTTGCAGTGTTAGGGTACTTTGCCCACAAGTGGGAAGGCTGAGAGTTTAATCCTTGCTATTTAACATTAAACTGTTTGCACCTGATTAAATCAATATTTGCCTTCAAAGAATGAAACTGAACTGTTGTGCATGTGAGAAACAGAATTTACATGTTTTGAGAGTTTGTGTCTAGCCACATAGAGTGTTCTGTGAGAATTCGGTCTTGACAACAGCAAGCCAAAATCCAGAGTTATAAACTCTTGTGATTTTTTTTTTTAAGTGTCATGATTATTACTCAAATAAAAAGATTACTTTAGTTAAATGAAAAAATAATTGTTTAGAAGGCTGTTACCATAAACTGGGAGTGTCTGTGGTCAATACCTGATTTCTGAAGGGATGCAAGACATCTTTCTCAGCTTCTTGCACCCTTTGGTGCAATTTACTTAGTAGTTTTTAACAGATTCTTTATGAAGAAGCTTCTTATTCTAACCAACTGTAAGACATGTTGTGCTGTTATTTAAGCTTCTCCAAAGTAAAATACTATTGACTTGTGTCATCACTTCCTGTGGTGATACTACAGGCTTGTTTAACAGACCTGTGGGTCAAAGCAAAGGTTTAACAAGGAATGTAAGAAAGTGCATCTGCCATTTTACATTTGCTTTTAATTATGTTCCATGGGTGCATGTGAAAGTTACAGGGGTTTCCTTTGCCACTAGACTTTGGCAGTTGGCTCCCTGGAGTAGCTGTTTTCACAGAATCACAGAATCAGTCAGGTTGGAAGAGACCTCAGGGATCATCGAGTCCAACCATTGCCCTGACACCACCCTGTCAACTAGACCATGGCACTAAGTGCCATGTCCAGTCTTTTCTTAAACACCTCCAGAGATGGTGACTCCACCACCTCCCTGGGCAGCCCCTTCCAATGTCTAATAACCCTTTCTGAAAAGAAATTCTTCCTAATGTCCAACCTGAACCTCCCCTGGCAAAGCTTGAGGCTGTGTCCTCTTGTCCTATCGCTAGTTGCCCAGGAGAAGAGGCCAACTCCCACTCCACTACAACCTCCCTTCAGGTAGTTGTAGACTGCACTAAGGTCACCTCTGAGCCTCCTCTTCTCCAGGCTAAACAACCCGAGCTCCCTCAGCCGTTCCTCGTAGGTCAGAGCCTCCAGACCCTTCACCAGCTTGGTCGCCCTCCTCTGGACTCGCTCCAACACCTCAACATCTTTCTTGAAGTGCGGGGCCCAGAACTGAACACAGTACTCAAGGTGCGGCCTCACCAGTGCTGAGTAGAGAGGGACAGTTTTACATCTGGCAAAAAAATCTCTTCATTAACATGAACAGGCTGTGGTTGATAACACCTTTTTGGTTTACTGTTGTGTTTCCTACTTCAAACATATGATAAGAAAAATTTCAGAAAATCTGTTTAAAGGAGATGTCGGTGTGTGAAGGAAATGATCAGAGAAGTATCTCATTTTACTTAAGTGGTGGTTGCCAAACTTGGCAGAATATCTGACAATTCGAACGTAACAAACTGATGAATCCTAAATAGGAGATAATGTTTGTTGGACAAAGCTTGCAACACTAGCAAACGTTCTTAAAAACAAAGAAAAAGAAAACATTAAAAATAATCGATTAATAAATCATGAGGAGAGAAATTAGTCGGAAATGTTCTGACCAGGGTTTCAAATGAATAGAAATAATTAAAATATTTTCAGTATCAGTTTCTAATGCTATAAATGAAATAGTGGCAATTTTATGAACTGAAATTTAAAATTCATTTCAAATTCAGATGTGCACATTAGAGAAGAGCTTTGAGCAGCTAACTCAAATACTAATTAACATATTGTCAGGTTTGCTTTCAAGTGAATCTTGGAAGATAACACAATATGGAGTAGTTACTAGAGGTGTCTAGAATTATAGTAAGAGAAGTCCAAAAACCATTAGGGAGGTCTCTTTCAGTTCCTGCAGTGTGTCATCTCCTGTACACACAATTGCCAACAAAACATGCCATCTACTGGAGAAATACTTAACAGCAGAAATCTTACTGCTCTGGTAGATGCCATTCGTTGCAAACAGCTTGATAAGAGGCATCTTGAATAAGAATGACCTGTTTGTTGGTGAAATGTTTCCATTAATTTCAGAGTACCTAGATTACTTATGAATCTTACTCATTTGCTTTTTAAAAACATCGTAGAAATACGCTGATGTCTGATCAGTGGGTTTTTTGCGTTGGTTTGTTTTTTTGTCCTGTGATTAACTCCAAGACTAACAAGGGTACTTGCAGGCAAGCCTCTGGGATATACCATTAATCAAAGTAATTTTGCAGAGTTACATTCAAAGACACAACTGTCATCCTGTTAGTAAGTTTGTGAAGGCTGGAGGTTGTATAAAGACAGGATTCCTGGTTATAACAATATTGTCACCCGATGAAGTTTGCATTTGATTTTCTGAAGGGATTAATTTTCTGAATTGTTTATTTAAAACAGTGCTAAGAGTCCTCTGCTAGGACTAACATTTATATAATATATGTTATATTGCCTCAAATCCTACCTTTTATCTCGTTTTAATTTGCAATGGTGGGAGATGGTAGCTTTGCACATTTTTTAATCCACACGTGCCACTTCTTATGGTGTACTCGAGCCTAAAAGTAGCGATTTGACTTTTTAGAAATTATTTCTGGATGACACCACAATAATCACCTTAATAGGGAACAATCTGGGGGGGATTACCAGGAGAAAAGCTGACTCATCTTTTTGGTTTGATGACATTATGTTAGAGTGCCACAAACTTCTTACTCCAAACCACAGACAATATTATCATCACTTAGCTATAGGCAGAAAATATGCTGTTAAACTTCAGTAGCAAAAACTCTCTATTTTGCTTAGTATTTCTCATTTTTGTTTGGTTTCATCTTTTGGAGGGCAGTCTGAGATGACTGTTTGCAACTAAGCAAATATCAAATATGGTTGACACCCCAGAAGTCTGTGCTGCCGTTCAGAGAGACCTGGACAGGCTGGAGAGTTGGGTGGGGAGAAATTTAATGAAATATAACAAGGGCAAGTGTAGAGTCCTGCATCTGGGCAAGAACAACCCCATATATGAGTACAAGTTGGGGACAGACCTGTTGGAGACCAGCGGAGAGGAAAGGGACCTGGGGGTCCTAGTGGACAGCAGGATGACCATGAGCCAGCAGTGTGCCCTTGTGGCCAAGAAGGCCCATGGCATCCTGGGGTGTAGTAGAAGGGGTGTGGTTAGCAGGTCAAGAGAGGTTCTCCTCCCCCTCTACTCTGCCCTGGTGAGGCCACATCTGGAATATTGTGTCCAGTTCTGGGCCCCTCAGTTCAAGAAGGACAGGGAACTGCTAGAGAGAGTCCAGCGCAGAGCCACGAAGATGATTAAGGGAGTGGAACATCTCCCTCATGAGGAGAGGCTGAGGGAGCTGGGTCTCTTTAGCTTAGAGAAGAGGAGACTGAGGGGTGACCTCATTAATGTTTATAAATATGTAAAGGGCAAGTGTCAAGAGGATGGAGCCAGGCTCTTCTCAGTGACATCCCTTGACAGGACAAGGGGCAATGTGTGCAAGCTGGAACACAGGAGGTTCCACATAAATATGAGGAAAAACTTCTTTACGGTGAGGGTGACCGAACACTGGAACAGGCTGCCCAGAGAGGTTGTGGAGTCTCCTTCTCTGGAGACATTCAAAACCCGCCTGGATGCATTCCTGTGTGACATGATCTAGGTAATCCTGCTCCGGCAGGGGGATTGGACTAGATGATCTTTCAAGGTCCCTTCCAATCCCTGACATTCTGTGATTCTGTGAAAGTACAAAAGGTGAATGGAAACAGAGTTAGTTCTTCTGTTGTTGAAGCTTTCAAATATTTATGGTTTTGTGATTGCTAAATTGGATGTTCTTTGCTTTGCATATGTAAAGATAACAAAAATGAGCAAAACATGCTAATAAAAATGTAATTTGTGAATGACCCACAGTTAACCTGTTTGTGTCTCACAGGTTTTAGAGACCTACATGTTTCACTCTTTTCTTAAAGCTCGTCTGAACAGAAAGATGGATGCTTTTGCTCGACTTGAGTTGAGTACCCAGTCTGAAGAGGACAGGTAAAGTTTTCTCCTTCCTTGTTCTGGTTTTGAATCTTCTGTTGATATCAGTGATAAAAGTCCTTTTGATTCTATTGGTATGAGATCAGGTCATCTATGAATAAGATTATGAATAATTGATAGGCCATTTTAGTAAGATTACTGTGAAGGGTGATATGAACATGTCCAGCCATGGCTGCTGAAATTATAAATTGATACTATAATTGTAATTTAATACTATTATACAAAAAAATAAAATCAAGTAGTAATTTAGTGTGTATGTATACTGAATTTTAGAACTAGTTATATTTTTTTTTTTATTTTTCTCAGATTAAACTTGATGTTTCATACCCCAAGACGACTGACTATGGAGAAAATGGCTTCTAAGCGACTTAATCCACAGAACATGATCAACAGGCGTATGGTAATCAGTATGCCTAATCTGCAAGATATCAAGCTGCCAGAGGGCCCTACTAGAAATTCCTCGCTTCGAAGAATAGAAACAGGCGTTGGTAAGGGAAGAATGTGTTGAACAAACACAGTGTGTTTTCTGTTGTCTTTATGGGTGACATCACTGAATAATTTTCACAGAAATGGTGTCAGATGCTGGAAAGAAATGGTGAGCTGGGTTGTTTTGAGCTGGGGTCTGTCTGTGCTGCTTCTTGCATGTTGAATCAGTCTGTAGCCTACTGTAAGTTTTGCTGTGCCGTAAAAGACTGAATGCTCACAGTGGAATGGATATTGTAGAATTGCTTCCTGAGTCAGTAACCGTGTTCAGTCCTTACTCACCTTATGTCCATTCTCCACTGCCTTTAACCATATCACTGTTTAACAAAGCAAGTCCTATAGAAACTGAGTGGTTTTTTTTTTTTCCTCCCTCTCCCAGAATTTATATTATCAGATGAGGGAATATTCTGATAGTAAGGACAATGGACATAGAAATATATTTGTGTCCCTAGCACGACCGTAATCTTGAATTTCATGCGATGTAATTGCTTGTTGCCGTGATGATGATTCTTTTCATTGTTTGTAGTGGTTGTGAAGATACTCACACTTTTACTTGCTGCTTATACTAATCAATGTACTCTTTTTTTTGTTTGTTTTTAGCTGTGAAAATGCCCTCCAAATCAGTCAGTACGTTCAAAATCCCAGAAATTCACTTTCCTCTGATGTTCCAGTGTGTTCACTCCTACTACACAGACTTCTTCAACCATCTCAGCAAAGCTATAAATACCTTACCACCTGATAACTCAGCATTGCTGGCAAGGTATTACTACCTCCGGGGACTTATTAGCTTGATGCAAGGGAAATTACTAAATGCACTTTCTGACTTTCAGAACCTAGATAAAACAGACTTAAGAATTTTCCCTACTGATCTTGTAAGAAAAATAGTGGAAACCATGCCTCCTTCTGAGCGTTCTCAAGCAGACCGCAAACCTGAGCTGAAGAAGCTGATAAGTCGAGTGATGGAAAAACAAAGAGAAGTTATGAAAACAGATGACCATGTAAAAAATTTTGAGTTGCCAAAAACACACATGCAACTGGATGATTTTGTGAAGCGAATCCAGGAATCTGGGATTGTCAAAGATATAGACACTATACATCGGTTATTTGATGCCCTAACAGTAGGTGAGTATAAGATACATTTTTCATGACCATCTACATTGGTGCAATGACAATTGCAAACTTCTTTTTGTGAACCAAGGTAAAATTTTTATCTTCAATTGTTTTTAATTATTATTCGGCATTTTCTAGGCCTCTAAAATCTTACAATATGTGAGCTTTATGGACAATTTTATTTAAGTAGGATAATTATTGAGAATAGATTTAATGTATACAAGAATGTCTATACTTGCATCCACAATAAAGACAAGGAATCTGCTTACATTTGGGCACACAATTTACAATTTTTCAGGTTGTGTGGGTGAGGTAGTTTTGTGATCTGATCATGTGCAGTTCTGCTTTGGCTTAGATTGTGAGTAAAGTGAATACAAGACTGTCCTAGCTGCTAATGAAAAATACCTCTGTGCTGTAAAACCACTAGGTAACATGGCAGGGTGGCAGTCTGTTAAAAATAAAGTAACACAATCCAGAATTCAAGTAGCTACAGTTAAATTCCTCTTGGATGGTCATCATAGCAAAAGGAGAGGTTATGTTTATGTTTGAGAGAACTTTCTTCTCTCCTGAATGAGATCTGAATCTTGTAATTGATTTCTAAAAATATAGTTTGAGGGTACTTTTATAAAATGCTATTCAATTCTCTTTCTGTGCCTAGTTACTCTGGTAACTGTTCTATTTTGTGGCCACAAAGGATTGGTCAAAATAGCAAGACTATAGCAAGACTTTCTGAAGCCAAAGGTAGCACACATCTTGCAAGAATTTGTGTGTGTTTGAGAGTCTGCTGTCCAAACACTTGAATTCTTAGAATAATTAATTATTTAGAATACCTATTGCTGAAGTCTTTAACTGTTATAACTTTAGCTTTTATCCCAGGGTGGTAAGTATGTGATATAGTAGCATTCAACAGAGTAAAGAACTGGAAAGTCACAATGAAAAGTATTCAGTTCAGTAGGGAAGTACAAATCTTCCCCACTGGCTGACTGGATTTTTGGCATGAATTTAAAAAAGCAAGACTGGCACAGTGTTTGCTCCCTCCCTCCACAGAGCAGGGTGGAAGGAAGGATGCCAGATGCATGGGACCTATGGCCTAGGCTAACAGCAGAGGAATCTTTCTACCTCAAGAGAAGAATTTTGTCTCTTAGCTGTTTTCCAGGCCTGTTTTTTTTGTAGTTTTTGCACCTTGCTTACCCATTATGCTGTTAGGGGCACAATTAGAAAGATAGCCTTAAAAGATACTAAATTCCTGTGCAAATCTGTATAATTGTTTCTCATAGTAAAAAAAATTTAAAAATTTTTTAGGACATCAGAAGCAAATCGATCCTGAAACATTCAGAGATTTCTACAACTACTGGAAAGAAACTGAAGCAGAAGCTCAAGAGGTGAATCTGCCACCAACAGTAATAGAGCATTTAGATAAAAATGAATGTGTCTACAAGTTGTCTTGCTCAGTTAAAACTAACTATGGTGTAGGAAAAATAGCTCTGACCCAGAAGCGCTTGTTCCTTTTGACTGAAGGAGGACATCCTGGCTACGTCCAGATTGCTGCTTTCAGGGATATAGAGGTGAGCACCAAGTAACTTCTTGTTCTCTTGCATGCTTCTGGATATGGGACGTGTTCCATTCTGCTAAGAGATCTGTCTCTCAACTTAGAGTTTCAGTAAGGAGTGTAGGAAACACCTCTGAAGTCAGTAACTTATGAATGATTAGATAAAATTCTGGGTCTTTGGACTAAGAATTTCAGAGCTGATGTAGTACGGTTTGCTAGGTGCTAGGATAGAATAAAAATCTAGAGGTCATAACCTCTAGCTGTAAGAAAGGTGCAAAGCACAGCACATGGGATATCGAGCTAGAGAAGTTTACTAACATGAGCATTAAGTGTGCTTATTTGGCTGTGGTGTCAGCGAACCAGCTTGTACCCACTGTGTAGTGAAGTCTGTATGATATTGTTTGAAACGTACATTTTCATAAAACCATCTCTGCTTAACGTGTGGACAACTGAAATCATTAGCTTAGTTATACACAGAGAAAGTTGCCCTGTAGGATGAGTCCTGCACCTTATCTGTGACTGCATGCTGCATCTTCCTTCCTTTCTTTGTTTCCCTCCATTTCCAGGATGTTAAGAGCACGACTGTAGCTTTCCTTCTTTTGAGAATACCTACTCTGAGGATTAAAACATTATCTAAAAAAGAAGTCTTTGAAGCTAACCTGAAAACTGAGTGTGATCTCTGGCACCTTATAGTGAAAGAAATGTGGGCTGGAAAGAAAATGGCGGATGATCACAAGGTATAAATATGGGAATTTCTAACCAAATAAGTGTGAAGTGTGTGTTTTCTGTCTCTGTTCTAAATAATTCATGCATCAGTTTCTAGGTTTCAGCAAACAACAGCTAAGTAATAAACTTTTGGTTTTGCTGATGCTTCTAAATATAATACTTCTGGAATAATACAACAAAGAAAGAAGAGATTAGATTTAAAAATATAGGATTTTTTTCTCATCTGTTGGCATTAAACTTTTAATTTATTCATTAGTTCTGTGAAATAGTTTCTTAAGTTCACAACATGTGAGAATAGTGATCCTAACTAAAAGAAGATTTTCCCCACCTTGCTTCAAAATATAATGCATAGAAGGATTTTTGCCGTGCTCGAACCCTGGTGGCTACAGATCCTTTCAATGAATAGAGCAAGATGTGTTCTTCTGCCACAGAAACCTTGTGAGAAATGATGATACAAGCAGGGCTTCCAGTTAAACCAATAATTCTTCATTACTGCTGAATTTAATAGTGAAAATGTAGCTTGGTGCTTCTTCAGGAAGGATTTTAATCATTTTAGCCAAGATGAAGCATAATGTGTACTTCCCTTCTGTGAAGAGAGATCCAGCCTGAAAATGGGTATCCATCCTGTGTCCGCTGTGTGTTTGCCATAATTGCCATTCATATGGGTTTGTTTGCACATCCTGTATCAAGATTGTGCCAGATCTGAAATACTTTTTTCAGTGTAATCAATTAATCACAGAATCACAGAATCAATCAGGTTGGAAGAGACCTCTGGGACCATTGAGTCCAACCATTGCCCTGACACCACCATGTTAACTAGACCATGGCACTAAGTGCCATGTCCAGTCTTTTCTTAAACACATCCAGAGATGGTGACTCCACCACCTTCCTGGGCTTCTGTCTCCCTGCTCCGTGACCTTGCTTGGGAGTGGAATGTGTGATGTGGGAGAGGGGTTTGACCACAAGTCGCATGAATTATGCTGCAGGGCAGCAACTGGCTAGTGCTTGTACTAAGCATGACATGTTGTGGTTGTTGAACATGGAGACTTGTAAGAATAATGAGCAATAGATAAACTACAGTAAGACTTTTGTCTTTAGGATCCTCAGTATATTCAGCAAGCACTGACAAATGTTCTTCTGATGGATGCTGTGGTTGGTGCCTTACAGTCCTCCAAAACCATATATGCAGCCTCCAAACTGTCTTACTTTGACAGGATGAAAAATGAAGGTCAGTCACATAGCAATGCTACAAAGCCTGCTGTTGTTGCTCTTTCTGTTTTGGCTCTTTCTGTTTATATTCTGGTTTTCAAACTGATTATCTGTAGAAATGTAAAAAGATGTTAGTCTGATTGCACTTTCACAGACGTAGTTTGTTAAATAGTATTAATAGAAAGCGTAGGGATTTTTTTTCTTTTCTGCTTCTGTGCATCAGAACCTTAGTCGTTGGCTGCTGTGTTTTTGTTTTGGTTGTTCAGACTGCTTGGGTGTTGTGTGCATGCTTCTGCTACTAGAATTCATACAAATGGTGTTGGGGCTTTCCTAGTCAGCTAAGGCTAGAGGGAAAGAAAAGTGAGAAATGTGAATAAATGGTGCAGAATTATGATTTCGTAAGAGTTATAGATCTGTTTCAGGCTGAAGTGTGCACTTCATGACCTTTTAAAAATCTATTTTAGTGCCTATGATGGTCCCCAAAACAACTTCAGAGACATTAAAGCACAAGATCAACCCCTCAGCTGGTGAGACATTTCCACAGGCAATAGATGTCTTGCTTTATACGCCAGGTAAGGTGATGTATTGCTTTCCTTATGTTAGCTCAGCTTTAATTAGCCTATAAAGCACGTTATCTCATAAGACCTGCTATTATGATTGCCTGGCTTTGTTCACATTCTGACACACTTAGGTTGTGTGTTGAATTCTAAAACAGAAAATAATTTAAAAAGAACAGTGTTATTGCATATTAAGATACTCCAAGGCATAGCTTTCACAGTCTTAATTTGTCTTCCTGTGTGTATGTGCCTTATAATAGACTTCAATTATATGTTAATGTGCCGATTTCCCATTAACACTTCTGCTTCATTTATTGAGCAGGGTGGATGAATGATGCTCCACCATTGATCAATATTCACTGTTATTTTTTAATTGTTTCAGTAGAGTCATATGGGGGTGTTTGGTTGAACCACAGTGCAAGGAATAGGGTACCGCCTCTTGAAATCCCAGCCAGACCTATATGCCTGTGGCTCTCACTCTGTAGTATGTGATCTAACGTACTATTCATCGCATGTACTTTTAACTCCACCCCTGAAGAAAGCTTTATCAATTTCCTTGTGAGCTTTTCTGTGACACTTGGCACATTTATATCTGACTAATTCAAAAAAGCATCAGAGGGAAAAAAAAAAAAAAAGAAAAAAGAAAAGTTAAGGACTGTGTGCAATGGGCATGAATTTAAGTAGCAGATATGTTAATTCTGGAAGTTCCTAACTCTTAACCTTACTAGTCTACTAGTCTTCTGATGTAAGTTCCTATGTAATTCGTAGTATTTAGGCAATTTGAGACAAAAAGGGAAATTTAGTGGAATTCCAAAGTTAAGAAGGGGGACAGGAGCAACGCTGGGTAGGTGGGTGGTGGTGGAGGGTTCGGTGGTGCTTTTCTTTCTTTATAGTGTGAGGCTTCTAAGAGGAGCTCTGATGGAGCAAATAGAATGAGTGGATTTATTAGTTGTATTTCATAGGGCTTAAAAGCCTTTCTGCAATCCCAGTTCACAGAATCACAGAATCACAGAATCACAGAATGTTAGGGATTGGAAGGGACCTCGAAAGATCATCTAGTCCAATCCCCCTGCCGGGGCAGGATTGCCTAGACCATATCACACAGGAACGCGTCCAGGCGGGTTTTGAATGTCTCCAGAGAAGGAGACTCCACAACCTCTCTGGGCAGCCTGTTCCAGTGTTCAGTCACCCTCACCATAAAGAAGTTTTTCCTCAAATTTAAGTGGAACCTCCTGTGTTCGCTAAGTGCTCAGTCGTCAATGAAAAAGATTATCTCTGCTCTGAATAACTTTGAAGTGTACGATTAAACCACCAGGTGAGCTCAACAAATAGATGACAATGAGCACAAATTCATTGTGGAAACTGTGTCATTTATTAACTGGTGATGTAAGTTCCAGAACACTGATGCATTTTGTTAGAAAGCTGCTCTGCCTAATAATGGTTTTCCCACACATCTCCAGAAGTGGTTTATTTTCTTTTACCTCTCTCATCTTCTCTGCTTCATTTCTAGGGCATCTTGACCCTTCAGAAAGACCTGGCAATGCTCATCCAAAACTATGGTGTGCTTTAAATGAGGGGAAAGTGGTGGTCTTTGATGCATCTACCTGGTCTATTCAACAACACTGTTTCAAAATGGGCCGCTCTAAACTGGTAAGACTGGCACACATATCACAGTTCCTGCTTTAGCTTGGTGGTTTTTTTGCTATAGCCTGTATGAGCCCAGACCACTGGATCTATTTAAGGAATGCTGTACTATCGTTTCTTGAAAGTTACAGAAAGGCACTTGAGTTGTTTGGGCTTCAGTTAACTTGGAGAAATGGAGATTTTTGAGAAAAATGGAAAGCAGAGAAAATGGATTTGTAACAAAACAAGTCATCTGGTGGGAAGTAATGGACTGGATATTGGAGGGAGCCTGCTGGCCTAATGGCATGGCTTCTTGGAGCTGGAAGGCAGGTTTGAAACAGTTGAGGAGAAAGAATAATGGAGAGAATCAATATAAAGAGAAGATGAGGCAAGCCCTAAGAATGGATGAAAAGTCACCTGTGCTGGAGAACTGGAAATTGGGGAAAGGTGTAAGGAAACCAGGTGGATGATATTGAAAGAGAGAGGGTGCTCTAAAGGAAGATGGCTCAACCAGCAGGCTAAAGAGAGTTGGCTTGTGAAAGACCACCTGGAAAAAATAACTCTCGATGAAAGGGGAAGCTGAACCAGAGCTGCAGACTGAGTGAAAAACACACAGTAGAGAGATACCGACCTATTCTAAAGAAGAGAAAAAGAAGAGGAGGAAAGTTTGAAACTGGTGGGACTCGGGAGGGAGAGAAATAAGGAGCTTCTGAGTGGGGGAAGAACGTTCCAGAGACAGTAGAGGAGGAGAAAGTATTTTCTTAGACACTACTTTTAACTGAAGCAGGAAGTATGTTTCTATCAGATGGTTAGGACAGCTTCCAATGCAGAAGAAAGAAATACGCCAACTTCTGTGGTTTCCCCTGATACTCTTTGTAACTTTTACTTTGCTTGGGCCAGGAAACACAGCTTTGAGTCGGTTACCAAGAGACATTATTAATCCTATTTACTGAAGGATAAACTCAGCAAAGAGGTCTGTCCTCTCTCATTATTTATAGAGTAGAGCAAAGGATAGAAGCAGAGTCTTGATCTCTTACTGCAATCACCAGAAAACTGTAACATCTTAATATAGCCTTTTTCCATTTACATTAAAGAGTTGGGGTTTTCTTTCTAGATTTTATTTAATCCTGCTTTTTCTCCCCAGACTTGTATGATAATGGTAGAACAGAGTCAAGTGTGGATCGGTTCTCAGGACTCCGTTATTTATATAATCAACACCCACAGTATGTCTTGTAATAAGCAACTAAATGATCATCGTTCTGATGTTACAGACATCATTGTGGAGAAGAAAA
The DNA here is from genome assembly GCF_013368605.1 of Nyctibius grandis. NCBI lineage: Eukaryota > Metazoa > Chordata > Aves > Nyctibiiformes > Nyctibiidae > Nyctibius > Nyctibius grandis. Next base: position 111,000,662 of record NC_090660.1, read on the forward strand.
ATGGAATGCCCAGGTATATTTAAATGTTTCCTTCTTAAAAATACATATACAAATAAATGTGAAGGACATCTGTACCACTGGAAGAGTCATGGACATGTGGAGAGTCTTCCTGTGGTTGAATAGAAAGCCATTTTATGGCCATGTAGCTAGAACAGTATTCACTAGCCTAGAGAATTTGGCCTGCAATGAGCAGAGGACTAGTTAAAGACCCAAATGATATAGTAGTGTGCTTTAATTATTTGACTGAAACAAAGGCAAAAAGTTAACTTGTGCTCAAGGAAAAGGAGCCCATATAGGAAACTAGTGACTGATTTTCCTAAATGTTGGAAAGAATTTATTGTTTTAAATGAGGGGGGCTTATCCTGCTAACAGAAACCTTCATTTAGCCCATTTTTGTAGCTCCCATATTGTATATGGTAAACTAAGAATTTCCTTTTTAAAGAAAGAGCATTATGTACTTTGGAACAAAGAGGATAAAGGAATGCTTTTTTGGACGAGGATGAGAGCAGCCAGGAATTGGCAGCATCCAGTGATGAATCAGTACAGATGCAGTTTAAAGACCACTTCATTTTGGCTTTGAGCACATTGTCGGCTAGATGTTTACAGCATGCTTCTGGATTTTTCCTGCCTGTTTGTGAAAGAAATAATACATTTATTGTTTTGTTCAGGCAAAATGCTTTTGATCTCTTGGTAGCACTGAGAGGAGTGTTGGCTGGAGGCCTTAACCTCCTGTCTTTCCATGGGGGTGGCAACTCCCAGGCCAGACCAGACATCAGCCATAGCTTTGCCAGTGTTGCAACAGGCGTAACTGGGTTTCAGGGAGAATTTGCTTAGATGTTGTTGGAACCTTCTGAAAAAGGTTTTCTCATCTGAAAACAACAGATGTTAGAGGTAAAAAAAAAAACCCAAAACAAAAACCCAAAGGGATAGTATAATTTGTTTTCTCAGGTGCAGTGGCAAAGGAAAACAGTTTTGAGATATTTGTCTGAACTTGAGAGAAAAAGAGAGAAAATCCAACAGGCAACAATGTTCAGGAGAATTACAGGGAAAGTTTTTGTTGTACTTAACTCCTCATGCGTGATGTAATGCCTGCTCTGGTTCACTTAGAGCTCTGAATTAGCCTGCAGTGTTTCCAATGATAGAGAGTTTGTAAAGTATAAGCTTAAGAACAAGAAGAAAAAAATCTGTACTAGAATACTTTTGTTCCACTAGGAGACATAAGCATCTTGAAAGGTGGATGCTTGGCTGCAACCAGAGCTGTTGGTTGCTTAAATGCACTTTCAGCTGCCTAGAGCCAGCTACCTAGAATATATTGAGGGAAGAAAAGAAGTTTAGATCCTTCCCTAGGCATGAGCACAGGATGGACGTACTCCTGTCTACTCAAGACTCTGGTCACTTTGTTTAAAAGAATTGAGCCAGTCTAATTGTTTCCTATTAAAATAATGACAGCATCTGGCCTTGAAGCTTTTTGGACTTCAGTCCATTTTCTGTTGGAAATCATTACTGTGCTTTACTCTTCCCGTCTCTGAAATGAAGAATGTTAATTTGGCTTACTGTAAAACTGGTTATTTTGCAAGTAAGTCTCTTCTGTGTATGCACTCTGTTCTGAACATAAATGTACACTATAGCGTTGTTGTTATTTTTTAATCTGTACCAACAGTGAAGCGTACTCAAGCAGTTTAGATGGAACAGTAATTGCTTGGAACATCAGCACTCTGAAAGTTAACCGTGTCTTTCAGCTGCCCTGCCAAAATCTCACTTCTATCAAGCTTCATAATGACCAACTGTGGTGCTGTAAGTTCATTCCTCAAATAATTAAAAAAAAAAATTACATTGTCACATAATAGACTGTTTTATTAGACGGAGCAATACATTAATCTCAAACTCAGACTTCATAGAATCATAGAATGGTTTGGGTTGGAAGGGACCTTAAAGATCATCTAGTTCCAACCCCCCTGCCACAGGCAGGGACACCTTTCCACTAGACCAGATTGCTCAAAGCCTCATCCAATCTGGCCTTGAACACTGCTAGGGAGGGGGCAGCCACAGCTTCTCTGGGCAACCTGGGACAGTGTTTCACCACTCTCACAGGAAAGAATTTCTTCCTAGTATCTAATCTAAATCTGCCCTCTCTCAGTTTAAAACTGTTCCCCCTCATCCCATCACTCCATGCCCTTGTAAAAAGCCCCTCTTCTGCTTTCCTGTAGGCCCCCTTCAGGTACTGGAAGGCTGTACCTGACTCACAGGTACATGATGTTCTTCTCCCATTCTCCACTTAGTCTGTTTAAGCAGCCTTCTGCAGCTAAGACCACCAAAACACTTTTAAACAGATGGCTTGCTTGGATCACTCCTGAAGGTATTGCCCCTGCTGCAGGATGTGACTTCTGGCTACACTGTATTTGTCTGACCTCCCCTGGCGATGCCTGTAGATTGGAATGGAAAACTTTGAGAAAGTCCTTTTAACGTCTAGAGGGGCAACAGCAGTTGCAAATGCTGCTTGGTATTTCAGCTAGACTTTACGCTATTGGTCTGACTTGGTAACCCTCAGAGCTGCATTTTGGCCCCTTCTAGACACGTCATCCCTTCTGTAGGAGTTTAGATGAATAAAGTAAAGCTTTGGGCTAGGGTAAAACATCATCTTGAAGTCATTTCATAAATGGTGACCTATTCAAGAATTTGGCACTGATTCTCAGTACTGCCATACATGAGAGCTTGGATCCAAACATGTCTTAACAGAACAGCAGCTAAAGCCTTGGGAAATTCCTGGTCCTGCTGTGGGCAGTAACTGCTGCCATTGCTGTGATGGGTAAGGATTCAGCCCTGTTAACTTTGCAGCACAGACACTTGGTCTAAGTTCTGTAGATGAAAATAAATGTGTACTTGAGAACCTACGTATGAGATGTCCTGATTTTAAGGAGTTTGTTTCCTCTCCTCTCATCAGTTTTGGACTCTAAATGAGCAGGTGTATGCACTGCAGAATAGCGACTAGCGTTTGGAGAAAGAACAGATCTAAAATACAGATTCTGGGGGAAAAAAAGGGAGAAGTACCTCAAAGATTTCACTGTTGATTGAGAAACAAGACAGTTGTTAGATGCATCCATTTTGTTTTGCCTTTTTTCTCCGTGGTTTATAGAGGTGGTGGAAATAAGCACTTCTGTTACTAACCATTTATCTTTAATATTGAAGGTACTGGAAGTTGCATCCTTGTAGTGTCTACTTCTGAATTTCGACTACTGCTGAAAATTGAACATCACCTGAGGGATGTGTGCTCCTATTTTCTCTGCTTCCAGCTCTTTCCTGAGGTATTGTATCTAAACTGTTCATAGAGTTTAAATGAAGCATGACTATGTGGCATTACAAGCCATAGTTATCGCAATACACTTCCTGTCAGCGATGCTCACGTTAAACGTATCTTTCTGTGTTTTAGAGAGGTGAAGTGTGGGCGTCCTATTCAGGAAGTAGTGACTTGTATATTTGGAACACCAAAGACTTTACAAGTACACCTCAGAAGATTCATCTTCATGATTGCTCTGAGATTACTTGTATGATAAGAGTTAAAAATCAGGTGAGAGACATTTGGACTTTTTTTACCTGTTGTGGAATTCTTTACTGAAGTTTTGTTTGTTTGCAGCTCTCATGGGCTGTCATGTCATAGCTTCCTTACTGGGGGTTTGCATATGTACTGGTTTGAAACATTTATTCCTCTTTGAAATTTGAGAAGTTAATGACTGCCCAACACCCCAACACAACTGGCTGTTAGAGTTATACCCCAAAATGCATGCCAAGCCTAAAGCCTCATCGGTAATTAAATGCATGATGACTTTTATTAGCCATTGACATTTTCAGGGAGCTGTAGAAACTGAAAGTTTAGGTCCCTTGGTACTTAATCTCAGGGCTCCCAAGACTAAGCCTTGGAAAAGGTTAATAGGCAAACAGTAAATGCCAATTAGCTGGCCTATTTTTGCAGATAACCTTTTTCTTGTTTAGTTACCACATTCCTAACTCAACAGAGACCCAAGGAGCCAACAGCTTCCTACCTTAGCATCTTGTGTCCCTGTCATTATTGCCCTCAGGCTGTGGACCTGCTCTTTCTGCATGGTATCAGTAGCTGTGCAAATGATGGTGGTTGTGATACCACATAGACAGGTTTAGGATTAATTTGCAAATGAATATCTAATATATATCTATTGGGAAAGCAACTTTCTGCATCTTTTTCTCAGATTTTCCCTTCTTCCTTCCTCACAAATGAATTTTTTCATGAAGTGCCTCATGAAGCTGGGAAGCTTTCTGTGTATTCAGCCCTTGGCTGGATTTGTGAACTAAAATGGAAAAATCTTTTGAGCTATCCTTCCCCAAAGTAGAGATGGATATATTTAACCCCTGCTCTAAGGGAGTGTCTTCATTTAGCCTGCTCCCAGGGCTAAACAATAGCAGTTTTTCTCTCACCCAATGTCCCTTCCCCAAATGAGGAAGGGAATTGGGAAGAGGAGGGAGACTTGTAGGTTGAAGTTAAACAGATTTAATGAAATGAAGAAATCAATATAAATGACAACACAGAACAGACAAAAGTATACTTATCTACAGATCACTGGCAAGTTGCTCCAGGATTCACAATAAAGAAGAGGGAGAAGCAAGGAGAGCAGAAAGAGCCCCACCTCTTCCCAGTAAACCCTCTCTTTTATAGTGAGCTTGATGTCAATGATCTAGAATACACCTGTGGGCCAGCCAGGGTCAGCTGCCCTGGATTTAACTGCTAAGGGCCTCGATCACCATGGCTGGCCACAAACTGAAACCAAATCCCAATGAAACCAGGACAGGGAGTTAGAGGATTGTTTGGAAACCCCAAAGTATTAAGCTCTCTTTTGTTCTACTGAAGAACTTTGTTCCTTCTCCAATTATTCCTCACTCAGCTCTGCCTTAACTACCATTTTAGTCCAACTGATTGACACAAAAGGAGCAACTGAAAAATATCCCTGTGTGATCCATCTCCTGAACCTGAGGGTTCAATGCACCATCTTTCAGCCTGCCAACAGCTCAGCAGCCTCTGTTGTCCAAGGGGGAGTCTGGAGCCTGTTGTAGCAGCTGAAGCACCCATAACTCCTCTTCTACATGGCATTACAGTTACTGAGGATGAACTTGCAGCCTGGTGGAGGCTAACAACATCGATAGGAGTGTCTGGCACAGGCTTGTTTTTAATGGCTTTAATTAAAAACAAGCCATTGTTTGTCTTTAAAAAACCTGAGACAGAACCAATTGCATAATGACTCTATCTGAAGGATGCTTTCTGGCTGGCAAGCATTGCTGATACACAACAGTGAGTACTTACCCTGTACAAAACTACACACGAGACCACAGCTGTTTTCTGCTGCACCCGACCAGGTACATCTGTCCCCATATTCTGTCTCTAGAGCGTGTGAACCTGGCCTGTATCTGCAGTCCATTCCCCTTGAGCTCCCTCAGTGTCCATCATTCCTGTTTAGGGGTACTAAAGTGTACACCTCTACCTCAGTCTTTTGTTATCTAGTTTGGACCCAATCTCTGTGGATCTGATTCCATTTTGAACTTCCTGATGCCAGTTTGCTGTAGCAGCAGTTCCCGAAGTTCACTGCCAGCCATGTGCAGGGAAGTACTTTCTTCTAACTGAAACTGAACTCTTACTGGTTTCCACATGTCACTTCTCTAATTGCGGGATGTGTTGAACGATGGTTCTACATTCTGCTTATCTGCACTTCTTACAAAATCACAGTGATTTTGTAAACCTTACTGTGATCCCTCCTGAGCTGCCTTCTCTCCAGCCTGAATTTTTCCGTCTTTACTCATACTTTTTACTTTTAGTTACTCTTCCCTGGTTCTTCTTTGTCCTTGCAGTGCAGAGAGCAGAGCTATGCACAGCACTCAACATATGGGCATGCTGTGGTTTATACAGTGGCAAAGTGACACCACCTCTCTTACCCCCTGCACTGGGTCTGTGGAAACAAAGGCAAGCTGAGGCGCTGAGGCGAGCAGCTCCAGTGCTGGCATGATCAGCAGCTCAGCACGGTGCATGGGGGTTTCCTGAATGGGGGGGAACCTCAGGGGAGTGGAAAGACCTGCCAGGAGCCCACAGCTCACATGACAGCAGCTGAGGAGAATCACAGAATCACAGAATCAACCAGGTTGGAAGAGACCTCTGGGATCATCGAGTTCAACCATTGCCCTGACACCACCATGTCAACAAGACCATGGCACTAAGTGCCATGTCCAGTCTTTTCTTAAACACATCCAGAGATGGTGACTCCACCACCTCCCTGGGCAGCCCATTCCTATGTCTAATGACCCTTTCTGAGAAGAAATGCTTCCTAGTGTCCAACCTGAACTTCCCCTGGCGAAGCTTGAGGCTATGTCCTCTTGTCCTATCGCTAGTTGCCTGGGAGAAGAGGCCGACTCCCACTTCACTACAACCTCCCTTCAGGTAGTTGTAGACTGCAATAAGGTCACCAAGACTTGGACATGGCCAGGAGCAATGTTGGCCAAGCCCCCACGCCTATAAAAGAAGCCCCTGAGGTAGCACTAGCAACCAGGAGTGCCTCAAACAGGGTGGGCAAACAGGGCACGGTGCAGCAGTTTGAGCAGGAAGGGTGCTGTGGGTCTGCCAGCTTGACCAGGGAGTGATGGTATCCACCTGGCAGAGAGCCATGATCTCTCTAAGCTCTGCACCCACCACGACTGATGCAGCTTCGCAGACAGAGCTCTGGGGGGAACACGCTGCCACCCAGGTGTCCATCTGCAGGGTCTGCCCTGCTCTGACACCAGCACCGGCCAGCAGCAGTGAGCACAGCTGTGGGAGGTGCCCAGGGAGAGGAACTCCTGCTTGGTGAGAGAGCTCCAGGAGGAGGTGAGCAGGGTGAGGAGTATCAGGGAGTGCGAGAGAGAGACACATGAACTCCAACAGACATGTATATATAGGACATTTTCAGTGTTTCCCTTTTCCAGCGTAGCAAGAGAGAGCCCTCACTGTACCACTGTGGCATGTAAAAGTCCTTGACTGTGTCCTGGATTTAAATGTCCAAGTATTGAAAATAATTGTGGGGTTTTTTTTTTTTGGTTTTCTTCCAGATGTGGGTTGGCAGCAGGGGAAGGTCTCAAGGCAAGAACAAAGGGAAGATCTATGTGATCAGTGCTGAGAAGAAGACTGTGGAGAAAGAGTTGGTTGGTCATGCTGATACAGTCAAGGCGCTGTGCTCGGCAGAGGACAGGTACGTCCTCAGCGGCTCTGGGAAGGAGGAAGGGAAGATCGCCATCTGGAAAGCTGAGTAGTTAAACTGTTCAGATACGTCTGCCCGTGCCGGAAAGAAGAGAAGACGTCAGGCCGTGTTTACTCCAGCGTTTTGTGTATATTTCAACCACCTGTCAGTGTTATTGTTTTGTATTTATTGAGTTATTTTAGTCCTTCTGGACGGCTCCTGTGCGTTTGATAACGAAACGGAGACGTGAATAGAGGAGTCACTGGCTTTAAACCCCACATGTGGTGTGAAGGGGCAGGGCTCTAGGCCAGGCTGCGTGGTGCAGGTGGCATTGAGAGGGCTGAAGCCAGCTTGGTAATTCCCCTGGAGCTCTTTTTGGGCAGTACATGCATTGCCTGGAAAGTGGGATTCAGTACTGGGATTCAGTACTGGGATTCAATACTGGGATTCAGTACTGTCTTTGCAGCCTGTAATAGCTGGAAGTGGTCACCAAAAAGAAAAACCTAAGTGCATTTGTTGGATTTATAGAGTTACTGTAAATGCTGAGTGTTTTTCTGAGCTAGGAGCTAGACTGAGCTGGGAACACTGTCCATCACCCCTGTCTGTATATTTATGGTGCTGTAGTATTTAAAACGTAGGCACGGACAGGCTCTCCCTGATAGCACTGACAGCTCCCTGCTGGTGACACAAGAGACTTGCGTGTTCTTAATGACTGTGTTACTTTTTGAACTTGTTTTTCCTTTAAAAACAATGCACAGCATTGGGTATTTGTAACAGTTTGTGAAAATGATTTATTTTTTAAATGTGAAGCACTTAATTTATTTCATTTCCCTATATATTACACTTGCTTTTGGAAGCCACCTTTCAGTTACTGTGCAAACAAACCTCTGCCCCTCCTGCCTTCAGTCACCATTTCTGTAATCAGAGGAACTGCTGTTACTTTGTGTAGAACCTGCCTCATTTTTAAGTGCTGCAGAGTCATCAAACTACTCCTTAATTACTGAAGCGAGCATCACTGGATTGCAGTCTGGAGGCTTCTCTCAAGCAGCGTTCCCTGATCACTTCCTGATGTACGTTGTTTTTTCCATTGATGACAAAAAAAAATTATCTACAAGTAAAGACAATAAATCTATGCAGAATAGTTTTATCTGTATCAGAGGGGAGTAAAGTGGAATATAATATTTAAAATATTGTAAATAGAAGGAAAAAAATGGGCTGCTACTTTTGTTACTAAATATAAAGCAGTGTAGGCCTCGTGGAAGTGTAAACTGCTGGAAATATACTCCGTGTGGTATTTCTGACTCTTTCAATGTGCTGATGAAAGGTTTTATCATATGATGGTAACTGAAATTTTACCTTTTCAGTTTTTTTTTTAATTTAAGAATATTAAACACTATATTGATACTCCGGCCTCTCTTTCTACCTTGTTTTTTCCTGTGTAACTTGATACACAATACAAGAACGATGATTTTTAGCACTGACTTGCAATCCTGTCTGTGTACTACAGACAACAATTGCCTGTGTTTTTCTCTCTACATATTCTCCTTTCTAAAACCAGCTTCTCCTGGTGATGTGTCCTACTTTGAGCCCCTCAGCTGTAGCTTTCAGGTTCCTTATTTCCTCCCCCCTGCAGCTGTCTGGCTGGTGGTGGTAAGTGAAAGAAATTATTTACTGAATTCACAAGATTCCTCTGCACAGAGATACACAAGTGCTGCTAATGAAATCTCGCTTGCAGCAGAGATGTACCCGGCTACACCAACCTGCCACCTGCCTGCTGTTGCCTTCATTGACTTTCATTCCTGCCAGACTTTTCAAACCTGGTTTTGCCTTCTCAACTGCTCCGTACCCAGCTTGGGAAAACGTCACATGACAAAACTAGCGAATGTCCATTTTCATGCTTGTAAATTCTTTTATTGATAAAAGACTCCAAAGAAATTTATTGAATAGGAACATAATTTATTGAGCAGATGTTTCCTTTTTTAAAAACACTTTCTTTAATACCAGCTGTTGAACACCAGTATGTAGGAGAAGAGTTTAACCACATCAGGCCAAACCAGGGGCTATAAAGACTCTTCAAGAAAACTAACCCACCCCAAGAGCAGGAGGACCACCATTGGAAGGGGCTGCCCAGGGTGGTGGTGGAGACACCATCTCTGGAGGTGTTTAAGAAAAGACTGGACATGGCACTTAGTGCCATGGTCTAGTTGCCATGGTGGTGTCAGGGCAATGGTTGGACTCGATGATCCCAGAGGTCTTTTCCAACCTGGGTGATTCTGTGAAGAGCGGGAGGACCACCAATATGAATTCAACTGACTTGAGGAGCACAGTGGTGTGTTGTTTTGTCACTGCTGGTGTGATGAGAAAGCTCGGGTATGTGCTCACTCACCATCTCAGCTTTGCTCCAGCGTTACAGCTGTGGAAACGACCGTGCAGGAACAGCGCTGTGGGGTTTTGTTCAGTTTTCAGGGGATTTTCGGTTACTTGCTGTGGGCCCCTTGGTGGTGGGAAGGCACAGGGGAAGATACCTTCTGTCACCTCAGCTCCCTAGTGATCCTCAGAGCTGCTCTTTGCCACAATGGCTACTAAGAGCTTGCCAGGTCTAGTTGCCAGTGCGCAGCCCTCCCTGATCCTGCTGACTGATACTGGCTCTTGTGTCCTCACCCCTTTGTCTGGCTGTTGTGTCACCCTGGGGTAAGGTGTTTGAGGCAGAGACCACTCCTCTGGTTGTGCTCATGTAATCACAGAATCACAGAATGGTTGGGGTTGGAAGTGACCTCTGGAGATCATCTAGTCCAACCCCCTGCCAAAGCAGGGTCACCCAGAGCACGTTGCACAGGGTCATGTCCAGGCGGGTTTTGAATCATAGAATCACAGAATCAACCAGGTTGGAAGAGACCTCTGGGATCATCGAGTCCAACCATTGCCCTGACACTACCCTGTCAACTAGACCATGGCACTAAGTGCCATGTCCAGTCTTTTCTTAAACACATCCAGAGATGGTGACTCCACCACCTCCCTGGGCAGCCCATTCCTATGTCTAATGACCCTTTCTGAAAAGAAATTCTTCCTAATGTCTAACCTGAACCTCCCCTGGCGAAGCTTGAGGCTGTGTCCTCTTGTCCTATCGCTAGTTGCCTGGGAGAAGAGACCGACTCCCATTTCACTACAACCTCCCTTCAGATAGTTGTAGACTGCAATAAGGTCACCAAGACTTGGACATGGCCAGGAGCAATGTTGGCCAAGCCCCCACGCCTATAAAAGAAGCCCCTGAGGAGCACTAGCAACCAGGAGCGCCTCAAACAGGGTGGGCAAACAGGGCATGGTGCAGCAGTTTGAGCAGGAAGGGTGCTGTGAGTCTGCCAGCATGACCAGGGAGTGATGGTATCCACCCGGCAGAGAGCCATGATCTCTCTAAGCTCTGCACCCACCGTGACTGATGAAGCTTCCCAGACAGAGCTCCGGGGGGAACACGCTGCCACCCAGGCGTCCGGCTGCAGGGCCTGCCCTACTCTGACACCAGCACCAGCCGGCAGCAGTGAGCACAGCTGTGGGAGGTGCCAGGGAGAGGAACTCCTGCGCTTGGTGATGGAGCTCCGGGAGGAGGTGAGCAGGGTGAGAAGTAACAAAGAGTCCAAGAGAGAGAGACAGACTATTGAAATTGCACCCTGCCTTCCCTGGGACAGGCCCAACAGGCAGACAGGACGCATGGTACAGAGGATTCCCTGTCCTCCCTCCACCTGGCTGAACACAGTGACTTAAAGGGGAGGGGGCAATGGCAACGAGTTCCTGCTCTGCTGTGACTCCCCCACCTTCCCAGGTGTCCTTGCATCATAGGTATGAGGCTCTGCAGGTGGAACTGAACAATGACGAGGATGATGGTTCATCTAGCTTGGAGGTGTCGCCAAGGTTGTCAGCCAACGCCCCGTGTCAAAACTGCTTCTATTATGAATAAAGATGGGTCATTGTCACAGGAAACTCTCTTCTGCAAGGAACAGAAGGCCCAATATGTTGACTGGACCCACCTCTTAGGGAAGTCTGCTGCCTCCCTGGGGCCTGGTTTAAAGATGTGACAAGAAAACACCCTACCCTTATACAGCCCTCAGATTATTATCATCTATCATTGCTTTATCATGCAGGCAGCAATGGAGTTGCAGTAAGAAGCCCAAGGGCGATCAAGAGAGACTTCAGGGCCTTGGGACAACTGATTAAGGGATGAGGAGCACAAGTCGTGTTCTCCTCTATCCTTCCAGTTGCAGGGAATGATGAGGGAAAAAAGAGGAAGCCCCAGCAGATCAGTACCTGGCTCCAAGACGTGTCACCAGCAGAATTTGGGGGTATTTTTGGTTTTTTTTTTGATCATGGGTCAATCTACACAACACCAGGCCTGCTGGCGACAGATGGGATACAGCTGGCTCAAAGGGGAAGGAGGATCTTTGCACAGGAGTTAGCAGGGCTCACTGAGCTTTAAACTGTATTTGAAGCAGGAAAGGGATAAAACCAGGCTTACTGGAGGTAATGGTTGAGGGATGGGGTGCTAGCGGCTGGCCCGTGCTCTCAGTCATGTAGTTTAGTTTCAAGCAGTCCTGGAGGAGCAGGGAGTTGGACTCGATGGTCCTTACGGGTCCCTTCCACCGTGAGCTGTTCTGTGACTCAAACCAAGGGAGGGCAGTGTTTGTTTGCTGCTGGAAACAACCCTGCTGCAGAGCCGGAGCTGCTGGGGAAGTCAGGCTGGGATCTCCCCCATGGGGCCATGAGGTAGGAAACAGCCCCTTCCTCTGACTTCCAACCTGGGCTCATGGACTGCTGTGGGTCTCTCTGTAGGACCAGGCCCCTTTCTCCATCAGCACCCATTGAATCCTGCCTGTCGCTGTCGGCCTTTTGGAGCACATGAAGCAAAACCCCTCACCCCTCTGCCACGAGTGAGTTACCCCGTTGCTCTTTCTGCTTCCATTGCAGCTCCCACGTTCCCAGCCCTCTCCCCTGACCCCACCTCAGTGCCAGGGGGCCTCCCTGGGGTGGGGGGGTCCCAGCTGCCATGGGGTTAGCTGCTGTTTGGGGGCTGAGGATGAGGTAGGATGGAAGGTACAGGATCCCCTCCCAGTGTGTGGCTTCCCCCTCCTGGTGCTTTACCCCAGTGCCTCAGCACAGGTCCCCTGCTCTGGGCAGTGGGTGGCCTTTGTGCCACTCCGGGTGTCAGGACAAGGAGGACACTGCACAAATGCCACTGGCCTTCCAGGTCCAGAGAAGGAGGCAGATGCTGCCTGCTCGGCACTGGGAGCTGGAGCAGCAGCTGCCCCCCACCCTCGGCCCCAGGGTTTGGGCCACTGTCCTGCTGCTTCCATCGCTGTGACCCTCGGGGGCTGGTACCCTTGTCCCATGGCTGCCCCTTTTCAGGGTGTGAAGGGCCGCCCAACCCCTGGGACCTCAACTCAAGGATGAGTGTCTGTGGTGTCACCACCTGGAAGATGGTGACACCCCACAGGCATGTCCCCTGTCCCCAGTGAGCTTTGTGCTCCTGTGTCACGCAGTGAGGCTGGAGCTGCAGGGGAGCGGGTGGCATGGCGGGGCTGGGCGTGCACGAGGTCCCAGCTCAGCCTGGTGACTGCGTGGGGACACAGCAGGGCCCAATCCGGCGGGGCACAGCTGGGTTGTAGAGCCTGTATCCAGCAGCCGTGGCCACGCAGAGATGGTGACAAGCAGCCACTGGTTTTCCTCTGCACATACCCAACGACAGCCCTTGGCAGCAGGTGCCATTACCTCCCCGTCCAGTGCTGAGGGCTGGCCATGGACATGGGAACCATCTGCCACCCACCCCCCAGGGTGGGAGAGATGCCACCCCGGCTGCTGTGAAGCCTGAGGGACGCAGGGACTGACCCCACTGGGGCAGATTGGGCCTGGCGGGGCGGGGAAGATACTCGTTTGCTGGCTGTTCTGTCCTCGGTCCAGACTGGAAAGCGGAGGCAGTGCTGGGGCAGGCTCCTCTCCGAGCTGGTCCCAGCTGCTCCAAGGCCACCACAAGATATTTTGTAACGTTTAGCTCGAACAATGGCCCGGGGAGTGACGCAGCTCCTCTGTCTTCACCCCTTCCTCAGCATGCTCTGGCCAGCCCAGCCCTGGCACCCTGCTCCCACCCCGAGGAGGGACCCGGTGCCCCTGGCTGGGAATCACAGCGTCCCCCTCCCAGGGCCGGGGGCTGAGTCACGTCTCCTGAGCCCAGCACTGCGCTTTGTCACCTCTCCTCCTCCCTGGGGATCACCCAGCAGAACAGCACCAGGGAGGGCTCTGCTTCCTGCTGCTCTCCCCTGGCCCCATCCTGCTGCAGCACTGGAAAGCACGAAGGAGGCTGCGCCGTCCTCCTCCTCTCTTGGCACAGGGGATAGGGCTGATGATGGATCCTCAGGAGGAGATGCATGGACAGAGGGGCTTGGTGTCACGCCTTGCAAGACCCAGCCCAGGGAGGCTCAGGTTTATTTCACAGAATCATAGAATCGTGCTGGTTGGAAAGGACCTTTAAGACATCAAGTCCAACTGTTAACCCAGCACTGCCAAGTCCACCGCTAGACAAGCCCGTCTCCTCCTGGGAACAGGTCAGAGCAACCAGGGCAAGAGCAGAGTCTGCAGTCAGGAATAGACACCCCCTCCCATGTGTCACCGGTTTGCTCCTCCATCTGTGCCCCCTCCTTCATTACACCTGAGCCCTGCAAGTATAAGGTGAAGTTATCAAGCATTTGTGAATTGCAACACTTGTTTTTTTTTAATTGTAGAATCATAGAATGGTTTGGGTTGGAAGGGACCTTAAAGATCATCTAGTTCCAACTCCCCTGCCATGGGCAGGGACACTTTTCCACCAGACCAGCTTGCTCAAAGCCCCATCCAGCCTGGCCTTGAACACTGCCAGGGAGGGGGCAGCCACAGCTTCTCTGGGCAGCCTGGGCCAGTGTCTCACCACCCTCACAGGAAAGAATTTCTTCCTAATATCTAATCTAAATCTCCCCTCTTTCAGTTTAAAACCATTCCCTCTCGTCCTGTCACTACTTGCCCTTGTAAAAAGCCCCTCTCCAGCTTTCCTGTAGCCCCTTCAGGTACTGGAAGGCTGCTAGAAGGTCTCCCTGGAGCCTTCTCTTCTCCAGGCTGAACAACCCCAACTCTCTCAGCCTGTCTCCATAGGAGAGGTGCTCCAGCCCTCTGATCATCTTTGTGGCCCTCCTCTGGACTTGCCCCAACAGCTCTGTGTCCTTCTTATGTTGGGGGCCCCAGAGCTGGACGCAGCACTGCAGGTGGGGTCTCACGAGAGCGGAGTAGAGGGGCAGAATCCCCTCCCTTTTTTTTGTCAGCTAATAATTGGTAGTAGAAATATTAATGAAGCTTTAGTAAGCAGGTGAATATTATTTGTCTTGTACAGCTTCAGGCCAAGGAGAAGCAGCAGCAGTGTTCGGCGTGGAGCAGGGAGCCTGCATCCCTGCAGGTGCATCACAGAGAGGACACGTGCCTCTACCCACGTTCCCGACAAACACCACAGGAACACGAGCCACCAACTCTTACTGAAATGTTTATTAAGATCGAACTTCAGAACAACGGATCGCAACACAACGTCTCGTGGAGTAGAATATTTCTAAATCGATTTGTCTTTTCTATGCATAAATGAAAAAAAAACAAGATTATACAAAAAGAACAGAAAGTGCAGAACACAATAAAACAGTTCTCATGCAACAAATCTCTCTTTTTTTTAACCTTAAAACAGAAAATAAGCTCAACAGTGTAGAAATAAAAAACCATACATACATTATGCCATCTACGCACTCAAACATTCATCTGTGACATTACTTTTCTTTATCCCTTTTTCCTCATAAAACTTAACATTATGTGTTTAACACATGCTTATAAACATTGCTAAACTCAGCAAGAGCTATTATAGTGCCCCAACTTAATAAGTTGATAAAAAAGTAGTTGTCATATGGCCAGTTCACAAAGGAACTAAATATTCTCTTTTTTTTTTCTTTTTCTTTTTTTTTTTCCGCTATGAGATGCCTATACGCAGCTTTCTAGTAATATGAGGCATTTAAAATAAGCTGGTCATTCGGCTACCAAAAGGGCTTAGTGTTCATGTTACATCATAAAAAAAAAAATTAATATTGGGAATTGCCAATTCGTTGAGAGAAAAGTCTGGGTTTTGGGGCTCTTTGGCTGTCACTGAGGATCGAATAGGTGCAGACTCAAGAAGGTGATGCCCAGTTTGTCTAAAAGCTCCTAGAGCTTCACCCCCAGCCTCAAAATTTAATAAAAAACTTGTCAAACATGTCAAATTGAACCATGTCCTGGGTTTTTGCTAAAGCTTTAGCAGGTTACGAGGGCATCGAGAGCCTTTTCATTTTAGGAGATGCTCTCTTCTTGTGTGGAGGAGGTATTTGTCCCTCCTGGGCACCCCTCGTGCCCACCCCCTGCTCCCTGGGGCGAGGGGAGGTGAGGTTAAAAGCCAGGTGAGCCGCAGGGCTGCTTGGGTTGAGGAACCAGACCAAATCGCTTTACCAGGAGGTGATCTTAATTTAAATGATGGGAAAAACTGGAACATCTTAACGAGCAAACCTGGCTGCCCTGGGAGATGTCAGTGAGACATTGTGAGAAGACAGCTGAGCCTTTTTGCTGTTATCTAACACAATTTCCTAACTGTCTGGGCTGCTGAGCCTTGAAAACAAAGTGCCAGTTGATATCGGCTTGTTCTGGATGTAACATGAGAAACAGAAAACTTTGGGTAGCTCCACTTGTTACAAAATGACCATTTTTCGACACACTTTACAAACGTTCAGCTTTGTCGTTTAAGGAAGAATAACAGCTTAGAGGACTCTCTGTAACCATAAAGTTTCTGCAAAGAAAAATAAAATTTGGTATTTCTTTTACACAGTCATTCATAACATTTCTGTGCAACATTTGGTGTTCGTTACATTTATTTGGCCTATTACAAGGAAACAAGGACAAAACAGCTGCAAATAAAACCAACTTCTCTTTCACAATAGATACTTCAGATGCCGAAGCTGCTACATGTGCTTGGAATATCATGCAGGAGTTTAGGTATTCACGTTAATAGGATACATATTTATAGCTGAGCTCGTCTCGCATCGGACTGGGATGAGGGAAACCTGGAAGAACTCAGTTGAAAACATTGTTGACGACGAGCACACAACCACCGAAGAGATTTTGGCCCGAGCGGTGTGTATATAAATCTATATACACACAGATACATATAGACACACGCGTGCACCTAAAAAACCCAACTCTCAGTGACAGAACTACGATTCGGCGCGGGGGGGGGTGAACAACGGAGCGTTGTGCAACCTGGCTCCGCGTCTACGCAACGTTAATGGAAACGTGAGCGACCACCGAAAAGTCACGCTGACCCCTGCGACGTGCCCCTGGGAAGGAAGATCCTCCCTCTCACACGTGGAGGGAGCTCTCCCAGGAACAAACTGTGACTTTCTCCACCTTTATTCGTAAATGTCACCACAACCCACTGGTAGCCATGAAAATCCTGCCTTTAACGGTGGGCGTTGGAGGATGGTCAAGCTCACCCGCAGACTGGATGCGGGTGGATGCGTTTCTAATGATGGAACTGAGGTTTTAATGAGGTACCTGGCAATAATCACTGTTGTTGCTGCTGTCATTCCAAGTGCTGGGGGGATTCGGATCAGATGGGAGAGGAACGAGAAAGGCTCAGCCCTCGCTTCCATGCCGCCGTGGAAAACCTCACCCAAGCCTGTTTCATCATGGGGTTCACGTGCCAGCATCGGCACCGGCAAGAAAGCCGGGAGGCTGAATCTGCAGCTGCCTCCTTTTCAGCCCACGGTGCTGGGAATATTTCATAGTCTAGAAAAAGGCTCCAAGTGAAAGGGGAAAAGGACGTTGTGTATTTCGGGGAGCACTAATCTCACAGAATCACAGAATCACAGAATGTTAGGGATTGGAAGGGACCTCGAAAGATCATCTAGTCCAATCCCCCTGCCGAAGCAGGATTGCCTAGACCATATCACACAGGAACGCGTCCAGGCGTTCCTCCGTTGGATTTACTGGCTTCCTCCCTTCTGGTGATGAACAACCCGCGTCTTTCCGTAACTACTTACTGCCAGCGCTAGCAAATGACCAGATTCATGATATTAAAAGGCTATTTAGGTAATAAATCTCTATGAAAGTCATCTAACCAGCAGGAAGAGAAACATTCCTAAGAAATTATTGCTTCTGGAGTCTGAAACTGCCATCCACAAACAGCGCAGATCCGACTGGACTCTTGCAGTAACCCAACGGTGCAAAATCCACGCTACGCCTTTCTGAGTGATTAAGGTTTGAGCTCCTCTGCTGTCACGTGAAATATCTCCAGACGTGCAGCTTACCAGCTACAGCACTCGAGAATCTGAGCACCAGCAGTGTCTCATGTCCGAGGTGTTACATGTCACCAGGACTGCAGCAGACTACGTTAAAATCGTTTACAGTATAAAGCAACACGGAATGACACCACTGAACCTTAAGCCTACTCCAGTAAAGGCCCAAAGAGATGGAGCACGTGGGATGAGTTTGACTATACAGTAATACCGACAAACAAAAAATGATGCTTATTGACACCAGGAATAAAGTAAAGCCCCTTCAACTCTCTCTTTCCACAACTTCTGCAATAGACACGTAAAATCTTACTGCTTTACCTTTCAATCGTGACATAAAAAATAAATAATTTCTGTATCAAAAGATAAGGTAAGGGACAGACGAAGAAATAAATCATTGCCCGCTCTACCCTGAGAAGCGCCAGGCTAGAAGGAAAACTCTCTGCAATTCAAGATAAAGCTTTACTACGAAAAGATCTCAGGAGCCCTCACTGTCGAGCATGTGGTTCCACGGGCTGGCCACGGTACAGGAGGAGATACTTTGGCAGGGGCTTCCCCAAGTTAATTCTTCTGGCAATACTACAAATACTTCAGTGCATTTACAATGGATAATTATTTCCTTCGGCTTTACCGGGGAGTGAAATAGAGCTTCCTGCTACAAGGCAGTGTGTATATTCATGTGTGACGAACAGCAATTAAACAGCCCCATAAACAACCCCCAATAAGGATTTTGACGTCCAATTCTTAGAAACGAGGCTACGCCGGGACAAACTCGGACCTGCCCTGCCTTTGATTGAAACCCTCTGAATTCAACACATCCTTCCTCCCTCCTCACCCTTCCCCTGACTGAGAAAGCTAAATAAATGCGTGTGAGCTCACCCCTCAAATGGTTTCACATTCCCTCTGCTGGGTGTGAAGTGAGAGGGAGCTTCAGCTTCTCCTCCCTCTTTGCAGCCAGACCTCGGTCAGCTCGATGGTGCTCTGAAAGCAATCTTGGCTTACGAGGGTGCTGTGTGGAGTAATGGTGATCTGAAACCACAATGATCCATGAAGCTCATGGGGAAAAGGGTAATTTATGGCTGGCACCAGTCAGAAGATGCAGATTTTTAAACTGTAGAAGAACGTTTCCAGAAATAGAGGCTAAAATAAGGAGTATTTGACAGCGTTCGTTTAACCAAAAGCAGAATCTTCAAGGAGCTTTAAAAAGAAAATATTAAAGCCACTTTAAAATGCCTGACTCAGTGTATATGTTACATGAATGCCAGTTATAGGGTGAAATACAACTCATCTCTGTTATATATGAATATCACCAGAATATATTAAATGTAATTGAGATGATAAAATTCACGGCAGAAGTTCAGTTAAAAGTATTTCTCGCAACAGATTTCTTCAATAAGGTCTCATATTCTTCAGTAGTATCACTCCCCTGTCTGAACACAGTTCACAGTATGTGTTCTAAATAAAAAAATATTTACCTTAAAGAAAAAAAACAAAAAGACTTTCTCAAGACACTTGGGAAAAAAACCCAAACCCTAAGTCCTGTGCGATGATGTGTACTTTACTGCTTGGTGATTTCACCAGCCTAAAACCAACGTTGTCACCCTGGTTAGCACAGGACACGGGCACTGACTGAAAGCCTTCAGCTAAGACACCCACGTAGGCCACCAGGAATTCGTCACTGACGCTGGCCAAAACTGTGTATTAATTTCAAATATACCAAAACATACATTTCTTAAATACATCGACAATTCAAGTAATTTATTTAAAAACTGCTTTTCCTTTTCAAATATATATTTCTTCTTGTGAATGACTATATTGCAGCATGATTGACACATGCATTTTAAAGTACTGTAGTACGAGAAGTCTGAGGCAGCAGAAATCTTACGAGGAGCTGCGGTTTGTTTAGCACACGGGTTGACGGCAGCCCGGAGGTCCATGCAGAAATGAGTAAATAGCATCACAAACACTTCTTATAAGATGACAAAACGCGAGTTTGGTTTCTAAAGTTGCTTTAAATGGCTGCTGGATCTCCAAGCTTTGGCTGCCCGTGGACCGGGGCACGCCGCTAGCGATCCAAAGGCCATGTTAAATCAGATTAGCACAACTCTTTCAAGCTCTTCACAGAAAAATGTCTTTGCACTGCAGCTATGTCCTGAATCAAGGAAGGGGGCACGGAGGTTGCGCTGGCAATGTTGGTACAGCAGCTCCGAAGAGCTCCAGCCTACAACACGTTGGTACAGCAGCTACCTACTGTACACGTTGGTACAGTACCTACGACGTTGGTACAGCAGCTCCCAAGAGCTCCAGCCTACAACTCCTCCAACGCAGGGACTGGAACAGCAACACATGCTAGTGGATTGAATTTTAAGGCCTAAAAACTGTTTCTGACACAGATTTTTACACATCCAGCCTATGCCATGACAGAGGTAGGCCTTCGGTTGGCCTTATTGTACTGACACCGCGCCTTTCCCTCGGCTGCTGCGTTCCCAGCCAGGAGGTTAAAGGATCATAAAAAGTGCAATTAATCAACCCCTTCCTTTCCCTACGAGAGATAATCCGCATGCCCCCTCCCACGAAGCTGACCCCAGAGACGCCCTTTCTCCACGGCAGCTTCATCCAGAGATGATTAGGTTTAAATGCCAAGAACCCCCCCGCCCCTCCCCACCCCCTGAGGTCACCAGCACGCAAAACTCCCGGCTAAAAATTGTCACAGCGTATTCCAACGACATTCATAAAATTCAGCACTTGGGATAAAAACCTGTCAGTGCTGGTCACCTCTCCCAGTTGCTGCTCCTTCCATCTACAGTTCACATCACGCACCCAGTGTCACCCTCTCCTGACAAGCAGCAGACGTGGGAGTAGTTGTCGAACAGTTTGACTAAAAGGATTCACAGCAGTTTCTCAGAAACCGCAGTAATTGCTTTTGTTTTTCTGGAAAGTAGTTGTAAATAAAACTATATCCTGTAGTAATTGCACTAATAAAAACATGAAGTCTAAAATTAACGTTAAAGAACTGTAGCTGTCAGACCAACAATATCATGCTTAAGAAAAAACCTGATCAAGATGTCTAAGCATTTGATTCGGCTGTTACACTAGTGAAATCTGAAATGTTCAGACAAAAAAAATAGCAAGAGACTATAGTCAAGATAGCTTCCATTTTCAGTTAGTTTAAAATAGCCGAAAACTTAAATTTTTCTAACTGCTAATTGTATACACTGTGAGTCTCATGCAGATTAATAAAACTTATTCAAAATCTAAATGTATCTTTAATAAAAAAGTGTTCAGAAATGACATTTCTAAGTTGTAGAGAAAGCAATTAGCATCATAGCTACCTGTTCAAACCTATATTAAGGACTACAGAATTTCATTTACACTTTTGCATGAAACTGCCTTTTCTTCTGCAATTTTAGCTACAAGTAGTGAAGATCCTAATTTGTTTTTCCTGGGGAGAAATAACAAGTTCTCGATCCTGCACCTGTCCTCCCTGGAATGTGGGTGAATGACAAGCGACGGCCTCACACGGCTGACTCGCTCTCCAGCTCCGACACGGCAGCTCCTTTGCGCGTGAGCTTCAGCACCGTCGGCTTCTCCGCACTCGTGCCGTTGCCCTCGCTTGTCTCTGGAGGACCTAGTCCTTTCTGTTCTTCCTTTGGCTCTTCATTGACTTCGGGGTAAATCACCAAGAAGGTAGCTGTCAAAAAACCCAGGAAGGATCCCACCGAAGCCACCATGGGAATGACTCTGACTGTGCCAACTGCGTCCACCACACCACCAAGCGCAGAGGCCACGAGGATCTGGGAGATGTAAACCTGACAGGACAGAATAGCGCAGTCTATGCCAAACCCTCGCTTTGAGTTCCCGGGGCTGTGGTGAATGTACTGGAAAAAGACAAGAAACGTGTTAGGAGGTGAAACAACAGATGAAATCAAATATTTAAACACTAGAGTTTTCCTCGAATTTCCCAGCCACGTGGTCAACCTTACACCATCCTTGTGCATCACACAGACTATACAAGTTCAGAGCAACACCCTCCTTATCTACTTACCAACGGCCTCTTCATCTTACACCAAGAGGCAGATATTTACTGGGGCACTCCTAGGAGGAACTGGCTCCAAGATTAGGTTTTGTACAACAAATGTACATGAAACAGTTGGTGGAAATTATTTTTATGATTATAAAAAGGAATCTCCCTCCAAATCCTAATGCAGAAATATGTTAAAATAAATGACCCTCCTGAAATTTGGAATCCAAATGGAACAGTGCTAAAAAGTGGAAAGTAAATCTGTCCTTGCTTCCAGCATAGTTTGCCTCATGCCTCCCCAGACATATAGCTGCATTTCCAAACTCACCTCAACATCTAAGACTGCGAAGAACCTGAGTAACGCTAACTTAACACATCAGAAACAGTAGTAACAACTACAGAATAAATACTCCAATAATTATTTAATCTCTCTGGATCTACCATATGCACCCAAATCCTTTTACACCTCAGCACAGGGTAAAGCAATCATGACCCCACTGAGCCAACTTGAGGCTAATATCATGTGATGTAAGTGGCAGCTCTTGCTATTTACTATCAAGGACTATGTGCTTTGGCACGCATCCCAACAGATCAGGTATGTCAAATAACAGGATTTAATAAATTCCTTTTGCCACTGTGATCTTCACAGAAATGTGAATGCTCTGCCTTGATTAAAAGACTCAAAATATTCCACGTACCTGTTTGATTTCATGGTATTGTCCCAAAAGCGCATAGGGGCAGTAGGAGATACTCATAGAGACTATTCCCATAGTGCTGATCATTATCATGGTGACGTACACGTTGGGGAACATAGCCATCACTGCAGTGCCAAGGGAAAAACCCAGCGTGCCCAGGATGTAGATCACTTTTATACTAAGGTCATAGTTGTCCAAATATTTCTGCAACAAGGCTGCAGAGATCAAGAAGAAAACATCAATATCAGTTTACTTGGTGAAGTTTTTGACATGGCCGCCACAGCTCGATACGCTGGTTAGGACTCAGACGCTCATGGCATATTTAGCTTGTCTTAGCAGCATACTCAGCCCTCGTTGGGAAAAGGACATATTGCTGCTTCAGAAACTGGGGAGCAAATGAGCTCAGAGACTTGCCTAAACCATCTTACAAGTCTGAGGAAACCATCTTACAAGTCTGAAGCAGAACAAAATGCTTTGAGACTCAAATATATCATGGTCCACTGAGTCCATTCATTAATTTTACCTATTTATTAACTCGATCAATACAGGTACACTCTGAGCACAGAGGAGATGCTGTTTCTAACGCGAGCACCATTTGCTAGACAAAGTGATCAGATAATTTGATGTTCACATTTCAGTTCGTGCCTGCACACGTTCTGCAAAAGGGAGAACTGTTCACTGGCCCAGGTTGCCCAGAGAAGCTGTGGCTGCCCCCTCCCTGGCAGTGTTCAAGGCCAGGTTGGATGGGGCTTTGAGCAACCTGGTCTAGTGGAAGGTGTCCGTGCCCGTGGCAGGGGGTTGGAACTACATGATCTTTAAGGTCCCTTCCAACCCAAACCATTCTGTGATTCGATGATTCTATGAATTGAAGTTTGGCAAAAGCTCTTAATTCCAGAGTCTGTATTCCGAGCCTAAATTGTCTGTAGTTGGTTTATCTGTTATTAGAGAGCACGAAAGACTTCCAGAAAATACATAATTTTGTTTTTATAAGCAGTCTTTGCAAACACCCTCTCACATATGCCTGAATTTTCTAAGAAGCACAATTTTAGTTTCCTAATGAGTAGCTAAATGCCATTCAATATCACAGAATCACAGAATCAATCAGGTTGAAAGAGACCTCTGGGATCATCGAGTCCAACCGTTGCCCTGACACCACCATCTCAACTAGACCATGGCACTAGTCTTTTCGTAAACACATCCAGAGATGGTGACTCCACCACCTCCCTGGGCAGCCCATTCCAATGTCTAATGACCCTTGCTGAGAAGAAATGCTTCCTAATATCTAACCTGAACCTCCCCTGGTGAACCTTGAGGCTATGTCCTCTTGTCCTATCGCTAGTTGCCCGGGAGAAGAGGCCAACTCCCACTCCACTACAACCTCCCTTCAGGTAGTTGTAGACTGCAATAAGGTCACCTCTGAGCCTCCTCTTCTCCAGGCTAAACAACCCCAGCTCCCTCAGCCGTTCCTTGTAGGACAGACCCTCCAGACCCTTCACCAGCTTGGTCACCCTCCTCTGGACTCGCTCCAACACCTCAACATCTTTCTTGAAGCGCTGGGCCCACAACTGGACACAGTACTCAAGGTGCGGCCTCACCAGTGCCGAGTACAGAGGGACGATCACTTCCCTAGACCGGCTGGCTACACTATTCCTAATAGAGACCAGGATGCCATTGGCCTTCTTGGCCACCTGGGCACACTGCTGGCTCATGTTTAGCCGGCTGTCGATCAGCACCCCCAGGTCTCTTTCTGCCGGGCCACTTTCTAACCACTCTTCCCCCAGCCTGATCATGCAGAGCCTCTTACCTGAACAAACGGCAGCAGTAGCAGCATAAATCACCAGTCCCCAGCAGCCCATCTGAACTCCAGCATTATAGGCGTGTAACTCAGTTGAATTAGAAGGGGCCTACAACAAACACAAAACTGTTTTCTTACAACGAGCACATCTCAGAAATGAGTAACTATAAGCAGGTCTGCCAATGGTAACTGGTCTCTTACCTTTGGATCGCCCTGAAAGATGACCTGTCCCATGAAATCTGTATAGAACACAGCTTCAGCAATGATCGAAAACCAAGTTAAGAGGTGACAGACACACAGTCTCAGCAGTTCCTTTGGCATCTTTAGCATCGACAACCACAAGAGTCTGACAGTGGTTTCAGTTTCCCCCTCTTCGCTCTCAGTGTCTCCACTTGAATTTGTGGTGCCGCTCTGATTCCTGTGTCTGTACCGCTGTCGCTGCCGCTTCTGCATGTCGTAGATATCATTCATGCTGCGTGAGGACTTTATCAAGACGATGGCATTGGCCCGACGAAAGCGGTAGCGGTGAGAGCCTATTTTGCCATAGTACGAGAAGGTGTAAGATGGCTGACGGTAGAACATGTGCCTCCGCCGTCGCATGGAGTTTGACGTACTAGATTGCTTCATGCCTATTCTAGCGTGTCCATTGAGGAACTCTTTTGGTAGGGAGCCATTCATGTTTGGGACTTTATCTTCATTTAAGCGATTATCAAGCAACATTTCTTCCTCTTTCTCATTGTCCCTGAGGAAAACAGACAGGTGGTTGAGTTTGGACTTTATGATCTCTTGGCTTGTGTTGTGGGGAGTGTTTGGATATGAAGCATCCTGAAAAATTGAGGGTTCGATGTCATGCAGAAAAAGCAGCTCCGATTCAATTTCCAACGTAGCATCGGGCATGTGCAGAACTGAGTCACTCTTACTTCTTACAATGTTCACCTCAAGGAACTCCATATTGAGATCATGCTCTGACTGAACCTCATCATGGAACATAGAGGCTCCATACGGCTCTTCCTCACTAATTATGTTCAGTCGATTCACAGGGGGGAGACTACCACTGAATTTGACACTGGAAAGTGTGTCTCCTTCATCATCAGTCCTGTCCTGCTGAGGGTTATATTGCTCTTCTTCAATGCTAAAAAGGTGGAGAGCAACGGAGACAGAGAAAATAATGGCTGCAAAGAAGAAAAGGACTTGCTCTTGAGATTTAAAAATACTACCCAAGAAGGTCTGTGTCCAGTCCAGCCCTCCTAACATATAACCGATTGCTCCTCCAAGACCTGTGGAAGAGAAAAAACAAGTGAGTTCAGGAAAAATCAATTCAGTCACAACTTGGTCATCAGGAAGACTTGACAGCTGCCAAAAACATATCAACTAACTCCATACCAGCTGAAAACGCATGGATGTTAAGGGCCATGTCTTGTTCTTCACTGTCCACCACATCCAACAAGTAGGCCCGAATTGGCCCTTCTGTTGCATCAGCGCAAAAGTCCAACACCACAACACCAAGCACCGTGAGAACTATACCAATGGGCTGCTTGTCTGGGACATCACCAATAGCCAGACCTGAGGAAAAACGGAAGAGGAATCTGAGCATGTCATTCAAAAAGGGAAAAATATTAAGAGCAAGTTTAAATCCTTAAGAGAAAGGTGGCCAACACACTCACTGGAAACATTCCTTTACAGATTAAAACTGCAATTTCAACTCTTTGGCACAGCTTCATGGAAGGTCTGGGACAGAATATTATGTTTTAAAATTTTTCGGACTGACATTTATTTTTCAAAATGTTATGTTTAAAGTATCTCAAACCTTTGAGAGCATTAGGTACTATTTCACGTTCCTCGCTTGTATTTTCCTTCACATGCTGAAGGCTGTTTTTATAAAAGACAGCCATGGTGAGAGAGGAGAGCATCCAAACCTAAATTGTCATACCTCAGATCCATCAGTTACAAACACGGGTAACTGCACTGCGGACAGCATTCCTGACACGGTGCCTAACACGTCACGGCCGCAGCACGACAGGATAAAGTGAAATTTAACCGCCTCACCTCTCTCTTTGCTTTTCTTAAACATTCCTATTTTCTAGATCACTTTTATAAGCAAAACTTTTAAGGATGAAGAAACATGAAGGTATTTTGCATTGCAAAAAGCATCAGTCAGCTTCTGTTGATAGCATGGGATGAAATGCTTTTTGTCTACACAGTAGGAAGGTAGCGTTAGTATACAGCTGGAGAACTTTTCATTAAATGAGCCATTGACAAAAGCATGAATTACTTGAATCAGAGAGATTTAAACATTACACATGCAAGATTCTGATAAAACCATTAGTGCAACTGATGAAAATGACTGTGGAAAGAGATGAACTGGCTAAGCCACCAAAAATCATCTAAATCTCAAGTGCTATGATTCCTGCATATTCAGTCCTCATTTATAACAAGTCTTCTGAATGATAAAGAAGTTTGTACATGTTCCACGCTCGGCTGAACCTTACAGCAGAAAACACCAGCGGTGTCAGTGCTTTAGATTTGTTGGAAACCTGAAGAGTGTGTACAGCGGAGACAACAAGAGTTGAATTAAGATCTACACACAGCTGTTCTCCTGGGACATGGTCATATTATTATTAGGATTGGAGACCTCTTTTTTACACAGAATCCCAGCCTGGTTGGGGTTGGAAGGGACCTCTGGAGATCATCCAGTCCAACTCCCTGCCAAAGCAGGTTTCCCTAGAGCACATTGCAAAGGGTTGCGTCCAGGCAGGTTTTGAATATCTCCAGAGAAGGAGACTCCACATCCTCCCTGGGCAGCCTGTTCCAGTGTTCTGGCACCCTCAAAGTCAAGAAGTCTTTCCTCACGTTCAGACGGAACTTCCCATGTTTTAGTTTGTGCCCATTGCCCCTTGTCCTGTCACTGGGCACCACTGAGAAGAGTCTGGCCCCATCCTCTTGACACCCACCCCTAAAGTATTTGTAAGCATTGATAAGATCCCCCCTCAGTCTGCTCTTCTTCAGGCTAAACAGACCCAGCTCCCTCAGCCTCTCCTCATAAGAGAGATGCTCCAGTCCTCTGATCACCTTTGTACCCCTCCACTGGACTCTCTCCAGTAGTTCCTTGTCTTTCTTGAACTGGGGGGCCCAGAACTGCACACAGGTACACCAGGTGTGGCCTCACCAGGGCTGTGTAGGGGGGAGGAGAACCTCCCTCGACCTGCTGGCCACACTCTTCCTAATGCACCCCAGGACACCATTGGCCTTCTTGGCCCCAGGGGCACATTGTTGGCTCATGGGGAACTGCTTGTCCACCAGGACTCCCAGGTCCTTCTCTGCAGAGCTCCTTTCCAGCAGGTCAACCCCCAGCCTGTACTGGTGCATGGGGTTATTCCTCCCTAGGTGCAGGACCCTGCACTTGCCTTTGTTGAACTTCATGAGGTTCCTCTCATGCTCTCCCTTTAGCATGCTCTTGTGCTCCTTATTCCCCTCCCGATGACTCCTATTGCTAGAGGCCAGGTTATGAAAAAGGGTATGGTATGATGACCACCTCAGTTTTTGCAGCATCTCCTGTAGCCCCAAATTGAAATTAGGATTTCAAGTTACTGGAGACTAACGACAGGAAAGTGTGAACATAAAATGGGAAGAAGACAGACAACGAAAGCACACAGGGTCCATCTAGAAGAAAATCTGGTTACATATTGAGGCCTTTTCCTGCAAACCGCTAGACACCTCCGTCTGTGGGAGACTGGTAAGCGGTGCCTTTTCTCTCTGAAAAGTGACACAAGCCACCAACGCAAAAAGTTCAATTAAAGAGACACTAACATTGCTTTACCACACTGTGCATCTGCTCTACATAGTAGCTCAAGTGCTGTCTTACGCTGATGTCAATTGAATGTTAGTGGCAAATCTCTATCTTCTAGTATGGAACAGGTCTAGGGAAGACCATGGAACAGCTCTCACTTCAGTTCGGTTCGCTCCAGGCTCCCTTGGGAGAGGCACAGCAGTGTTTAAAGTGCTTTTCAGAAGAGGGTTTTCGTTCAAAATCTACCACAACCACATCCCAGGAACGGATGCCTAAAGCATACAGCTCACTTTTGGGGTGCATTGAAACCACCTCTGTGTTTTAAAGAAGTTTCGTTGCACAAAAGTACCACTGGAGTATCTGGAAAGCACGGGTTTTCTAGAAAGCTACGCAACAGACTGTATCACTGTGCAACAAAGAATTATGACAAAAATCGAAGACAGTATTTTGTGCTGATTTATTAGAAGGTGAGATACTTCAAAATAAGCCTATGAACTCCATATGAGGTTTGCTTGCCACTATCAATGGCTACTGGCCTAAACCACTGTGTGGAAGTAAGAGCTTATCTTGTAAGAGGGCTGCAGTCTAACACCTTGCATACATCTGGAGGAGAAGGAATAAGTCTTGGAGGAGAAGGAATAAGCCTCGGAGACACAACAACAAAGTGCAATTGATGCCATATGATAGCAATTCCAATAATTAATTATTTATTGCTTGGGTAAATTAAAAAAGCATAAGTTAAAGGTCATTCATCTGAACAGTTTGTCCACTGCAGTTTGCAGAAAATTGAAACCCATCATATGGCACCCCAGTCTGGGTTTAAAAAGCTAACATGCTGAGCCAAGGTAATGTTCCACTCATTTCCCTCAATTAGTAGAACTTTTTCACAATAGAGCTGCATCTAACCCAAAAAAAAGAGAGCCAAGAGGATATTATTAGGTGCTAAGTTCCTTTCATTTGCATCAGTACAACCATGATGTAAACATTTCCCCAAATGTACTTGCTGTCACCTCTCCTACACTAAATTTACAAAGAGATTGTAGATTGCAGATTGTAGATTAAGTTCGGTAGTAAACTATGTTCAAGGGAAACTATTTTTACCAGCTTTGATGGGGGCTCAGGAAAAATTATTTTCCCACATAGTTTTTGATAAACAAATATTAACTGTGTTCTGGACTTTTTCAATACCAGGTCTAAGAAAAGCACAAGAAAAAGTGAAAAGATAATTTTTGAAATAATGCTGGAAACAGGATGTGTTGCCAGATATGCATTAAAGGGAAAATGGATCACAACAGGAAACATTTCCCTGTGAACAGGTTGCTACAATTTTCCCATGTCAAGGATCGACCAAATTCGTCTCAGCAACTGCAAACATTACACTGGTAACCATTGTATTAGTAACACCGTATTACCAGTTACAGCTATGATTGCACAGTACTTAGCACAGCACTGTAACCTTCGAATAAGAATAAAAACATGCAAGATGGACAGCTCAAATGCAGAGTTGCAGAGATTTCTACTGACTTTTACACTAAATGTTAAGTTAAATCAACTGCATATCATTATCTTTACTTCCTACATAAAAATCTTAAAGCAGATACATCAGCAGGAGATACACGCAGGTGTATCCTCGTTATTTACCTATAACAGAGCCATTAAGGAAAAGTGCAACTCCAAAGAGGACACCAATGCAGAGAGCAAGAATAAAAGGCCGCCGGCGGCCCCAGCTCAGCGTGCAGCGGTCACTGGCCGAACCTATAAGCGGAGTGAAGATCAAGCCCAGGATAGGGCTAAGGAACCAGGTGAGGCTGTAGTATTGTTCAGGAAGACCTAAAACAAAGACAAAAATGATTGAAAGGTTACGTGGTACACACCAAACGTTTCACTTTATACATGAAGTTTTGTTATACCTTTGAAAACTGTAAATTGACCAGTAATTTACCTGCAGTGAATTCCCTCCCAGATGAACAACTCGGTTAAGATTTCGTATCAATGGTTAAACAAACAGCTAAGGAAAGCACAGATCTTATACCTTTGTAATACCTAGGCAATAAGAAGGTAATGACAGGTATATTTAAGCTACTGAAATAAAAGTTAAAAAAAAAAAAAATATATATCTAAGAGTGGAATCACTAGTCTAGATTAGTTACTGCTGTCCAAAAAAATCACACTTTTGCTGGAGTCACCATCTCTGGATGTGTTTAAGAAAAGACTGGACATGGCACTTAGTGCCATGGTCTAGTTGACAGGGTGGTGTTAGGGCAACGGTTGGACTCGATGATCCCAGAGGGCTCTTCCAACCTGGTTGATTCTGTGATTCTGTGATTGTGCTGAGCATGACGAGTTTTTTTTTGACGGGAGTTGGTGGGGACGGCCTCTTTGTTGCATCCTCTACCCATTTGTGGACTATAAAAACAAAGATCTTTGAGATGCTTGGAAAACTCCCTGGTTGTCATATACACATATCCCCTTCTCAGCGAAAGTTTTAACATTAAACATGAGGTGAACATAATAGTGGTACTGTTCATCAAAGAGCACCACCATAAAGAGTTATTAAAGATT
Organism: Nyctibius grandis; assembly: GCF_013368605.1. NCBI lineage: Eukaryota > Metazoa > Chordata > Aves > Nyctibiiformes > Nyctibiidae > Nyctibius > Nyctibius grandis. Next base: position 111,031,109 of record NC_090660.1, read on the forward strand.
TAATGGTCTGAGAATGATGGACAGAATTTGACTGTAATATCACAGAATCACAGAACAGTTGGGGTTAGAAGGGACCTCCGGAGATCATCTAGTCCAACCCCCTGCCAAAGCAGGGTCACCCAGAGCACTTTGCACAGGGTCACGTCCAGGCAGGTTTTGAATATCTCCAGAGAAGGAGACTCCACAGCCTCCCTGGGCAGCCTGTTCCAGTGCTCTGGCACCCTCAAAGTCAAGAAGTTTTTTCTTATATTTAGATGGAACTTCCCATGTTTCAGTTTGTGCCCGTTGCCCCTTGTCCTGTCACTGGGCACCACTGAGAAGAGTCTGGCCCCATCCTCTTGACACCTGCCCCTAAAGTATTTCTAAGTATATGAAATGTCCCATTTCTAAGCACAAAAATGTTTACTTATAAAATTGAACAACGGACAATTTTATTGAACAAAGAAAAAGCAATTATTCCTTAATCTCTAGAGAAATCTAAGGAGGCTTGCTTCTCTCTAGTATCCTGGCTTTTTTTTTTCAGAACTGAGGTGCCTATTCATAGGATCAAATGGAAACAAATGGGATTTATTATGTAATATTTACCTAGAGAAAAAAAGCCCCACAACTTGTTACAAATAATAATTTCTGGAGAAGGAAAGAAACCCCCAAAGCCCTGCTTTACACCTCTCCAGCATGGAGAGCAATGGCCTGCAGATGGCATGCTGGCCCAGAAGAACAGCTACACTCAGGTCCTTTGAGATCTGTCTCCCTCTCAGCTGATCAGCACAGGGCAGGTAACCACTTCGACATGTTTCCTAGCAAGGCATTAAGAACAAAACAATCATTTTCTTGCAGTCCAACTGATGCCAAGACTGAAAACTCAGTGTCTTTGCCCTAGGAAGGAAAACCGTTTATTATTCAAAACCACAAATCATGAGTGTGAGTAGTATTTGACCTTTGCTGGCGAGATCAACCTGTACCTCATGCTCCCCATTCAACGTGCTGAGGCATCCAGGACCAAGCAGGATTCTACCAATCCCTGCCCAAAATAGCCTATGCTGCAAATTTGTAAGTCTAATCATCTACTGTTTAAAGTGCCATCAAATCCTGACTAACGATGCTGACTTCTTCCATGAGATAAACCACGTTTTCCCAAGACTGCGACACACTCTACAGTGATGCAGAAATTGTATTATAGGAAAATAAGCTGTATTTTGACATAAACACACAATTTCATCATCAGGATTCAAAATCCAGGTCTGAGGCCAAGGTCTATGTGATTTGACTCAGCTTCGGCTAACAAACAAACAGTGACATCTGCCTTGATGAGCACAGTTATTAGAAGAGACTTGCCTTTTCTGAACCAATAGACCTGCGCTTTTGGACCAAACGTGCCCTGAGCACCCTGCCCATGCGGGATGGGGATAGTGTCATGGTTTAGCCATCTTTCCTTGCCACAGGCAGCTGTACTGGAGGCCAATACTCCATAGCGGCACTTAGAATCATAGAATGGTTTGGGTTGGAAGGGACCTTAAAGATCATCTAGTTCCAACCCCCCTGCCATGGGCAGGGACACCTTCCACTAGACCAGGCTGCTCAAAGCCCCATCCAACCTGGCCTTAAACACTGCCAGGGAGGGGGCAGTCACAACTTCTCTGGGCAGCCCGGTCCAGTGTCTCACCACCCTCACAGGAAAGAATTTCTTCCTAATATCTAATCTAACTCTCCTCTCTTTCAGTTTAAAACCATTACCCCTCATCCTGTCACTACACGCTCTTGTAAAAAGTCCCTCTCCTGCTTTCCTGTAGCCCCTTCGGGTACTGGAAGGCTGCTAGAAGGTCTCCCTGGAGCCTTCTCTTCTCCAGGCTGAACAGCCCCAACTCTCTCAGCCTGGTCTTCATAGATGAGGTGCTCCAGCCCTCTCATCATCTTTATGGTTCAATACTTACCAAGTAACTATTGACTCCTTTTGCGGTAGGTTTTAGATCTCTAGGAAAGGGCTGTGTTTGTGCAGATGGCACCTTGTTCACATCACGGTTCAAATCACTGCCTCTTGCTTAGCTTTTCCAACTGCTTGGTGACGTCTGAGCTGACACGGAAGTTTTAGCTGAGATACACTTAGCAGGAAACACTAGGATTGGTTGGTGGGGGCATATTAGGTTTAAAGCTCTTGTTCAGGAAACCACCGTTCCTCCAGATCCCAACCCGCAGTTGCACCACCCAGCTTCTCTTAATGAGCACTATCCTAATCATAGCTGCAAGTCAGGAAGCAATCCAAATAAAAGTGCAGAGAAAACCTACATCTCTCTGTGGTTTGAACATACATTTTAACTTCACTGAGTTCAACAGCCTCCCCAAGCAAGCAGGTTCAGGCATGGTGTGTTTAACTGGCACCTCACCTCCTCTAGGACACTAACGCTTATCAACACCTGAGCTGGCATACAGATGGGGCAGGGGGTCTGCTTAAAAAAAATTAATGATGGGAAAGAGGAAACATTTAGTTCAAGGCACGCAAAAGTAAATCGTAGGCAGGTTACGATTCATTCAGGGTGAATGATTTTTCTGCAGGACACGGAAGAAATGGCAAAGTGTAAATACTCATCCCATTTCGCCTCCGCAGAGCCATCCCGTTGAGCAGCAGTTATGCATCAGAGGTTACTACTGAGCGACGCCAAGTCACTGCAGAAAGTCCGTTTTAAACAAAGTTAGAAGCTACAGCTTAACCACTGTCATTGCTCTTTATTGTAGTGATCACCAACATCTGAAATAATTTGATGTCATATCACTGCAAGAGGGCTGTACGTTGAGAACAGAAGTTTCTTTTCTGAATTATGTTGTGACTTGTGAATTATGAGCTGGGACATCTCAGTCGAGCTCATCCATCAGTAAACACTTGAGAGTCGTTGGGAAGGTTTTGCAGTAAATCATTCAGTTGCTTTAAACAAACGCAGAGGATGAAGGGTAGGAAGGGCTCCGTTACCAGCGTTACAAGCACCATCCTATCTTACATGAATAAACAACCTTAAACAGATAGATGTTAAGTAAAATGGACACAATTAAGAGACTCTCTTTCAATATTCTGACGTGCATTGAGACAACCACCTTGTTTTAATGGAGACTATGAGGAGAAACAACGAGGACACGCTAGTATAGCGTAGACAAGCGATAGGAGTGTGTATCCAGGGTCACTGTGGGCTTGCACAGCTCACGTCCCTCTGTCCTTGTGGCCACCACTTTGGCTGTCTCCAGTCTACAACGGCACTTCTCTGTGATGTATACAAATTTTAACCAAAAAAAGCTCTGGAAACACTTAATCCATTCGAAACGATGATTCAAAGTGACTTTTGCAGAGAATTAAAACCTGTTTACAAATATTTTTCCATCAACTGTAAAAACTGCACATTTCTAAATTGGAAAGATAGAGGGTTTTTATGCGTTACAGCCACAGTTAACCAACTGTCATAAAAATGCCCTAAGATTATCAAAACCCAGTGATTTTTACTGCCAGCATTACTTTGACTTCAGTACTTTCAAGGTCAACTTTGCATTCAATAACTGAAAATCAGATTAAGGCCTGCATTCTGGTTTGATTTTACAGGCCAGTGAAAGAAAGGAAAAAAGGTTTTTTACCCAACCTCTGTTACATGCCTACAATTAGGGAGTCTTATCTTTCAATGTATGAGTCAGAGGAGTGAGATTAAAATGCTTTCTTGAGAAGGCTTTCTTTTCCCTGATTGAAAAGGGTGATCTTCCTAACATCTAAGTATTACAAATAAAAGTCTAAATCCAAATATTTACACTGAAAATGGCTTACTTTGCAAAATACATGAACTTCAATGACTTCAGAATGGAGCTAGGGATGTAGCTTTTATGGAAGGGTAAAAAGGACACTTAAAAAACCAAGAACATTATGTTTGGAGATCCTTCTTTAGACAAACCACTTGGAGTTTTTTTTATTGAACTACTCTTTAGCAGCCGAAGTATCTGTCTTTAGTAAAAGAGGCCACGATAAAAATCTATACAAGAACTAATAGCCCCATGCCAAGAAAAATGGAAGAATTTCTGAAAAGCTTTCAGTGCTCCTCCAAGTAAACAGGAAAGGGATAACTTTCAAGTAAAACACAAGCCATTCCCACAGATTGTATAATGGTAGGAACCACCAACATAAGCACAATCTGCTTTTTCTCTTGCTGGAGAAGTCATGCCATAGGACTACCTCCGTAACCTAAGTGACAGGGCTCTTATAAATTGCATTCCAAGTGTAAGCTAGCAGTTTATAACATCATCACCTGTGTTTTATATACAGTTATGCTGAATTCAAAAGGATTATAATTTCTTAAGTGTACGACTTTCTTTGTCATAAGTAAGTAAACAGCGATATCATCACATTAGAATTTAGAGTTAGAATTAGAATTGCAAGTCTAAAGAAGGGCAACGAAGGTGGTGAAGGGTCTGGAGCACAAGTCTTATGAGGAGCAGCTGAGGGAACTGGGGTTGTTTAGTCTGGAGAAAAGGAGACTGAGGGGAGACCTCATTGCTCTCTACAACTACCTGAAAGGAGGTTGTAGCGAGGCGCGTGTTAATCTCTTCTCTCAGGCAACAAGTGACAGACGAGAGGAAACAGTCTCAAGTTGTGCCAGGGAAGGTTTAGATTGGATATCAGGAACAATTTCTTCCCCCAAAGGGTTATCAAGCAGTGGAACAGGCTGCCCAGGGAAGTGGTGGAGTCACCATCCCTGGAGGTATTTAGAAGATGAGTAGATGTGGTGCTTAGGGACATGGTTTAGTGGTGGACTTGGCAGTGCTGGGTTAATGGTTGGGCTTGATGATCTTAAAGGTCCTTTCCAACCAAAACGATTCTATGATTTAGTTGGTTACTCAAGTGGAAAACTACTGAGTGGAGTTAGAGAAGATTCCCGGTGGGAAGCTGGTGCACATGCAAGCTAAAATAAAACAGCACAGGAAAAATTAATTTGCTGGTGGGAGAATTCCCTCCTGAACCTGTCTGATGGACAGCAGACTCCTCACCTGAACAACGTATGGGCAGGCAAACAGAGCAATCATTTTAGCAATGAGTAGTAAAGTTAGTTACCCAAAGCTCCTTTTGCGTTTGCTTTCTATATCTTAAAGTTGAGATGTGTTATTGATAAGCTGTAGTCTACCCAGTGAACCAAAACTCTGTGAGACAACAGTTCCGGTGCCTAGAAGAGTCTTCTCTCTGTACAGATTTAGTTGTCACCTCTGATGTCTGCACTCAGCACTGTTGCTGGACAGTCAGAATTCTGTAAAGCTCATGGCCATGTTCTACCATGGGTCTTCCAGGAAAGAGCTTTCTGAGGCACTGAGCACTACCTCCAATGTCCCATGAGGCAAGACTTTAAAACATACCTTGTAGATGTTGTTCTTAAAATTCATGCTTCATACTGGCAGAGCCTACAGGACCTTCATAATTTCAACAGGTTTGCTTTAGTGCTAGACATTTTCATATAATAGAGAAAGTTCCAGACAGACGAGGAGAACTCAAACCCCAAAATACATTTTTCCCTTAAAAGAGGCTGTTCTGGTTTTAGTATCTTGAATGTCTGCATACATGATATGCATATTTAGGTTGGCGTGCATGATTTGGCAGTAGAAGCAAAATAAATAAGACTGCAAATTCACAGAATCAATCAATCAGGTTGGAAGAGCCCTCTGGGATCATCGAGTCCAACCATTGCCCTGATACCATCATGTCAACTTGACCATGGCACTAAGTGCCATGTCCACTCTTTTCTTAAACACATCCAGAGATGGTGACTCCACCACCTCCCTGGGCAGCCCGTAATTCAAATACTTAAGAGAGAGTGTGTATATATGTGTGTGTGTATATATATAAAATACAAGCCTTCCAGATGTTTGCTGCCTCACAAAAAGAATGAGCTCCAGTAACAAAACTTTATAGAAATTTTGTCTGTTAAGAGCACCAGGCAGTCAAAGAAGACAATTACATAGCCTAATGGTTCCTTTCTCTGTATTTATATGCTGCTATACCTACACAACTTGACCATATTTTAAAACGGGAAGACAGCTAAGAAGGCATCCAAGCCAGGACATGGAGACAAAGATCAGAAATGAAGAGATAAAGGGAATATTTTGACACCAAGCAGTTCCTTCCGATACCCCCATCTAATGGCAAGGACTCGGATGCAGCGTGTATTTTAAATAAACTTGGCTACGGTGATGGGCCTGGCGAGCAGCCCTGCAGCATCCAGTCTCTGATGTGCAGAACAGATGTACGGATGACGGCTTTGACTAGATTTCCAGGCAGTAGCGCACAGCAAGCTTGTCGTCCCTATGACTGCCTCACCACAACGTCTTACAGCCAAGTGTAAAACATCCCAACCGCTGAGAGCTGGTATATCCACCTGGAACAGGCTACAGCTAGGCTGGGACTGATTTCATATGGCCAAGAGAAGTATCACGCAGCAAATGCCTTTACCAAAGGCTGCTGAGACTCAAGTGCAGACTCAAAGGCCAAAGCAGCTGCATCCCATTAGCAGCTTAATGCTGTTCTTTTATTTTGTCTGTAATTTTCCACTGCCATGCTTGCCTTGCCAGGTAGCAGCTCTTAACAGTGAACCACCATCCGCCAACTTGGAAAAGTAACCTGGTGGCCTCTTGGGGGAGGAATAATCATAGAATCATAGAAGGGTCTGGGTTGGAACAGACCTTAAAGACCATCTAGTTCCAACCCCCTGCCATGGGCAGGGACACCTTCCACTAGACCAGGCTGCTCCAAGCCCCATCCAATCTGGCCTTGAACACTGCCAGGGAGGGGGCAGCCACAGCTTCTCTGGGCAACCTGGGCCAGTGTCTCACCACAGAATTGTCTTGGTTGGAAAGGACCTTTAAGATCATCAAGTCTAACGTTAGCCCAGCACTACCAAGTCCACCACTAAACCATGTCCCTAAGCACCACATCTACCCATCTTTTAAATTCCTCCAGGGATGGTGACACTACCACTTCCCTGGGCAGCCTCTTGCAATGATTGATCACCCTTTCAGTGAAGAAATTGTTCCTGATATCCAATCTAAACCTCCCCTGGTGCAACTTGAGGCCATTTCCTCTCGTTCTATCGCTTGTTACCTGGGAGAAGAGACTGACACCCTCCTCACTACAACCTCCTTCCACCACCTTCACAGTCAAGAATTTCTTCTTAATATTTGATCTAAATCTCCCCTCTTTCAGTTTAAAACCATTCCCCCTCATCCTATCATTACATGCCCTTGTAAAAAGTCCCTCTCCCACTTTCCTGTAGCCCCTTCAGGTACTGGAAGGCTGCTAGAAGGTCTCCCTGGAGCCTTCTCTTCTCCAGGCTGAACAGCCCCAACTCTCTCAGCCTGTCTTCATAGCAGAGGTGCTCCAGCCCCCTGACCATCTTTGTGGCCCTCCTCTGGACTTGCTCCAGCAACTCCATGTCCTTCTTATGTTGGGGGCCCCAGAGCTGGACGCAGCACTGCAGGTGAGCTTCTCGTCAACCATCACCCCCCAAGTCATTCTCCTCAGGGCTGCTCTCAATCCATTCTCCAAATAACTGGAGAATTATTATTTAGCCTTTTACTGACAGCTAATCTGAGGAAACACCGAGGAAGGAAAAAACATATTGGATAAACAAGGTTAGTATTTGTGCCGTGAACTGAATCTGGAGCAAGTCACAAGGCAGACTCAGAAGTCTCATACAAATCAGTGAGAAAAAGAGCAAAACACAACAACAGCTTCTGTTAGCAGCGACGACTGCCACTGAGACCCTTGTAATATGGCATTTCCCAGCCAGCTACAAACAAACAGGACACTGGCTTCTAGTAAATAAGGGTTTGTTTTTTCCCAGACAAAAAAAAAGTGCCCAACAATAGTGGGACCAGCAGTGCTCACGGTTCACAGGAAATGCTCACTGTGTCACCACCAGTCTAAGGGCTGCGTGAGGTCACGACTTACATGGAAGAAAGATTAAGTCGCATGCAGCAGTTTCTATTCAAAACCTCTTTTTTGATAAGTTCTGTTGGGGGAAAAATAGTTCTTTATAAGCTTAACAATAAGATCTGATATGGGAATAGGATGCTAAGCTCCTATTTTCATTTGTCAGAAATCATCACCTAGAGACTTGTTTAAACTCTTAAAGTAAACACCATACAAATTTCTGAGCTAACAGAAGAAGCTGTCATGCCCTGCAAATACCTTGTATTCTGAAATATCATCCCTGTATAGAATAGTGCCTGAAAATATTTTACACTGATCTGTTTAAAATGCATTGCTTATACAATCTGCTTTGTTTAGGCTGTATATTTAAGGAGCGTAGCAAGCAAAACCTGTCAAAAAGCTGTGAAAAAGTTAGAACCCCAGTATCTGCTTTTCATCTTGTTACAACAGAATCATAGAAACCACCGCAAACTCGAGCATTTTAGCTTGGGAGTGTCTATATGAGGAACAGGGAGTTCAGAATGCAGCTGCAATCATTTAATAAATGCACCCCAATAGCCACTACCTTATACTTAAAAAAAAATTACAGTTGCCACACATTTGGGTCCCCCAGAGAAACTGCAAACAAGCTGCTTGCCTGTTTTGACAACTGTATCACCATGAAGCTTCAATCACAAATCCTTTTGCTTCTTGCTATCTCCCCTCAGATTTTAGGACTTCCAGTGGCTTTAGAGCTCGTGTGGGACTCTGAGCTGCCAAAAAACCCAAACCTGAGCCAATATATGTTGAACCAAAGCACTGGAATAGACTTGACTGGTGGTCTGAGCACTCTTGCAGTACAACCACCACTTGTACGTCGAGTTTATTGCACCCATGAGAAACCACCTTCTAACTTTCTGGATTGAAATAGGAACTCTGACCAACCAGGAAGGGATATGAAAAAGCACAGTAATTTCTCCTGGTGCCCATTACCATGATTTGAGCAGCTTCCAAATGTGGGAGTACATGCTTTTAAGAAGGAAATAATTTTAAGCACTACTTGATATCACAGTCTGATATCATATGAGAAGAGACAGCCTCTAGTTTGTGCCTCTGATGCTCAGTATCTTACGGCTGCTGGTGTGAGAAGAAATGAAGCCCAATGTCAGACTTCATTTTTATGTGAAAATTTTGCTCTTTATCAAATTACACCTGCCCAGCCTGTATGATAACGGTTTTAAACTGAAAGAGAGTAGATTTAGATTAGGTCTTTGGAAGAAATTCTTTCCTGCGAGGGTGGTGAGACACTGGCCCAGGTTGCCTAGAGAAGCTGTGGCTGCCCCCTCCCTGGCAGTGTTCAAGGCCAGGTTGGATGGGGCTTGGAGCAACCTGGTCTAGTGGAAGGTGTCCCTGCCCATGGCAGGGGGTTGGAACTAGATGGTCTTTAAGGTCTCTTCCAACCCAAACCATTCTGTGATTCTATGGTAAGACAACACTTTGCTCAAGCAAAGCGCTTGCTCAGAAGCCACTCTTAACAAGCTGCAAATTGCAGAACAATACTGGAGGAAAATTATACTGACCAGTATGTGTGATCCTTTTGGTTGCAAGCACGCAGGTGGAAGAACTCAGAACAAAATCGGTACCACGAGGTTTTTAATTGCAGCTAGCTCTCTACATAAAATGATAGCCTATCAAGTTGTCGGGCATCTTTATTCGCTCAGTGTCTCAGAAATGACCGATTGCAATAAACACCACATAAAATAGGAGCAATACCAACACTGGCTTAAATCTTCCCACTGGTAAAATTCACATCCTGAAATTCTTCTTGTGCCTGTCAAATAAGAGCTCTTCTGCTTAGCCTGCAACATTCCCAAGCTGTCAGCACGTTATATACATCTTCTAGGCAGGAGTACGTGCACTCTGCAATCTGAACATACTTTTCTGGACCACAAACTATCACCCAGTTGCAAGAAGTCTTTCACCTTCCCCCTCCTGCTTAGCTCTTGTCAGCAGGGATGTTTGCACAACAGCTGGGAGTGCTGGGCTCTCGGCCTCACTCGACTGGTCTGTTACTGCTCCAGATGATACAACGCGAGGACAGAGCTGCCTCTCCAGCGCAAACGAGGAACCAGTTGTGGGACAGGAGAGGGGAGGGATAAAGCACGATTCCTCCATTTGGATGGGGTTATTAGCACTGAGGGGAGTGATAATCAAGAGAACAAATAATTAATAGGAATATTACAAGGACATAAAAATACTTCGAAGGACTGATACCCAAGGGCAAAATGCAGAAAATTCTTTCCAAAGCTACCAGCAAAAGTCAGCTGCAGCTCACCCTGAATGCACCGGGGAAAATCACAGAATGGTTTGGGTTGGAAGGGACCTCAAAGATCATCCAGTTCCAACCCCCCTGCCACAGGCAGGGACACCTTCCACTAGACCAGGTTGCTCAAAGCCTCATCCAATCTGGCCTTAAAAAAATCCATGGGAGCAAAGAGGCACTCACAGAGGAGAGGCCTGGAGCACTGTCTGTCTTCCTCTTCCAGGATGGGGATCTGCTACCTGCATCGCTGTGGCATCCAGAACTTTTACAGCAGATTAATGCCTTTAAAATGCACCTACGTTTCTGCTTTACTCACTCCCTGTCTTAAGGACAAGAGTATATATGAAAGCTGGATCTAGATTTGAGATATGGATGCAAGCTAGAGCACAGGAAGTTCAACCTCAACAAGAGGAAGAACTTCTTTACCGTAAGGGTTACAGAGCACGGGAACAGGCTCCCCAGAGAGGTTGTGGAGTCTCCTTCTCTGGAGACTTTCAAGCCCCATCTGGATGTGTTCCTGTGTAACCTGCCCTAGATTGGTCCTGCTCTGGCAGGGAGGTTGGACTTGATGATCTCCAGAGGTCCCTTCCAACCCCTAACATTCTATGATTCTATGATATATGAACAAATAATTAATAGGAATATTAAAAGGATGAAATTAGGTTAGAGATACTGGAAAAATTATCCAACATTTCCTTAAAACTTGTTTTTCAAATTTTAAATTTCCTTCGTAGTCAGATGCAAACAAGTCACACTTCTACAGCAGAAACAACTTCCAAAAATGTGGAAACTATCACAACTATTACACGCCATGCCTACAACTAGACTAGAGCCACCCATTTTGAAAGAACAACTACTAAACTGGTAATAAAACAATGCTCTTGCTCTTCAACAGCTTCAGTACAGAAACATCAGTGCGGTGTTTCACGTACAGAGTCCTGGAGGTGTTTTTAAGTTGTAGAAGAGTAACATCCCCTTCTGGCAAAGCTATTCTGCCTTCCAGTACAGCAAGAGCTTTTGAAATGGAATTAAGGAAATAAGTGACAGGCCTCTTAAAGGATTTCATCATCCAGTTTTCCCATTTTCTGTCTCGGCTCAATTATTGCTTCTCAACCTCCTACAACTGTCCTCCCCTTCTCATATTTGGCAACCGTGGGAGTCATCAGTGTTTCATTAAGCTCTGCTGCTGTACTGCCATTCTGCCAAAGTTGTAGAAAGGTTTATGCGGCTTCCCTGACAATTTCTAGTTTATAACCCAGTTTTATGGTGCTGTGTCAGGAAAGAGAAGCATATGTCAAGAGAAGTGAGCCAAAGGTACGTGTGGAAGGGGGAGAGGGGAAGCAAAAGCCTGAGAAAGCTGAAGTCTGAGGCATGGAAGACCACATGCCCTGATCTGCAGGCAGGCAAAAATGGTTTTCCTTTCAGCGTGACCACAAACGCTGTCAAGTAAAGCTTTTAAAGCTTTAATTATTTATTTTAAAGTTTCTAACCCTCCTACTAACCTACTTCCACAGGAGTAACCTATAGTAATTCAGGTCGAAGATTATTTCCAGCTTACTGCCCTTATAACAATCCAGTTTTCTACTTCCTTACCCAAGACATGAAGCAATCGCTAACAGACGTATATGCCAATAACAGCTACTCCTGCTGCTGCTGAAGAGGAGGAATCAAAGGCAATGCATATGACATGCCCTGCTCAGGGAAAGACCAAAGAGCCAATTGCTGCTGTTAGATTTTTTTACTACAGTAAAAATGTTTAGCAATTCCTACAGGTTGCACAGAATTACATCCTTACCAAAACTGCAGTATTTATTTATACCAGGGTACATTCAGACCAGTGAAAAGTGCCAGGTTTACTTAAGCCAGAAACTAAACCTTTTATACGCAAACACCCAGAGTGCCAAACAAGCTTTCTCCACGCTGCAGCAGGTAATTAAGCTCCAGAGAGGGCAAGAAAACGCAACAGTGCCAAGAGCTCCTGTCGACTGCCGAAACCGACGCACTGGAGTTTTCTAGATTAGCTGTGCTGTCCTTTTTGGCTCTTGGGAAACTTGTTTTTAACTTTTCTTCCTCTGTCGCTTATTAGCCAATATTCAGAAATATATCACTTTGACATTAACAAGAAATTTGCATCACAGCGCTTAACGAGCTGAAATTGAATATAGATTAAATCTGATGCAACTTCCAGTGTGCTGAACGAGCAGTAATAAAAAAAAATTCCTTTTAACCTCCACCAAAGAGCAGTTTCAGGGATATAAGAAAGCTGTTTACATCAAATAAAAAGCTGAGAACTTCCTTCACGGTCCCAGAGAAAGGCAGGTTGTATTCAGCTATATATATATATATATATATCAGTATAACCACCCAAGGCTAACTTCACCACAGCGGTGTATTTATTCCCAGGCTGCAAATGCTGTCTCCTGTCGCAGGCCAGCAAAGCAAGCTGCAGATACAGAAGGACTCAAAGGTCACACGCAACGGCGCTACCATCCATTTCCCATCACACACAAGCGTCTCGATGTATGCAGACACATACACGAACGCAGCAATCAATACGTTGTTTTGCCACGCTAACCCTTCCCTCGCCTTTACGGGGTGTAATTAAAATGCATCTGCGGTACGTGATGCCCCACTTCGACTCCGCGCGCTTTACGTAACGCTGCAGCACTTCACCGCTCCGGCTCGCTGCAAGATTAGACATCAATTACAGTGACATGTGTCGCCCGAAGATACGCAGCATCCCAGTTTATCCAAAGCTCAATAGGGTTTTTCGTCACCACTTCTAGAATATTGGCAAATTTATAAACAAAGGCACTTCGGCTCAAACCCGCTTTAAAATTCCCAAACTCAAGAGACTCTGACATATACAATAGAAAATCTGTCAGCACCAACTCGCAAGCCTGTTCTGTTAATCAACAGTGGAGCTTTTGTCGTGGTGATTAACGTATTAATACCCTGGAATATAACCGTCTACTTACACTGCTGAACCAAATCCTAACCAAAAACTGGTCTTATCACCTATTTTCCCCTCCAAGTAGAGCCACACCTGAACTGTTAACTCTGGGTGTCCAACCCAGACTGCACTGACCCTCTCCCACCCCCCTAAAAAAATCTGGTTAACGAACAACTTTTCTGTTCTTCTTAAGAACAAGTTCTCAATTAAAATCATACTTGCTTAATGGGGACTGACTCAATAGGGGGCTGCTCAGAGCTGGGAAGGGGCTGCCCAGCAGCATCACAAGGCAGCTGTAGGTGCAGCCTGAGCCCTTGCTTGGGTGCTCTGGTCCTGCGCTGCTCTGCGCTGTAAGGATTTTGTGCCTAAGGGAAGCTTTGGCGACCTTTCTGCACTGCTCCAACCAGACCTCAAGGGAAGGTAGAAGCATGATGACCATAACTAAGCGAGGGCAAGATGAAGAGCATGGCTACGACATCCCAAATTTTATGAGACTCACTCAAGGTGAAGACTTTTAAAATACCATTTTAGCAAAGGAAACACTAGGCTAGAAGGCATCACCTAGATATTAAACTCCCATTAAACCGCAGAAGTTTACTCCTGATGCGTCTGTTCTACCCCACCAACCCTCAAGCCCTAGGAAAACCACAAAGGATCTGGTTCAACACTGCCAAACAAGTGACTGGCGTATAACTTAGCCCAGCATGGCATCTGGTGAGTGTATCCAGGAACAGAACTTGAAAAAGGAAGGCAAACAGACTTGAAGGTAGCCAAAAAAGTATTTTTTTTTTGTTGAGCAAGCAGAGTACAGTCAGCACAACATTCGTGCCCTTGAATTGCAAGCAGCAAAGAAAACAGTTCACTTCCAGCCTCATGTTGCGTGTATTATAAAATCCAGTAAGTGTACAGCACAAAACACAAGGAGCTTAGAATGACAGAATCATTTTGGTTGGAAAGGACCTTTAAGATCATCGAGTCCAACCATTAACCCAGCACTACCAAGTCCACCACTAAACCAGGTCCCTAAGCACAACATCTACTCGTCTTTTAAATACCTCCAGGCACGGTGACTCCACCACTTCCCTGGGCAGCCTGTTCCAATGCCTGACAACCCTTTCGGGGAAGAAATTTTGCCCATTGATAAAAATCATCCTCCTCTTCCCCAGTTTTTAGGCTTGACTACGTGCTTGGAAGCCATGTGAAAACAGTAACTCAAGAAGGTGTTTTTTGGCCTGTGTAACCCTGCAGATACCACCTGAGAACCTTCATCTGCCCAGGGATTACTGACCAGACAGTGGATCTTTACATTTCAGCTGGGATCACATTTGCATAGTCCTTTTAAGGGTCAGTAAATGGTGCAGGCAGCTCCTTCTATAATTACCCTAGCTGATCTAACACGAAAAAATGTAAGAGCTAATAAACATTATAGGTACCTCATATAAACTTCATATTCTAAATGGCATTTTTTCCAGCTAGAAATGCCCAAATTAGAGGGGAAAAAAGCTGAATTGATCCTACCTATACTCCTTAGGCCATTCATGTCATGCAGTCCCAAAGTGCTTTACTCCCCTTTTCAATACTCAAAGCCTCCCAAAAAGCCACCATTCCCATAACAGGCTTACAAAAAGTGTATTGTTAATTGTTACTACACTGCAAAATCAACCTTCAGGCCTTTCTAAAGCCTTTAGGACTATAGGTTTGTTTATGATAGGAACAAACACTCTGCCTGTGATCATTTTTGTCACAACTGTGCTACTGGGAAGCCCTACCAGCTGAAAGTCAGCAAAGAACAATAACACTGCATTCACTTGTAAATTATTTTCTATTTTAAAAGTGTTGCTGAATTATACATAAATAATCACACTGATTCTTCTAACTCATTATTCATTGTATACTTAAAAAAATGAGAGGAATTTTTAAAATAACCCATACTAAGCTCCTATAGAGCAACTGCATTCCTCTGCGCAGTTGCCTTTATTGAGGTTAATTCCTCATGTGGCTATATCAAGCGAAACCCAAATCCTATTAGTGCTTTTCCTATTTGCTTCAGCAAATGAACTGCAGGTTGTGGTTTGCAGGCAGGGCTTTCCACATAGACCATTGCTCCAGGAAAAACACTGCAGTTCACCAGTTGTTTTAACAACCTCTAGACATACGAATGCTGGTAACAGGACTATCATACAGAGAATTTTAATCACCTGAGGGTCCCACGCCACCCAAAAAAAAGTGGTATGACCTACGAGCAGCAGCTGAGGGAGCTGGGGTTGTTTAGCCTGGAGAAGAGGAGGCTCAGAGGTGACCTTATTGCAGTCTACAACCACCTGAAGGGAGGTTGTAGTGGAGTGGGAGTCGGCCTCTTCTCCCAGGCAACTAGCGGTAGGACAAGAGGACACAGCCTCAGACTTCGCCAGGGAAGGTTCAGGTTGGACATTACGAAGAATTTCTTCTCAGAAGGGGTCATTAGACATTGAAACAGGCTCCCCAGGGAGGTGGTGGAGTCACCATCTCTGGATGTGTTTAAGAAAAGCCTGGACATGGCACTCAGTGCCATGGTCTAGTTGACGTGGTGGTGTCAGGGCAATGGTTGGACTCGATGATCCCAGAGGTCTCTTCCAACCTGGTTGATTCTGTGTGATTCTGTGTGTGGTTGTCTTCTATAGCTATTCATGACACCAGCTGCTTGCCTTGTGGGTAAAGCACTATAGAAAAGCATCCTCTCAGATGAAATTCCAGGGCCTGATTAAAAAAGACAGTGTTGGTGTTTATGTAGCCTGCCTCAAACTTTCCTACACACCTTCTTCTATAAAGTTGTATGTTTTGGCTTGAACATTAACTTACATGAAACACGTTCTACACGCACACTGGAGAGATTTAAAAGCAGAGCTGCTTTCACATTAAAGTCTTCTAAACTCCAGCTATATAAAAATCTTTATCTTAGTATTTTGAGCTTGCAGGGTCATACCACAAAGTTGCACACACAGAAAATTCTGGTAACTAGAGCAGCCCTTAACCCCCAAGTCACAGCCAGCACCCCAAATAACGAGCTTACTGTGTCACGGAGGAGTGGGTCCCCCACCCTCACTGAGCTGTTCAAAAATTATACTACTTGCATTTCTACATGAAGGGTTGTGAGATCCATGGGGTCACTTTGCACCAAATAACTGGAATTGATCGTTTGGAATAAAATGTAATCGCACAAGATGAAAAAGACTTCTCAGCACAGACGCTTTTATATGCAATCTTTACTTGCACGTGTTATGCTTCACAAGCAGCGAGGCTATGTACGGAAGGATAAATTTACCAATAAAATCTGATGTTAAACAAGCAGAGCACACCAGCAAGTAAGGCAGCAAACATTTCCTTTCCAAGTGTGCAAATTGTGAGAATTAGGCCCTCATGGGGACAAAGTAGAACAGAACTCTTTTCCAAACAACCAGACAAGTATTTTTAGCATACTGTGTAAAGCAGTTTTACTTCACATTGCTCTGCTTGTAACCTTTTTCTTGTCATTTGACCTTATGAAAGAATGGAGCGAGTTACATATGAGAGTCACAGGTGTAGATAGCAATACAGCATTATTCAGTCATCCAACAAAGCAAAATAAATAATTTTTAAGATTGAAACCTAAATTGTTTTCAAGATTGAATTTGCAATCCTTTTGTATCTGACAGAAAGTTGTACCAAACCTCTCTCCTGAAGGTTACATCTTAAAAACATTTGAAAACTTATTTTAAACACATTTGCCATAGTGGAGAAAAACAACCTTCCCCTTCATTTATCTCCGTAACCTCTCGCACACGCTGACTGCTGTCCAAACCGATGGAGTCCCTGCTACAATATTTATGACCCATGACTTTGACTACCTCAGAGAAGGAGGGAGCACTTGTTAAGACTGCTCCTTAATTAAATTACAGAGAAAGAGCCACATTCAGCTTTTTAACTGATTACAGAATCACAGAATCAATCAGGCTGGAAGAGACCTCTGGGATCATCGAGTCCAACCATTGCCCTGACACCACCGTGTCAACTAGACCATGGCACTAAGTGCCATGTCCAGTCTTCTCTTAAACACATCCAGAGATGGTGACTCCACCACCTCCCTGGGCAGCCCCTTCCAATGGCTAATGACCCTTGCTGAGAAGAAATTCTTCCTAATGTCCAACCTGAACCTCCCCTGGTAAACCTTGAGGCTGTGTCCTCTTGTCCTATCGCTAGTTGCCTGGGAGAAGAGGCCGACTCCCACTTCACTACAACCTCCCTTCAGGTAGTTGTAGACTGCAATAAGGTCACCTCTGAGCCTTCTCTTCCTCCAGGCTAAACACCCCCAGCTCCCTCAGCCGCTCCTCATAGGTCAGACCCTCCAGACTCTTCCCCAGCTTGGTCGCCCTCCTCTGGACTCGCTCCAACACCTCAACATCTTTCTTGAAGTGTGGGGCCCAGAACTGCACACAGTATTCAAGGTGCGGCCTCACCAGTGTCGAGTACAGAGGGACGATCACTTCCCTAGACTGGCTTATTATGATTACATCATCTTATTTTCTCATTCCATCCCCAAATATCCTGAAAGCTCCCCCACGCACTTCTTCAGCTGCTCCACCATTACACAGCATGTCTGTGTCTGGGGGACCCAGCAAATCACCAGGGAAGGGGTGTCAACACTGGTGCCCACCGCAGGTCGCTAGCGATGACTGTGTTTCTTGCACACTGCTATTTGTTGAACCAAAAAGGAAAGAAAAAAATGTTAAAGTCAATTTTCACGTCAGATGACAAGCTTTCCTTCTGCTCTCATTTAGCCTAATTCCATTTATGTGGCAAAGGCATTAATATTAGGAATATATTCCCTTAGTGAAAAAAAACCCAAACCCTTTGAGTAAGCAGGTTTTCTAGAAAGGTGGCTATAATGCAGAACCACTACAGATTTGCTAAACTGACACCAGAAACCTATTTTTGTAAAGTTTTACAGAATAATGACAAGGGGAGAAAGGAGGAGTGGAGCACAGTGCATCTGTTCTTCATTTCTGTTGTAGCTTGGACCAAAACACCAAATCAGATGTTTCCGAGGCTGCAGCGGCATCCCATCTCTACATAAATTGTCTAATTTACATCAGAGTACGATAAACAATCATTTTTAAGTCACCTGATGTAGTCCATGTAAGACAGCAGGTATGCCAGTAATGACTCTTCCTTGCCAGAAAATGTCTGGCTTGGTAGGACACTATGCCTGACTTTCCAAATCAGGCGAGGGAAACGCAGTGAATGCTGCAACCGTATCCACTACAACGAATCTACCCCGGTAAACAGTCATTTATCTGAATACCTGAGGCATTTTGTTGGGTTTAGATTTGTGAAGATTTCTTCTAGAGCATCAAAAAAATTTTTAATTTTAATTTTCCTGCCACCTACATGAACTCTGAAGTGTGTGAACCTGATCTCCATTCTCCAAATAAATGCTTTAATTTCCAGAAGCGTCCAGATACAACGTTTGTAAGAGGTATTAAAAACTTCCAGATCAAGAGCTCATTTAGAGACAGATATTTTTGGAATTTGCAAATTATCCTGAGGGGGGGAAGGGGGGCGGCTCACTTCTGATAGACTGAATTATTGAAAGGCCATTGTTTACAGAGCAGCACAAGTGATAAAAGGAGGAAGTTCGTGTTTGTAAACAGTCTATACATGAGAACACGTAGAAAATGATCCAGCTCAGCTTATCACTTGAGCCAAAGAACATAAATCGGGATCCAGATGAGGACAGAAATTCAAGGTTAAGATGATCTGAACAGAAGCTATACAAAATTTATCGGCATGTGAAGAGAAATTGCCCTGCCTCATGGTGGGACACTTGCCAAAGACCAAACTGATACCGAGGACAGAACCAGGCCACTGTAGGGACTGATCCTTTCCATTCACCGTTCTATGAGCATTGCTGTGGGGAAAAGCAGTCTCGCCCTGGAAGTGTGTTAAGGCTTCTTGAGTTGAGCGTGGAAGCTGTTTCTAAAGACTGCCTATTACAGTAAGGTCTACGTTTTGATGTTACATGGCCCCAGTTCTGGCTTCCAGGTAATTCAGTCTCTATTTGCAGAACGATTGCTTCACTAAAATGCATTTTACTTAGTAATCTGGAGGTAGACGATGAAGTTGTGATTTCAGCATTCAACCGCCGGTCTCCAGCTCTAAACTCATCTTTCTCCAAAGTCTCCCTCCAGCTGCTATGCAAAATGTTGGTGGGGTCACGTGCAGGAGTGTCTGAGTGGGTCCAGCTGCCCAGTACCTGTGTCTATGCAAAACATCAGCTCTGTCCTCACAGTCCCATGAGATAGCAACTAACCTTGATGTAGAGCAGCATAACACCATCCCCAAGTTATAATAGAAATTCACACTCAAATCCTTCTGTTTACCCCATCTCAAGAATGTATTTGCATCCAATCTTCACGTTTCAGAACGCCACATGGATATGGGATGTTTCAAGGCTGAAACAACTTCATAAAACACCTACTTTACAAAGAGATTCAATTTAAATACGGACAGCTGAAGCAGATGCAACAGTGACAGCAGAGTTATTTAGATGATCTGCCTTCATGAACTTTTACGCCGTTTTACACAAAGCGGAACAGTTTCCCAAGACAGCAACTGGAAGGGGGAAACCTTGTTTGCTAGACATCCTTCCCAGCACTGGGAACGTGGATTACACGTTTTTCCTCAAATGAGGAGTGACAATAAAGGACTTGAGTCTCTTCTCAGTTTCAAAGCACAAGTGGAATCACCTACCAGCTCTAGCAGTACTTGCTCAACACTTCAGCCCATCACTACCCTCAGCTACAAGTCTTTCCCTCCCCTTCACTACCTACTCATCCTATTCTTCTTTGCAGACTTTAGGCTTTCAGGTCATTCTGATTGTGGCCAAGTTACGCATGCTTGTCTGATGAAACCCTTTTAAATCTAATTTATTGCTGTAGAAAAACAGGTCATATTCAGTTTACTCGCTCTGTATCTACTACACTGAAAAAAATCCACCATGAGGCTCCAACTGAAGATCACCAAATGTTAATGCAGTATATTGCTGGGTTTATCTGTTTATGGAAAAATCTGCATCTGTGCTGCTTTGTACCCACTGTTACTCAAGACTTCAGAAGGAGGAATATGTTTATGAAGTGACATTTGCTATTGGGGATTTATCCAAACCAATGTAAATAAAAGCTATGACCGGTTTTTTCCCTGGTAAGTGGACTTGTATTAAATTTTATCATCAAACTGAATCAGCAGCTCAAAACTTTTCCAATAATTTCTTGCAAAATAGCCTGCAGGAAACATATCTGAAACCTTCTCAACTGTTGTTTGGTTAAAAAAGGATGATTAAAATGGAGTCCCAGAGGGTGCATCACAACAGAAATACTGTTGCAACAAGCACACAGGAGACTCAGAGGAGAATAGAGCTTAAGGGGCTGCAGCTTTGACAATCCTCTTGAAGCAAGCTTTATTAAAGCATTACGTGATTTGGCAACAACCTGTTGACGTGCTTTTCATTTCAAAAGGGGCCTTAATTTTATTTCCTTGAAAAATAAGACTCCTGTTCATTAAGGAGTTCTCAGCCATTCCCTTTTCATAACCTGTTTCACAATCCACATTCAATAGAAACCCATCGATTTGAGCCTCGGCGTTGCAAGTTTCAAAAGCCGGGCACCCCAAATCTCGGTTCTGCATCTGTAAGTCTCCGCCACCAGAAACCCATCCAAAGAGCTGAAAGGTTTCTTTTTACAGTAAAAACCAAGCAATTACCTGCTGGAAAATTGCCCTGGTAGCAATTACTTTGTAATAAAGAGCATGGAAGCACTATCGTGTTTCATCTGTTATCACTATGGCAAAATTACCTCTCGGTCAGAGGTAAGGGTCAAACTCAAATTCTGAACAGAAAACTGAAACTCCAACGGCCGCTGTGCGTGCACATATGTTCTCAGGGTCACCTGACAACTTGCTCTCCTAGAGGGTGTTTAGACAGAAGTATAAAAAGATATGGGCTTTGTAAATTTGGCTGAGAGCGTATGTGGGTGGAAAGCAGATTAAGAGGAAGGGTTTAGGCTAGGAAAGAGGTTGCGTAAAGGTGCGTGTTTAAAACCACCCAATTTTCGCACATTGTCAGGAGGGCAAAGTCTGCCTCCTACTTGATCTATCTTTTCCCACTACCCACTGGAAATCTTTATAAGGGAGCACTAAAAATACAGTGATCCTGCAGTTCCTTGAGTCTTATGCGTGTCCCTTTCTACTCCAGATCTGCCCTTGAAAGCAGAAGAAAACCTATGGGCTTGTCTTGGCTATAGCAACAAGGCAGGTCCAATACGTGTACATGGGAAGAATTGCAAGACAATTCAGTGACCCAATGTGAAAAAGAAGTAAAAAGCACATTTACAATAGACTGAAAGAAAATTTTAAAACTGTTGGCTGATATTCAAATTAAAAACAACAAAAAACATCTGCTTATAGTTAAATATAGTCCCACAACCAGCTCAGCACTATCAGCCTGTAGCAGCGTTATTAACTGGTCGTTATTTCTGCTGCTTTACTAGATCTCCTTGGGGCAGGAGAGAACAAGAGATTTGGGAAAGGAAGGGAACAGAGATGTCAAAGTACTCCTAAGTCATTCAAAAAAGTTTAGCCTCTCAAATCTTGGCTACTCAAGATAAAAAGGAGGCAGCATGCTGGACAGGAAAGATTTACTGGTAGAAAGAAGCATCTACATAAGGGTAGAGATGTCCATTTCCTTCTTAGGGAGGGATTATTTTCGGAGGCCTCAAGCTCTTTCCACAAATCACAGACTAAAATGACTATCTCTGCAGAAAAAAAAAAAATGGATTTGAAGAACAGATGACAACAAAATTAAAAATTGCTTTTAAACCTCCATCCTTATAGAAAGGCTGACAGTTCGCATTTTTATACAGTTTGTTTTGTCTTGCAGTGTGCTTTTTCTATCGGTCCACAGTTCTCAGACCTGTCAGTATCATACATGGTCACTCACACTAACCTTGTATCACACAAGCTCTCAAAAGGAAAACTTCTGAGGATGCAAAGCAGTGTTCTCATATGCAATTTTTACTGCGAACACTCTATGCTAGGGGAAAAAAAAAGTATTAACATTCCCACAGTACACAATTAAAAGATCACAGACTTTTGTTAAAGATTTGGAATGGGAACAAAACAGCACCAGAGCAAGTACGAGACTGATTTTAGAAGCAGCTTCTTTGACAGACCTTATTCAGCAAAAAAAAAAAAAAGGGGAACAAAACGTTACCTACAGCTAAGTAATAGGAAACGTTTCATGCTATGGGAGAAGCCTCCAAATTCCTTTGCACTCAACTTCCCTTTCCTAGTAAGGCTATTCACCCAAAGTCACACAGTCTGTACAATCCTAGAGCCAGCATGAATCCTCATGTTACCCCAGCTGAAAAATCTGCCATGTGTTATCAGCTGTGCCTCTGAAGGCCAGATTCAGCGTTACTTAAAGAAAAACAGAACATTGAGATAAAAAAAGCTCCGTAAGGAACAGTTATTGCACAACTGCCAGCCCGCGTGGCGTTTGCCTTGATATGAAAATAAAGCATGGGCTCCGACTGCCCTCAGGATTAAAAATCTTAATAGTTGCATGGCACCTTTCTTTTAAAAGTGTCTTAAATGTATCCTTAACTAAACCTTCCACCACAGACTACATGTGTTCAAAAACCATGCTGCTGTTGATTTGAGGTCAAAAGATATTTTATGTAAGAGACTAGCGATACATGATACGAAAGCCTCACTGACTTGCTTGTTGGTTAAGAAAAAGTACAGTAAAATTAGTCTTACACAACCCCTTGGTGGGCATAAAATTAGACAATAAGTAAAAAATGATGCGTGGGGAGGTTTTATAGGGCAATTAACATGTGCCTCAGGTGCTATATTTGCAGTTTTATACATTCCACCACTTGAGATCTGAATGCAAACTTTACACGATCTTAAAGACTAACTTCAAAGCTAAGGCTGAAAAATGTATTTAATTAAGTGTTTATGATTCTAGGTTTTCTGGATCCACTGTAAATTCAATTCTTGTCCTTAGCTTAGCCATCTTACAGTCCCCTCTTGGGACAGGTCAGCTCTCAAGCCATTAACTCTTCCAAGGAGAAAATTTCGGATCCTGCAATTCACTCTCAGCATCAAATGGTGCTATGCCTGGGAACCCAGATGCAGCTGGATTGTATAAGAATTTAACTTGGAGAATCAAAGAGCAGGTTACAGCAACTCAAACAGTTTCTTCCTGGTAAGACAAGGTCAGGTAAGTCACAGCTCAAATGGTAAGATGCAGCTTTGTAGAAGGACAGTTATAAATACATAGAACCTTAACATAAATGTAACCTCTGGCAGAGATGAGGAATAAACTCAACTACTTGAGCTGAGCTGAAGTAGAGTCAGTGCTGCTTTATGTTGAAGAGCTTCCTTGTCTGCCTGAGTTCCTCCAGCCAGGCAGCCCTTTTTCACTTGAATTATAGGCAGCCCCTAAAAGCTCATCCAATCCCTTTGTTCCCTTCTCCCCACCAGATCTTTAAGGTTTTTAGATTTCCTTTGATCTCAGGCTTAGCCTTAGGAAGACTATCCCCTTCCACGCTGAATTGAGTCAGCAACTGAAACCTTAATTCCTTTGAAGAAACGTACCTAAAAGCTAACTTATCTGTAACATTTCATGCTCGGTTTCTAAATACATCTCCATAATCTCCTCTTTACCTACATGCATTCTTCTTGGACAGGTATCAACACTAAATTTCAATGAGGAGATTCACTACTTCATACTAAAATTTCACTCCATAACGTTAAATCTCTTCAGCATAACGACTTCTCAGCCACCACTTTGAGATTTCTCAAGATCAGCAGTTTGAATTATTGCTTAACACACTTTTTCCATACTGGCAATTTCACATGAACTAGATTTCAAGACCCTTTAAATGTGGTCTGCTAAGCTTTAGGCTGGAAGAATTTTGAATGTTAGATATTTTCTTTTCTCTAAGACACCATCTAAATGCTTTAACTGAGAAATGACAGCCCAAACCCCCGAAGAGCTTTTCTACATGTATGAGACATAGAAAATGTATCTCATGTCTTGTGTGAGACATAAGCAATTACAGTATTTTGCTGATTCGAAAGCATATGAGAGAAATAATTTCTTTTCCAAACAGAAATAACTTATGTTATTCTGCTCTGCTAAGCTCAGCCTTTCTCTTTATTAAAATCTATTAATTAGCACTGAAATAAGCAGTTTCCAGAAATGTTATTTCTTAGTGTTATTGCCTAAAAGGAACACCATGCTCAGGGTTAAGCTTAAAACAATCAATTTCAATATCTAATGCTCGACTAGCTAATGTTTACTACAAGAGGCCATTAACTCTCACAGCAAAATAAAGTAATGCTATCACAGATAGGCACTAAGATACGAAATATATAAAAATCAAGGCTATTCCTATATGGTACCAGAGAAACATCCCTAAATTTAAGCGACATTATAAAGGTAAGCAGCACATGTAAACTGTTCCTATTCTTCCTTATGTAAATGTACATAGTTTATTTTTAAAAGCACTAGTGTAATATATTTAATTTATGCAGGCAAACGAGGAACAGTTCTGGTGCTGACAGTCACTTCTGTGCCTATTAATTATTCATAAAACACTCAATAGCATCAGAAAGAGCCTTTGAAGCAACAGTAAAGGCTTGGCAAAGCTTTTATCATATTAAATATAAAATGTGAAACTTCATGTTTACAGCTACCCCTAGTCATTCGTCAGACAGCAAGTTTCTCATGCTGAAAGCAGCAGCCACCCTCAGTCACAGAATACAGATCTTTTTCTTCCGTAGTCCTAATGAAACAGGCACATGGATCCCACCTTTCAGAAGAACTAAAATGGATTTACTGGTTGCATTACAACCCAAATTGTGCTTGAATTACAACTGAAATCATCTGAAATTACCAAATTATGTTATTTAATAATGGTTTAACGTGTTGTTAACAGAAGCCACGTATTGTGATTTCATTAAACATGTTTCTTCAAAAAGCTAACAGTTTCTCTAAGTTTATACCATACCAGTCATCAGTTTCTCCTCACTTTTATTCACTCAAAATCCTCTGCAAAATAATTTTTAAAATGTATCCAAATTTTCTATGAACTGTTATGAACAGGAAGTAGCTTTAGAGATTTAATCCTTAGAAGCCAAGTGTAATGAAGGAAGAAAATACACTGTCATTTATGAACAATAGCAGGGATTTTAATTCCCTCTCACAGATAAGCAGCATTAAGTACCAGATGTTTCAGAAGACAAAGACCTCATCCTGCTCCTATGGAGTTTATAACACGGGGCTGAAATGTGACAGGGGAAGCAAACAATAGTGTTAATGCACAGAACATACTCAAGAATAATATAAAATCAGTTGCTCAAAAACCTTGGACTGATGAACAAGTAAACCTAGAGTGCTGAAGGCACTGACAGTTTATTTTCTAGTAGAGTTTTAACGCTGGCTGGGAGGAACTGCTGACTGATCGGGTCTCTAAAAAAGGTTGATGAAGATTTCTAGAGATCAAAACTTGTGAAAAGTGTCAACTAATATAATTTCATCTGGAGTCAGCCTGCCACTTCTCATGTTTGGCACATTTTTATATCCTCTGAATTCTTCCAAACAAATTAGCTGCTTCATTTTGAATTCTTAAGATGCAGATAGTAAGAAATCAAAGAGCAAGTTAGAATTAAAAAAAAATGCGTAATATCTATTTGGCTTGTTCTTTTTGCTAACTTACTAAAGCCCAGTTATGACTACAAGGCTGTTATAGATTTGTAGCTGCATTTCTGTCAAGGCAACGTAACACCAATCTAAGCATGGCAATAAAGACAGAGATTAAAGTCACAAATCAGAACTTATTTCAGTAGGGATACAGCAACTTGGACCCTTCCAGACCTTTCCAATTCACAGTATCCATCAACCCAAGCAGCTCTCACTGCTGCCTTTAGTTCTTTTGTTAAGAATTCAAAACTTCAGGAAATCTAAACACATCGAGAATTCAGCCAGTGTTGAATTGGAAAGGGACTATCCAAAGGACTGGCTCCTTCAGTTGCTGAAACCTCGTGGCTTACAGAACAAATAGGACAGGTCGTTCATCTGCCACATCCATAACTGCACCTCTGATCCAGGGTACACTAACAGCTAGGAAAGCCACACACCTGCAAGCAGAAAGTGTGCACCATCATACTAACGTGCCTAAGGTTTTAATGGTGGTATCCGATAAGAATCTCAGATGATTTCAGTGACCAAAGTTTTCTCTGAGATATAGAACACAAGCACACACCGTAAAGCTTCATTGTTAATATTCAACATACATCTGTAAGGAAGAGTCTTTTCTGCAGACCCAAAAGGTTTCTGGTTCTTCAATTTATTATAAGCAACGTTAGTAGGTTGAGTCACCACACTTCCCCAGGTGCCACTTCTCAAAAATAGTTTCTCGAGCCAATTTAATCTCACAGAAAACAACTGAATGTTGCTTTTACCAAAACAAGAAGCAAAGGGAATATTACAGCAGTTCGACAGCTATATGTAACCCCCTCCGGTGAGGAATAAATATAGCATATGGTGAGGCAGACAGATGTTGAGGTTGATAAAGGTAAACAGAACCATGTAAGAGGTAATTACCAAACAGGCTAGATAAGTCACCCGTGAATAACTTAACCCTTCAGTGAATCCAACATTGTTATTCCCCTGCTGAGGGAACATGAGCCAGAGCACTAAAGACTTCAATTAGTTCCCAAAATGCTAACATTTGTAACCAGCTACCTCCATTTCTTATCTCTATGGCCTGGAACACCATCATTACATCCCCACAGCCTTTTGCATCGCTTGGTTGATGTGCCAGCTTTTCTCCAAGTGAGAGCTCTTTTCTACCCTTCCCCCAAACCCCAGTGTTATTTTGATCACTGGGGTTAGGGAAGGAAGGGAAGAGATATTTCTCAATTATCTGGAGGAAACAGATCTGCCACAAAGAGCGCACAAAAGAAATATAAACTAGTAGACTGGTCAGTAATTAAGAGGAAGGTTTATTTATACTGTCTGACCTTAGTCTATAGTAAGGTAAAGTCAGCTTAGCCAGATATACATTTTAAACATCCAAGTGCCAGCGCAAACAAGTAAGCGAACAAAAAAGTACAGGTCTCGTACAAAACTGGGGGTCTTCTCCATGTAAGTTTTTGCATTCATGGTAGACAGTAATTGAACCAAAGCTGCTAGTACAAATGAATTAAGTCTCTAAATCTCAATTTATCCAGAAGACAACACCTCAAAACAAGTTATGGACATTATAAACATTCCTAGGTGAATTGCATGTGCTTTATTCAGCAGGTCAGGTTGATCAGAAAGCTCCTGTTTGGGTAATACTTATAATCTATTTTAACTATGCCATGAATAGATCCAAAAAGGACATTTGATGAGCTCTGAAAACGAAAATTTTCAGGAAAACTCGAGGCATAACCCATCAGCATCTCTCATGGCACTCTTTTGCACTCAGTGCACTAATTGCACTGATTATTGACCCCTCTGTTGGTTCAAAACAAACCAACTAGTAATTTCATATGAAAACACAGTTTTAACTGCAGGAAGACTGCATAACAGGATCTGTACATTGCACGCTCACAAGTTCAATCTCTTATGCCCTTTTGTCACACCAAATATAAAAATACAGGCGTTTTATTTGAGCTGCTAACCTTGAAATTTTTAAACAATGTAGTAAATTCTATTCAATGAAATTTATTTTAGAGAGTTGGTTGAGTGTTTCCGTTTGGCCACAGCTGAGCATGCTGTAAGGCACAACTTGTATAAGCCAAAGCAAACATTACCAAATATATAATGTGCATATATTATATACACACTTACACGGTGCACACACATCCTTGGTTTATTCACTTATGGAAGCGTGCTCAGTCTGGTACTTCCATTCAGTTTCATGTAATATTTTCTGATATCTGACAGAGAACATGATTTTCTGGATTTGATAAAGGTAATGCCAGATATTGCTAATACTGTAAGCAGTTAATTGGAAACCTAATTACAGTACTTACCATGAAATTTAATACTGTCTACTCCCATTTTAATCCCTATTACCCCCCCATTATTATCTAAATCTATTGGTATCACGGTTTATTCACAATTATGCACGTGTTATAAACTAGACAGATTAATCACATAAAACAAGACTCACCAGTGGTTTGAAATAAGTGCAATATTTCACTAGTAGTTGGAAAAGCCAATTTATCTGACTGTTTAAACTACTGTAACCTGAAGCATTTCTCCATAAATAAAAAAAAGCTTCATTGCAATCCTTTATAGTCTAATGTTGTTTCTAGTTTCTAGGACACTTTTAATAAAGAATTTTAGAAGCTTTTGAGGTTGCTAGCTTTATATGGGAACTCAAAACTTCAAATCAGGTTAAAATTTTTACAGAGGGAAGTAATATTAGACAGAAGATGAATGCATATAGAAATCCTCCCCACTTAAACATGGTCACACAACTCAATCTGTGGAACAGCCAATAACCAAACAACAAAAACCTTTTTACCTTGTTGGCAGACCCCAGTTCCCATCAATGCAAAAAAGATACATAAAGTTTCAATTAACAGAAATGAGAACTACTTACCAATTTGCAGCAATACGGGTGTTACCAAAGCTGTCTCCATGGCATAACAAAATTCCCTGCCAAACATTACTGCACCGTGCATCACCCACAGGCGTATCGGTATCCGATCTATGGATCCTTCACTAATGGTCTCCTCCCTACTTTCATTCTCCTTGTTTTCTGGTTTCTGAAGCTGTGCCACAGGTAGATCTTGAACTTGCATAGATTCCGAGTCAGCATTCTGGGGAGCCATTTTCATTACCATAAAAATATATATATATTTGTTGTATCTATATAAATAATACTACCATAACTCCACGAACAAGTTAGGGTGTCTTCTCTTTCAGCTTCTGTTCCTCAGGCAAGTAATGCTTATATTCCTCTTGCGCAAACAGGTATCTTGCAACTTATTGTATAGATATGAGACATTAAGAACGAAAAGCTATTTGGTAGGAATTTCAACATATGGCTTGCTGGTTTACTGTGAGTTAGAGTTAAAAATCCATAATTGCCATTCAGTTAATACCAGTTTCATAATTATTATTGAAGAAGTACTGAAGTTGTTATTCTTGCTACAGAGAGGTGGAAAGGCGACACAAAGAGGTGCTCCACTGTTAATCCCCATCGAGTGGCTGATTAATCTGCAACAAAAAGCAAGCATTTAAAAATTTCAATAGCATTTTTCAGGATATTGTGCCCCCCCCTTAACCATATGCCCTATTTCCTGCTTAAGGCTTTCCATTGTCCTTGCCTAGTGTAGGGTCTTTTATTCCACATTCCCTCCTACCCCTGGACTTTCCATTGAAATGCAGTTACTCCTCATACTGAAATGATGCTTAACTGTACTCATAAGTTCCTCCAGTTTGTGGTCCTACATGAAGCCACAGAAGAATAAATCAGCGTATTTGTCCGAGATCCACAGAACAGTGAGCACAAGGCTAAAATTCTGGGAAATTTAATGCAGGTTCCACTTCAGAACAACGTAGGATATTCCAGCACTATGCCAGGAAGATGATTCATCGATTACCATGTACTCACTGGCCACACAGACATCTCCGGTTAGACTTTTGGAAGTTGCCAGTTACTTTGCAGTAACCATCACACCATCTTGTAACAAAGATACTCCTCAAGCAAACATGAGCAAAATCAAGCCATTAGGAATATAATTGAGGATTGATATTTAAATATTTAAACTGCTAATGAAGATATACACAGCATATGCATCCATCTTCACTTTCTGCACACAAGACCGGAGCATCTTACTCCCACACCCTACGAGGCTTCTGAAGTCCGTCAAGGTAGAACGGTACAATATCTTTCACCATACATTGAAATTATTAAAATATAATCCAACCAGGTAAGACAAGCTTCTCCTGTATTTCCCCGTCTTTCGTGCCACAAAGCCTAAGCACAGGTACATACTGTACCATGTCAATCAAAGCGTGTTTAAGCACTCTTTGTGGGCTAGAGCATAAACCAGATCATTAAGCGGTGAATCTAAAAACGAGCCTTAAGATGACACGTTTGGGATTTAAAGCACATCACAACACCAACTCTGTTTCAGTGTGACTCGACACACTGTTCTACTAAAAGTGCAGCACAGGAACAGCATCTTGAGCACTCCCTCCTGCTGACACCCTCCTTGAGATACACCCTCAGCGGGTTTACTGCGTGTGTTTTGTTCTTCCATTCTTTTTGGTCTGGGCTTTTTCTGCTCAGGTTCAGGTTGGACAGTAGGAAGAATTTCTTTTCAGAAAGGGTTATTAGACATTGGAAGGGGCTGCCCAGGGAGGTGGTGGAGTCACCATCTCTGGATGTGTTTAAGCAAAGACTGGAGATGGCACTTAGTGCCATGGTCTAGTTGACAGGGTGGTGTCAGGGCAACAGTTGGACTTGATGATCCCAGAGGTCTGTTCCAACCTGGTTGATTCTGTGCTCCCAAGATTACTGGAGCTCTCAGACTTGATCACCTCAATAACAACTTAATACCATAATTTGCTTTTGAGCTAGTCAAACCTTTAAATCACATGAGAGAAGTTAAAATAACTTATGGAACACAAGTACTATAAGCTGAGTTTTAAGTTCCAAGTTTTAATCTATAAGCATTAAATCTCTCAGAACAAAAAGGACTCAAGAAAGCATTTCTCCACCCACTCAGAATTAACAGGAGGAGTTGAGATGTGGTGCCTAGGGTTACTGAATTATGGCACAGACAGGTACTTCATCAAGCTCTTAATAAGCACCTTGTTTTTATAAAGGTTTTTCTTTCCACCAGTCCGGGTTTGGATTTGCTGAGCTCCCTCATGCGGCAGATTTTATTTGCCTCCTTCCAGTAGTTAATCAGGAAGGGAAGGGATGCGATTCTCTTCCCCAGCCTTAGTGTCTGAGGTTTCAACTCACTCCTTGAACGGCTATTAGTTTATCATAAATATAAAGTTAAGCACTGTGTGGATTAGAAAAACACACATCCACTTTTCATAACACAAGTTCTGGGTGAGTAAAACCTAAAAAATACACGTTCCAGAGTAGAAGCAATTATTTTAATTGCAGACTAGTAATAAAATGTTTAATTGTTGGCAGACTCAGGCAAAATTGCATTCAGTAGAATTTAAAAGTTTACTTTATCAGCTCTTATTACTCAGAAATCCCTCAGAACATGTGTGTTGTATTAAAGACTAAGGGTCATGGATAACACTCCTGTACAAGATGGCTTTAAAGTCTGTAGCTTTTTCTTATGTTTAATTTCCACTCCTGTCACTATGAAGGACTTAATTTCCCTAAACACCTCATTTAATGTGCAATTACAGGGTAGCAGAATGAGGCACGGGGAGGGAGGCAGTTCATCACACCACAATGTTTTATGATGCGCTGGGGCAGCCTGCGTACGCAAGCAGGATGACACCAGGCTGGGAGTGTTTGTCACTGGAAAGGATAAAGAGGCAGGACAAAAGCCCCCCACTTCAGGAAAGATGTTGAGGTGTTGGAGCGAGTCCAGAGGAGGGCGACGAAGCTGGTGAAGGGTCTGGAGGGTCTGACCTAACAGGAGTGGCTGAGGGAGCTGGGGTTGTTTAGCCTGGAGAAGAGGAGGCTCAGAGGTGACCTTATTGCAGTCTACAACTACCTGAAGGGAGGTTGTGGTGAAGTGGGAGTCGGCCTCTTCTCCCAGGCAACTAGCGATAGGACAAGAGGACATAGCCTCAAGCTTTACCAGGGAAGGTTCAGGTTGGACATTAGGAAGAATTTCTTCTCAGCAAGGGTCATTAGACATTGGAATGGGCTGCCCAGGGAGGTGGTGGAGTCACCATCTCTGGATGTGTTTAAGAAAAGACTGGACATGGCACTTAGTGCCATGGTCTAGTTGCCATGGTGGTGTCAGGGCAATGGTTGGACTCGATGATCCCAGAAGTCTCTTCCAACCTGATTGATTCTGTGATTCTGTGAAAAGAGGGTATTTGAGATTTAGCCCATTTGGGTGAGACTCTTAAGGGATGACTGAAAAAGTTATTCTTGAAGTGGAAGATCATGGGGAGCGATCACATAATTTAAGAGACAGGAATAATGGATGATAGATGGGGGTAGACTTTGAAGCTGTAATTGACACAGATAAGAAGAACAGTTTATTTCAAACACGCCAGAAAAAGCAATTACAGTATTCAAGTGCAAAAACAAGAGGCACAATGGGCAGGTTTTATCTAAAGGAAGAGAGAATTACTGTTCCATTATGCCAATTTTGTGGTAAGCGTAACGCTAGTCTTCCTGCAGCACTTTGATCTGACTCCAAGTGCACGTCTAACACAAGAGCCAGAGAATAACAAGACCCTCTCAGAAAGGTCTTCCAGTTCTTTCCTAAGTCCTGCTAGGTTCTGTTCATACTCATTTTAGATCAATCCAGATTCTGCTGCTGCTTTTTCCAAGTTCATTTTGAATTTGGCAAGTTTGAATAGAAGCATTCTTCCTTATCGAAAAGGGAGACAAATTCCTTTACCTGCTGGAAGTGAGTATTACAAAAGCTTTTATGCAGCAAAGAACTCCAAAGTAAATGGCATCTAAAGAGAAGCTGGATTAAAATACCAAAGAGGGCATGGCTCCCATGTCTGCATGTAGCACAAATATTTTTTTTCATCTTTGTTGGCTAGTAGAACCAAACCTTAATTGACAATATTTTTTTTAAATGGTAGTATTGAATATCCATGGTAATTAACAATGAGGTCCACTTTTACTCATGCGGTTCAAAGGCTTTATTGCATGGAGTCCACCTAAGAAATAGGCCAGCTTTATTACTATCATTAAGAAGTAATGAATTAGGCTCACGTTTTAGCTGTCGTTCAAGCAGCCTAGGTACTAAGAGAGCAGGCATCCCTTCCTCAAACAGATGTCGCGAGGCATGGTGGCAAAAGGTTTCAGAAAGACAGCTTCCCTTCCAGCTGCACCTTTCTGACCGTCCAGCCACATAGGATGAAAGGCAGGTTTATGAAAGGCAGGTCCTGCTTGACTAACCTGATCTCCTTCTATGACAAGATGACCCGCTTACTAGATGAGGGAAAGGCTGGGGATGTTGTCTACCTGGACTTTAGTAAAGCCTTTGACACAGTCTCCCACAGCATTCTCCTGGAGAAACTGGCTGCTCATGGCTTGGATGGGCGTACACTTCGCTGGGTAAAAAACTGGCTGGATGGCCGGGCCCAAAGAGTTGTGGTGAATGGAGTTAAATCCAGCTGGCGGCCAGTCACAAGTGGTGTTCCCCAAGGCTCAGTGTTGGGGCCCGTTCTCTTTAATATCTTTATCGATGATCTGGACTAGGGGATCAAGTGCACCCTCAGTAAGCTCACAGATGACACTAAGTTGGGCGGGAGTGTTGATCTCCTGGAGGGTAGGATGGCTCTGCAGAGGGATCTGGACAGGCTGGACTGATGGGCTGAGGCCAACTGTATGAGATTCAACAAGGCCAAGTATCAGGTCCTGCACTTGGGGCACAACAACCCCATGCACTGCTACAGGATTGGGGAACAGTGGCTGGAAAGGTGCCTGGCAGAAAAGGACCTGGGGGTGTTGGTCAATGGTTGGCTGAATATGAGCCAGCAGTGTGCCCAGGTGGCCAAGAAGGCCACCAGCATCCTGGCTTGTATCAGCACTAGTGTGGCCAGCAGGGCAAGGGAAGTGACCCTCCCTCTGTACTCGGCACTGGTGAGGCTGCACCTTGAATACTGTGTCCACTTTGGGGCCCCTCACTACAAGAAAGACATCAAGGTGCTGGAGAGAGTCCAGAGAAGGTCAACAAAGCTGGTGAAGGGTCTGGAGAACAAGTCTTAGGAGGAGCGGCTGAGGGAACTGGGGCTGTTTAGTCTAGAGAAAAGGCGGCTGAGGGGAGACCTTATTGCTGTCTACAACTACCTGAAAGGAGGTTGTAGCGAGGCAGGTGTTGGTCTCTTCTCCCAGGTAACAAGTGAGAGGATGAGAGGAAATGGCCTCAAGTTGCACCAGGGGAGGTTTAGATTGGACATTAGGAAAAATTTCTTCATGGAAAGGGTTATTTATCAAGCACTGGAACAGGCTGCCCAGGGAAGTGGTGGAGTCACCATCCCTGGAGGTATTTAAAAGCCATGTAGATGTGGTGCTTAGGGACATGGTGTAGTGGTTGACTTGGTAGTGTTAGGTTAACGATTGGACTCGATGATCTTAAAGGTCCTTTCTAACTAAGACAATTCTGTGATTCTGTAGCAGCTAAACAAAATAATTTAAAAATGTAAACTGGCACATGAGAAGTTGAGACCACATCCCCCATTCTGCCATGAACTCTCACTATACTTTCCATGAAGTTTTAAAAGGCATTTTCATGACTAACAAAGAATCAGGAAGTAGAATGAAGAATTTGAGCCACAGAACAGGGTTCATGTCGGGCGTTGTACAGAGGTTGGGTATGAAGAGGAGGTTAGAGACAGAAATATTCCTGATCTTGCAAAGTGTATATGGGAGGAGGGAACTGATTGTACTAGCACATGTTTTACTTTGACCTTTGGCCACATTGCAACACTGATAAAACCTATAAAGTGGTAGTTAATATTTCAACAAAACAGTCAAGTAATATACTCTGAAAAGTAATCTGTAATTAAAATTTTATAAAAGCTGCTCAAATTGCTTGTAATCTTATCTGTTATACTTTTACTAAATACCGTCTAGGCATAAGTCATAATATGACTATGTGAAGCACAAAATATTACAGGATTGACAAGGCTATATCACAATAATCCTGTGCCTCAAACAGGTAGCGTTCACAGACAAAGCACATGAATCATCAAAGAACCAGAGGAAAATTACTGCCTTTCTTTAGAGTTTTCCAAAGAAGAAGAGTTAATATAGGTCATATTTGTAGCCACAAGATTCAGCAGTTTTCTTTTCCCTAGCAAGCACTAAGATGCTAGAGGTGCAAAAGCAGCTCACGGTAGACTATTATAGAATCATAGAATCGTTTTGGTTGGAAAGGACCTTTGAGATCCAGTCCAACCATTAACCCAGCACTACCAAGTCCACCACTAACCCATGTCCCTAAGCACCACATCTACATGGCTTTTAAATACCTCCAGGGATGGTGGCTCCACCACCTCCCTGGGCAGACTGTTCCAATGCTTGACAACCCTTTCCATGAAGAAATTGTCCCTGATATCCAATCTAAACCTCCCCTGGCACAACTTGAGGCTGTTTCCTCTTGTTCTATCGCTTGTTACCTGGGAGAAGAGACTAATACCCTCCTCGCTACAACCTCCTTTCAGGTACTTGTAGAGAGCAATAAGGTCTCCCCTCAGCCTCCTTTTCTCTAGACTAAACAACCCCAGTTCCCTCAGCCGCTTCTCATCAGACTTGTTCTCCAGACCCTTCACCAGCTTTGTTGCCCTTCTCTGGACTCTCTCCAGCACCTCGATGTCTTTCTTGTAGTGAGGGGCCCCAAAGTGGACACAGTATTCAAGGTGTAGCCTCACCAGTGCCGACTACAGAGGGACGGTCACTTCCCTTGCCCTGCTGGCTGCACTATCGATGATACAAGCCAGGATGCTGTTGACCTTCTTGGCCACCTGGGCACACTGCTGGCTGGTATCCAGCTGGCTGTCAACCAACACCCCCAGGTCCTTTTCCACCAGGCACCTTTCCAGCCACTCTTCCCCAATCCTGTTGTGGTGCATGGGGTTGTTGTGCCCCAAGTGCAGGACCCAACACTTAGCCTTAGACACTTATGCAACACAATGCCTCAGGCAAATGACATGTATCACACTTCTTAGCACATTTTGTAAGTTTAGGACTTAGAGGTTGACAAGCAGTTTTTTTTGCATTTGTGATACCATCACCTGGAGGTCAGAAGACTGGCAGTACACCCATCAATCCCAAAATAAATGGGGTTAACAGTGATCCTGCCCAAATCTTTTAAGAATGAACTATTTTTAATGCATGTTTCCAGATATCTCTTGCTAACAAGGAACGGGAATGTACCGTTCCACAAGCAACTACATCTTTATGCAACTATGTCAACAAGCATATGACTTTAATTAAGCTATGGAGTACGCAGCAAGTTTCAGGTAATCACACACATACTTTATTAAGCAGTAATAAAGCCTAGCAAGTAGATAACAGTTAAATGTACCCAACTGGATTCCATGAGAAAATTTCAGCTCTTCAGGAGGGCTTTCTTCCTCTGAAGCTATTAGGCAATCCTTAAGATATTTATTGGTGTAAGAAATGATTCATTTCAAGAGGGTAGGTGTGCACTAGTTACAAGATCCTAAATCCTGAAGGGAAAAATAAGCACCGCCTAAGAAAAACTGGAATGAACAAACTGAAAAGGATGGAAACAGTTCTGTCCAAACACTATCTAAGGGAACAAGGGGGGGATTGAGCAGAGGCAAACTACCCCCTTCTCTCATCCTGGTCTTTAAAGTTTATTGCATTAACTTCTAATCACTTATCTAGCCATCTCTTGTCTTCAAGATCTGCATCTTCCATTATCATTACTTTCTTTTACATGCAAGTATACAGATTGATCAAAGCCTCCTCGAACAGTAGTGATGAGCTGCATTCAGTTCTGCTCCACAGGAACTGTTTTCTGGTGATGTAGGAAATACTCTAGCTCAAAGAAAGACTCTACACTTTAAAAGAATTCCACCTTCTTGACACTGAAAGGAAGAAGAGACACCTTGAGCCATCATTGCATACAGATGCCTTTTCATTGTTTACCACTAAGGGAAAATAGCTAAGAACCAACTGTTACAGAATTTAACTAGGCTTTAATGATTTTGGTCACTGTCATCACTGGATCCCTAACAAACCCTAATGTGACATTCTGCATGACACATCGAGAAAACCATAAACAACAAAAAACCAAGGTAAGTGTACTTCTACTTAATGAAATATTCAAATGTTTGACTGGAAAAAAAGTGTAAGAGTCCAGAAGCTGCCAGTCTAATAGGACAAGACTTTTTTGCTCCCAGTGTCTTACACTTCACTCTCCTTCAATGCTTCCGTGAGTACATCCCACAGACACACACGCTAGTAACCACACTGTTTGACCTGTGAATCATGTTAGGCTGGCAAGTCTGTAATTGCCCAGTCATTCTATTTATTTGTCGAAGTCTTAACTTCTCTGCCAAGTTGGTTTATGGTAAGGTTTTCAAGTAATCTGACCACCTCTTGAAAAGTTATCTAGACTGATTTAAGTATAGTTTTAATATTAGCATTGGAAAGAAAGTCATTCTGAGTTTGTGTGGCTTTTCCTCAGACTAAATCAATGTTTGGCTGAACACTTTTACCCCTACATTGCAGACAAACATCCCTTATTATTCCTTCTACAATTAAATGCAAAATGGACGCTGGGTTCTGCTTCAGCATCTGGCTGGCTTGCAAAATGATACATCGTTTGGACTTGTGCCTTTGAGAGTAAAATGGCATTTGTCCAAGGATAATTACTAATGTTTTGAGTTCAAATCCTTTGGTGCTCCACCACACCAATAGACAAATAGCACGTTGCTGTGAAAGAGCAGCTCTTAAAGGCAAGGCTGACCTTCATCCCTCTGCAAGTGTGGCTACACCACCTCACAAAAATTTGTTGATTCTCAACATATGTTAAAACCAATTCCGTAAGATGCCGATCCAACCAATTTTGTACAGATTACTCCCCCATGATTAAGTTTGTTCTACAGATCTGCCATAGGCACAGTAGCGTCCACCACAGAGGTAGCAGCAGCTGAAACCAGAGAGATACTCCCTGCAATACAAAGCTGATCGCAGCTTGAAATGGTGACAGCAAACTATACTTTTGCTAGGACAGCCTGTTTTGCTCGCAAGGATAGTTTTAGAATCATAGAATCGTTTTAGTTGGAAAGGACCTTTAAGATCGAGTCCAACCATTAACCCAGCACTGCCAAGCCCACCACTAAACAGTATCTCTAAGCACTTGTTTTACAAGCAGTTGCTTGCACAGGAAGCAGACTGCTCACACTACAGGTTTCTCAATCGTTTTAAACTGTCATAAACAAGTACTTCCTCTAAAAGCAGCACTCTGTTCTTCCTTTTCTTTGCCCCAGGTTCCTTACTCCCACCTCTTCCTGCACAGCTACATAATTGTCTAAGTAGTGAACTAGACAGCGTAACTGATCTAGGTTGAAAACTAAGCTGATAAAAACCACAAAAAAAAATCCTTTATAAATTCAGGTTGGTTTTATCTGATTGCACAGCTGCACAGATCCATACCAACATAATGGGGGAAGGGAGGAACAGGGGCAACTACAAGTATTACTCTGGGCAGCAATACCCAAAGCCAGTGTGAAAGTGCAGGTCACCTAGAAAAAATAAATTGTCTGTGGATCCTTGCGGATACAAGGTCAAAGAGCTGACTCACCTGCCCAGCTCAAGATGTGTCCTTTTCAGAAGGCAGAACAACCTCCAGTCATGCTGTGAGAACTATCGTGTATTCTGCCTCCTCGTACTTGCCAGATGCAAGGAGGAATACCACTTGCTTAGCCAACAGGCAGCTATTTTCTCCCCAGTTGTTTTGCAGCTCTGTTGCTAATTATTAGCAGCTGTTTATAGTAACAGAACTGGCCACAGGGGAAGTTTCTTTGGCCCATATCAAGACTCAAGTGTTCAGCCACTGCAGTAGGAAGAAAAGCATCTAGAAAACATACCTGGAGTTTTTGGCCCAGCTGGACAAATACATGCAACTACTTTACTTGAAGTTTAGCAAAGGGACTTTATCCTTCCGTGGTCAGATTATGTTATTCCTTCATAAAAGTTTAGACTCAAAATATCTTGTGACTTTCTAGAAGCACCATCACGTGAGTCATGAGGCCTTTGGTTCAAAAAGGCAGCAATTACAGGCAGGTAGTTGTTTAAATTCCCATTAAGACTTCTCACATAGTTCAATGCAAACACAGAAAGATTTTTAGCTACTGCTTTCTAAAAACAGAACTGTATTAACCCTATCAGAGGGGAAAAAATATACTGGTTCAGGAATAATTTTTTTAAAAATGCAACTATACCACATATTACTTAACAACAGTCCTATATGTGAGCAACATTACTCCAGATCCGGAGAGGAAAGTTAACCTCTAATTTTAAAATAGTCTTACATTAAACTGGACTAACCTGTTCTGAACCACTAAAAGCCTGCCAAAGGAAAAAGGTTAAGGCTAACTGGGTGCAATAAAGAACCACATTTGACATGTCCTAACATTTAATTCATCATTCAGATAATCAAAGGCACTGAAACACAACAGCATAAAACCAGCTTGTTCTACAAGGATACCATGCCTAAGCAACCCTACGACTTACACTGAGTGAAGGCTTAGATGAGATTTTTAACAAGTTCATCTAGAAACTTGATATTTTAAAAAAGAAAAAAAAAAGCAGCCACTGGAATCAGCCCAGTGCTTTTGCATCGTGACCTGCTTTTGAGGCTACTACACAATTTAGGCCACCAAAGCAAGGTCTGGGAGTAGGGAAATCATTCTGCAGCACGTTACGAATGCAGACGATATGGAGCAATCCACCTCACATGGAGAAGCAGCATTTTTTCCACTTCTTGCAACGCAAACTTTTGCCTGCCCTCAGGACTCTTCACACACTGTAATCCAGTCGACGTCTTTTACAACCTCTGCCTTGCTGTTGTTTAAGCTGGGGCATAACTTTTGAAAAATATACTCATCTAAGAGAAGTAAATTATTCTGGCAGCTCTCCTGCTATTAAGGCTGAACATCTGACATCCTCAACTGCCCCAACAAATCCATAAAAACATCCAAACAACAATCCTCTCCAAAATATAAGAGCAAGAGTATGTGCCGCTTCATTTTGAAAGGGTTAATGAAGACGTGTTGCACCCTTTCCTTGGTATGTATACAAAATTCCTGAAATTATTAAAACCTGACATAAACAGGCTTCCAACTCCAGCCCTGCCAATATTAAATCTTCCATAGGGTCTCCTGCCTACTTCTTTCCATAAAGCATGGCCTTGACTAGAAGCCCCCTTGCTTTCTTGGGACCCTTTTTCCACTCCCTTCCAGCTTACTTGGAAAATGACCAAGAGTAGGATTTTGGCTCATGCTGGAAGACGTGGCGATGCAGTCACAGATGGCATGTTGTGTATGACAAACTCCCCTGATGGGCTTTTTCCTGCCCAGATGCGCCGGGAGGAACAGAAAGCTCAAGACGTAAGGTGGAGAGATGAAGGTCCTCATGACATCGGGGAGAATGTCTTTGTAAGACAGCACTATTTCCTCATTCTTTATATTTTGGGGGGCAATGTAATATCCCCAGCCTGATTATATTACTGGGAAAAAGACGTAGGAAACCATGGTTCTTTATGAAATTACTGAAACAATTCTGGGAAGCCATCTTTTTAAAAGGGATCCAGCATTTAATGTGAGACAGACTTTATTCAGTGGATTGGATATTATACTGCTCCCTAAAGGCACAGGCTGTTACTAATATTAGATCAGATGACATTGTTAAATCACTGCTACTGCTGCTTTAGTAGGAAACACTTCATTTTCTTAAACCAGGGAGGCAGCATTATCTGATTAAGGTTATTTTTTGTTCCACTGCTAGGTAAAAAACTTCATATATGCTCCCGTTACCCTCATGTTTATTAATACAGATACATTAAACAAGTAAACAGCTAAGGTGGTATGGCCATAAATAGCAAGAGAAGACTTTCCAGCTAGTGGAAAACGTAACAGTACCAGTGATGCTGGCAAAACAGGCACTAAGAAGCAGTTTCACACTACAGCAAAGACACAGGCATGCCTTATTCGTGACAGCTGGCTCTCCAAGTAGCAAGTTCTACCCCCAAAATTAGATACAGGTTAAGGGCAAGACAGCAAGCACTAACAGCTAAGTACTTTCAAAACCAAAAAAATAACAATCTAGACACCACACAAGCACATAGAACTCGAAAACTCATGGGGATGGAGATCACTCAGGCCAGCGTGCAAATATGCTGTTACTGTCTGACACTGCTGCAAATAACTTTCACTAAGAAAATCCTCTGATTTAGTCAGATAGGCACAGGCAAACTTCAGTCTGGCACCAGCTAAGTACAGCCCAGCTTAGGCATGCCCTACTAAAAGATCCTCAAGTTTTTAAAACATGTTGAACATGAGAGTTATCTCCCATCAGAATTAAATGGATTAATTCCCTCTGTCTCAATGAAGTGGGACAACAGAGGAAAATAAAATTAAGGCTATCATCAGGGAACATTTTAATACATTACCAAGTGGATTAACTGGAACAATCTTAGCTCCTGCAGAAGGAAGGACAATATCTGACCTAGTGGGGCTGGTGGTGCAAGAATAATCCCAAGTATCAGTACATCATTGCCACTAGCATTTTTTTTGCAAGTTCTTTCACCAAGGCTGTCCTCCTGATTGCACTATATGGGAAATGAAGTACACCAGTGCAACCATTTGCAAATTACTCTCAAGAACAAGCAATACTTTCTATAATAACTTGAGACTAGTGTTTTGCACGAATATTCATCCATAAAAAATAATCAAGCCAGGATCGATTACTCAGTCTTTACGTGCAAAGTTAGGTAGTCCTTGCAGATGTTACCGTACCCAAGATGAAGAGCGCAAGACTTCATTTTCATGTATTGGCATTTGAACTAATTATATTCATTGCTCTGAAAATTCTCAGGCTGGTTTCTTCAGGCTGTAAATGCTTAAGAAATCCAAATACTGCCAGAATATGTATTAGACAATTACAGAAGCTATTCAATAGATCAAGACAAAAAGAAGAGCACAGCATAGATCTTCACAAGCTGACTTCCTCTAGCATATCACTAACGTCTGCAAAGTCTAATTCATTGGAATTATCTCCAATTACCAGTCCCTAAATGCATTACCATCATTGAACCGCAGAAAACTCTGTTAAAGTAAGCTTTTGAAAGCATCCATAGAATTTTGTTCACCCTCTGACAAAGATGGAGAAGTTAGGTTTTGGCTGGGTTTTACTAACTCTGAGGAAATAATTACTCCCTCAGAGGAAAACCAAAAGGGGGTTTCTCACATTTCAGATTCTCCGAAGGGTTTGTAAACAACTATATATAACTGGTTATATCATCTTGCACTAAATATTCTCATCTTGCCTTCTTTGAGTGGACTCACAGATCAACTGGTACATCACCACTGTGATAGCTTGGTAGTAAGCAACCATTTACAGCCTCACCTGCAGTCTGAGCCTGCACTGATTCAGCACGATTGCTGGAAACTGTCTCTTGTCAGCGTAAAGGAGGGATCCCTTCCCTTCCGCCTCTTCCCCACTCCAGCTTCACATAGTTTCCCTCCACCCGAGCCAAGCAAAATATTCTAACATCCCCTGATGAGGTGTTAAATGGAGCTGACTGCTACGGTATTGAAAGAAAGGAATAAAGATGTTTATCTCTAAACTTTTATTTCTTACTTAC
Source organism: Nyctibius grandis (assembly GCF_013368605.1). Taxonomy (NCBI): domain Eukaryota; kingdom Metazoa; phylum Chordata; class Aves; order Nyctibiiformes; family Nyctibiidae; genus Nyctibius; species Nyctibius grandis. The sequence goes on from NC_090660.1 coordinate 111,073,901, forward strand.
TTCCTCCCTGGCACCCAAGGAGCCCTGCCTCCTTCTAATCCAACCACGCCGCAAAGCATGCAGTAAAATAGCAGCTTCTCAAGCCTGCGATGCATTAGGTGGTGCGAATGGAGGAAACAGCCATAGGTTAGAGCAGCAGCTTTAGGGTGCAGCACCTCTGGTAAACATCTTCGGTGCCTCCCTTTTGAAACACAAGTGATGACAAACAAGCTTTGAGAAAGCACACTGTGTAAAATGTACAGCTAGAGCACTTGAGCAGATCCCTGCTCCAGACTATCCCAAATGGAGCTGGGGTTGTTTAGCCTGGAGAAGAGGAGGCTCAGAGGTGACCTTATTGCAGTCTACAACTACCTGAAGGGAGGTTGTGGTGAAGTGGGAGTCGGCCTCTTCTCCCAGGCAACTAGCGATAGGACAAGAGGACACAGCCTCAAGCTTTGCCAGGGAAGGTTCAGGTTGGACATTAGGAAGAATTTCTTTTCAGAAAGGGTCATTAGACATTGGAATGGGCTGCCCAGGGAGGTGGTGGAGTCACCATCTCTGGATGTGTTTAAGAAAAGACTAGACATGGCACTTAGTGCCATGGTCTAGTTGCCATGATGGTGTCAGGGCAACAGTTGGACTCGATGATCCCTGAGGTCTCTTCCAACCTGATTGATTCTGTGAAATACCAGCATGACAGACATGTTTCTATTCATTGCCATGAAGTATAGCCATTTGATTTACTTTCTCAATTATTTAAATAAACATTTGAACTGACCTAGCAGTGATGCATATCCCGTATATTTTAAGTAAGGTACAAGATAAAGAACCAGAATTAAGAATCCCCTCTTAACACCAATAATTAATAAAATTAATAAATTTTAAGAATACCAGAGAAATACTCTTTGGCCAATAATATGGCTACATCGGTGCTTAGAAGGGTTGCATCACCACACTCATTTCAGACCATTTCTAGAGCATTTAGGAAGAATATAGTAAGAACTTCCACAATAAGCAAAGTAGGTGAAACATACCATTTAAAATTTACACCTTCTAAGAGAAAGAAATACAGGTAATGAGCAGACACCACTTTGGCCAATACAGCGTATTTACAAACCCATCTGTTTTAGAAAATTTTAGCACATGTAATATGATTTAGACAGCTGGTTTATAGGCAGCCCTGTAGAAAGCTGGTGGTCACATGCAAGAGCAGCTTGATCAGGACATATTTTGATGTTGGACTATGTACGAATGCTATTTGAGTAATGTGTTTTGCCAAGCTGTAACCCTGTTAGAACTGGCAGGATAAGATATTTACTGACACGCACACTAAAATAATAAGAGGCTACAAGTGCTTGGCAGTTGGACTCGATACATAAAAGACCTGCTGGCGGGGAAATATTTTGAGGACGCAGACCTCTTCCATTCGTGACTTTGTAGAACTATGAAACACTTGGCAAAGGCTTGTCAGAATTTGGCATTTTTACCTAATTTGGGAATGACTGTCAGCCACTCTCCTCTTATAGGATGCACAGGCTCCAGCATCCATGCCACTTCAACAGCATACATCTGCACCACTGCGGGAGGAGACCTGCAGCAGTTCCGTACCAAAGCTGAAGCGCTTTTACAGTCTGCTGTCGTCTCAGGGCAATCACTACAGCAGTTCTTACGAATGACAGCCACCTTTGGCAGGTGAAAATGAAAGTGAACACATCTCACGGTCTAATATTAGTCCTGTCACGTTCAGGCAATGTGATCAGGCTTTGTCAGTCCATCAGCTTTTCTTGTACACTTGCTGCAAAATATACAGCTGCCGTCCTTCCAAGGGACGTTTTACATAAGAAATCCTTTAGGGTCAAAGCACAGTGATATGGAGGCAGATCTCACACAGAATCACAGAACGGCTGGGGTTGGAAGGGACCTCTGGAGATCATCTAGTCCAACCCCCTGCCAAAGAAGGTTCACCCAGAGCACATTGCACAGGGTCGTGTCGTGTCCAGGCAGGTTTTGAATATCTCCAGATAAGGAGACTCCACAGCCTCCCTGGGCAGCCTGTTCCAGTGCTCTGGCACCCTCAAAGTCAAGACGTTTTTCCTCATATTCAAATGGAACTTCCCATGTTTCAGTTTGTGCCCATTGACCCTTGTCCTGTCACTGGGCACCACTGAGAAGAGTCTGGCCCCATCCTCTTGACACCCGCCCCTAAGGTATTTGTAAGCATTGGTAAGATCCCCCCTCAGTCTTCTCTTCTCCAGGCTAAACAGACCCAGCTCCCTCAGCCTCTTCTCATAGGAGAGATGCTCCAGTCCTCTGATCATCTCTGCATCCCTTCGCTGGACTCTCTCCGGTAATTCTTTGTCTTTCTTGAACAGGGGGGCCCAGAACTGCACACAGTTACTCCAGATGTGGCCTCACTAGGGCTGTGTAGAGGGGAGGATAACCTCCCTGGACCTGCTGGCCACATTCTTCCTAATGCACCCCAGGACATCATTGGCCTTCTTGGCCCCAAGGGCACATTGCTGGCTCATGGGGAACTTCTTGTCCACCAGGACTCCCAGGTCCTTCTCTGCAGAGCTGCTCTCCATCAGGTCAACCCCCAGCCTGTACTGGTGCATGGGGTTATTCCTCCCCAGATGCAGGACCCTACACTTGCCTTTGTTGAACTTCATGAGGTTCCTCTTTGCCAGCTCTCCAGGCTGTCCAGGTCTTGCTGAATGGCAGCACAGCCTTCTGGTGTATCAGCCACTCCTCCCAGTTTTTGGTCATCAGCAAACTTGCTGAGGGTACACTCTGGGTACATCTCATCCACACAACTGTAAGCATTATCATATGATCTAGAGCATCGATCTTGTGCCCCTTTAAATCTCCAGAGAGACATTTTCCAGGGCCAGAGTGGTTAAGAGGAATCAGCATAATGGTTTCATCAGCTGCACTATAACTATGTTACAAGCCAGCAGGGGCTACCACAACCAGGCCAGGCAGGCAATAGAGATGCTAACCTATATTTAACTAGCTTGAATATTGGTTGGCCTTGCAAACTATTACCCCCCTCACCCCCCCCCCCCCAAAAAAAAACCCTGAGCAAATGCTGTTTGAAAAGCATCTAGTCTCTCACAAGCATTTTCTGTGGGAGGTTACTATCAGATATGCAGCCTTAAATGACCTAAAACACCCTCAGTGAATCAATCTTACACACTAAAGCATCTTTTCAATGTTCATAAGGACAAAATATTTTGCAATAGTTTCTACCGGACTAGGCAGGCTTTTTCTAGTGGGAGGAGAGTTTCTTTACTTAAAAAGTCAACAAATCATATCCAACATGAATTTAGTTGAAAGATTCAAAGTGATTGCACTTGAGTCATACTCTAGATGCAGGGCTGCTGCATAATAAACAAGGTAGTGAAAAGTTCAGCCTATGCAAGCATGATTGATTGTTTAGAAAACAAAGCTAATCTAGTGGTTGTTTCTTTATGCACAGCTAATTGCATACCAGCTAGAGCACCTTTTGAGATCATTCTCAGAGGCAGAATGAATTTGTGGTCAGATAGTATCACAGGGATTTCTGTAGGTAGGTAGAGTTGCTTTACTACTTGCAGGCGCTGAAAGCAGCATATGAGAAGAGCAGGATAATGAGGGAAACACCAGAATTTCAGTGCACGGAATAGCATGATACTCAAGCACAACAGCTTGAGTTATCCTACTAAGCATCTAATACCCTCAGAAAGGCATCAGATCCTCTACTTAGAAGCGCGCTCAGTAGAGAACAAGCAATAATTGTTCTCATTCTATTACCCTGGAGAGATCCTGAAGTCTCAAGCCAAGTGGGAAATTCAGTTGGGAGATAGGAAAAGAAGCAGCAACCTGAACACCTGACAAAATAGGTTTGGGTTTGTGCCTTTATTGTTTAAAGAGGCACCAAAACACACATGCAGTTAGTGTAAACCATCTTCCCAGGAAGGAAAATAAAAGAGACTCCATAGTCTGAGTATACTTTCAATGTAAACAACAGCTATAACTTCAATTCAGGACCTCAGAACTGGTCAAGTGAATATAGATGAAGACTTCTGAGTATCTCCTTTACATTTTTAAAAACACATACCAACTACAGCTTGGAGAGCAGCAAGTGAAATTTGTTGAGTCTTGATTTGAGGATAAACAGCAACAGCAATGTCTTGCTCAGAGAAGTCTTTAAGATTAGTCTAATGTGCACCTAACATTAAGGGACCTCCTATCTCAGGGGCCATATGGCTGTTCACAGAACATATCAGAAGAAGAACTGACCAAATTGAGAGCTGATCAATGAATGCTGCCTTTAATGCACTGAACCTACCTGCTTATGCATCTCAACAGTTTGACAGGAGCCTGCTCTAAACTATTAGACCATTCTTGAGTAATAACACATAGCAAATGTGAGTAATAACACATAGCAATAGTGTGGGCTTCATGAAGACAGTTAAATAGCTCTCCATTCATATTCTGTCATCCACACACCTTTATTATGCTGCTTAAAGTTTGTGGTTGCACCACTGACTTTTCCTCATCTTGCTCCACTCATATTCAGTCTGGCTTCACCTCTTGCTGCTCTGCTTGGATGGTAGAATAAATACTGGTACAAGACTTTTAGCCTCTACTCTTTGCTCTGATTTAATGTTCGTTGTGGTTCAGCAGAAGCTGTTGAGAACAGGCTAGGGCATTCAGCTCTTTGCTTTACGCTTTCATTGCTTTCTGTTCCCTGATCCTAAAAGTATAATGGGTACAGAGTCTTCTCACTCCTCCTCTGGAAAGCTGAGCCTGACCTTACAGTATTCTAGATGTTACCTTTCCAGCTCCCTGATCTGTCACTCCTGATCAACTCTTGGTGGCTTCTACTTGCTATAATATACTAATTTCTCCATTTTCAAAACTGACTTGGTATTCAGTTTCCAGGAGATGATGACAACTGCCCACAGCAGCAACCCAAGCAAGGAGCATCACTAATCACATGCAGAGGTCAGATAAAGTACGAGGTCAGCACACATACACCTTGGTTGAAGCTGTTACGTGTTTTTGACTAGATAAATTTCAGAAAGGGATGCTTTATTTCTGTGGTGCAGAGGAAATAACAGACATCTGTGAGGGAAAACAGGACAGTCACAATTCCTACAACAAAGGGATGAGTTGAAGTTGCAAAACCGAAGTCAAGTACTTGAATGAATACTGCATAAAATTACCTAACCTCATCTTTTCAAAAGTTTCAGGTCTCCAGGCTATTTCTTTAAAGAACTGCTCTACTTCGAACTGAATACTTTCTCTTATCAGTTTATTCTGGTACAAGATAGTGGCTTGGCTTCCAACCCAGTTCCCATGAAGATATTAACACTCACAGGATTCCATTCTCTAACATCAGAACTAGCTAAATCCGTTTATAACACACAGAGTCGATAAGGGATAGCACATTTGTCCCTGAATTATTTCACTGTTTTGGGCCGGTTCCCTCACTGTTTGCAAAGTGTTTATAGGTAAGAGTTTGTTGGAATTAACAGAGTTGTCATTCAGGTTAAGGAACAACTTTACCATGCACTTGGCTAAGTCCTTGAAGAGCAGACAAAAAGTTGTGAACTTGATATAGTGATACACATATTAGTCCTGAGTATTTGAAGTGTTACACCTGCTTAAAGTGTATGGCTGTTAAGAGCAGGCAAATCAAAAATATCAGGTGAATGAGGCTTTGAGCAACTGGCAGAGTTAGCCAGGTCAGACTGTGGTGACATTAATTTTGCTTAGAATTTCTAATAAGGCTGTTGCAAGCTCTTTGGCATATTGAATGGCTTGTTATAGACCTTCTCTGGTTTCTGCTAGAGACTTGCAGAATCAATTTAGACAACTGGAATTGCCTGAATTTTGTCACTCAAGAAGTCTTCCAGGAAAAATCCTACTCTGAAACACATGATGTTTTAATAAAATAGCAGTACGTAGGATTTCACAGGTCTTATTAGTAAGCAGTAGTAGGTGCTATGCATCCCTATATTAAGGCTCTGGCAACCTTAGATGAAACCACCACAGAAGCAGGTAGGCCACTCAGATGGACTTAGGGAACATTACAACAGCTTCCACAATGTTTGCTACGAAGAGTAGCTGACTCCTAAATAGTATTTGTAAGTAGGGTTTCAGGAGCTTTCTAATGTTGATTCAGAAGCATCATCAGCTCATGCACTGAGAGTAGGAATCACAGAATCACAGAATCACAGAATCACAGAATCACAGAATCACAGAATCACAGAATCACAGAATCACAGAATCACAGAATCACAGAATCACAGAATCACAGAATCACAGAATCACAGAATCACAGAATCACAGAATCACAGAATCACAGAATCACAGAATCACAGAATCACAGAATCACAGAATCACAGAATGTTAGGGATTGGAAGGGACCTCAAAAGATCATCTAGTCCAATCCCCTGCCGGAGCAGGATTACCTAGACCATATCAAACAGGAACGCGTCCAGGCGGGTTTTGAATGTCTCCAGAGAAGGAGACTCCACAACCCCTCCGGGCAGCCTGTTCCACTGTTCGGTTACCCTCACCGTAAAGAGGTTTTTCCTCAAATTTAAGTGGAACCTCCTGTGTTCCAGCTTGCACCCATTGCCCCTTGTCCTGTCAAGGGATGTCACTGAGAAGAGCCTGGCTCCATCCTCATGACACTTGCCCTTTACATATTTATAAACATTAATGAGGTCACCCCTCAGTCTCCTCTTCTCTAAGCTAAAGAGACCCAGCTCCCCCAGCCTCTCCTCATAAGGGAGATGTTCCACTCCCTTAATCATCTTCGTGGCTCTGCGCTGGACTCTCTCTAGCAGTTCCCTGTCCTTCTTGAACTGAGGGGCCCAGAACTGGACACAATATTCCAGATGCGGCCTCACCAGGGCAGAGTAGAGGGGGAGGAGAACCTCTCTTGACCTGCTAACCACACCCCTTCTAATACACCCCAGGATGCCATTGGCCTTCTTGGCCACAAGGGCACACTGCTGGCTCATGGTCATCCTGCTGTCCACTAGGAGCCCCAGGTCCCTTTCCCCTCCGCTGCTCTCCAACAGGTCTGCCCCCAACTTGTACTCATACATGGGGTTGTTCTTACCCAGATGCAGGACTCTACACTTGCCCTTGTTATATTTCATTAAGTTTCTCCCCGCCCAACTCTCCAGCCTGTCCAGGTCTCTCTGAATGGCTGCGCAGCCTTCCGGCACATCAGCCACTCCTCCCAGTTTTGTGTCATCAGCGAACTTGCTGACAGTGCACTCTATTCCCTCATCCAAGTCATTAATGAGTATATTGAATAGTACTGGTCCCAGTACCAACCCTTGAGGGACTCCGCCAGACACAGGCCTCCAACTGGACTCTGTCCCATTGACCACCACTCTCTGGCTTCTTTCCTTCAGCCAGTTCACAATCCACCTCACTACCCGATCATCCAGACCACACTTCCTCAGTTTAGCTGCGAGGATGCTGTGGGAGACCGTGTGGCTTATTGAACCGTGGGCTTACTGAACAGAGATCTGTAAGGACTGCAAAGGACGATGAAATAAAAATTAAAAACCCAGCAAATATTTATTCAAACACTGCTCCTGCTAGCAGGTTAACTAGAAAAGGGATTACACATTTTTCAGGAAGACCTGTGGCTTATAGCAGAGAAGCAGAACCCAAGTCAGTATCCTGTTGAAAGCAGATATTCTTACTTTTGTCCTACTGTTGCACTAGAGGTGAGGATCACCTCACATGTCTAATGATTCCTCATCAAGCACAACATTCAACCCGAACACTTCAGTGACCAAAGCATGCTGTATGTAAACAGATTGAGCCAACTAGAAAAAGCCAGGGGAGGAAATAATAGAAAGGACAAGAGCCAGAAGACATAAGTCTGAAGGGCATGAGATGATTCTACTTATTTAAACAAAGGCTTGACAGTAGGCTTCAAATGTAAAAGCTGTTGAAAGGACAACATGAACTGATCTCTCCATCAGAAAAGTAATGATTGGCCCAAGTTGTAACCAGGATTATAGCATATTCTCTACATGCTGTCAGTAACAGAAGTGTTCTTATCCATCATGAGAAAGACAAAAAGCAGGTTCACTCCTTCCTTGCAACACTCATCGATAACTTTCTCATGGCTCTACAAGCTGAGGTTGCTCCCTGCAATTCTTGCATCTTCCAGTTGTGAGCAGACACACAATTGCCCTGCTGCCAAGTAGCACAAATGCACACTTACGTGTGCTGCATGTGTAGTTTTGCACCTTCAGCACAGGAAGCTGAGGAACATGCTGTTCTTGTAGCATGTAAACAAGAAAGTACATTTAGTACTTGACCAACAAAGATCTTAAAGCTGATGCAAGTTACTGGTCAACACATGGAGGTATTTGACATTTTACATTTTAGTCACTTGTCAGAGTGAGGAAGCCCTTAGGGTGAAAAATTTCATGGTTGTTGAAGCTTATTTTAATGAAAAGTGTAGCTCACCCTTCTGGGCTGTACATTATTTTTGGCAGCTTTACTGAGAACGCTGTGCTTAGTCATTTTACTTTTCCAATTACAGTACCGGCTTATGCAATAAACTAAAGTGTTTACTGTTTGAAACATCACCTGCCAGATTTTTGGGAAGAATAAAATTTGATTAAAGCAATGAGCAGTTAAGGATAACATCTACTTAAATGTTTCAGGTTTTAAGAGCCTAAATAAGACCTGAAATATCTTAATGTTGCTTCGTGTAGCAGTCAAGATTTAATAGACAAAACAGGGGCACCACATCCCTGTTACCTCATTTAAGTGAAATGTATTTATTATCCTCTAAGAACTTTAAGTTTTTGTTCTTCCATAGCAAATTTCTAAGTTTGATGTATTTCTTCTATAAAAATATTTCTGCAAAATAAATGGGCAGACTTTTGGCCCATGAACTTCTCCTGTAGAAGCACAGATCACCATATAGCAAAACAGCCATTGTTCAAAAGGTCACTTCCATTTTGTTTTAAACCTTTATTTTTAAATAATGCAACTTAGAAATTTAAGTTCCACATTAAAACAGCCATGATGTGACACATTATTACCTTACCTCGCATTCTGGTTTTCAATCAAGTTGCAGTGAGTTTAAGTTAATTGGGGTAGATGGTTAAGGGATAACGAATTACTGATTTACTGGGAAAAAATAAATCCTGCAGGAAAAGAATTCATGTGGTGTCTGTAAAGTTCTTCCTACTTACACACTCTGCAGTTTGCACTGACTGCAGATAACCCAAAAAAGTTTTGGCTAGGAAAACTTTCGCAGCTCACCTTCCTTTGAGGACTTAGTATGCCCTTGCTCACCCCTTATTATACATGAAGTCTGGAGAAACAGGATGACGATAAAATGTGCAACTATATCCTGTATTTTCCCTGATGAAAGAATACTTGTCCTGTAAAAATAAGCTTCAGTCAGGCTTAAACCTTCACTGGCATGGAGTGCAAAACTCTGCAAATAACGTGTTATCAGCCTTGAAAACATGGAACTGAAATTAGCACAGACACAAGTTTCCCAGGTTCAGTATGAAATGTTAATGCCTACTGAAGAAAATCATGCAATCAAAGCAGACTCTAGTTTACTTTAGGACACACATGGCGTAACAGACCCAGCCATCTGGGTAGGATCTTGAGTGGCCTGATCCCAGAGTCTTTGCTGGACCGAAAATAAACTGAACATGTTATGTCCCTTCTCATACTTTCTTTAAACACTTCCTACCATGAGAAGCAGGTGTGACTGCCATTTGCTGCGATTAAGGTGATTTCAGAAGTGTTGGCAGTTATACACTGAAAGCCATCCTCCAAATCCTGCTAGATCATGAACAGTGACACTTGTCTGTCACTTTGGATACATCCTCCCCACAGATGCTGTGAGTGAAACTGTGCACTTAACTGATGAGAAAAGCTACCCAGATTTTCAGGCTTTCCCTGCACAATCTGCAGTTTAAATCCGTGCCTAACCTTCTATTTAGAAGTCTGTGGAATGCAGATCTACCACTAAACAACAAGCCCAGATATAAACAATTTGAGATGTATTCATTGGTCATGTAAGCCTTCTATATTTTCATTCTCTCCTACAAGGTTGGAAGGATGACAACACTATTACAAGCCTATACCCTTTCAGATGCAAAAACATTTGTGTAGCTTTAGTCTTAGCTGCTCACATCAAACAACTTACAGAGCTACATTATGTCCTGAGAGGCTAACAAAGCAATGAAGGAAAGTTCTGGGCTTTTGCTTGCTTTATCAATGGAGCCAAGATATTTCCAGCCTTGGCTTCCTGGTTTGTTCTCAATCTATTCCAATATTTTAAAAATTTCTTCAGTGAAAGCCAAGGATTGGCCAGTATTCTTATTATTTGAAAAGGTATCACTATTACCCAGACAATTTAAAGAAGTTATTTAATCCCTACGTCAACAGTGAGCAAGAAAATGAAGCATTATAACAGCACTAGCATAACCACACCAGGCAAGAATTAGAAAGGATGCTGGACAGTCATTGAAGCAAAAACAAGGAATTCATTTTTACTTAATATTTGCCACTGGCAGGCTTCCACTCATTTTCCAAGGTACAGGCAGATGCAATATTAGTGAACTGAATGCTCCTATTGGGGATAAACAAAGTATTGCTTTCATTTGCACAGTACTTTCACCCTGACCACACTAATTTAGATGCAAGATGGACAGTATATTGCATGGTAGAGATGTTATAAACAAGTATTTAACCCCATTAACATTAGACTCTGCCCTTATCAGGCAGTATACCCTTAGTATCAAAGCTTGAGGAACTATTACCAACAACTCTCCTAGAACATCTCTCTAGTTCAACTATTTTTTTCAAATACAAAGCAATTGTACTGAGAATACCTGAAGCACCAAAGTGCAGCAGCTTTCTTATCCCATTTCCTAGAGGCAAGTTCTCCAAATCATTTGGAATGCAGCAATTTCTGCATGTAATGCTGAAGTCTTATTCCCTACTTAAAGAATCTGTCTTTTCTAAGCTGTGGTGTATATTTTGTCTTAATACAGCAATTGCTACGTAGGGACTTAAAGCTTTGTCTAGTAGGAACGTTTGACCATGGGCCACTTACCAGCCTGTGGCTTTGTCAGTGGAAAAGCCCCTAAAACGTGATGGGGAATGCCATCAAGGACACATCAATTATTAAATTCCAAGTAGGCAGAATGAGGTTGTGATCCACAATCAAGGGAACTTGTTGTCAGGTTCACTGAAGGATCCTCCAAGTGAGATATTTAGAAATACCTACACAGCCTCCTTACAAAGCCACCCAGACAGCGAGTCTGTTGACCAAAAGCTTCTGAAGGAGGCTGAAGTTCAGGGAACAGTGTAGCTATTATTGCACCAATGATAAATTTAGGCATTCATCACAACCAGTTATTCAGTAACCAGCCTTAACACAGAACTGGAACTGATCTCTTGGAAAGAGCGTTAATTTAGGAGCATAGTTAATGAGGAAGAGAAAGCTGCCTAGTGCAGCTCAGGGAAATACTGGGCAGTGTTGGGCTGCTGGAATGAGCTGGAAGTTTGTAGTCTGATAACATAATAGTTTGCAGTTATTGAGCACAGAGTCAAGTTTATACTGAATACCTCTGAGAGACATTAGTTTTCACATAGACAAAGTGATATTAATTAGATCTAGCCATGAACAAGCTAAGAATACCCTGAGACAAAGTACTAAGGCTCTATCTTAAGTCATCACACCGAAGACTATTACTTGCTCACAAATATATCCTACTGTTCCTAACTAGTAAAAGATTTACTAACAATTTAATATCAAGCCCACTAGATGAATAGGCATCTATGGAAGATGCTAGGACAAGATTCACTGGATAGGAACACAAACCCTTTTATACACAGCTTAACTGGGAACTACTACGTAGTTGAAAGACCATGGTAGATATACTTTTATCTAGCACTCCAATCCAGCTCATATGCATACAAAGAAAATTAGAGATCCCACTAGTATATAGGGTCAAAAGGCTTATTTTCAAATGGCATCTCCTGAATTATCACACAAACTATCCCAGAGTGACCATCTAGAAGAGGACACGTGTTATCTGGTTCAATGCCATTTCTCCAGTAGACTGAGATCTACTACTGTGCAGCTGCATATTGAGAGTTTTGAACAGACCATACCTGGAAGATGACGAATTCAAAAGGCGTTTTGAAAGCAAAGCAGCAGAAAAAGCTCCAACTGTAAGGCCAGCAATAACTGTAGGAACACGAAGGGTACAGATAACTGTCAAGTCACTCCCCTTTTCAGCTGAAGGAGCTAAATGTTTTGACTTTTAGGCTGTGACAACCAGTGTGAATAGCACCCAGAGCCACACAAATGCTATGATGTTGGAAACAATCAGGGTAACTCCTGCACTGAGAAGTGTAAGCCTTTTCCTGTTCTACACCAAAGTTAGGAGCAGAACAAGAGCCAAGAAGAACAAACCCACATCATGAGCTGATTCCCCCAGATACATTTCAGACAGCAAACAGGACGTGCACTGGATGTTAGTGTTAAATCAAGTTGTGCATTTGTTTTGGGTTATTTTTTGAACTCTTGGGAGTTAGCTGGCCAGCCACATTACTCTAAGGAGCAATAGTTCAGACTGTCAAATCACTCCTCTGGGAGTAGCCAGAGCCAGACTGCACAGGCCAGTGTACTTGTTCAGATATTCCCCTTGTAAAAGAGAAGTATTTTTACCCTGCATGCATGCCTTCTCCCTCCCCACAAAAAAAAAAAACAACAAAAAACACCACTATAAAACCCTGAAGCTCTTGTTACCTGGAAGCAAAGATCCAGCATCGAGACTATTTTCATAGTTGATTCCTGTTCCTCCTATTTGTACTCCCACATGACTGATAACCAAGTTGTAGGTTAAACAGCACTCAGATTAAGTGTATTCTGGAAGACTGCTTGCTGCATATTAAGTGATGATAGGAAATTAAGTGGCACAAAAATCTTGACTGTTCTGTAGTCATCGCTCGTTGGGTTAAGCCACTGGTTTCTGAACATGGTCCAGGAAGACTGATCATATATTCAAGGACAGAATGAAGACGATAAGCGTGATATGCAGTTGTGCTTTTGTAAAAGAGCACTTTGAGTTCAGCCCCCAGTTAGATCATTTATTTATCTGGCACCGAAGGGTGATAATGGCTTGTTTTCAAGTCTCCAAAATAAATGAGCTATACTGCATGCAGAAGTAGTCCAGGCCAGCCAGCAGAGGACAGAAAATATGCAGGGTCAGCATAACACGGGTTTCAATTTCAGTAACAAAAACATTAGAGCTCTCATTTAAAACAAGATGAGGAAACTAGGTTCTCTCTCTGCTCTGCTAAGAGCACCAGTCTTGTTCTCCCCAGAACATTGATAAAATCCACTTCAGATATAGTTTAGCAAAACAAGTCACTGGTAATACTTTCCTACTGCTATTTACACCTTGCTAAGATTTTTAAAAGCATCTCCAGTCTATTCCTTAGGGCTTAGTTTTGTTTACCTCCTACCCTTTTATGCCTTGCTACATGAGTAGCAGCTATTGACTGACAATTTCAATCTTGCAAGGAAAGTAGGTCTCAACGCACTCCCAGAGCATGTCAGGCCCCCAGATTAGTCAGTCTTCATATAACACCGCAAAACACTGCTAGTCAAGCCTAAAGTGTCAAGCCAGCCAGCTGTCTTAAAGCTAAAGAGACTAGTTTAATAGCCTATACCCTTCATAGACAAGAGTCCTGGGAAGCAGGTCTTCCCCAGCTGTAACTGGGTTTTAAGAGTTTTATTAGTTGTCCATGTTGTGGAGACCAACTTCCCATCACTTATATATCAAGATTCACATTCTAGCAGACTATGTGCCAGCAAGAGCCAAACCAAAGTGCAAAGCAGCTCCTAAACCAAACCAAATCACTACCCACTGAAAGCCTTGTGTCCTCATGCTTGCCAGAGCCCCTTGCCAAGAGCAAGTTTGATGAGAAAACCTGGCTGCTTCCCCCGAGTTGTTATAATGCAGTATGCCAGTTGCAGTCTAAATGACTTCACAGCACTTGTTGGAAATACCAGCACTAAGGGGCTTTAGTTAAGCTACTGTGTGCCAGTTTCCCTAAGATGGCAGTTCACAGCACACAAACCTCTCAGTGACTCAGACACTGCAGTGCTCTGAATCCATTGCTGAGATGCCTAAAGTTCAGCTTTTAGCTTGAAGCAAATTCAGTCTCCGGCAACCGTATCAGAGGTCTAGATTTAATAGTATGAACTCAGCTCTTTTTCATGCAGAGTATCTTATTCCACTTGGAGGAGTGAATTGTGATACAGAAGCAGAACCAGTTTATTGAGGATAGCAATAATTATTCCGTGCTTGGATTCAAGAGACTCTCACAGTCCCAGCTGGAAGATATAATATCCTTTACTAGTGGAAGTTTTGGGTGGTTACTCAGAGTAGGGCTGTGACCCAAATGCAAGATGTGTGGGTAACTGATAAGCTGCTGACTGTAAAACAGTCACCTGACCAGCAGCAGCTTACCGAGTGCACGTAAAGTCTTTAGTTCACAGCACAGAGCTCCACAGCTTAACAGTGTCTGCTTCCAGGCTTGGTTTCTGGGCTGTCCAGGATCTCCCATCTGGAAGGTGACTCTCACACTGAAACACCAGCTATCTGTCAAGCTACACACATGGTGTCACTCACCCTGGCAGCAGGCATTCTGCTTCAGCTTTCTGGCAACTGAATTTGCCAGAATCATTTGTGTTTTCTGCTTCCGTATGGCAGCTTAAATACACAGCTCCCCTATAAAGTTTATTGGACTCGTTAAAGCAGCTACTAGGCAGGAGTAATGCTCTGCTTAGGAAAAGTATTGTTTCAAGAATTCATACCAGTTTAGCGCTGGTATATTAAGCCAAGTGACAATCATTGCATTCTGTATTCCCCGAGTTAACCACACTGTTGAATGGAAGCTGTTTAGTAAGGCTGACAATGTGCTTGCAAGTGGAAGGAGCAGGAGCTCTAATGGAATAATTATCAGATCGGTTAAGCCTTTGCTAATGGCAACAACTGAACACAAGGCTATGCCATTGTCAGTGTAGTTTTGATTAATCTTACACCTATAGCTGGAACGGGTCACAGCGTGGGATCCTGCAAGTATTACAGGTAAAGGTCATGGGAGTGACGCTTGCAAAACTAAAGTGCAGCACAAACAGTTCTTCATGTTCCCAGTTACTCTCAAGCTGCTAAAGGTTCCCCCTCTATCACATGCCAGCCTCATCACTTCCACAGCAGCTCTCCTGGCAGGTCAACTGGAAAGCCCCATTTCAACTCGAGTAGCTCTGTTCAGCATGCTGTCACACTAACCGTCACCTTAAAGTTGGTCTGAAGAGCAAGTGAAGCTTGTTTTTATCTCAAGCATGACACCATCGCGTGTGCACTGTTGCTCAACACACACTGCTCAATCATTTGATGCAAGTATTTTGGGGTGGCTTCTACTGTTAGGAGTAACAGCAGAGGTGCAGACTGCCAGCTGCAGCTTCTGTGATGGGCTGTGTGAAAGGATTTCACTGCTTTTGGATAACACGCAAGGAGAGGTGCCCACATACCATGGGTGAAACTGGCTTACCTACTCTAGGAATTGAAGCTTGAAGTCATGAGGTGTTCATCTAAGAACAACTGCAGTACATCACAGGCAGGTTTTACAGATGAAGCTAGACAAGATCAAACACTAGTATGTAAAGAAACTGTTCATTGCTTAAATCAGCATCCGCTGGAAGTACAGAAGTGTCACATGCAACTGTATTCACAACTGCAGGCATCACCTAGCAGCTAGTAGGTCATTTCAGCCATTGGCTTCCCACCTAGGCATTTATAAGACATCTCCCAAAGCTTACACATCTTTTCTAAGCTACTCAGTTGGCAACACATTTTGACTTCAAGAAGGTTTTTTGAATGTTAGATGCAGTTTCACTGCTGAAACACACTGCAGGTACCATCCAATGGTAGTATTCTCATAGGTTTTAGATGGATCATTTCTAAAACAAGTTTATACAGGGATAGAGGCAGAGTCCACTCATTCCAGCCTTAACACACAAATGGAGCAATATTAAATTACCTAGACCCAACTTTCTAGCTGCCAGTGAATCCAGGACTGGACTGAGTTTAAAGGTAATTAACCTCTGAGGGCACAGCCTTGTGAGATGGGTCCAAATTCAGCCTGCTTTCTCCAGGCTCCTCAGAGCCTGTATTTCCACATGGCAGGATGAAGGCAGTTGCTTCAGAAAGCTCCTCAAACAGGCTACACACTTGTTTCAGTTTGAAAAGTTTAGGCCACATGTATTTAGACAGACAAGCCTGTGTATTGTTTCAGTCAGTTACACCATGCTTCATTGGAAGCCACGTAAACATTGCACTTGCATTGCCTCACCCAAAAGGCACATGAACTAAGTTGCACTTAATGAATTTTGTTGTAACATGACACAGAAGGAGCAGCAAGTTCACCAGCTATGTCAGTGTAACCACCCCCTCACCTCTAGTGAAGGACACCTCCAGCAGAAGACATCCTCCTTTGTCAGCTTAAGGCAGTACAATACAAGTGTATTTAAAAGAAACTGAATTGCTAAGACATTTCAGCTTTGAGGGAGAGGACTGCTTTCAATTGCAAGCAGTCCCCATAGCATCCAAACAAGATCACATCAGCAGATACTGCTCGTTCCTTTCTCAAACCCCCAGAGCAGCAGGTTCCTGCAGGAGTTAACACACATTATGCAAGAGGGTTATCTATAGAACCATACGTTTTCAATTTTGGTGGAGATGCCTCAGTCATACATAATTGAGTGCAAGAACTGCTATCATTTACTTGCTCAGAGGCATGAGCCAACCCATGTAAACTGGCCTCTGATATTACAAACAGCTAACTAAAATAGAAGTTGTTCCACTGATCCCATCCATTACATCATGGAAATTGTTATTTTGTCATGAAAACACCCTTAAATACCCAATTTAATCTCATTAATACAGGAATGAAGCTCTCACTTCCAAGACAGCAGCTGCCACTACCTTTGACAGACATGGGAACTCATGGATGGTTTTGGATGCCTTTGGACTACTGGATGCAGTTTGAGTTTAAGGTAGTGTCACGTTGTCAAACTTACAGTAAAAAGTACCTCTGGAAGCATTAATAGCCAGTGTGTCAACTAAATACCTTAATCTCTTATCTGAAGCCCCTTTCATTATTTAGGAAGGGAAAAATTAGGCCTGTTAAACATTTCATCAATCCAGTATAATCATTAAACAAACCAAGCGAGGAGGACCTTATCTTTTGCAATACTGGTGTGGGGGAAGAAGGTGTACGCAAGCTATGTCAGTGCAATCACATCAGCAACCACTTCTGCCAGATACTTACGAAAAAGCCTGACTTCTAGAGGGAAACCAAGTATTCACCAGCTCGTTCGTTCTTTAACCTCAAGCCATATTTCCTTAAATATTTTAGTAGCACTGTCTGATAGAGGCAGTGGAACACGATGCAGATCCTACTGGAGCAGTTTTTACAGAGCAGTAAGGACACTTGCTGTGACGGTGCCATTTCTTGTCACGAACCCTCATAATGCTGCAGTTACCTGTCTGTGCTCTGCACTTACAGCGCTGCCCATCCCTGTAGGTCCACTTCTCATAATATGTCTCCTTTCCCGAAGGAGAAACCACCTCCCCTGTTCAACATTCAACATCCTGCAACATCTTTCCTGTCCTTTCCCATATGTAACTTGCTGTGTTAGCCAAGCTCTAGCAACATTGATTCACTCACTACACCCAGGGTGAAGTCAGAGCCTTGGCTAGATGTTTTCCCCCCCCTTGTTTTTTTCCTCTATACATAGAGAATACCAGAGGCCAGTCACTACAACAGAGAACTGCCCCACAGGGAGAGTATTTTTCAACATCAAACACAGTTTCTGCACCTGCTAAAGGTGCTGAATTAGGGTATCTTAGAGCTTCAAATCACTGATAACATGATCTTAAGGAAAACTGCAGCTTTCACAGGACATTTAAGAGTTAAGTGCTAAGTAATTTCTTCTGCCAGTACTCACCATCATATCAGACTAGGTGGGGTGAGACCCAACTGTTTTATGGTAAAGCATTGAGATCAGGTTACAGGTTAAGTGTGGAATTATTCAAATAGCAGACTAGTGAAGCTTAATAGTCTGAAAAGCTACACTAATTTTCATCTGTGGTCCCTTTGTCAAGTCCTCTTCCACAATACTCACCACCCAACATAATCCCAAAGGTGAAGGGTTGGGATCCCATCTTCACCTCATTAGGACTTTCTGATCCCATCTTTACCTCATTAGGACTTACCGCCCCAGACACCCCAGTCAAGCCTCTCTGACCCCACTTTACTCATCCTACCATTCATTCTTCATCCCTTCCCAACCTCTGCAGCCCCACATCTCCTTCAGCCCAATCACTCACCATAGAGCTCAACCCTTTCCAACTTCCACCTCTGCAGCCCCGCATCTCCCTCATCTCACTGTCATCATTTCTCATCCCTTTTCTCCTCCCTCTGCACCCTCACATTTCCCTCCTCCCAAAGCTTCCCATCCCTTTTTCACCTCTCCAGAACCATAACTCCTTCACCCAAAGTCTTCTCAGCCTCTCCTTACCCTCAGTCCCACCCACAACTCTTCAAACCCTTCCTCACCAGCCCCTCATCTCCTTCACCCCAAACCCTTCCTCACCAGCCCCTCATCTCCTTCACCCCAAACCCTTCCTCACCAGCCCCTCATCTCCTTCACCCCAAACCCTTCCTCACCAGCCCCTCATCTCCTTCACCCCAAACCCTTCCTCACCAGCCCCTCATCTCCCCCACCCCAAACCCTTCCTCACCAGCCCCTCATCTCCCCCACCTTCAACTCATCTCCCTCACCCCAAACCCTTCCTCACCAGCCCCTCATCTCCCCCACCTTCAACTCATCTCCCTCACCCCAAACCCTTCCTCACCAGCCCATCTCCCTCACCAGCCCCTCATCACACTCCCCCCAAACCCTTCCTCGCTTTCAACTCCTCTCCCTCACCCCAAACCCTTCCTCACCCTCATCAGCCTGTCTCCCTCTCCCCAAACACTTCACCTTCACCAGCCCCTCCTCTCCCTCTCCCCAAACACTTCCCCACCTTCACCTGCCCCTCCTCTCCCACACCTTCAACTCATCTCCCTCACCCCAAACCCTTTCTCAACTTCCACAGCCCCTTCTCTCCCTCACCCCAAACCCTTCCTCAACTTCCACAGCCCCTTGTCTCCCTTACCTTCACCAGCCCCTCATCACTCCCCCCAAGCCCTTCCTCACCTTCACCTCCTCCTCCTCCTCTCCCTCCCCCCAAGCCCTTCCTCACCTTCACCTCCTCCTCCTCCTCTCCCTCCCCCCAAGCCCTTCCTCACCTTCACCTCCTCCTCCTCCTCTCCCTCCCCCCAAGCCCTTCCTCACCTTCACCTCCTCCTCCTCCTCTCCCTCCCCCCAAGCCCTTCCTCACCTTCACCTCCTCCTCCTCCTCTCCCTCCCCCCAAGCCCTTCCTCACCTTCACCTCCTCCTCCTCCTCCTCTCCCTCCCCCCAAGCCCTTCCTCACCTTCACCTCCTCCTCCTCCTCCTCTCCCTCCCCCCAAGCCCTTCCTCACCTTCACCTCCTCCTCCTCCTCCTCTCCCTCCCCCCCAGCCCTTCCTCACCTTCACCTCCTCCTCCTCCTCCTCTCCCTCCCCCCAAGCCCTTCCTCACCTTCACCTCCTCCTCCTCCTCCTCTCCCTCCCCCCCAGCCCTTCCTCACCTTCACCTCCTCCTCCTCCTCCTCTCCCTCCCCCCAAGCCCTTCCTCACCTTCACCTCCTCCTCCTCCTCCTCTCCCTCCCCCCAAGCCCTTCCTCACCTTCACCTCCTCCTCCTCCTCCTCTCCCTCCCCCCCAAGCCCTTCCTCACCTTCACCTCCTCCTCCTCCTCCTCTCCCTCCCCCCAAGCCCTTCCTCACCTTCACCTCCTCCTCCTCCTCCTCTCCCTCCCCCCAAGCCCTTCCTCACCTTCACCTCCTCCTCCTCCTCCTCTCCCTCCCCCCAAGCCCTTCCTCACCTTCACCTCCTCCTCCTCCTCTCCCTCCCCCCAAGCCCTTCCTCACCTTCACCTCCTCCTCCTCCTCTCCCTCCCCCCAAGCCCTTCCTCACCTTCACCTCCTCCTCCTCTCCCTCCCCCCAAGCCCTTCCTCACCTTCACCTCCTCCTCCTCTCCCTCCCCCCAAGCCCTTCCTCACCTTCACCTCCTCCTCCTCTCCCTCCCCCCAAGCCCTTCCTCACCTTCACCTCCTCCTC
This sequence comes from Nyctibius grandis, assembly GCF_013368605.1. Taxonomy (NCBI): domain Eukaryota; kingdom Metazoa; phylum Chordata; class Aves; order Nyctibiiformes; family Nyctibiidae; genus Nyctibius; species Nyctibius grandis. The sequence continues at coordinate 111,094,234 of NC_090660.1, forward strand.
CTCTCCCTCCCCCCAAGCCCTTCCTCACCTTCACCTCCTCCTCCTCTCCCTCCCCCCAAGCCCTTCCTCACCTTCACCTCCTCCTCCTCTCCCTCCCCCCAAGCCCTTCCTCACCTTCACCTCCTCCTCTCCCTCACCCAAACCCTTCCTCACCTTCACCTCCTCCTCTCCCTCACCCCACACCCCCCTCCTCACAGCTCAGCCACCCCCCGCCCCGAGGTCCAACCGCCCCTCCCGAGTCCCCTCGCCCGCCGCCCCCCTTACCTGCCCCCGGGTCTCCCCCTGCACCCGGGACCTGCTCCGTGCGGCGGGGGAGGCGGCGGTGCCGGGAGGCGGCCGCGGCAGCCGGCGGGGAGGGTGGGGGGGAAGGAGGAGGGAGGGGCGCGTTCCCTCACGGCGGCACGAGCGCGGCGGCAGCACCAGGCACCAGCGGCCGCTTTATACCGGGCTCCTCGGAAACCGTCTCCCGCTTCCGCTTCCGCCCCCTCCCCGCGCCGGGGGTCATGAATATGCAGCGAGGGGGCGTGGCCAGAGGGGGGAGGGGGGGGAGGTGGCCGCGGGCGGGGGGCGTTGCTATGGCGACAGGCGGGCGGGCTACAGGGGCGCCGAGGCTTCCCCGCAGGGGCGGGGGGCGCGCGCCCACCTGAGGGGAGCGGCGGCGGGCGGCAGCGCGGGCGGGTCAGGTGTAACGGTCGTTCCCGCTGCCGGGGGGGGGGGGACAAGGAGGGGCCCTTGGACGAGCCCAAGGACGAGCGGTGCCCGCCGGCACCTGTCCCGGGGCCGAAGGGGAGTTCTTGGCCCGTTAAGTCGCAGAGCGGCGACCTGAGGGCGGTTGGGGGCCGCCCGCCCGCTCAGCCCCCACCGAGGCAGAGCGCGTTTTCCACAGAAACTCGGTGGCGACATGGCGCGGAGCCCCTCTGCCCTGTCCCAACAGTTGTGCCAAGTGCAACTCCAAACTAACGACTTGGGAAGCGCTGGAGTCGACACCCTTCCCTACCGCAAACACATCAGCCCAAAATTGTCAAAATTTTCCTTCATCGTGAGGAAAAATAACACGTTTTCCTCAGGTTTGGCTACACGCAAGGTGCCATCCTGCCTCCCCACCTTGCCACACCTGGCGGAGGCCGTGAACCTCCTCTCCACACATCCAGCCTAGCGCTTTAATGGGGTGTGCTGTTCCAGGTAGCCATCGCCTGCTCTGTGCAAGGGTGCAATTAGCATTCAGCACGCAATTAGCATTCGTCACGTATACAACCCTCAATAGATAACGTATAGCAACCTCCAGGAGATTAAAACGCTTAAGTCCTGATTGCAACCATAGTACTGCCACATTGTAAACACCCCCTGCAAACATGCCATAAAAGACCATAATTTTTTAGCACAGGCGTGTGGTTTTTTATTCCCAATTACTTAGGTCTCCTAGCCTTAATTGTGCTGACTGCATTGGGCAGGGTAGCGTAATATTTAATTTTCATTACTTACATAAACCGGGGATGCATAAAGTAGCGTGTGAGTGGCATGTAAAAATGCACGTTATGTTGCATAAGTGTAATTGTTTTTTGTTTCTTGACATGCCGTTAAGTATATATTCCAAAACAATTTTTTTTTTATTGGGAACTTCTTTCTCTGCAGCTCATGAATAAATAAACCACGAAGCATACCAGACTTAAGAAAAAGGAAAACCACAGAAGGCAAAATGGAAGAACTGTACACATCTATGCACTATTAAAAAGCATTATGAGTCTTGAGTCTAACAAAAACACTGTCATTGCAAGCCCTAAAAAAACAAACAAAAAAAAATATGACATTAATCTTTTATTCTAGAATGCTCTTATCAATATGTATTTATTTTTAGGCTGATTCAGACCAAGGACTGAAAAGCGTGCATGACCACAATCATCCACAACTCCCTAAATTAACCATCCTCTGGTGAGGATTCCCAAAATCTGTTCAAAGAATGATGGTTTATTTTGACATACTACTGATATTTATAAATATCAATAACGACATTGTTAGCTTTTTGGAAAAATATGGCCAAATAATTCTCTTGATTAGCCACGTAGTAAAGATAAAGCCGATGACAGCCCAGTGTAACACCTACTCTTGACAGTAAAACAACATCCATTATTTCATAACTGAATGTATGTAGTAGAGCTTAACAGAACATTAAAGTTTATTCCACAGAAGAAACAAAATATACCTATATTTATAGTAGTAGAAAAGTCTAATGACTCATGGTAAGAGAAAAGGCTTTAGTAGAAATTATGAGAGACCCTAACACAACTGAAATCACTACGTAGGGTTGTCAAGATGTGAGTGTAGTTACAACTTCTAAAATGTGCTTCTTGTTACCCATAAATTTGTGGCAGCTTTGGCTACCTGATATATTGGCACTTCCCTTCAAAATACCTGAAAAAAATACTTTTTTTGGTCCTTTTGTTGCCTGCCGTTGTGGCGAAGCACGATCCTCACCTCGCCCTGACTTTTTTGACCCCTTCCAGCAATGTCCAGACATGTCCAGACGTGTCCAGATATTTCTCCATTCTATTTCCTCATGTGATTTTTGCTTGAGAGTTGTTGTCAGCCCTTAGCTGAGTCTACAGTCAGAAAGGGTAATTTTCCATAAAACAAACATTTTAGTTCAAAAAAATCTGATTTTTTATAATGAGAGTGAGGGGGTGAAAAAAAATAATCCAAGGAAGCAGACCCACCTTTTCCCTCTGAGGTTCTTACTCAGCTCCAAATATTTAACCCATAATAAATAAACGCATCCTTAAGTCTTGGCAGGAGAGAAGTGAGTGTCAGTCAAGAGACTGATGTGTTGTCCAGACGTGTGCTACGTTTGCCCGGGAGAGGGGCTGATGTTTGTGGGGCTGGGAGAAAAACCCCTAAACTGTGGTTGAGAGCGAGGTTGGAGACATGCGCTCCTTCCTGGAGGTTGTGAGGGTCTACCTTTAGTGGGTCAGGGTGGTGTTTGTGAGTGCCATTCCTCGGTGTGACCCTAGGCAATGAGTAGCGAGTTGAGGCGCTTCAGCGGGAGCTTTCTCTAAAGAAAGCATCCAGAAGTCACCTTAAAATCTCTGTATGACTCTTATTATACATGTTTCCATTTTGTGAGTCGTGTAGTTGGAGAAACCCCCAAGGTACGGATCTCTCACTTATCCGTCCTTCCACGGGTTTATTTGCATGCAGCACCCAAGGACTTCAAAAAAATATATGTATCTATGGGACCTCTGAACACTGAAGAGCAATATCCTGCTCTAAAAGCCCTGCCCTCTGTTTTGGCATAGAAATTAGAGCAAGGGGTCTTCCCTATTTAATGAGATATGTTAATTAACCAGACAGCAGGACCATCAACAAGCTGCTGTGAGTTCTCTCTACTCCATTTCACAGGTACTTGGCTTACAAAATTGTTATGAAAATTTACCATCTAGCCAAGCCAAACAAACAACACCCCCGATACATGCGTGTCAAAAGAAATAACATGCCGCCGGCAAAGCGGGTGAAGGAATTTTACGAGGCTGCGTCTGATCCTCCCTCTCTCCTCCCTCAGACGCTTAAAGAAATGTTTGTATGATGAAAGGGGTGAGGGAGCAGAGGACAGCTGGTGAGGAATTAATGAAATGTTTGAGCATTATCATGCGATAATGGATTTAGCTGACTGTTTGCCAGCATTCAGATCTAGTGTGAATTGCTTTGTATGAAACACAGGGATTCCTAGATTATCCAAACCTCATGAGACCGCTGCTGCTCCTAAATCCTTTGAAAGCTGTGACTTTAAAAAAAAAAAAAAAGGTAATTCTTCATCTGGATGGACAAAAACCCACAGGATTGTTTTGACTTGCTTTCAGACTTAATGACGTTTGACAGAGCCAACTCATAGAGGTGTCTCCTAATGGGGAGTGGCCATGGGTTTGGGAAGCCTGAGGCCAGACTTGAAGCAAATCTGAGCATCCAGAAGCCCAGGTGAGTCTCCAAGCCAGGACACTTGTAAACAGAACATGAAAAATGAGTCTCAACTTTTACACATTTGGCGTGTAACTTATCTCTAGGGTATCTCTGACAGAGAGTGAAATATCTGATGGGAAACCCATGCTCTGGGCTTGAAACTGCTGTTTATCCTTCTTCCCACCCTCCCCCAATATATGCTGTCATCAAGCTGGAACTTTAATGGCTGTGTAAAATGGCCCTTTTCCCCTGATGCTTTTTTTTCCCTTTCCCCCTAAAAGCATTGGGATGCTTCTGGTTTCTGCCTGTCAGATGAGGGCTGTAGACTCTCCGCAACCCAACCGAAGATATTTTGTCTGGATGCAGACAAGCCATGGACAGCAGGATACTACGTGTGAGTTTGTGACTGGGACCCAGACAGGCAGATTTGCTGGTCAATTCAGGTTGCCTGTGGTAGCCAAAATTGAATTCTGAGAGCCAAATAGCTTCAGACAGGACCTGCAGATATAGAGCATGACCCAGTCCTTTGCCCTGTTTCCTGCCCAACGTTTACCCATCTGGAGCCGGTTGGCTCATGTCACCCTAGAGCAATGTCAACAGGGCAGTTCAGGTGTAGGGTCTCTGCCTTTCCCCTGGGATGAAACCTGGAGTAAAAGCAGTAGCTATACCTTTCCACGCCATCCCCATATGGAAAACAAACGGCTGATGGTGGAGACTCAAGCTGATAGCAGTTATGTTGGCAAGATGTTGATACAGGCTATAAGATGTGTCTGCTGCTGCTGCCACTTGTGAGGTCTCATTGTGAGTTCATGCCTTGAAGAATGAGAGTTTCCCATCATTATTTTCCTGGTTTGCACAGCTAAAACGTGGTATTAACAGCTGCAAAAATTAGCCTGCCTCTCGAATTTATGTGGTCTGTAATTATCTTCACAATAAAACTGCGAGGAGTTAAGCTCCAGTGCTGTTTATAGTTGACAAGGGATGACTTGACAGGCCTTCAAGAACAGCGGCTTTCAGTCCTCACTGAAGCGCCGAGAGCAGTTAAAATGCTGCTAGGCAGCATTTGAGAACTGCAGGGCTTGTTCAGTTCAGTCACTTCTTCCCTTGCAACAGAGAGACCAGAACCTCTCACTTTTTTAGTGCTATTTACTCTTTCTGTTTCTCTTTGCTTGGGCAATGAGCAGAGATTAGTCAGTTTTCCTTCCGAGCTGCCTCATATTAAACCATGACTACGATGCTTATGAGGTTTCCGTTGCTGCACAGGGATATTTGTACTTTGGTCTCTCTATTTTTGCTCAAAGCCAAACTGAAAAATGGGTACATTTTCATAGAATCATAGAATCGTTTTTGTTGGAAAGGACCTTTAAGATCATCAAGTCCAACGTTAACCAGCACTGCCAAGCCCACCACTAAACCATGTCCCTCAGCACCAAATCTACCCGTCTTTTAAATTCCTTCAGGGATGGTGACTCCACCACTTCCCTGGGCAGCCTGTTCCAATGCTTGATAATCCTTTCAGTGAAGAAATTGTTCCTGATATCCAATCTAAACCTCCCCTGGTGCAACTTGAGGCCATTTCCTCTTGTTCTATCGCTTGTTACTTGGGAGAAGAGACCCTCCTCGCTACAACCTCCTTTCAGGTATTTGTATACAGCAATAAGGTCTCCCCTCAGCCTCCTTTTCTCCAGGCTAAACAACCCAGTACCCTCAGCCGCTCCTCATAAGACTTGTTCTCCAGACCCTTCACCAGCTTTGTTGCCCTTCTCTAGACTCGCTGCAGCACCTCAATGTCTTTCTTGTAGTGAGGGGCCCAAAACTGAACACAGTATTCGAGGTGTGGCCTCACCAGTGCCGAGTACATTGTATTTGCAATGAACCAAAACCCTGAACCAACACCTGAGATACAGGAGGCTGTTTTAAGTCTGAGATGATTTTCGAGTGACTTCAATCACATTAGCCTTACCCTGGTGAAAGCTGGCCAGTATTATCGCCAGTTTACACTGGTGAATCCAGAAAAAAAGGCCAGTTGTTTTTCTGGCTGTACAGCCTCCTGCAGCCTGCTAGAAAGCCAACTTTACTCAAGTTTCACCTGAGAGATCTTCATTCCTTAATGCTTGCTCATAACAACACAACGTTTCATGGATTAATTTATAGATGATAGCCAGTTGGTCTAGTTCAGTGCAGAATGATATATCGTATTTTATCTGGTCACAACACAAATGCTTAGTCTATAGCTCTAGACACTAAAAGGTGACTTTTGGTTAACTGAGCGTTTATCCCTATTCACGCTGCCTTCTTGTTTTGCAGCCTTTTAGCTACAGCTGGATTTAAGCTGTGCAGGTGCTATTGGGCACGTCTGTTTTGATCACCCAGGTGGGACCTGAAGCCTGTATTGCCTTCCTGGAGGACTCGCTTTACTCTTTGCTCTGCTAAGGCCTGTTACAACCACGTGTTGTGATTTATCTCATCTTGCCTAATCAGTCACATACCTAATTGGTGTTTGCAATATTCTGGGTCCCAGCATAGACAGGATTGCAAATTGTTTAGCCCTGTGTCACGAGAACTGCATCTGCAAAACCCAGCAGTGTTGTCTGTATTTTTGGAAAAGCCTAGGAAACAACTCAGAAGGAGCTACACCTGAGCTAGTGACTTCTGCAGCGATGACTCAGTGTTAGCAGAAGTCCACGAGCAGCCGCAAAAATAGACGCTGTTGTGCTGACTATATTCAGGGTTTTTTTACATTCCCCTGAAAACATGAGTAACACTCACCTGGGTGATGGAAAAGTGAGTTGGATTGGCACTGGTTGGCAATGGGATGGAAAATTAGTATGTAAAGAACTTAGTGATTAAGATAATAAAAACAATGTTAAGAGTCTTAGGTGAAGCCAAGTTTTGTAGCCCTCGAGGTTTTAATTGTGAAATTGTTGGCTCTCGTTTTGTTTCTGAAATAGAAATCTATTTAAATGACTTAAGCAACCCAAGTTTCAAGAATAACCCCGAGCAGACTGTTGTTGTAGTTGTGACCGAGAAACTGAAACGAATTAGGTGAATACTTTTTATGTAATTGCTTGAATTTCCAAACACAACCACACAACTGCAGACCCCAAAGTGTTTCATGTGAAAGTAATTTCAAACTTTGAGGAAAAACTAAAATGCATTTCCAAAGTCCAAAGTTGATTGGAGTGGAAATTAAAATCCCCAGCAAAATACTGAGATTTTTTTTTAGGGTTATTTTAATCACTTCCCCCCCTAAAAGTTGGGTGAAAAGTGACAAATTCACGAGTTTTGGAATTAACTCAAAACAGTTGTGTTCAACAAGTTTTCCCTTTTCCTAGAACTGAATATCACCCCAGTCATTAATTTTGATGCAGTGTTTTATTTGGGGAAGTCCCTCTACCTGAAGCACAGTGTGGATACTGCACACTGCTGTTCTTGCAGTCTAGTTTCACTTCATGGCTAAAATGATTTAAAAGCCAGTTTCTCCCAAGAGGAGAGACTGTTCCTTTCATTTTCATCTGCTGATTGTACACGCTCAGGATGAGTCAGTTCATCTAGATGATTTGGTGGTAAACCCTACATAATCCTCTCACTTGTTACCTGGGAGAAGAGACTAACACTCGCCTCGCTACAACCTCCTTTCAGGTAGTTGTAGAGAGTGATAAGGTCTCCCCTCAGCCTCCTTTTCTCCAGACTAAACAACCCCAGTTCCCTCAGTCACTCCTCATGAGACTTGTACTCTAGATCCTTCACCAGCTTCGTTACCCTTCCTTGGACTCGCCAGGGGAGGTTTAGATTGGATATCAGGAAAAAATTTTTCACCAAAAGGGTTGTCAAGCATTGGAACAGGCTGCCCAGGGAAGTGGTGGAGTCACCACCCCTGGAGGTATTTAAAAGATGTGTAGATGTGGTGCTTAGGGACATGGTTTAGTGGTGGGCTTGGCAGTGTTAGGTTAATGGTTGGACTTGATCTTAAAGGTCCTTTCCAACCAAAATTATTCTATGATTCTATAAAAAAAGGAATAGTTTTCTGCTGCATAAACCACACACATTGACTCATATGACAGTCCCAAACCTTGTTTCAGCTTGTGGAGGCTGGCAGATAATGGTCAGGCCCTTTCATATAATATTGTCTCTCCCAGGGTAAGCCACCCTCTAGTTCTCACTTCTGACCCCTATAAAAACATCTGCACTTTCGAGTTCCTTCTCAAGCAATTTCATCATCTTCCTCAAACACTTCCCAGGGCTACGACACAACCTGTGGGAGGGGGACCCGGAGGTGGCAACTGCTCCTTTGTAGAGCTCTGTGTGTGAACACTGTGCCAACAGCAAAGACACCGGGAAGGTAATAGAGATGTGCTTTCCTGCTGCTCTTCTTGGACAATCCTATCAGTTCAGCAGCTGCTTTCCTTATTTATAAGGGGTGCCTGGTGACAAAGCTCCTAACTTAAGTACCTCGAAGACCCAGGGCTGCATCGGTAGGACCAAAAGTTTTGTATTACTGTTTTTTTTTTTCTCCTATTATAAGTGAATCAAACACAGCAGGGAATGTTTTCTGAATATGTCAGAACAGGAATAAAGATCCTTTCTCCTTGAATGAGTCTCAGCCCATTTCTCTGGACTGGCGATGCATTTCTGCTGGGTGCAGACAGGTGCTCTCCGTAAGGACGTCTTACCACTCGCCTGGGCCAGAGCACAGAAAGACAACAGAACCTCAGAAGGTGGCTATTTGAATGGAGATTATTTACAACCTCGAGAGCAGATGAGGTTACGGATTAAGATGAAGAAGTTAATAAACTGAGAGAGAGAAAGTTCCTAGCAATGAGGTTATTTGGGAGGCTTAACAAGTTCCCCAGGGAAACACTGTTGCTGCAGATAACTCTGAGAAGAGACCAGGAGAAATGTTTTTGAGGAGTTTGGATTTTTCCTGTCAAGTAATCTGTTGTATTTCTGCCAAAAAAAGACCCTCCCCAGTCCCGATTAAAAGAGAACTGGCCTGAATGGATTGCTCCAAATTTGAACAAAATATTTTTTTTTTACAGCTGGCAAAAGTTTCATGTATTTTCCTCGGTCTGATTTTTTTCCCCGTTAGTGGTTTTGATCAGACCAGAAGCATATGTTGCAGATTCTGCCAGAAAAAATGTTTTCACAATTGTTATTTTCTTAAATGCCTTTCAAAAATTGCCAGTCAGTGCCCTTGGAGACAGAAATCCTCTTTTTAACAATACAACAGGTACAGAACAGGCACCAGCCACCTCTCATTTTTTCTTATCATCTATCAGACCCGAACTGGAGACCTGCTGGCGCTGGCTCCATAGTTCACTCTGTCTTTCACCTCCCTTCTGAGATGCCCAGCAAGCCCATGATGTTGCCTTTAGGGTTTATTTTTTGACCCCTGATGAGCAACACTGTTCCCCACAACCTCTCAGTGTGGTCTGGTGAGGCTGGGGTTGGACTGTAGCTGGAGAAGTTCAGAGCAGTATTCAGGGACTATGGAGCACCGAACTGAACTGAGATGAAATTTAGATTGTTTTCTCCTGATAGATAGTCCTGAAAATGACCTGTCAGATGGCCTGGTTCTTTCGTATTGATCTTCAATCACCCTGCTGCAGAAACTCTTCCTCTTCTGAGAGGGGTGAGTGTGTTTCATAGGGGATGTCAGCTTCATGTCATCCTTCTGGCTTGCTTTGAACTTCACTTCCCAGGAATGAGAGATGGCTGCTGTACCGCTGCTTTTTCACTCCTTTCCCCCTGCCCTGCTCTGCTTACTGCTAATGAAGTGTTCCCCCAAATGATTTCTTCCTACAGGTCTATGCCTTGCTGTTGACTGCAAACTTCAATCAGATGTTTTCCTGTGGTTTAAGCAGATACAAGGTCTCTCTACTGAGTGGATTTACTCATATCAAATACCACAAAATCCATATTCCAGGTGAGCCACTTGCAAACCTCCTCCTCTAAGCACTTATTTTAAAAAACTTGCAGCATTTCATCCTCTCTGTGATTTTGATCTCCTTCTGAAATGCAGCTGAAGCCAAGACATTTAAAAGTTGTCAGGAAAGGGGGCATGCTGCTCGACCTACCTCACATCCTTAGAAAACTGGTGTGAAATTCAGAGACAGGGACAAGCCTAGAAACTGGAGTCCTCAATATTTCCAGGGCTTGGAGGCAGAGGCTGCATTTGCACACCTGATGCTGTGTTTTGCTCCAGCTCTCTGAATTCTGTCTGAATTCTGCGCTTGAAGCCAGCCCCAGGAACACTTACAGCTGTTCAGACCTTTGCTTTCAATAGAGACGTGACAAAAAATACAGAGCTGGTTGGAGCAGACCTCTGGCAACCGTGCTGTTAATGACAGGAAGAAAGTGAAGTTGTTCAGCTGATCCATGAGCATTTCCAACTCAGCCCACGATAAATATTTGAACCGCCAAAAACTTCAAAAAGATTTCACGCATCGCGGGGACAGATATTCTACCACCTGTCTCAGGGGTGGTTTGCATGGTTTACCTTTTTATAGACCAGAAATAGTGCGCAGGTGCAGAAATTCTCATTATTTTTAGAGCACAAGGTAGTTTCTCTGCGTGTGTGTGTGTGTTGCATTCATTGACTTTACTTTCTCTCTAATGACCTCTGAGTATCTCTTGTCTCATGGAATTGAGTGTTGTTTGCTTGTTCACAGTTTCCTTTCCTTCCGTTATCCAGCAAGGAAAGTTTGCTTAAGTGGCTTTTGTGAACTCTTTCAAGATCCCCAGAAGGATGATACAGGAAACAGAGAGTTTCCTTTTATACAAACTTCTAGGGTGTTCCCATAATAGCCTGAAATTTTATCTGCACTCAACAGCCTGCAATTGGACAAAAAAATAAATGAACTGTCAAGGGATTAGGCAAAACAATTAACATATCAGAGAGAGGAGAGCTTGCAATAAAAAAGAATTCTCCACTTACATAGCACCTTTCATCCCACGTTGCCAAACACTTTCCTTTCTACCATGTTTCCAGTTACTTTACAAGTTGGCTTTAACCATTCAGCCTGAAATTTTCTGTAATTGCTCCTTGCCTCAAGTTGAAACCATTTTTTCAGAGAGGAATGAAGGGGGACAAGTTACACAAAAAAATCCCTCTAAAAATGGTGCATATTTCACTGAGATTAAAACTAAAGAATTAGTTTTATGAACGTTTACACTTTCTCCATTTTGATTTTGAAGACCACTTTTGCACCGCAGGAGCCTGGAACAGGAACGCGACACTTGGCACAGGAGCAGTGCCGGGGATCAGAGTCTGTTGCCGTCTCCATGAAAATGCATCTGGATTTGTCCAACTAATGACCCACAGACAGACCTCTGTTTGAAAGCATTAGAGGCAGGCTTGCACCTCGTTTTTTTATGCCTTCTGACTGCCGTGCCCGTAGTCTCTGCAGCCCCTAAAAGCAGCCCCCGTAAACAGAACACCTGGACAGGGCGCCAGCAAAATGGATTCTCATCTTTCATGATTTCACCCTGGGTGACCTGGCACAGTGGGTGAGATCTGGGAGGATTGTAGTACTGGGAGGGAGGGCAGGGCCTGTGTTGAAAGCTGACAAGGTAGAAATGTGAGTCATTAAAAGGCAAAGACCAAACTGTAAAGAAACAATTACTTACTATTTTTTTTTTTTTTTTAAATCAGATCTGGAGGGCACGTTCACCTGGTGATTGACACTCCCTACAATAGCATGGTGTTATTCCAGAAGTCTCCCATGAGGTGAATAAACCTTGCCAAGAACAATCGCAGATCTGGAGTTGTATAATTGCTCAACTAAATACAGGCTGAGAACAGATAGGGAACCTGTGCTTTTCTTTTCCTGCCCACTTCCTTGATTTCAGGGCAGTGCTGTGGCTTATGTTGGCCGGAGCAGTCAGGACACCAGAAAAAAAAAACTTCTTAGCAACAGCTTCACAGCATCTGTTGTTTTTAACTCCATTCATAAAAGCAGTTAGCTGTGCTGTAGCGAGGCAGGCCGGTCCTTAGCACACTCACGTCTGCGAGAAGCAGAAAGCTCTTGACTTGCTCCGAGCCGAGTGCCGGCAGATTTCATACCCTCCCAGCACTAATCCAGCAATAAAGAAAATGGCTTTGAGCCACTTCAGACTCTAGTGCTCCCGTTAGTATTCTCCAGTTACCGAGATCAAAGGACTACAAAGGGCAGTGAGGGGAATGAGGAGATGCAGGCAGCAGCTTCGCCTCCCCTCTTAGAAGGGTTTGGTCCATTTTCACAAGTAGCAGAGACCAAGTTTGGGGAGCAGATGCCACGGCATCATGGTTTGGACAGCTCGGCAACACACTGGCACTGCCATGTAACAGGAGTCTGGGCTTTGCATCAGGCAGCGTTAACGGCAGGGCTGTGGTGCCTTTATTTTAGTGATAATTCGTGGCTAACCGAAAATCAGATATTTAATCTGCTGCAGCCTGCAATGGCAAGTCTGTATGCAGAACGACCCATATCTGCGTGGCCACAGGCAGGAGCTGATGTGAAAATTGTTTGGGTAATAGCAATTAGCACAGCAATAGTTTTTATTAATTTTCTAATTAATAAATTAATGTTTTTTTTAAATTAAGAAACAATATTTGTCACTTTTAAAATCAAAAGCCTCATGTTTACTGAGACAGGGCTGTCTTTAGTGACGAGAACCTATATTTTATTCAAGCCAAAAATTTCCCGTGAAACGCTACTATTTAAAATAGTCTCTGAAAAAAAGTAAAGAGGTTCTGCTATAAAACCTCACAATGAAGAGAAAGAAACTGAGGAGGATGGCTGATCTGGGACTTCACATACTGGCAAGGTTTAGAAACAAGAGCATGGTGGAGCTCCTTTATGTTTTTCTTGCAGGAGGGAAGGTTAAAAGGGATTTGATTGGTCCCAAGAAATACCTGTGGCAGAAGAAGGTGCCAGGCTTGAGCAGGATGTCTAGTGTATTAGGGAAAGTGCTCCAAGAGCTATTTGCTGAAGAAAGAAACAAGAGATATTCCCACTGGAAATAAAGATCAGAGGTTAATTAACTATAGGAACATCCTGCCGAGGAAGCCATCCCGTGGATTCCTGTATGACAGCTCGGGGGCATTGCCACCAGATGTTTTAGGTGTCCGTCAGCTGCCCACCACGTTGTCGTGGAGATAAACTGCTTTTCTGCTGATTACAGAGGGCTGCCAGGGCTCCTGCCTCAGGTACCCAAACCTCAGGGCTGTGATACCTCTCGGGTGCCTGCTGGAGGACTGTGCCTTACTTTTGTGTTTCTCAGGGAAAGAGTCACCTCAAGTCTCTGGAAAAAAAAGCAAAACACGGATGAACTTGTGCACTTTCACTACTCTGTTTTCATTTACAGCCACGTTCAGCCAAACTTTGCATGTCTGTTTGAAACTTTTATTTCCTCCCCACTGGCCTGTTTCCGTGCTGGGGTGCATGTTCCTTTTTTTTTTTTTTCCTTTTTCTTTTAATAACAGCTTTGCGGTTGTTTCACAGTCCACCTGATGATATCCTCAGCCCGGACACAACAGGACTCTGAGCTGAGCACAGTCTAGGTGCAAACACTGCTACGTGAGGTTTTGGAGCCTGCCTCATGTCCAGGGGAGAAGGCAGAAGACTCTGACAGACTTTCCTTGGCTGCAATCCCATGGCTCAGCCTGTGACTGGTGGCTATGGAAAACTGACGGGCCCTGTTTCCAAGGAATAGCCAGCAAGGTCATGGTTTTGAGGCTGTAAGAGCGCAGCCTTTTCCTACTTGCAGACACTACGCATGCCAGCTTTGCTTGTCCCCTCTTCGGATGTCACCAGATCGCTGTTACATGAGTGCACTGTGGGTGGGGGAATGCCCTGGCTGCTCTGAGCACGGTGCCATTGGCTGCCCAGCCTGTTTTCTTCCACGGTAAATCTATGAATACAGCCTGACGATTGCTCCAAGTGTAACTTAAACCCACTCTCCGGAGACACGGCTCCTGGCTGAACTCTCCTTGTCCCTTGCAAGGCTGAGCAAAGGACTTTGTTTAATCATAGAATTGTTTTGGTTGGAAAGGACCTTTAGGATCATCGAGTCCAACCATTAACCTAACACTACCAAGTCCACCAATAAACCATGTCCCTAAGCACCACATCTACATGGCTTTTAAATACCTCCAGGGATGATGACTCCACCACTTCCCTGGGCAGCCTGTTCCAATGCTTGATAACCCTTTCTGTGAAGAAATTTTTCCTGATATTCAATCTAAACCTCCCCTAGCACAACTTGAGGCTGTTTCCTCTCTTTCTATCATTTGTTGCCTGGGAGAAGAGACCAACACCCACCTCGCTACAGCCTCCTTTCAGGTACTTGTAGACAGCAATAAGGTCTCCCCTGAGCGTCCTTTTCTCCAGACTAAACAAACCCAGTTCCCTCAGCTGCTCCTCATCAGACTTGTGCTCTAGACCCTTCACCAGCTTCGTTGCCCTTCTCTGGACTCGCTGCAGCACCTCAACGTCTTTCCTGTAGTGAGGGGCCCAAAACTGAACACAGTATTTGAGGTGCAGCCTAAACCAGCCTTGAAGACAGCGTTGCACCGTGCAGCAGTGTGCAGGGAGGTGCACGATGCTGCATCTCTGCTGAGGGTACCAGCTTGTTTAGCTGCCCTTCTGCATCTGCTTGGTGGTCAGCCCAGTTGAATAGAGACAATTTGGATGCAAAGAAATGAAATTTTCCCAGGCACAGAAGCCAGAGCTGATTCCTTTTGGACATGGAGGGCCTGGGCTTGGTGTACAATGAGCCCTGTCTCTTGGCAGTTTAATCTCGCCAACCAGAAACCTGTATGGATTTACACTTCCATATGCAACTGCTTGATAATCACGTTGCCATGGCTACATTTGAATCTTGCAATAAATGTGTAATTTCACACTTTTACATCAAAAGGAACTCCAAGACATAAAACTGCATAACTAAACAAGCTGATCTCTCTCCATAAGCACTTTCCATTTTTAACACCATATTATTGTACTCATTGGGGTTTTTTTGGGGGTGAGGGCTATGGGGCAGGTTTGACAGCCTGGAGGTCAAGTTCTTGAGGTCTTGTCTACACTAAGGCTTCCCCAATGCTGGCATCAGGGCATTTGCCCTGCTGGAGTCTAAGCAGCCATTTCCAGGGGGGCTGGCCACTCCTGCTGCCATTCTGCCTGGGAGCTGCAGGGTGCTGAGATCTTCTGCAATTAAAAAAAGACAAAGTCGAACACAAGGTCCTGGTGTGCCCAAAGTGCAGGGATAACGACAGAGAAGGGGAGTGGAGCGGGAGGCTCTGCTTAAGGATCTGATGCCCACCTCTCTTCCCAGTTTGGTCCCTTTGTCCCCTTTTCAGTCCAGTTCTCTCATATCCTCCTCCCTGGCTCCTTGTCTTCTCTGTTTCACCCTCTTCCATCAAGACTCCTCCTTATCTCACCAGCTACCTTGTCCCAGTCTCTTTGTCCCACTTGCCCCCAGGCTACGTGCCCATCTGTCCCCCAGGTGCTTTCTCCCATGTGCTCTCCTACTTCTGATGGCTCCTTGTCCTACAAACACAGAATCACAGAATCAGCCAGGTTGGAAGAGACCTCTGGGATCATCAAGTCCAACCATTGCACTGACACCACCCTGTCAGCTAGACCATGGCACTAAATGCCACATCCAGTCTTTTCTTAAACATCTCCAGGGATGGAGACTCCACCACCTCCCTGGGTAGCCCATTCCAATGCCTAATAACCCTTTCTGTGAAGAAATTTTTCCCAATATCTAACCTGAACCTCCCCTGGCACAGCTTGAGGCTACGTCCTTTAGTCCTGTCGCTAGTTGCCTGGGAGAAGAGCCTGACTCTCACCTTGCTACAACCTCCTTTCAGGTAGTTGTAGACAGCCATAAGGTCTCCCCTGAGTCTCCTTTTCTCCAGGCTAAACAATCCCAGTTCCCTCAACTACTCCTCATAGGACATACCCTCTAGACCCTTCACCAGCTTCATTGCCCTTCTCTGGACTCACTCCAGCACCTCAATGTCTCTCTTGTAGTGAGGGGCTCAGAACTGAACACAGTATTCAAGGTGAGGACTCACCAGTGCCGAGTACAAAGGGATGATCACTTCCCTAGTCCTGCTGGCCACACTGTTTCTGATACAAGCCAGGATGCTGGTGGCTTTCTTGGCCACCTGGGCACACTGCTGGCTCATGTTCGGCCGGTTATCGATCAACACAGAATCACAGAACACCCCCAGGTCCTTTTCCACTGGGCCTCTTTCAAACTCTTCCCCAATTGAGCAACACCCTCTCTTAATCCCATGGGCTCTTGTCTTGGTCCATGCCTCTGTCTCTGCCTCTGACAAGAGGCAATGGGCAGGGAAGTGTTATTTACAGAGAGGCATGTAGCAGGGATAGCAGAGAAGAGGGTTCAACTTCAACGAGCAGCAGCTGACTGCAGTGGTGGATGGCAGAGATGCACCCACTGAGCATCAGATCTGGAGAGAAATTTGCATCCAGACTCTATCCTTGCTGATTTAAACAGATTTTTCAGGAACTCGAAGCTTGGACAGTTCTGCCTTTGTGGTTTTTTTTTCCTATAGCGATGGCAGCTGGAACAGTGTCAGCACCAAGGCAGGGCTGCAGCTGGGCTCCTCCTTGCTCAGAAGCAAAGAGGTGCTGGGGAGTCTTTAGTACTAACAGAATATGGGCAAAGCAAACATTTCACCTCACTCTATGAAACTACTGTTGTGTAGAGAGGAAATTTGACTGAGACAAGTGCCCAATACTGACGATTTCTGTGTGAGAAACAGGAAAAGTAAAAAAGATTGGAAAAGCTTGAGATCTTTTTTTTTTTCAGTTGTTTATACAATTGGAAAAGGTAAGTAAGCCTAATTATTGAGGTTATTGGTTTTAATGAGTCACCACCTTGCTATTATTATTCCTGGGTTCTGTTGCCATAGGACGAGGAGCTGCAGCTGGGCTAAGGTGTGCTATGCAACAAACCCTCACGTTTACCGTTCCAAGATTGAGACATAGGAGAATGGGTGGGCTCAGCCAAACAGGGGAACACAGAGAATGAAAGCGATGTTTGCCAGTGTGTTGTGTGGCAACCTGAGCATTGTACTGGGGGCAAAGATGAGTTTCTATCAGGGACTGGGAGGGGCTGTCATGGGGTTGATTTGTGGATGCTTCTGAGGAGCCCTTACAAAGACACGTGGTAGAAGGTACAAGGAGATTGGACACAGAGGTTGCCATCATGGGCTGGTTGTTGTTGGGAATGGCCATAGTCAGAGAAGTCACAGGGCTTTGAGAGTGAAGACCTGAGTTTGATGTTACGTGAAGAGAGGAGCCAGTGGAGGGATACAGACTGGGAAGCAAGACAAAAGAGAGAGGTTAGGAGAAAAATCTCCACGGTAGTATCCTGAATGGGTAAGAGTGAAGCATGATCAGAGCCCATGGAAGGTTCTTCAGTAACAGAGGAAGGAAGAGGTACGCGGGATATTTATCTGCAGGGCTGGAGAAGCTGGGCTTGAAAAAATCCACAAGGTTTAGCTGCAGCCCAAATGCATGGACCTGGAATGAGAGGTGTGAGGTGGCAGCCTGGAGCTGTGTCTGCATTGTGGTGTCCACTGTGTTGTTAGAAGATTTAGGGAAAAGGCTTAGGAGGAAAGGGATATCAAACTCTATTTTAACCAGGCTGAGCTTTAGATAATAGTTAGATGTCCATGGAATGTCCCGTCAGCCAGGATGATTGCTTTGAACTGGCCTTTCCTTGCTGAGAGCCAAAACAAGTCTGCAGTAGGTCTTGGGATCTCACTGGAGGAGAGTGTGTTTGTGTTAGCCTGTGTGCTACCTCCCACCGGCTGTTCAGATCAGGTGGCACCACGAGCCCGCAGGGTGGAGGCAGGAACACACCAACCTGCGGTGTTTCATTGATTGGTTTCAATTGATCAGTTGTGTAGAAACAAAGCAAATGAAGTTTCCTGTCTCTCGGATGTTGCAGAGAGTGTCGGGTTTGCTTGCAGCATGTTCATCTTTTACAGCTGGTCCTGCACTTTCAGTTCTCTCTCTGGGATGGCAGAGAAAGATCTTTTTTGAGATGGTCAACTGGCCTCAGAAACAAAAGGGAAGATCTGCTAGAAGAATGGACTATCAGACAGATTTTCTTTCCCTCTCAAATTCATACAAAGGCATCTACTAAAAATGCCATGGGAGCAAGCACAGGAGGGGTATGCACAGAAGTGAGCTGCCCCATGAGTGTGAAAGTCATCCTTGAGCCATTGTGTTTTCTCCAGTGCGGTCCCTCCCTGTTAGCCTGACAAGGAGTGTGGCACAGTCTTTCGTCTTCCAGACTGCCAACCCGTGTACCTTAGTGTCCAAAGCCTGGGAGCAGTGGGAAACCCTCACCTTTCCCTCTATGGCATGGGTAAAGCGTGCCTTTCCTTTTCACAGCTACCAAAATCTGGCCTTTCCTGCTCAATTATCCTTTTCCCAAGACTTCCCAGAGCTTGAATGCTGGACCCCACCAAGGCTCCAGAGAGAGGTTAGCGTGGATTTGCCTTGGCCATGGATGACCTTCATTCTCTTTTGCATTTATTCCTCCTACAGGATTGAGGAGGAGAAGGAAGGGGAGGGTGAGCTACAGCTAAATCCTGTTCTTGGACCTCCCTTCAGCCAGTGAAGAATGAGCTGTGTGCCTAAATGAACCCAAAAGGCACTGTGGTGTGAGGCATGTCACATCCAAGCAGGACATGGTGGCCTCTTCCCAAGTGCCTGAGCTGCCACACGCTCCGGCCATGCTCCAGAAGGCAGCGCAGCCCAGAGACCCTGGAGACAGAGGCAAGGCTCCTGCCAAGGCTCTGAGCTCCCCTCTGGGCAACAAGATGGCAAAAACGCCGGTCGTGAATGCTGTCTGGAGCGAGTGACCTGGATGTGTCTGCCCAGACTTCATACAAAGAGGCAACGTGGTCCTGGCTCCGTTGGTCACTGGGCTTTGCACCGGAGGCTGAAGCGGATACTGCACAACGTGTAGAGAGCCACAGCTCTTGCCCAGTCACAGAAGAGGCCACTGTTCTCCTTGGTACCCAGCGCGGCTCTGAGAACCCATCTGCACAATAGACTTGTCAAAATGGATGCCAAGAGCACCCAGCCTCTCCGCCGTTACTGCCAAAGCTTCCTGACAGCAGGCTGCTCTGCAGCCTAATGCAGCTCACTGAGGGGGACATTCAGATGCCCAGGATGTTCAGACAAGAACTGCCGAATACATTAGCAGTTGTCAATGTCTTGGGCCATTTTGGTCTCTTAATTAGGAACAAATAGTACGTGTCCATCACTCACCACTAACCAAGAAGTACAATTAATGTATCATCTGGTGACACATCAGCAAGTTCACCATGAGTCAACAATATGCCCTGGGGGCCAAGAAGGCCAATGGTGTCCAGAAGAGAAGACTGAGGGGGGATCATATCAATGTGTCCTGGTTTGGCCCAAACCAGGCCAATTAGCCTTAGAGAAACCAAGGTCACTGCTAAATTCCTCACTGCTTACGAGTGAAGAGCCAAAGGGGGGTCGCAGCTGCAGGGGGGAGCAGACAGGGCAGGTGACCCAAGATTGACCAACGAGGTATTCCATCCCACACACGTCATTCTCACTTTCCTATTTATCACTAACCCACTGCCTCCTGGAGGTGGGGCCCAGGAGGGAGGGGCCCTCCTGTCTCCCACTGATTGGTACCAGCTTTGCCAATTTTCCAGTTAAAAGCCTGCAGGTGTGATGGCAGGGAGAGCTATTGCATTTTCCCCTCTGCCCGTGCTGGGGGGAGCTACTGCATTTTCCCCTCTGCCCGTGCTGGGGGGAGCTACTGCATTTTCCCCTCTGCCCGTGCTGGGGAGAGCTACTACATTTTCCCCTCTGCCTGTGCTAGGCGGAGGTACTGCCTTTTCCCCTCTGCCTGTACTGGGGGGAGCAACTCTGCCTGAGGAGGATTTCCAAGCTCTTGATCTTGGTTTTGTACATTTTTGTATATATTTGGTTATTTCTATTATTATTGTTATTATACTCTTTTTCATTATTATAGTTTATTAAAACTGTTTTAACTTTCCAACCCATAAGTCTCTCTCCCTTTTCCCTTTCCCTTAGGGGGGGAGAGGGTTAACAGAGAGCATCTGCCACCTGGTTAATAGCTAGCCCAGCTTTAAACTGTGACACAATGCTTATAAATACCTTAGGGGCGGCTGTCAAGAGGATGGGGCCAGACTCTTCTCAGTGGTGCCCAATGACAGGACAAGAGGCAATGGGCACAAACTGAAACATGTGAAGTTCCATCTGAATATGAGGAAAAACTTCTTTACTATGAGGGTGCCAGAGCACTGGCACAGGCTGCCCAGGGAGGGTCTGGAGTCTCCTTCTCTGGAGATGTTCAAAACCTGCCTGGATGCGATCCCATGCAATGTGCTCTGGGTGACCCTGCTTTATCAGGGGGTTGGACTAGATGATCTCCAGAGGTCCCTTCCAACCCCAGCGATTCTGTGATTCTGTGATCTTGGCTACCCTGAGGTACAGTTGTGCAGTAGAAGTTGATAAACTGGGCCAAATAAGGGCTTAAAAATTCCTTGTTTTCACAGTATCTCAAACTTCAGGTCAGAGAGGACACAGGCTACGTCGGGCCAGAAACGTGTGGGATGTCAGCTTTACCCATGACTTCACACACACCATCCATTTTCCCTCCACTTCCCTTTTTTACCACCCAGAATTTAGCTAATTTAGCAAAATATCATGGACACGTATAGCTAGTGCCAGTGTTGGAGGATCGATGCCACTTCTGCAGTGCAACCCACTACAGGTAAACTGGGAAGAGTCAATGTGCCCTTCCTGGGAAGGATGTTGCGGTGGTGAGAAGAGGAACGACATGTTATTAGACCGGCGTATACATGCCAAGCCAAAGGCCTCAGACTTCTGCAGAAAGGTGAGATCTTGTCTGACTTTGGCAGAACAGGTCACATGAAATGGGGTCAGTGAAACTTGCACTGGTTTACTGCTGGATTTTGGTCCTCAGACTTTCTGCTCACCAGCATATACACACTAAGTGATACGTGAGAGCCCTCTCACCCCTTCCAATTAGAAAAAAAAAAAAGCTGGCATGAGATGGTAGATGCTGCTGTGTTCAAGGAAAACCTGTTTGCGTGGGATGTGCTGGAAAAATTGCTCAAGAACGGTGCATTCTCATAAAAAATGATCTGGCTGCTGTTCAGGTCAGTGTTTTTGTATTGGAGCTGTGGGCTACGTGGTTGCTTCAGCGTATGTGTGCAGCCACTAGCAGGGTGTTTGCTTTGCATGTGATCTAAACCCTCTTGCTCTGGGATGTTGGAGATCTTTGCTCTCATCTAGTTTTGGGTCTGGATCCATCTTCTCAGAGCTGCTTGCACTGACCCATGACTTCATGGCAGAGAGGCACACTGTGGTTGTCAGCCTAGGAGAGCAGCTCAGCCAAGGTCAGTTTGTTAGCAGTGCTTAGTCCCTCCGTGGTGGGAAGGTGGGGAGGCTAAAATGCTACACCCCCTTCAACAGCAGATCATAACTAGGTTTCCAACCCCTGCCAGGTGAAGCAGTGACCATGCTTCAGAGATAGATGAAGGGATACCTGGAGATCCAGATTATGAATCAGCGTTAGGTGCTGGAGGAAAGAAATGACATGAATGCTCAGTTGTTAGCTGGATCCTCCTTCCAACCCTTGCTTGACAAACTATCAACAAGCTGTGGAGGGACAGCCCTCAGTCTCCTTTACCACCTTAGGAGAACGCAACTGGATGATCTCCTGCAAGCCAGAGATCTGCAAGCCTTTCCTTATGCACCACCTCCTACCACCAGACCTCCAGCCTTTCCGACAATGACGACGTTGTTCTATGCTCGGTTCCTGTAATCTTCGAGACTAGAAACATCAACACAACTGCCACCAAAGCCTGCAGCACAGCCCCTGTGGTTTCACAGGGTGAGGGTTAATAGGCGTGTTTTAATATGGTTGCTCAGTACAGAGGGCCCTTTGTCCTCAACAGCGTTAAGCAAAATGATACAGACTATAAATTTAGAGCAAAAACTGTACTGAAAGAAAATGAAGTAGCAATCCATGGCAGACTGCTACTTCTGCAGAAGAAGTGCCCTTACACTGCTGAATCGTTTGGTTATCAGCAGTCCTGAAGCAGCAACTGGGAATTTAGAACAGAGTAAAGTTATGCAGGAGGCAGGTTGTCCTTTAGGTTCCTTGTACTACTGCTTTTAAAAAAACAGCCTTCACAGCTGCTGCTCTTCTCCTTCTGGAAGAAGAGCTAAAGCAGAGTTTGCAATGTGAAGTTTAATAAAGTAGGGAACGAGCAAAAGTCCCTTTTCTTGCAAGCGTGTGAAATTGCTCATTTGTGGCTTTGTGCGGTCGCTGGTGAGCAGACAGTGATGAGTTAGCGTGGGGAGCAGTCCCTGCAGTCACATGCCCGTGTGTGTATACTTAGAATCACAGAATCACAGAATCATTTTGGTTGGAAAGGACCTTTAAGATCATCGAGTCCAACCGTTAACCCAGCACTGCCAAGCCCGCCACTAAACCATGTCCCTCAGCACCACATCTACATGCCTTTTAAATACCTCCAGGGATGGTGACTCCATCACTGTTCCAATGCTTGACAACCCCTTCCATGAAGAAATTGTTCCTGATACTTAATCTAAACCTCCCTGGCACAACTTGAGGCTGTTTCCTCTCGGCTTATCACTTGTTACCTGGGAGAAGAGACCAACACCTGCCTCGCTACAACCTCCTTTCAGGTAGTTGTAGACAGCAATAAGGTCTCCCCTCAGCCTCTTTTTCTCCAGACTAAACAGTTCCCTCAGCCACTCCTCATCGGACTTGTTCTCCAGACCCTTCACCAGCTTTGTTGCCCTTCTTTGGACTCTCTCCAGCACCTTGATGTGTTTCTTGTAGTGAGGGGCCCAAAACTGAACACAGTATTCAAGATGTGGCCTCACCAGTGCCGAAAGAGGTACTTATATACCTCTTGCCCCCTCCACGTCCCAGGAACCATCCCAGCACACACAAATGCCATCTCTCCCTTTTGATCCCCGGTCACCTCCTCTCCGGAAGGATTCGCTGCTGTTTTCCTTCCTTTCTGATCTCCAGTCTGTCCAAATCAACACCACCAACTTGCCCTCCTTGGCATCTGTGCTACGTCACCCCAGCTGGAGCTGCGTATCAGCTCAGACCTCACGCCCTTGCTGCATCCACGCAGGAGGTCCCGTGGTAGCACTGGGCATTTGACACCAGCTTTTGAGAAACAAGCACTAAAAATCAATGAGTTGCCTGAGACGGTGAGCACTGAAAAGCAACAGGAATGATCATCACGTTAAACCCAGCCGGGCTCTCCTATTAAAAGCACAGCCCTGCGTAATACCCATCGTCACAGCCACAGCAACACCGTGGCTGCAAAGTCAGACTTGGGGTACAAGGAGCAGTTCACGCCTCCTCCCCCCGAACACAGACATACATATGCACCCACACATGAAACCAAGGTGTTAAAAAACTCCCCTGCGACTGAGCTGTTTTGCTTGCACACACAGCGTTTCTGGAAAGGCCTGGCATTCAGATAGCAGGCAAGACAGCTGGTTTCAGCAATGCCCATCATTGTCGTGTCTGGGCTTTGCAAAACAGGCTCTGTCTTTGAAAATATATATTTTTTTTTTTAAATTAATACAAAAGGAGCCCTCTAAGCTAAGGTCTCTCCCCTCCTGACCATCTCAGAAGGTAAATCATACCACACCACGTTCCCCTGCCTTGAGATTATCATACTATTTCCAAACACCAGCCAGGTCTGGTAATTCTGCCTCTTAACCACTCTCCCAGGCTGCCTCCTTTAGCTGCCAGCAAACATCCTCTTCCCAAATTAACCCGACCAAAACGAGCCGCAGCAGCATCCGCGTAATTGCTCTTCTCGCTCCAAACAGCACGACTGACAAAGGGAACATTTCCTGCAGTAGCCAGACCTGCAATATTCATTATTCTTAAGCTAGAAGTTGCTGCAGTATCTTTATTCTCAGCTATCGCCTTTAATCTCACATCCTGCCTTTAGCAGCACCCACCAGCAACCCCGCAACATGCCCTCTTTCCATCATCTCCAGGGCGAGCAAGGCAAGAGGCTCCAGAGCGAGCCAGCAGCATGGGGGTGTCTTTCGGCAGCCCCCAGGCAAGAGCTGCATCCCCCCTTGGAGACAAGACATGCACCTTCCACCCGCGCTGGCGGGCGCGGGGCACTCACGTTGCGGCAGCGCGGATCCCTTTGAGACACCTGAGCTGCGATTCACTCCAAACCACGGCCAGTGGATCTAAGCCACTCTCCCCGGGGCTCAAACGGAGGTGCCTGCGTGACACCGAGGCATCCAGGGGCCGGCTCACCAGCTGACATGTCGAAGCGACGCTGTCGGTAGCAAATACATCAACGAACGGAGTGACCGAGCGAGCAGCCCACGCGTGGGGGGTCCCCGGTATTCGGGTGGGCAGCTCGTGCCGCTGTCGCTGCTCGTGGCTCCGAGCAGCCCCGTTGAATTCGGTGTTGCTAGCTAGCGTTTTCTGCCAATGTTTAAAATAGCATCAGGAACGTTCCCCGTTGATTTCCCCGGCAGTGCTTGCTGAGCCGTGCCGGGTACCACAGCTCCTGCAACCTGCCTCTGCGCAGCACGTTAAAAACATTCGCTTTCTCCTTCCAGGGGAGGTGTGTTGGGGGGGGAGAAAGCCCTGCAGACATTTCTCACCCAGCTACCAGCAAATCCTGACCTGAGCTAATTCTGCCATGGCTGAAAGCAGAGGATGTTTGCAGTGCATGAAGCTGATTTGCTGACTTACCCTTCATCTCTCTCAAGAATGCCAGGTGAAGAAGCCGGCCTCTCGCTCGAGAAATAAACCACACGCAGCCCGTCAGCAGCCACTGCAGAGCTTGCTCGGAAGTTCGCTCCCTCTGTCACAGCGTATGCAGCTTGCCAGGTATAGCCTGGATGAGAACAGCCCGTGCTTTTCCCAAGATGAATGAGATCAGCACGTATTCAGGCAAGGAAACAAAATATAAAAATTCCTTCCTAATACCTGTGATGGTTTATGACCCAGAGGTAAAGTGTTGGTCTACAAGTTCCTCTGCTTTACAACCTCAGGATTTTCTGGGGTGGGTTTCACAGGGAGGGGAAGTTTCCCCCTTTGTGGTGTTAGATGCCTGTTAAAAAGCAAGCAAATGGTATCTCCACAGGGTCGGCAGGAACCCCGTCCTCAGCAGCACGAGATGGAGGGCACACGAAGAGTACCATCCCGAGCAGCAGAGATGCCTTTACAACATGCACGCTGATGCTTTTTGACTCCAGCTGGTGCCTTGCTGTTACAGACACCACATGGTTTGAGCAGATCCTGACTCTGCTGGTCCTGGCTTTTCTGGGCAAGGTTGTTCAGATTAAGCTCTCTTCTGGCTGGCTGCTTTGCGACTCCCCAGGTCGACAGAGTGCCTTTCTGCTGCCAGGTCCTTCCCATCAAGCATTTCTCAAGCCTCATCACCTGCTTCTTGAGGAGGAGGGGGGTTGTCACTGCGCTGAAGCCCTGGGGTGATAGGGAGGCAGGGAAAGGGCATGAGCTGCTCGGAGGACTCAGATGGGCTGAAACCTTTTTGGTGGCAGGGAGTTAAATATCATCATGTACCCCTGGGGTCTCTGTCCTTGTGCTGGGGGGATCCTGTACTCTGTGGTGCCAGAGGACCATGGCATGGCCAGGAGTTTTAATGGCTGCCTTGGCCTCAGCTAACAGTTGGGAACCTGTGTGGCACAAGGACGTGGCATTTTCCTTTAGTCTTGGCTGGGTGAAAAGTCACTGCTTGGGTGGATAAAAAGGGAAAAGTTAGATGATTTGCTTGGGATCAGGCCCCAAGACTCATGGGGTTGGGAACCCAGCTCAGCTCTCCAAGTCTCTACCCATAGCTTTAGCTATGGCAAACCTCCTCCCTTTCCCTCTCCTGAATCCCAGGCCTGGGACCCACCTAGGTACTGACTTCTGCCACGGACTCTCTGCGTAATCTTGGGTACATCCCTGCATCTCCCCAGGCAGTTCATGTGCACACAGCTCCTGTGCAGCTCATCCACGTGGGGGGCGGGTTCCCTGCCTCCCACGCCTGGCACGATCCCCGCTTACAGCTGAGACTGAGACGTGGGTTTTGATGTGGCTGAGACAGGCCCTGCGAATAGGCTTGATACGGCAGGCTGCGGGAAAAGCCTGGCTCCCCCTGGGTCACTCTTGCATCAGGACACAGTGGGGCAGCGTGTTGTTCTCTCCCATCACCATCCTGAAGGTCAGGTTTGTTCTCCTGCATCAGCAGGACTCGTGGCTGGCTACCAGCGGGACCCCAGGGGAAGGGCTTCCCCACCTGTGTTCGAGGTCTGGCAGAGCCTCAGGCAGCTCATTGCTTGTCCAAGCAAGTTGGCTTCAGCTGTTGGACGTGCAGGGTGCCCCGCTGGTGGTGGGAGAGGAGGGAGAGCCAGGGAATGAAGCAACCACGTAGGACCAGAGAAGATGCAGGAGAAAAGCCCATTCAAGGCCAACTGAAAGGATTGTCAAGCATTGGAACAGGCTGCCCAGGGAAGTTGTGGAGTCACCATCCCTGGAGGTATTTAAAAGACTAGTAGATGTGGTGCTGAGGGACATGGTTTAGTGGTGGGCTTGGCAGTGCTCGGTTAACAGTTGAACTTGATGATCTTAAAGATCTTTTCCAATCAAAATGATTCTATGATTCTAAGCTTTGCAGGAGTCCTGGGCTAGGGATATGGTCCCCTGACCCAAATGACCTCTGAAGTCACAGAATCACAGAATGTTAGGGATTGGAAGGGACCTCGAAAGATCATCTAGTCCAATCCCCCTGCCGGAGCAGGATTACCTAGATCTTGTCACACAGGAACGCATCCAGGCGGGTTTTGAATGTCTCAAGAGGAGGAGACTCCACAACCAGCGGGTCCTACGACGCAGAGGGGCAGTGCTGCATGAGTCCCTTGGAGGTGTGGGCAATGGCGATGGTGGACTTCCTATCACCTCTGCAAAACTGCCTTTGCCTTTTACCTGCGAGGCAGCCATGGGCATGTTTGGAAGCTACATGCAAGACTGAACTAACCTACCTCAGATAGGTGCTTGGATTAATTAGTCAATACATGTTAAGTGCTGCAAAGATTTAAGGTTCTGTTTAATTGTTAAGTAACTCAATCATCAGTGGCTGCGTGGGTTGCCTGGGGCAGATAGTGGATGAATCAGCCTATCATCTCTGGCAAGTGCAAGGTAAGGAGGGAGAAAACTTTCCTGGGCTGGGTGACAGGACGATGGGTTGGTTAGGGGACAGCAGCAATTGCTGAGGCCTCTGGGACTGGGAGCATTTAAAAATACCCAAAAGAGAGGTCAGATCTTGTGCAGAGCAGCCTGCGGGGAGGGGAGCAGGTCTCTCTTAGGCTATGGAGGCAAGAGGAGAAGGGGAAGGCAATGAATTCATAACAGAAAGAGATAAAAAGTCCAAGAGGAACTTCTTTGCTCTCTTCAGGCTTGTTATGGCCAAGTCACTCTGAAAGAGGTGGGTTTGGGGCTGAACTGAAATGCTTTAGGGGATATAAGACTGATTTGGGTAAAATGGGGAGCACTTACATGCCATGGACTCACCTGTCCTCTCTGCAGGAACTGGGCCCATGTTATAGGCTTGAGTGAGCCGTTAAGCTGCTGCTGAGGGACCAGTTTGTGTCCTGCAGGTCAGTTCTCTGTGCAGCGATACAAGCTGAGAGGCCAAGGGCTCCCAACAGGAACATTGGTGCAGTCCATCCACCAGCCTGAGACATCTCTTCTTCTGCCACCACAGAGTGTGTCCCATCACCCAGGGGTGGGTTTCACACCCATGCCCTCGTTTCTGTGCTGGCAAATTCCGGCTTTCACAGTCCCTCTGTTTGCCCCTACCCTTCTTGCTGAGCTTTGCTCTCTGCTTCTCTCCATGTGGAAGCTACCCATGTATGCCCCCGACTCTGCTCAAGGAGACCTCTGCACAGGGTAGGAATGGCCTCAGAGTCAGCTAAGGTTTTCTCCACCTTCTTGTGAATAAGTGTCCCCTCTGAAAGGTGAAACTCACTGATACTGAGGCTTTAATCCCAGGGTTAACTCCCGTGTGGAGGTGACTTCCAGCCATCTATGACCATGGCTCCTCCAGCCAGGTAAGATGTGGGACGCTTTGGCACTGTGCCTCATCCACAGATACGTTCCCAGGGCTTTCTGTGAGGCTGGATCTGAGAAGGACCTACCTGCGTGACATCTGCCTGGCTGGAAAAAACCTCTGAGCTCTGCCCTGGTGAAACATTCATATTTTGGGAAACGGGGAGCGGGCTGGAACGGTCTGCACTGTTGCGACAGAGCTGCTTGCCTGAGCTGAACCTCACTGCCAGGGCTGGGATGGTTGCAGGTGGCTCGCACGGGACAAGGATGTGAGCTCTGGAAGGAGACACAGCCAAACACAAGCCCTGGGAAGCTTGTGGGACAGCACGGAGGCCTCAGAGGAATGCCACAACCATTGCTTGCTCACTTAACAGCACTGTTTCCCGGAAGGCTCCTCTACCCCTGATCCCATCCTTGCCTTGCAGCTCTACTTTCAGACCAGCGCTACAAGAGACAAGCAGCTCAAATGAGTTGCCTGGGTCTCAGATTAGACCTGTCTTAGTCTTGGAGAAGCTGGTGTCACCAGCAGACAGCCCAGTGTCCCAGCACCAGCTGCGGGGCTTGGTGTAGGTTTGCAAGGCACCCCCTGACCTCAGCCGTCGCCCACATCCTTACAGCCTTCTTTAATCCTTTTTTAATTAAATGCAAAGGGGTGTGATGGTATCAGGAGGGTGGAAGGGGGGCGGCCTGGGGTGTTTTGGGCTTGGGGTGTGTGCCAGCCAGCTGGGGTTTTAATGAGCCAGTCAGATCTCACACGTGAGCTTTCCCTGTCTTGCTCCTCTTGAGAACCGGCTGCCGCTCAGGCATTACGTGGATCATCCCTGCGGCTCTTCCATTGCTTGGGGATCCTGCGGTGTCCCACCTGGCAGGAGCTGCCATATCAAAGACGTCCACGAAATTGGCGTCTGAAAGGCAAAGCGGCTTCTCTGATGGCACTGAATACTGGGGAGGAAGTTTGACTTACATCAGAAAATAGCATTGGTGAGAGAACCAGAGCAGAGATGAAATGGCCATGGAGGTGTGTGAGATGGCAACTGGGGGTAAGGTCACTGGTAGGTCACTGAGGTCATGAAAAGGCTCTTAATGGAGTTTGAATTTGTTTGCCCTTGTGGGGGATCACCACAGGGATTTAACAACCTGCTTGCCTGGGGTTTGGACTCGAGGACAAGTCAGATTCAGGCTTTCCCCCCAACCATGCACCTCCAGCACAGGAAGTTGCAGATGCCCAGAGTGTGCCCAGGGACCTGATGCTCCTGGGGAGAACAAGCTGCTCGCTGGACCTGAATGCAATGCAAATGTCTGTCTCCAGGCTACAAGCAGCCTCTCACTGGAAGGATGAGATGCTCTGAGATGCTCGGGGGACAGATTACCTGCCTCTACCCATGGGCCAGCAAGAAAGGGCGATGACTGGAACTGAGGTCCCAGGCTGTTGGCACTACCAGGATCACCAAAAATGTGTGTGCTGGGGGTTGCGGGAGACTATGACAACACATGATGTTGAGTTCTAATAAAAATACATCCAGATATTAGCATCCACAGGACCTGTGTGTCTGTCCTGCACCCCCACTATGATTTGTTTCAGAGAAACCTGAGTGGCAGAGGTAGGATGCTGGTTTGGCCTTTCCCAGCCTTGGGTTGGCTCTGTTGTTGTTTGAACATCTGAGATCTTGTGTAACATATGGCCTTGAGGGAAATCAAGGGGATCAGAGCAGGGAACAGAGCACAGCTCTTCTTAGCCGCTGGGGATGACCAGGCACAGCTGTGCCCAAAGCAGTGATGAAGTACAGAAGCGAAGGAGCTGACCTGGATGAGGTTGATGCAAAGAGGTGCAAAGGGGTGAACAACACTCCAAGCCACACTAAGAGAACCAAGCCACGTCCAGTTATCTGGGGCAGAGGCCAGATACATCCAGACTCAGTCTGATGCCCTCCTGTTTTTAACTGGTGGAGGCTGTGAACCACTGTGACCAGCCACCTGGGATAGCTGGTGAACAGTAGGTTCTCCATTGCTGGAAATCTCCAAATCGACACAGCAAAATCATTGCCCACAAGGAAATTACAGGCTTGACAGAGGTGGTCAGTGCTGAGTTTTGCAAGAGGGTAGATTGCTTAGTACTGTACATCCCATGTGCCTTAAACCCTGTGACTCTGTGGAACAGCACCTGGTCACCGGTCCTTCATAGCCAGAGTCATTTGAAAAGCTTTGTGGGTCCATTACATGGAGAGCGAGGCGCTCTGCAGCATTGCTTACAAAATTTCTGCTTCACATGGAAATAAATGTGGGGAGAATTTGATATGGAGATGAGGGGGCCATCTTTATTGTGACTTTGAGCTGGCCACAAACCACTGAGCAAAAGAGATGCTTGAAAGGAGGGAGACCTGGAGATGTGCAATGTCTCAGTCTGCAATACACCTGTTTCCCTGCAAGAAACCTTTCAGGGGTCCTATACTTAGCCCACCCCTGTGATATTTGGACCCTTGGGGCCAAGAAGGCCAATGGTACCTGGGGTGCATTGGGAAGTGTGCGGCCAGCAGATCAAGGGAGGTTATCCTCGCCCTCTACACTGCCCTGGTGAGGCCACATCTGGAGTAACTGTGTGCAGTTCTGGGTCCCCCAGTTCAAGAAAGACAAGGAACTACTGGAGAGAGTCCAGCAGAGGGGTACAGAGATGATCAGAGCACTGGAGCATCTCTCTTACAAGGAGAGGCTGAGAGAGCTGGGTCTGTTTAGCCTGGAGAAGAGAAGACTGAGAGGGGATCTTATCAATGCTTACAAATACCTTATGAGTGGGTGTCAAGAGGATGGGGCCAGACTCTTCTCAGTGGTGCTAAATGACAGGACAAGGGGCAACAGGTACAAAGTTCCACCTGAATATGAGGAAAAACTTCTTGACTTTGAGGGTGACAGAGCACTAGAACAGGCTGCCCAGGGAGGTTGTGGAGTCTCCTTCTCTGGAGATATTCATAACGTGCCTGGACGTGACCCTGTGCAACGTGCTCTGGGTGACCCTACTTTGGCAGGGGGTTGAACTAGATGATCTCCAGAGGTCCCTTCCACTCCCAACCATTCTGTGATTCTGTGACACCTTCCTGAGCTGCTCCCTTGGCACTCAGATGTGCACAGGCAAAGCAGAGCAGGGCCTGGCAGAAACGCCAGAGAGGTCCTTGTTGAGGGGAGCCTGGTCTTTGGAAAGCTGATGCTTAATCCTAATCAGCCCAGAAATATTCCTACTCCACAGTGCCATGGCAACCGCTCCCATGCTAACTAGTAAGCTGTAGCCAGGCACCATGGTGCATTGCAGAAGCTCCTTTCCTCTTAAAAGCATGAGCCCGATTTACTGCTTGACTCAGTGATGTGACCATGGTGTGTTGCTGTGCCTGGTGGATGGGCTTGGGCCGTGACGCTGGGAGGCAGCTCTCTGTTCATGAGAGGTGGATGCATTCTGCATGGATTCTCCTTGATGCCTCATACTGCTGTGCTCTATCAAAGCTGTGAAGTTGGGCAACGGCAGGAGCCTTGCCTCAGCAGAGGCTCCGGGATGGAGAGACGCTGCTCACAACAGGGTCATCCCAGAAGCTACCTTGTGGGAAGGGTTTCAGGACTGTTTGAAAGATTGGCCGGATGAAGGTCACCTCAACTGCTGAGATTCCTATCTCCTGGCTGCCCTCTTTTTGGTTATGTTAAAGGGTAAGGTTTAAAAAAGTCCTGTGGGTCAAGGCCTCATGAAACTTCCCCCTGGGACTACAGGAATGCTTCACTTTGAGCTTTTGTTATTGGGTTACTTTTTTTTTTCCTCAACATCTGCTGGTTCTGGGGTTGGCATCAAGTCAAACGCTGTTCACTGAAGTCAGCCTTTAGCTGGAAGCAAGTGCATTTATTCATCCCCTTTTCCCCAAAGCAGGCAGATGTGCGTTGCTCTCCTGAAGCGATGCTGCTGGTTTTGTATCCCTGCTCCCGCTCTGTTCTTGGGGCACCCCTGGCCCACAGCTGTGCTGGTCTGTGACCCAGAAGAGCTGCAGAGATGGGCTCAGCACTCAGCATCAGCTGGTTCAGCTGGTAGCAATATGGATTTTTGCAGGCACCAGGCTATGTGAGAGAGCAGAGCTAGTTCAGAGCTAACCTGCCTCTCGTTCCTGGGGATGAATCCATCGCAATGCCTACGCTCCAGGCAGCGAAGAGGGAGTGGAGCAGGCCAAATGCAGGGTCACAGAAAATGGGATTTCTTTCTTCATTCCTCAAATAGTAGTTCAGCTGTGCAGACCCGTGGTGCTGCTTGGCTGCTGCTTTTCGGCGTTCACAGTTGCTGTCGCCCATGGGGCTCATTAAAACCACAGTGTTTGCCACCGTGGTGGTGTTGGCTTGGAAAAATGGCCACAGGTCTCTTGGGAGACAGTGTAGAGAAGAGCAGCATGTGCCCTCTTTAGGCTGTGGCTAGAGAAAGGGTTAGAGCAAAGAGAAACATGAAGGGGTGTCAGCTGGGGAGAAGATGAGGACATGGTGGGGAGAAGTGAAGGTCTGCCTAGCAAAGGACATGGCCACAAAACCAGAGCTCCTGACATACCCAGCCTCATGGGGCTACATGAGTGACCAGCTTGGCCACACTTGGTCTGTCTGGTACTTCCTACAAGCTGTGCATGTGTTATACCCTGGATCTGTGCCCAGACAGCAAAAGGGACCCGTGGGACAACAGCAGCCCAGCTGCAGACTGTCTGGCACCTCAGACTGGACTTCTAGGGCATCAGGAGATGCTCCACAAATCCAGGCAATCCTCAGTGTGGAGAATGAAAAAACCCAGTGGGACCATAGCTGAAACAAATGGGATGTCCCTGCCAGAGGTAAGTCTTGGCTTTGTGCTTTTGAACTAGTGTAGCTCTTGGCTGACCACCCACAGAAGAAAGGCTGGTGCCTTGCAGAGCGTGCACAGAGTGAGCGGCAGCCTGTTGCGGTGGCACTGTGGCGTGTGTCACGTCTGTGGTGGCATGTCACCACTTTCAGTTCCCCCCTCAGACTGTCTCAAAGGGACGTTGTGCTGCTTGCTTTAGCCCAAGTGCTGGGGGGAAGGCAGCAAGAGCTGGGGGCAGCACTTTTCATGCCCCAGTGCTGATGGCCAAGTCAGCTTCTGGGACAAGGATGTTTCTCAGCTTGTCCAGAGTGGAGCTCAGGAACACAAAAGCAAGGTGTGAGAAAGAAGGGCTTTTTAAGAGCCCTGATTTTTCCCACGAGAAGGTTCCTGCTGTACTGGGGGGAGAGGCTGTGCTCTGGAACCTGGTCTGCAAGGCCACTGGAGAGAAGGAGGCAAAGGCAAGCACAGGGACCCTGGCAGGGCTTGGAAAACATCATGAGAGAGAATTACATTTTCTCAGTGAGAAGGAAGAAGCTGGCAGGGGATCTTTCCCCTCTCCACGCATCTGTCCAGCGCCTGAACAAACATCAACTGATCTTCTGACACTTCCATCAGACAAGGAAGCGTTACAGTGCCATAATGGTAAGTGCAGTGGAAACCACAGCTGCAGTGACGCATGCTGCATAAAACCACGGCTCGGGCAGACTCAGCCTCGACATCTGCCAACGTGGTCCATGAGCAGCAGGGCTGAGCTGTGTTTCCCAGAGCAGGCCAGGGACAGGCTTTAGAAGGGAACCCAGACATCCTGTCTTGGCAGCCTCCTACTCTCGCTTCTAGACCACAAGAAGGCTCAATCAGCCAGGGAATAACTTTGCCAATGGAGGCTGAAAGGGTGAGGAAATAACTAACAGCTGATCTGGGCTCCTGCTTGGGAGCAAGAAAAAAAACAACCATATTTTATAAATGATTTAAAAGCACCCTTTCACCTCCAAACTGGCAGGAACATTCTGTTGTTCATTTCTCTTAGGTTTGCTCCTAATCAGTCGGCTTGTTCTCAGATGAGATTTCTGAAGACATGGTGCGGGGAGGGAGAGCAGGACTATCAGGTTCTTCTGAGATGACTTTGATTCACCTATCACTGAATTTAATGGGAGTTGGTGTCCTCCTGTATGTGCCTTGCAGGTTCCTTGCGTAGTCAGGAGGTTGAGGAAAGTGATGATTCCCCTCTGTTTGGAGCACTGTGTTCGATTTTGGGTCCCCCAGTACAAGGGAGAGACCATCAGACTGGACCAGGTCCAGTGGAGAGCACAAGACATATGAGAAAAGGCTGAGGGAGATGGGTTTGACCAGCCTGGGAAAGAAGATGCTCAGGGGAATGTAATTGCTGTCTTCTGCTGCTTAAGGGGAGGTTATAGCGAAGACAGTCAGTCTCTTCTCCGAGGTGTGTTGTGAAAGGATGAGGCAACAAACACAAGTTGTGGCTGTAGGAAATGATGTTGGGACAATGTAGTAATGCATGATGTTAGACCTTGTAGGGGAGGAGCTGGTTAAATTTTAGAACAAAACCAAAACAAAACCTGCTGGCATTCATTGCATTCAGACCTTCATGCCCACAAGCACCAATAAGTGTGTACCCACCAGTCTGGCACTAAACCACTTGCATCCAAGCCATCTGTCCAGGGTTCCCTGCAAAGCCATGGAGGACAAGGGATGCCATCTGTTGAATCTCTCCATCCTGTCCCATGTCCATGAGTCACCAGGATTTACTCACTGGCCTTTGTCTCCTATCCTGGGTGTCCTGAGATGGTGCATGGAGATGTGCTGACATCTTGCTGACTTGTTCTACTAGGTGCCATCAGCACGTGTCATTTGTGTAGCCCTTCCCTTGCCATTTGCTTCTTCTAGTGTGACCACACAAAACATCCCCATTCATACCAGTCTGAACATTTCTGTTATGGTGCCCTGCACAGCAAAGGAAACTATGAGAATGGGTAAGTGCTGGGACAGGTGTGCAGGGAGGCTGTGCTATCTCCACCCCTGGAGATGCTCAGAAGTCATCTGGGTAAGATCCTGATCAAACTTTGAAGGTAACCCTTCTTAGAGCAGATTGGAGAGGCCCAGAGGTCCTTTCTGACCTAAATTATTCTGTGGTTCTCAGATAGCACAGGAAGGAGAAGAAAGGAAAGATAAGGGGGAAGCAATGACTTCAGTGTCCTTCATTAACTTTATTGATACTCTTTGAATCATCAGCAGCCGATTTACATGGCCCTGCTAACTGCTGTCTGCAGGAGAAAGCGAGCACTTTCCCTTTTCAAGGGTCACAAGGATAGGCTTGTGATGGCCAACGCACATACCCTGCCTCCTTCAGAGGATTTCAGAGCCCAACGTGGAGACAGAGCTGTATCCTAGCTTTTGCCAGAACCAGAGGCAGAAGGGAACAGGCAGCTTGCCCAGCTCTGCAGTGACGCACTGGCAGAAGCCAGACTCCTGTCTCCCAGCCCTCTTCATCTCCAGCCATGCTCTCTCCTCTGATAGTCCTGTGCCAGACCACGGATGTGGTACTCTCCAGGTTCCTCCTCTGCGCACAGCCTCAGTGTGTTCACCAGGGTCTCAGAGCAGGTCCAGCCCTGGCTGCAGGCAGGCAGAGGTGGTCCCCACCAGATGGGAATGCTCTCCGTCTCCTGTCCATCTCCACAATGTGATGTGTGTTTGAGGGTGGGCATCCTCCAGCTTTTCTGCAGAGACTGGTTCTCTCCCCTGGTGTTATGGAGGGGACAGAGGGACTGTGACCCATCACGCTTTGCTCAAACCCTTTGATCCCAAGCACCTCACTCTCCTCACCCACCCATTTTCACAGCATGTGTAGGAAAAACCTTTATTTGGACTTCTGAAAGCCCTGGGTTGGTGGGGTAAAAATTGTTGGGCAGGGGGACAGTTACAGACACGCACAGTGATTGCGTAAGGGGATTTCTTAGGCACTTAGGAAACCTGGCTGAAAAACAAACCCAAGCAAAAAAAAACTTCTTGAAAACAGCTTCGTCAAAGAGCTCGGGCATGTGGTAGCTGGGCAGGACAGACCCTGCCCCTGCCCCAGCTCAGCCACCCAGATTTCCTCAGATGCCCTCCCAGCTGGCCCCGCAGCCCCAGCTGAGTCTTGGGTTTGCAGCAGTGATTTATCCCCCACCTACCTCAGAAAGTTTTAGTCATCACCCAGCTGCTGAATAACCCTCTTGTCTGAATTCCCCTGAAGGCCCAAAAGCCTCTCTGCTTATCTAACGCTCATTTGACCAGATAATTCGAAGGCAGTTTGCAAGCTCTGTGGAAGTGACCTGCTTTAGATCCGTTCAGCTTTTCAATCCCCTTGGCTGCAACATCAGCAGTTTTCCTTGTATTTTTTTCTTCTGCCTGGTGCAGGCTCTGACATTTCTACTGTCCCAGTAGTTTACCTTGCTGAGACTCAGAGGATGGAGTGGTGGCCCCAGTTCCCACCACAACCTCTACGTTATCTCCCCGGGACCCATGGCAACTTGATCACAGGGGATCATTTGCAAAGACTAATTGATCTTAAAAGCCCTTTTTTTCAATCTCATCCTAGAGTATTTCAAAGTGGCTTCCTAGAGCAGGTCTGTCCTCTGAGTACAGTATTAACAGCTTGTTCCTGCACTTTCTCTCCTTTGAGCGCTATTGATTAATCCCCGCTGCTGTTTTCTGTCTTGCTGGCAGGGTTGGGTTGCTTTCTCGCTGCTGGGGAGATAAGCTGCAGCCTTCCCGTGGGCAGAGCACAACAGGTATTTAGTTCCAGTGCTAACGCTTTCCAACAAAAACTTTGTTTGCTGCAACCGATCTCGTGCCTGGCTTTGAAACATACTTTCAACGAGTCTATTCACAACCGCCCGCGTGAACGTATGTCAAAAATTAATCAGACAATCGCCTTGTGTTTACTTTCCTCTTCTCAGCGTGTGCCCAGCTTTTCCTGGAAATACTAACTGGAAGTGGCAAAACCATCTTGAACCTCTGAAATGACCGAGCCATCTTTTCAGAGCTTTTCAAGGCCAGATCCTGCAATAGCTAATTAATATCACGGTCAATAGCCAAGGATGTTGATTTCTGATATACTAGAGATAAAAAGCTAATACTGCCCTGCTTTCTCTTGATGTGCTTTTTCCCCTTCACTCTTCTGTACTTTTGAATCCTTTACCCTTTTCAGCTGGGTCTGGTGAAGCGCCAAAGATTGTAGATATCAAAATTCCTACCACTTTTGCAAATACTGGTTGTTGCATAGAGGAAAAGTCTGTTTCAGTGCCTCCACTAATGGAAATTCAATGTTATGAGTACACTACATATTACTCCAGAGCTGAAGTCTCCAAAAATCTCCAAAATCTCTCTCTAAAAACCCGGTTTCATTGTTGCACTTCTCCAAGGACAGCTTGTCCATTGCAGTGAATGATTTGCAAGGGTTTGCTAGGTCCTCAGGTCTGCTAGGTCCTCTCCTGTATCTTCTTGGGCTTGTAGTTCCCTACTCTGTAAGGCCTGGATTGGATGAGCTGATATAGCACCAAAATGGTGCCATTGCACTTTTCCATCCTCAGTAGAATAAAAAAGCAAAGCTTGCTACAAACTACATTGTGGCCTGGGTTATACTGGTGATAGGAGGGAGGACCATAGCAGTATCCTCCAGCCTTGGTACGTGTCTCTGTGCTGGTTCTATCAACTCCTTTTGCCACTCATGAGAAACAACTGCAGCTTCAGAGGCAGGAATTTATTTGATGGAGGAAAGTATTGAGGTTGGATGGGTTGTGGTGAGGGGACATTGCATTGTTTTAGCCTTGAAACCTAAGGGGCCCGAATTGAAGCCAGAGAAATGGCAGTGAAAGAGAACATGGGACTTTTAGATCACAAGAGGATCAGCCTGAGTATAAGGTGGGATCTTTTCAGAAATAAAGATTTGAACAAAATCCATCTGGTTTCATGGTTTTGCTCTGTAGGGGACATGGTCCCTTTAGGAGGCCCAGACACATTAGCAGGTCACAGCTGTGTTTTATGTCAGGACTCTTCCAGTTCTAACCCTGGGGGGAACTCTCTGGGGATAACCCCCTCCTGCCCCTCCTTCCCTGTCCCATTTCTTCCTTGCTCCATCTCTTGCTCCTTGTGCACGCTTCCCTTCCCTTTACAGCTCACAGCTCTGTCCTGAGCTGTCTCACAGACTCTGACCTCCTCCTCCCTAGTGACCTTGCTGTCGCGGCCGCCTTCTCTTTGCTTCCCATTTGCCTTCATCCAATTATCATGCTGCCTTCTGCTCTCTTAGAGGAACTCTGCCAAAAATCCCCCCTCTGGGCTGTTTGCTTGCCAGGTCTGAGCAGGAAAACACTGTTTCCTGCTACTTCATTAGCAGCAGTCAGGAAGGTCTCTCCTGCTGAGGGAAGGCACTTCAGTGAATTACATCCCTTGCTCAGCTGACTTAGAGGAGATTGCATGTGTTCAATCCAGTCCTTTCTGTCCCTTATTTTCCCCTTGCAGGTGCACCATGAAAGGCAATAAGAATCATAGAATCATTTTGTTTGGAAAGGACCTTTAAGATCATCGAGTCCAACCGTTAACCCAGCACTGCCAAGCCCACCACTAAACCATGTCCCTCAGCACCACATCTACAAGCCTTTTAAATAACTCCA
The DNA here is from genome assembly GCF_013368605.1 of Nyctibius grandis. Lineage (NCBI taxonomy): Eukaryota > Metazoa > Chordata > Aves > Nyctibiiformes > Nyctibiidae > Nyctibius > Nyctibius grandis. Next base: position 111,132,898 of record NC_090660.1, read on the forward strand.
GGGATGGTGACTCCACCACTGCCCTGGGCAGCCTGTTCCAATGTTTGATAACCCTTTCTGTGAAGAAATTTTTTCTGATATCCAATCTAAACCTCCCCTGGTGCAACTTGAGGCCGTTTCCTCTTATCCTATCGCTTGTTACCTGGGAGAAGAGGCCAACACCCACCTTGCTACAACCTCCCTTCAGGTAGCTGTAGAGAGTGATAGGGTCCTCCCCTCAGCCTCCTTTCCTCCAAGCTAAACAACCCCAGTTCCCTCAGCCGCTGCTCATACAACTTGTGCTCTAGAACAGAGATGTGAGGCCCATTCCAAACTCAGATGGGTATGCTCAGGGCCCCTGCACAATTTGGCCATATCTTCCTTGAGGACAATGTATGTGTCCTAATCTGAGCCACCAACTCAAGGGGCAGCCCCAGTGAGGGCAGGAGATCCCATGGCTTTCCTGTGAGGCAGCAAACTGTCTCAGAGCCCAGGTTCTCCCAGAGGCGCTTGTTAGCAACATAGGAGAGATCTTTTGTATCAGGTTAATTAGTGTATTTGATGGTTTTATAAGTGGACATGGTCCTTCAGGACACGTATATGGCTCTTGATGTCATTTTTCCTGAGACAGCTGTTATCTGTAGCTCTCTGCTGATCAGGAGGTGGTGCCAACAGTGCCCATTGCTGCATCTATTTGCAGAACTGATGCAGAGAAGTAGCTGGGATGTTGCAGATTGTGGCCAATTCACCCTTCACAGTCAGCTGAGAGAAACAGGAATGACTAGGACATCTCATCCTAGGCAATGTCTCCCCATGGGTGCTACAGAATCTAGATGACAAGCTCACATGCAGACACCCACTCCTGTCTGCAGTGACCTTAAGATTCAGGCAATAATTGCCCTAATTTGCAAATCTCATTGCAGCTTAGGATAAACTAGGAACTAAAGGACCCTCTGGAAGAGGGAGCAGCAGAACTACTAGTCCCTAAGGGAGCTTGGCTGAGCAGGATGTTGTCTTAGTTCTGCAAAGCTTTGGCAAGCATCAGGTGAGGTTTCTTTGGCAGTTTGGCACTCGCTGGTGTTTCAGCCAGAGTCTCGCTCTGACCCCTTCCCCTTTGCAGGTACAATCCTTGTCTTTCACAAAGGAGGATGGGGTGTGTGCCACTCTGTAAGCACAGTGGGGACCATGACTCATGAGTCAAAGGGTCTTGGTGCACTCCTTCAAACATACTTTTAGAATCACAGAATGGTTGGGGTTGGAAGGGACCTCTGGAGATCATCTAGTCCAACGCCCTGCCAAAGCAGGGTCATGCAGAGCACGTTGCACAGGGTCGTGTCCAGGAAGGTTTTGAATATCTCCAGAGAAGAAGATTCCATAACTTCCCTGGGCAGCCTGTTCCAGTGCTCTGGCAACCTCAAAGTAAAGAAGTTCCTCCTCATATGGAGATGGAACTTCCCATGTTTCAGCTTGTGCCCAGAACTGGAGCTAGAAAGGAACAAAAGAAAATAGCAAGCAGGGACGAGTCATTAAACAGTTAAAATCCTCTTTCCTGATCTGTCAAGCGATGCAATCCAGCTACCTTCCCTTCCTCCCATTTGATGTGCGCTTGTGCACTCACACCAGAGCATCTCGTTTAATGAAAAGGATCGCTTTTGATAGATGAAGGCTTCTGATTATGCAATTGCCCTTGTAAAGAAGCACAGAGAATTTTAGTAATATTGCTGGCTCTTATGCAAGACTGTTGCCAGTGTTTGCTCTGCAGAGATGTGAATCTCCTCTGTCATTTGGGCAGAAAATGATGCCTTAATCTTTTAAGACATTTATGAAACATTGGATTATGCCAGGATCAGTGCACTATCATCTGTAAGAAATTTACTGGCTGATTGGATTGCACAGAACTTTTCAAGGCAGGTTTTATATTTAAACTTAGCATTTCCATGCCGGAAGAACAGCAGATATCAAGCTCTTAAGAGCCTTGGATAAATCCTGAGGTCCTAGTTTTCAGCAATTACTATCAATGGAAGGTTGGGCTTGTGCATCTGTCAAGAATAGAAGCTGTATTGCTGATCACTGGTCTCCTAGATACATTTTCAGCATATTTCTCAGCTAACGGGAATTAAACAGAGCTAAATTGCACAGTAAAGCCGAGAGGCCATCCTGAATCTTAACCGTTCCCTGGAGGGCTGTGAGATGATTTAATGGCACAGGACTGGAGCAGTGACTTAAGAGCTAAGTGAGGAACATAATAAGGTATAGGACAGCGAGCCAACTTCAGCTAAGTTTGCTCTGGTCTTCTGGCAGGTGCCAAAACTATAGTCCAAAGTTGAGAAAATAATCCTACTTGTCTTTGCTTTTTTTCTCTGCTCCTTTGGCAAATTTGAGTCACTGGAGATTTCTGGGATGTATGTTTGAATGCTTATCACAGTGCAGGAGAGCATCTGGGCTTAAAAGCCTGGTTTTCAGCCTCGTTTTCTTTGTGGCTCCCCATGTTTTCCAGTGGAGGTGCAGCCCATCGGATAGTGATTTCAGCCAGATGAAATAGCCTTGTGCCTCTGAATGAGACCCAGCACCCAAAGGACTCTACGAACCGCAGCCTGTGTTGTAGCCTTCACCACCTCCTGTCTCCAAACAGGCTATCTTCTTGCTTTTACTTACATCTAACATAGTTGTTGAGCCACTGGCTCAAGCTGACAGGTCCTGCTGGAGAGATGGTGTTCATTTCCCTGTTTCTCACATGGCTGAGTAGGAAATGGTGCTTGTGGGAAGAAAGGTAAATGGTTGCTTGCACAGGGATAAGCCATAATGTTTAATACGGGGCACTGGGGAAGCCCACTGAGAACCTGTAGATCCTGGGTAGATCCTGCAATGTCTCTCTGCAGTGGTCAGGAGGGGCTGGTAGACATCTGTGAGGGTCTCTGAGATGTCTACTGCACACACAGCCTGTCTGAGGCCTGCCTTGATGCAATATGAATATTCAAGCCCAAACTGCTGGCATGATTTTGCACATGACTGAGAATTATTGATTCTTGTATTGGACTTGTGCAAAGCCTTTGACAATGTCCCACACAACATCCTTGTCTTAAAATTGGAGAGACATGCACTTGATAGATGGACCACTCGGTGGATAAAGAATTGGTTGGATGGTCGCACTCAAAGAGTTATGGTCAACAGCTCGATGTCCAAGTGGACACCAGTGACGAGTGGCGTTCCTCAGGGGTCAGTATTGGGACCGGTCCTGTTAACATCTTTGTCAGCGACATGGACAGTGGGATTGAGTGAGCCCTCAGCAAGTTTGCTGACGACACCAAGGTGTGCGGTGTGGTCGACACGCTGTAGGGAAGGGATGCCATCCAGAGGGACCTTGACAGGCCTGAGAGCTGGGCCTGTGCAAACCGCATGAAGTTCAACAAGGCCAAGTGCAAGGTCCTGCATGTGGATCGGGGCAATCCCAAGCACAAATACAGGCTGGGCAGAGAATAGATTGAGAGCAGCCCTGAGGAGAAGGACCTGGGGGTGATGGTTGAGGAGAAGGTCAACATGAGCCGGCAATGTACGCTTGCAGCTCAGAAGGCCAACTGTATCCTGGGCTGCATCAAAAGAAGCGTGGCCAGCAGGTCAAGGGAGGGGATTCTGCCCCTTTACTCCACTCTCATGAGACCCCACCTGCAGTACTGCGTCCAACTCTGGGGCCCCCAACACAAGAAGGACATGGAGCTGTTGGAGTGAGTCCAGAGGGGGGCCACGGAGATGATCAGTTGCTGGACCACCTCTCCTACGAAGAGAGGCTGAGAGAGTTGGGGCTGTTCAGCCTGCAGAAGAGAAGGCTCCAGGGAGACCTTCTAGCACCTTCCAGTACCTGAAGGGGGCCTACAGGGAAGCTGGAGAGGGACTTTTTACAAGGGCATGGAGTGACAGATGAGGGGGAATGGTTTTAAACTGAAAGAGGGAAGACTTAGATGCGATCTTAGGAAGAAATTCTTGACTGTGAGGATGGTGAGACACTGGCCCAGGTTGCCCAGAGAAGCTGTGGCTGCCCCCTCGCTGGCAGTGTTCAAGGCCAGGTTGGGTGAGGCTTTGAGCAACCTGGTCTAGTGGAAGGTGTCCCTGCCCATGGCAGGAGGGTTGGAACTAGATGATCTTTAAGGTCCCTTCCAACCCAAACCATTTTGTGATCCTATGATTCAGGCAAACTGTTGGTTTGGTCTTGACCAGAGACCTGGGCCCACGTTAACCAGCTTTGGAGGCTCAGGATGTCTTCCAAAGCAGTAGTGTTCAAAGCTTGAGGGTATCACAATTAGTGCCATAAAAATGTTACACTTTTTAAGACACGCTTTTGAGTGTACATGCAATCAAGTGCTCACACAAGCATCAGATTTATGCAGTATCGGACACAAATAATAATCTTCTTGCCACTGTCCTTACTGAAGTAGGATGCTGGGCCAATCTACCAAACGTTACCTTTTTTAGGAAGTGCAGCCCTGTGATTCCCACATTTTTCCATGCCCAATAGAATAAAAAAGCAAAGCTTGCTACAAACTACAGTTACAAGGAGATAGCTGGTATCCCCTGGAAATCTGGTCACAGTCCCTGCACTGGGAATTCTCTGCAAGGGAAATGTCCATCTTATGCTTGGAGGAGCACAAGAAAAAACAAACATGCACATGTATGCACACCTGGACCATCTTGCGTAAGACACTGACAGCATTTTGTAGCTGTATCAAACTCACATCAGTGGGCATAAACACCCATACGTACACAATACTACATGCTTGCTTCTTGCATTTCACCAGGTCTGCAAATCATCAACCATCAGCCAAAGGCTCCCCTCCCCACTTCTTTTTCTCCAATAACCCAGCAATGGATCCACTTGTTCTGGTCGTTCCTCCTTTTACAGTTAGGGAAACTGAGGCAGGGACTTGGCAGAGCTGGGGGCAACAAATGTGGACCTGGATGTTCCAAGGGCAGGTTAAACTGAGAGCTCTCAGGACTGGTTCAGACATGCCTGATCTTGCCTTGGGGCAGAGGGAAGAACGAGGTCACCTCTTCATGTCCTTCTCAATCCTGCTCTCAGTGGTTTGAAGATCCACCCAGTTACTTTGGAAACAAGGCCCTCCCATCGGTGACACACACATTTCTCTTAGTCGTCCTGTTTACGTCTTACAGATGCTCTTGTTCCCACAGTGTTTGCAGTGCTCGGGGCTCTGGGGCTGTGAGCGGGCGATTCAGTGAATGACACGCACAGAGCTCCTTGAACTGTGTCAAGAGCACCACAGTACATGTTGCAAAGAGATCCCCAGATCTCTTCCAGGGGTGATGGGCACAAATTGAAATATGGGAAGTTCCATCTCAATATGAGGAAAAACATCTTGACTTTGAGGGTTCCGGAGCACTGGAACAGGCTGCCCAGGGAGGGTGGGGAGTCTCCTTCTCTGGAGATATTCAAAACCCACCTGGACATGACCCTGTGCAATGTGCTCTGGGTGACCCTGCTTTGGCAGGGGGTTGGACTAGATGATCTCCAGAGGTCCCTTCCAACCCCAACCATTCTATGATTCTGTGATTCTGTGATCGAGCCTTGCTGCTGGTTCTTGCTTCTGCACAAAATACTGATGAGTTAATGTTGTATCAGCTCTCTGACACATCAGGTGTTTGCTCTGCACACCACGCTAACTCTTTGTTACACCAGGTACTATCTCTCCTCCTGCAAAGCTCTCCTAAGAGCACAAGGCCAGGGGCTCACCCACCAGATATGGGAACACTCCCAATGCATGGCACTGGGGATGGGGAGTGCAGAGGTGCTTCTGACCCCGGGGGAGGGACCAGGATGCCCACTGGCACCTTTCGGGGCTCAGAGAGAGTGTCAGCATTGTGGCACAGAGATTGTGTTTGTTAGCAGGTCACCAGGTAACGGCCGGGGCACCCTGGGTGTGACAGGGAGTATTGCTGTGGGTGGGAAGAAGTTAATTTCTCCTTGGGTGGGGAGGGCAAGGAACTGGGTGTGGGTCAAGTAGGCACGTAGTGTGAAGCACTTAGTGGCATTACCTGGGAGATCTGTGGCTGGATGTGGACTTAACAGCAGTTTGAAAGCCCCTCCAAATAACCCAGCCTTCAGGGAGTCAGTCCCCAGGTCAGCCCGGTGCAGGGCTGCAGGGACAGGATGGGCAGGCTGGGAGTCCCAGCAGTGTGACACCTCCCCAGGCACTGAGGTCCTGGGAACACGGTGTCTGTCCCACCTTGACTTTGCCCTGATGTAAATGACTAAACAGGGTGTTGAGTAATAAAGAGTCCTTCCCTTGGCCCTGGGTCAAGAGGGGGAAATCACGGACTCCATCTAACAAGTATCACCAACGTTTTTTATACCTCTCAAACACCACTTATGGTCCTGTGGAAAGATGTGTCTGTCTGTGGTGTGGGCAGACCAGCTGGGCAAAGGGAAGTCATCTTATGAGGTATGGTGAATGGAGGACCTAGATGCAGAAAAAGTCAAAGCAATGTGGGCTGAGGAGCCAGACTGGTTGTGTAGCCACAGTCCAGGGCTGAAAGTCGTCACCCTCATGAAGGAAAGGTGACTGTAATAGCAGTGGGTCAGCTGCTATTACCTGCCTGGCTCACAAATAAATACTGATCGTGTGTTTTGTTGGCAAAAGCCCTGTTCAGAAGCAGGAAGGTCAGTCACCTGCTGGAAAGGGGCCAAAGATAATGCTCTGGCCCTGCTGTGTTGTTGCCCAGAGTTGGACTGAGGTGATGGTGTGCCCCAGCCACCTTACTTCGGCAGGCTTTCCAGAGCCAGGTCTGCCCAGGCCAACCTGGGCTTTGCTCTCAGGGCAGAGGTCCCCAAGGCCTCCTGGCACAGAGGAGATGTGAGCAAAGGACAAATGGCGCAAATGCTTTTATTCTGGAATCAACAAAAACCTTCCCGTTAAAGTGCCCTTCCTGACATGAGGCTACACCAGTGGGCACAATGTTCACATGGGGGCATCCATGCTTTGTTGCAGGAGCCTATGAGGATAATTCAGGTTGGAGTGGACCCTGGGAGGTCTCTAGTACAACCTGCTGCATACCTGGGGGGAGGACAAGGAGTCCCTTTTCTCATGTGTCACTCCTGGAGAGCAGAGGGTGGCCTGCAGCACCAACACTGGTTTCTGCAAAGTTCCTGACTGGTAGGTGGTGAATTACTGTTGGAGATGTGGTCAGCACATGGAGCTGGACTGTCTTCTCATCCACAGATGATGTAGGCTTCCAGGATGGGTTGAAGTATGCAAACATATGCAAAATATATATGTAGTGTTTGGCTTATCTTGAGATCTTACATCCAGACATGAGATTCATACAGGAGCCCAGCACTGTGAGTTAAATCAGGCACTGAGCATCATGGCTTTACCACAAAACAAAACTCTTATGTTGTTAGTGATATAATTGGTGTCTATCAGTCAAGCACAGAGCTCTGGACTCCTCTTGTCATGGAGGATGCAATGTCAAAACACACAGTTGTAGAGGAGTGAGCCATAATATCTCCATATAACTGATCACAGAATCACAGAATCAATCAGGTTGGAAGAGACCTCTGGGATCGTTGAGTCCAACCTTTGACCTAACACCACTGTGTCAACTAGACACAGTGATGGGGAACTGTGGCATGAAGCGACTGAGTGGGTTTCAGTCAGAGGTACATCCAAATGTCTCAAATAATGTGTGATGCTTATGTTTAGGCAAGTAGGTTAGCTGTACCTTCAGTCAGTTAAATTGCTTATTAGTCTCCACTGACAGTGCTGATTAGCTCCTTGGTGGCTGTAATGTGAGATCAGGCACCTAACGCCCATGGAGACATCTACAACTAAGCATTGCAACCTGCAGCTGCCTCCTGTCCCCGATGGCTTTCCAAATGCCTGCTTGGAGGTCATGGGGGAGGGTTGTGGTGGAGACGGGGAATGCATCTGGATCTCCTGACTCCCTGAACTGCATGCTAGCACCCGGTCGCTCATGCCAGGGTGCTGACACCGACGTCTTGTGTCCCCACCTCCTTCATCTCAATTTCAGCATCTCCCCAAGCTGCCTCTTGGCTTGTGCTTTGAGGCTCAGGCCACCATGGCTGGCTCAGCTCATAGAAAGCCTACAACAGGGGTGTCCTCACCCATGACCAGCACTCTGAGGTGCTTCAGCGTTACAGGTCAATGACAACAGCATATAATAACAGCAGTAACACTATTACTCTTCTAATTGCCAGCGGAATAGCAACAATTAATACTACTATTAATATTAATAACAATGGCAGCAAAAATAGGCGTTAATATCTACTAGCAATTACTGTTACTCCTCCATCATATTAATTATCATCTCTGCTATTAGTCCTCCTGAAATTGGAGGGCAGTGATTCGGCATTGTGAGACACATTACTTTCAAAAGGCCACAAAGAAAAGGCTCAGCCTGGGTCAGAACATAGAAAGAGAGGTAGGAAAGACACTGAGGTGCTGGAGAGAGTCCAGAGAAGGGCAACAAAACTGGTGAAGGGTCTAGATCACAAGTGTGATGAGGAACAGCTGAGGGAACTGGGGTTGTTTAGTCTGGAGAAAAGGAGGCTGAGGGGAGACCTTATGGCTCTCTACAACTACCTGAAAGGAGGTTGTAGCGAGGTGGATGTTGGTCTCTTCTCCCAGGTATCAAGTGATAGGATGAGGGAAACAGCCTCAAGTTGTGCCAGGGGAGGTTTATATTGGATATCAGGAAAAATTTCTTCACTGAAAGGGTTATCAAGCATTAGAACAGACTGTCCAGGGAAGTGGTGGAGTCACCATCCCTGGGGGTATTTAGAAGATGAGTAGATGTGGTGCTTACGGACATGGTTTAGTGGTGGGCTTGGCAGTGCTGGGTTAACAGTTGGGCTTGATGATCTTAAAGGTCCTTTCCAACCAAAAGGATTCTATGATTCCATGATTGTTTTTCAGAAGCAGACACAAAGGTGGAGAGCTAGCAGGGACCTGGTAACAGGGCAACTTTTCCCACAGTGGAGGATGAGGGCTTTCTAGGTCTCCATTAGCAGGTGGGTCCTGCACGTGCAGGCATGTCACTACTGCACCCAGATACCACCCTGCTTGGTGTTCAGGCACCAGCAATTAATATCCTGGGTGCTTTGGAAACTGAGCACTTAAGATCCATTTTTAATTGTTTGGGGATTCTGCCAGCTCTGGGATTGTATCAGAAAAGCGGCAACATTGCAGCTTGCAGGCTACTCTGCTGACATCTGCCGCTTGCTGCTTTACTTCCTGAATGGGCTTTGGCTAGCGCTGCAGGAAGGACGAGACGTGAAGGGGAACAGGCTCAATGCTCATTACCCTGATGGTGCTTGAGCACTCGTTATTGCCAGGTTGGTTGCTCACTGCGGCTAATTCATCACTCCAGCCTGAACATGCTCTTACCATGCCCCTGCTCCACGTGCTGACCTTGGCAGGTTGCACCAGAGGTGCTACGTGCTGTGAAACTGGTGGATGTGCTGTCTCCTCCGAGGTGGCACACAGGAGGACAACATCTATCTCTAGTGGTGAAACACCCAAACTTGTTTCCAAAGGGAACACAGGCTAGTGGAGTGGAAGAGATAATACCATGCCAGGGCTGCATGTGGCCGCAGGAGGAGACAGCATGTTACAGACCTCCCCAGGATGAGGCAGAGAGAGCTTGTGCTCTGCTGAATGGTGCTGGAGGGGAGGAAGGGAGGGTTGCTGTTGTCTTAGCTCTCCCTGAGATAAATCCACACCAATGAACTACCAGCAAAGAGAAACGATCCCCTAGGGACACCTTGATGTGAATGTATAACTCTGGCTCAGGGTATATCGCTTGGCTGATTACACCATAGTGGCTACAACTTTACAGCTGTTCCTAGCGAAGGGATTTGAAGGGCAATGGCCTGAATTTGCTGATCCTGCAATATTTCCCACAGGAGGCTGGGACTGTGTTTGAAATGTCTTGGACGTACTTTGCTGCTGAGCATTTATGGATGTGCCTTCCTAAGCTACCATCAAGCAGTCAGCAAATCTTCACCTGTCCAGGTAGCTGAATAGCACTGCTCCCAGGCAATGCCATTGCCCTGTGTTTTCCCACATTTTAGTTGGTTGGTGAGAGGCATAAGAGTGTGTGTTAGCCCTAGATTTGCTCTTTGTGGGCCTGAAAGAACAAGGAACAAGGTTCAGACCAGGTTGGTTCAGCTGCTGTCTGCGTATGCAGATTCCTGTGTGGCAACACCTTTCCCCATTTTGAAGATGTTGTTATGCTGTCAACGGGAGAAGGGATTTTGTGTGTGTTGGGGAGTTATAATGGAAATGTTGAGACTGGCAAGAATGGAGACTGGATGAAGATTGGTGTAGAAGCACCAGAAGGGATAAACAGCAGAAGGGCTGCACAAATGGCAAGTGTAAATGGCCCCTAGATGAGAAAATCAGCAAGATCTCAGCACGTCTACGTGCACTGTCTCAGGACATCCAGGCTGGAAGACAAAAGCCAGTGAGTAAATCCTGGTGACTCACAAAGGTAGGACAGGATGGAAAGACCCATCAGTGGCAGCTCCTCCAGGAGACAAAAGGGGACATGCAAACCAGCACACTGTCGGCAACCTGGGAGGAACCCTAGAAATGCAATGAAGACTTGATAGTCATTGTCCCTTGTGCCTGGAGCAGAGAAAAGCTGGAGGGTGATGGAGTGCCCATGGATCAAGATGTGACATTCAACAAGATCCCAAGAGGGTACTGGGGCAGGAATAAGCCTCATTCGTTCATATTTCTGCAACCAGTGAAAAGCTGTCCTTGGATATAAAATTAGATGTGAAATTGCCTTTGCCTCTGAGTCATTCCTGAAATCTCTCCCATTGCTCTTTGTCAGATGCAATCGCTCCATAAATAGCAAGTAGTGGCAGAAGCAGCAGCTGTGGCCCACGGAATACACTGTAGACTTCAGGAAAATGGTGTCTGTAATGTGCCCAACTGATGCAGAATTAATCAGGTTTGATAAAAGAACACGGCTCTCACACCCTGGGGGACTGTAGCTAAAAATTCCTGCCTATGTGATCTTCCCGTTGTGCTCCTTGACATAACTTCTAAGAGAAGTAAATGAGTTTATCTCCCACATTGCCCACAGACCTTTCACATGGAAATAGTGGGATTAAGGAGATTAAGATTTAGCTTCAACTTGGATAAAGAACAACAAAGAAGAATGATTAACACTTGAAATGGTTCCCAGTCATTAGATCTGAAGTCCAATCTCCGTATATTGCCTCTAGTGAGAGCTTTTCTGTGGTGTTCATTGCTGTCACATCTGATCCCGTAAGAGAGCAGGAGTAAACCAAATGGTTCCCTACACTGGGATGGGCTGGCTCTAAAACACCCATGGTTTGGCCCATGGGGGATGTAGAAGGCATGGGAGAGAAAAAGGAGCTGGTGAGGTTTACGGGGTGGATGAAGGGAAGACACCTCTTGAGGAGGACAGGGACTCAGGGAGAACAGGGTCAAGGAGGTGGAGAGCAGAGGCTAAGGGTTGGAGTCTTGGTTTGAGGTGAGCAGGAAGGAGAAGAATGTAGGAGGCCATAGGCTTGGAGAGGATCTGGCTTGGGATGGAGGACAAGACCACAGGAGGAGTTAATGTGAAGTCAGCTGCATGTCGGTATTGGTAAGCAACACATGGGGGTGAGAAGTGGCCATAGACCATATACCCTTTTATGTGGCTGATTCAGACAGCAGATGGGGGGTTGGAGTTAAGGAGGGGAAGGATGTGAGTCTGTAGTGATGCAGGTGAGAGGCTGTGTGTTGGGAGAGACAGTGGTGCAAGGTCCAAGAAGGCTGTGTGAGACTTTGGGCAGCAGTTGTGTGGCAGGGAGGGAGGGAAGGACATTTCTCCATGACCTCTGTTTTTTGTTCAAGCTCTTTTACCTTGATTTTGATGTTAAAGGAGCATTAGAACCCTCAAAATTTGATTTAGATCAAAGAATAACTCTTCTGAACTGTTTCCCTCCTTAATGGATCTGAAATTGAACTCGAGAGTTCGTGGTGATATCTGAGATGTTTGGCTCATTTTCCCACTTTAAGAATATACTTTCAGTGCATGTGGCTAGGCGTTTGGACATCCTAGGCTGAAGACTCCAAAGCAAGGTTTTCAGCAGTAGCAGCTGGGAGTCGAGGCTGAAATGCTCTGCTGGGTTTTTGGAAGTCCTTAGGTTCCCCAGGGCCATGAGTATCAATACTAAACTCAACCCAACCTCCAGCACTCTGGGGAGCTTTCTGCTTTCCTCACTTGGAGAACCCCACATAAATAGGGCCTTGCTAGTGCTGGAGAAATGAACATCAATCAGTTCACTGGAAAGATGTTCCTTCCCCCCTCAGTGTCCATCCAACTGCCTGAGGGAGACCCTTGGCTATGTTTTGCCTGTGTGTATCCATGTTGACCTGCAAGTGAAGGACACAAGCCACCATGTGACACTCGTGTGTGAAAGCAGAAGTGTCCAGCCCTACACAGATTCCAACACTGCAACGAGAAAGTTGTTTCCCTTTACTCCAGGCTGTCTTTTCCCAGCAGCAGTAGCTGAGACAGCTTCTCAGATCACTTTGAAGGTTGCAGTGATTCACTGCCACCAAGATCCTTCTGCTGCCAGTGTGGAGGCACCTTTTGAAGCAGGAGTTTCTGCTCCTGCATTATTCTTCCCTCAAGGCCTGGATCATGAGGCCAAGCCACCAAGAGGTGACATCCTATAGGATGGCAGCTTTCATTTCTTCTGCAGTGTTGTGGCTCTGGCTGACTCAAAGAGCAGGTAGATCCTCTGCTTGTAAAAGCAGGGAGCCAAGCAGGGTGTTAGAGCTCTTGGTGAGTCAGGGAACAGGCTGGCAATGAGCAGAGGCAGCAAGTACAACTCTGGACTCTTGGCAAGTTCAACACTGGACTTTTAGCATTGTGCATGGTTTGATGTCTCTGGAGCTTTTCCCTATGTACACAGGGATATGTCAGCCTTCCTTGGACCTGGAGGTGTTACAGGCTTAGATCCAGTTGATGTGGCTCCCATGTTCAACAGAGTAGGGCTAACCATGGCTTCATTACCTGGGCTGATGGGGGAAGGAGGTGGGGGTTTGTTCAGTGGGACCCCCAGATCAGCTCTTTGCCTGGATGGGCAGGACAGGGCAAGGTTGTGCAGTCTCTGTCCTTTGAGGTTTTTAAGACCAGGACGAGTTAAGCCCTGAGCAACCTAATCTGGGTCCCATAGCAGACCTTGGTTTGAGCAGGAGGTTGGGCTAGACATGACCTGGGAGATAACATGTTGGTGACAATACAACAGGACACTTCTGGGCTCAGTTTTCCCTAACAGATGCCAGTCATTGACTCTGGTGACATTGTTGACCTGAACCCAGCTGTCCTCCTTGCTTGCTTCAAAGCCAGGGCTCTGACCAGAGGTACCCAAAGGCTAGATAACCATGTTTAGCATGATATCCAGGCTCCCAGACTCCACAGTAGCTCACCTGTCCCCTAGCATGGCATTTTGCAGTTAGCTGGGCCATAACTGAGTCCAGTTTCCAGGCTCACCCCCAAAGCTGGTGTGACTGGAGCCATATTGGAGGCTGGAGGTTCATGGCCAGCATGGAACAGCTGGACTGTGTACAGGGTCCTTCTGAATTGCACCCCTCAGTGCAATTGTTCAAACCGTGTCCCAGGGCAGATGGAGTCCTCACTACCACCAGTGGCTTTTTGAAGACAGTCCTTCCTAGTGTGACCCATGTGGTCACTTAGCTCTAAGGACATGGAGCAGGACTTCAGCGGTCTGTGGTAACTGCCTGTTCATCCTGCTTTCCCCATCTGAGAGAGCAAACACACCATTCTCCACACATCCAACATGTGTCGCTGCTATTTCTGCTGGTAGGTTAAAAGTAGAAGACATTCTTGCTGGCAGAATTAGGTGTGCAGAGCTTCCTGGACTCCTTGAAATTTTGGTACAATGATTGTTGGGAATTTTACCTTTCAGAGGAGATCCTACTCCTGCCCTGCAGGATTCAATCCTCCCTCCTGAATCCAAGCTTACTTCCCAAGCAGCTGGCTGCTCACAACTTGTAGTGCTTATTATCTCTAACTTGGATGCAGCATATGAGGTCAGAAAAGGGCATGTGATCCCTGTTCCAGGTCTTGCATATCCTTGCACATTTTAATAGTACTCTAGAGACAGCAGAGCAGTGCAAACCAGCTTGAAGCCTTCCTTTTCTTGGCCTGATCAGCAGGTCATTGTTGGTTTCGTTACAGAATAACTTGGTCCTTTTTTGTGCTGCACCATATGTTAGATGAGACACAGATGTTTGCTCTGACAATGAGTCAATACCACAGCTGTAGCTGTCAAGTAAGTTGGTGGTTTTTGCAGCTGGATCAGGGAAAGTCAAAGCCTTTAGCATACTTAAAACCACAGAAGTTCATGTGCTTTTTTGTGAGTTGGGGGTCAGCCAGACTGATCAGTCCCAGCAAAGGAATCCCTCTCTGTGGCCAGTGCAATAATAAATTTATAGTGAAGGGGCTTTGAATCCCTTCTTCCCCTGCTCAACAAGGGAACATTTTGCCTGTCCCTGCTCTGCCCTCTCTGCCCTGCCTGTTTATCCTACTTGGGTTCAGGGATTTACCACGTGTCTCCGTACGACAGCACAATGGGGCCTTGCTGGCTTCTGAGGTCTCTGGGTGTCACTGCAATAGCGGTTCTATGTTCACCCCTTATGTGTGTGAGTTGTATTTTCAAATACATGGAGGGAAAGGGACTGGGATTGTTGTGGTTCAACCCCAGCCAGCAACTAAGCACCACACAGCTGCTTGCTTTTACTCTTCTGTTTCTCTCTCCAGTGGGATGGGGGAGAGAATCGGAAGAGTAAAAGTGAGAAAACTTGTGGTTTGAGATGAAGACTTTAACAGGTAAAGCAAAAGCTGCGTGCACAAGCAAAGCAAAACAAGGAATTCATTCACTACTTCCCATCGGCAGGCAGGTGCTCAGCCATCTCCAGGAAAGCAGGGCTCCATCACATGTAATAGTTACTTGGGAAGACAAATGCCATCACTCCAAACGTCCCCCCTTCCTTCTTCTTCTCCCAGACTTATATGCTGAGCATGATGTCATATGGTATGGAATATCCCTTTGGTCAGTTGGGGTCAGCTGTCCCAGCTGTGTCCCCTCCCAACTTCTTGTGCATCCCCAGCCTCCTCACTGGTGGGATGGAGTGAGAAGCTGAAAAGGCCTTGACTCTGTGTAAGCACTGCTCAGCAGTAACAAAAACATCTCTGTACTATCAACACTATTTTCATCACAAATCCAAATCATAGACCCATACTAGCTACTATGCAGAAAATTAACTCTATCATCTCAGCCAAAACCAGCACAGGGATTCTCACTAGAAAAATGATTTGTGCTAATGGCTTTTATGATATGGTGTCTTATCTGCAGGACTTGACCTTCACAAAGGTCCCTGGATACACTTCTTGCTCACTCTCATTCCTGTCTCCTCTGACACTCACTGTGGTTCTGGAGTTTACCACTGTATGTCAAAAACAAATAGTTTGCAGACCATCAAAGACAATTCATGAGCTTTTAAGCAGAGCAGACCCTACCAATAGAGACAGATAGTCTCTGCATTCACCACTCAGAGCTAGAGACAGGTGAAGGCAGTGACAGACAACATGGGAAGATATGGGAAAAGTGGTAGGAAGAGACAAAAAAATCTGGATCGCTTGAGCAGAAGTCATTTTCCTGGCCCATTGCTGTCATGCTGTCTAGCACGCTAGCATCTAGCGGTTGCAGAAGTGGTTGCTCTTAGGGAAGAAACGGAGCTCCTGGAGCACTTTCTCCTCTTGCTCTAAAAACAAGTAGGAAAGAGCCTCTGGGACTTACAGGGGTTGTGTGTACTTCATTTAGAGGAACAACAGAGAACACAAGCAATGTTACTGCTCTCTGCTATGGACATGCACTGAGAGCTCACACTCATACAAGTATTAGGAGCCCTATAGTAAGATGGTGAGGCTGAGGATGTTGGAAAAAAAGAAAGGAAGGGAGAAATATTGAGTTAAAACTGTGCATGCATAAGTAGGAGCCAGAGAAAGCGGGGGAGAGTGATTTTCTGCCTTTGTAAGGAGGGCATGGAGATCTCCAGGGTGACAGCACTTCTGCAGAGCGCAGAGGAAAACGGCACATGCCCCCAAGGGGTATTTGTGTTCAGCTCTCCTGGAGAAATAGCCACAATAAACCTAAAGAAGAGAAGTTATCCATAACCCAGAAAATACAGAGAAATATTTTCCACGCCACTCTGGGAGACCAGGAAGTTATTTTTGGTTTCTGTAGCACAGTGAGTGTCATCAGGAGCATGTGCAACAACAGAGTTTTTCAGCAGCTCCCATTGTATTTGGTCCTATTGACCTTATCGCTAATAAGTGCAGGATGTGAATTATAACGGCAAAGATGTAATCGGAGAGGCCTGGAGACAGCTCGTCTGCTAGGGATGAGCAGTTGCCATGACAGAGGCTCTCTCGCATTGCTCCTTCTCAAGTGGAACATCAGGTAAAACAAGGACTCTGCCGCTTCTGTTGACTTCAGTACAATTTAGAGGATAAGTGACTTCACTGTTTCCCTGGATGTGGGAGGTGAGGACATTTTTACGACTGTGAAGGACAGAGGAAGTCCTGTTATCGCACTCCTGGTGAAATACTTTGATATTCTGCACAGCCCTCAGACTGGGAGACTAAATGTTATTCTTAGCTATTGCTTATTAAGCCACAACACATGCAGGGATGCACCAGAGGCAAAGGATCCAGATCCTTCCTGCTTTACAGGAGCTTAAACAACGTTACTGGTGCTATACCCATTTATACCATGTCAGAGTCTGCCCCAGAGTTTCCATGAGGTGTAGCACCAGGGGTTTAAACCCTACAGGTATTATTTCAGCTGACATGATCATGCTCATTTTGCAGGGGTAAAACAAGCAGCCTATACGAGTAACGGCACAAAACTTGCATTTCCCCTGTGCTGAGTAGCCCGGCTAAGGTGCGATGGGAGAGCTCAGCCAGGCGGAGATGTTGCAGAGGGCTTCTGAAGGGCTTGGAAATACAGATGTCTTCCAGATGACGCTGCCTGACACTTATGCTGGTCATAAGTGCTGTGGTCTGGGAAGGTTAAAGAAAGGAGTGTCTGGAGGTTTCTGTGAGTGTGTCCTTTTCTTCTATCCTCCTGTTTTGTCTCTGCTGTGAAATCATCTTTGAAACAACAGGGACTGCCCCTGGCTGTGGGGCCATACAGCAGGCTGAGGGAATGGGCCTGGGCTGGTGGCAGTCGCTGGTCTCTAGAGACAGCTGAGGAAGATGGTCTGAAATTTAGCAGCAGTGATGGATGTAGAAATTGTTCCAGATCTTAATGATGTGAAAGGAAAAAAGAGGCAGAAAACATACCTTGCAATGATATATGTGGGTAACTAACTGTCTGCGGGAGGATTTATTAGAAGATGGGAAAGCATCATTACATTACAATGTGCAAGTGTCTGTGTGTCCAGAAGAACAGTGGGGAAGGGGACAGATTGAAGGGGGATGGGACCAGCAGCCAGTAATATTGTTATTGACAAATGTATCAATACCAATGATTCTTGCTTTAAAAGCAAGGGACTCGTTGTTTTAACGGGACAGATTGTTACTCCTTGACAGTACCTGATTCACAACACAGCACCTGGATCCAAGAGTGAAGTCTGTCAGATGGAAATGAGAATCAGCACAGAGGAGGATTTTTCTGAAGTGCTAAAGAAAGAGAAATGATGAAGGGAACTGGGGATTTCAGACCTTGTGCACTTGAGAAAAAAAAAAACCCTAGCCTCTCCTTTTGACCTGAGAAATGCAGTTCAACCACCAGATGCGTGGACCAGGTAAGCAAATCCCAGGCATCTCACTGTGTCTTTTGCCAAGACCCCACAGTATTTCACAAACACCACAAGATCTTGAGGTGGATCTGACTGCTGTTTTGTAAGGGGAGAGACAAAAGAGGATTTTGTCTGGCTGGTGTCTGAGCAGACATCTGCTACAGCTCAGCCTGTGCTCTCCTCTGAGCCAGATTTCTGCCACCTCCTCCAACCATTGTTCAGTTTGTATTACTTTTATGGACTGCTCAAATTTGCGCAGTGGGTGTTATCCCCAAAAGAGGAGAATGAAGACTAGTATCTCTCAGCAGAACTTGTTCTCCATGTAAACAACCTTCCACTTTTGGCCTGCCTCTGAGTTCCTCTAACCAGATCCCAAGGAGCCTTGCCACTTTGTAAAGTTTTGTAACACATCACTGGTGATAGCAAGGCTGTCCTTCTGCAGAGCTTCATGGGCTGAAGAACAAGTGTTACATGGAACAACAAAGCAAAGTCCTGGAGATACGAGAGGGCACAGGGCATGTGCCTGTCTGGCTGCATTACAGGTCTGTGATTTTCTGTGTGTGTTTTCTTGTGCACATCTGCACATCTCAGCAAAGTATTGCTGCCCGTTTTAGGGCACTGTGGAAAGAGATATAGCCATAATACACCCATAGCTATATTTTGCAAGAATAAAGAGTTGTTGACATTGCTATTTACAAAAAAAACCCCTGAACGTTAACCATTAATTCATTTCTTTGCATGATCTGCCCTCCCCAATGCATCCAATGCCAGAAACACCATCAGGCCAGTGTTTGTATTGCTGGATCAAGCTGATTTATGGCTCATGATAACAGAATGGTTCATGTCCTATGGAACATAAAAGGCCTCATTATAGTCAAGTAATGAGTACAAGGATGGGTGACCTGCTGGATGGGTTCTCACTCCGTTCCTCATTTCCCCTGAGAGGGGATGCTCCTAATGCACACTGGTCACAGCCACAGTGACAACAATGGCAAAGATTTAATTCATGGTCATTAGCACTGGAAGCAGTCACTTAGAGACCTCGTTTTGCTTTAATGAGGGAAAAGTCCACAGAGCAAACTCTAGTGATCGAGTGACCTTCAGCAGACCTCCATCCTTTGCAGCACAGAGCAAGAATTATTCTGTGCTTTGGCTAGTCTTAGCTGCCTCTGCAGACCTACTGCTGGGTCAAGCTGTGCAACTTTGAGTGGCGTTTCCACCTGCTAATGCAATGGGTATGCTCCCCATAGAGTCCAACTCACTCTCAAGCACCAAAAAATACCTTAGAATCACAGAATTATTTTGGTTGGAAAGGACCTTTAAGATCATCAAGTTCAACCAACCATTGTGTTGATCTGCATAAAACTCAAGGTCTTTGAAAATGTCAGTGTTTGAGATCTGATACAGCAGCCCACATGGGTCATCAGGCTCTCCTCAACATCATGGTGCAATGTGGGACAATCCCAGGAACAAAGTTTGTATAAACACACCGCATCGCCAGCTCCTGCCCTGCTCCTGGTTGCTGGGAGCCAAACTCCCAGGTTCTCCAGAGCACCACTGATTTTTCCATCTGCCTGTTTCTCCTAATGGGGAAGGCAATGGGACTCAGTGGCTGAAGCTAGATCCAGGAATGCAGCCCCAGTGACCTCTGTGCCTCAAAATGCTGGGAATGGTGCGGGTGGAGGGGACAATTTGCAAGTATTGTAAAGCTTCACTACAGTGACCACATGTCACATGTGAATACAATCTCTACGCACAGATAAGGTCTTGTGCTGTGTGCGGAGGGGCTTGCAAACAGCATGATTGAACGTAGACTGAATCTGAGCTTTGTGGCAAAGTAGCAGACTCTTATTTTTATTCCTATAGCCTTAGTAGTCTATAAATATCGTACCTACATATTTTGACCATTTGAACTTTAAAAGGCTGTCAGAAACACTCCTCAGCAATTTACTGTGGAAACAGAAAGCAGGAAGCTCGAGTTCAATTGCTTCAAGGCACGTCTGTGTAGATGTAGGCAATTTGAGGTTAACTGAGATGAAGCCACTGCTAATTTCACTTATTGGTTATAACCTTGGGCAGACTTGAGCCTTCTCACAGGACCAGAATGTCAGCTGAAACACAGTGGCTGCCTGTACTGCAGCAGAAGAGTCAACTCTCCAAGCAAATTGCCTCAGCTCGGGGGATTTCTGAGAAGTTAGTGTCTTGAGAGCAAAAAGGCTTCCTTCAAATGATGAAGCACTTGTTTGGTTTAAGGAAGATGAGGCTTTTATGGAGATACAGATCTGATTGGATGTTCCTGAGAATGCAAACTTTCCAATCCATGGGAAATCTGATCTATACGTACAAGCAGAGGTGTAATTTGCACTTAAAAAAATACAGTAGCTCCTTTCATCTTACTGGAGCTTCCCTTCACGTGCTTGATAGCCCTCCTGAAGACATCCATCATGTTCTCTGTTTTGGTAGTGATCTACATGCAACACAGCCAAGCTTTGCTGGTTCCTGCACCATCAACATGCAGCTCCTGTACTGTCCTGCACTTGGGTTGGGGCAATCCCAAGCACAAATACAGGCTGGGCAGAGAATGGATTGAGAACAGCCCTGAGGAGAAGGACTTGGGGGTCATAGTTGCTGAGAAGCTCAACATGAGCTGGCAATGTGCGCTTGCAGCCCAGAAGGCCAACCATATCCTGGGCTGCATCAAAAGCATCGTGGCCAGCAGGTCGAGGGAGGGGATTCTGCCCCTCTGCTCCGCTCTCGTGAGACCCCACCTGCAGTGCTGCATCCAGCTCTGGGGCCCCGAACAAAAGAAGGACATGGAGTTGTTGGAGCATGTCCAGAAGAGGGCCATGAAGATGGTCAGATGGCTGGAGCACCTCTGCTATGAAGACAGGCTGAGAGAGTTGAGGCTGTTCAGCCTGGAGAAGAGAAGGCTCTGGGGAGACCTTCTAGAACCTTCCAGTACCTGAAAGGGGCCTGCAGGAAAGCTGGAGAGGGACTTTTTACAAGGGCCTGGAGTGACAGGATGAGGGGGAATGGTTTTAAACTGAAAGAGGGGAGATTTATATTAGATCTTAGGAAGAAATTCTTGACTGTGAGGATGGTGAGACACTGGCCCACGTTGCCCAGAGAAGCTGTGGCTGCCCCCTCGCTGGTAGTGTTCAAGGCCAGGTTGGATGAGGCTTTGAGCAACCTGGTCTAGTGGAAAGGGTGTCCCTGCCCATGGCAGGGGGTTGGAACTAGGTGATCTTTAAGGTCCCTTCCAACCCAAATCATTCTATGGTTCTATGATTCTAAGATTATTTGGGATGCACCTGGGCCTCTTCACAAAAGCCACTAGTACCTTTTCCTCTTCCTTGTCTTTGGCTGGGGTCATCCTCTGCTGATGAGGTTGACTTGGGTGCTGCCTTCTCTGGGAGCCAAGGAGGACCCCCTCCCACCCCATTTCTGTGTGTACAAATGATGGGCTAAGAGTGAACAAAGTCTGAGCTAGGATGTCCTACGCTATTGCTGTCTGAGCTGTTAGCACTCTCCTTCTCTTGTCAACCGCTATGGCCTGAGACTTGGCAACAAACCCATAGCCTCAGGGGACCACCCTGTCTACCTAACACTCCTGCCCCGGATGAGTGTAACTGTATTTGCCCTGCCACACATGTCTCTCTGTCCTCCCATACTGTGACTTTGGTATCAACTCAGATCTAAAGGGTTAGGCTCAGCTCACCAGATGGGCATGACTGGGAAGAGGATTAGGTAGATCCTATGTTAGCAAATGCAGGGAAGAGTAGATGCAGTCAATGCTTATGTTGAAATAATCTCCAGCTACAATGTAGATAGCACCCTACTAGCCAGGTTAATCCCTCCTGCTGGGGTTTGCAGAACTTCCAAAACCAGACTAAACTAAAGTGCAAAGAAGACTGTGATGTGTAACAAAGAAGTAGCACAGAGCAGTTATTGGGGAGCTCATCTCTGCAGAGACGTCTTTGCAAGTTGAACTGGGCTACCCAAAGGAGTGAATTTAAAGTGTGCTCATTTCTGCACACTGTGGTATCATTTCTGCATATGTATATTTAGCCAGATGTAGTCACTCAACTGCGCTTCTTCCATGGAGTCTACATTTCATTTGCAAGGCTGGGGACTCTCCTGCCTCTGAAATAGCAGCAGCCCATGGGATACAGCACTGCTTTGTTAGAAGGGAAAAGGGGGAAGAGGGCAGTTTCTGGAGCTGCCTGGCTGCTGCGCGCAACTGTTGCTGACTGTGATGCGTCACCACATTTTGGTGCATTGGCTTGTCACTCAGAAGCACATCAAACCACCAGCCAGGCGAGCTTCCCGCCTCTGTAGGCTGGGTTGTAAAAGAGGCTGCTTATGTCAGAGCCTTGCTCTGTTGTGGGCTTGTGCGAATTGCTGCGTCACCATTTCATCGTGGCTCCGTGTTTTCAAACAGGCTCTGCAGCTGCTGCTCCTTCTCCTGTTTTGCTTGGAGTGAAGCAGTGGAGAGTCATTGTGGGCCATTTTGAATGTTCTTCCCTTGTGGCAGTTTGCCCGAGAACAAGATGAGTCACAGGCAGGTTACGTGCCCTGTCAGCTTGAGTGTGAATTAGAGGGAAGGCTCCAGGATTACTGGTGATTGTGTCCCCGAGTGGATCATCGAATTGTGCATTTCACAGGGCTGGAGGCTGTGATGGCCTCCTAGTCCTTTGGGTCTTGCTTAAAAGGGGATGAGCTATTCGTTCTGCTCCGCCAGCTGGTAGCAAAACCTGTTAGGTCTGCCTGACCTGTCAAATTGTTAGGGTTCAAATGGATTAGGAAAGGAACGTCAAAAAATGTTCCCAGCATATGGATGCCTCATGGCCTTGCAGCAAGCTATGTGTCACGGAGAAAGGTATGTGCAATGAGGGATAGAAGGGAGATAATAGAAATATTGGCTCCCTTGCTGCGTTTTGAGCCATTAAAGTTTCTGTGTCTAAGTAAAACCAAGGAGGAATTAAGCATTGGGGGTTACAAGTCGGTCTCCAGAGAGCTGCAGCGTCTCAGGGAGTTCAGACTGTCCTTTGGATGGTCAGAGAAAGGGGGGATGTATTTTGTGAGAAGGGCACATGGATCACTTAGTCAACCAAGGCTGACAGATGCTCTTTGTAAGCAAAGCAAAATAGGTTTGGGGGCAAAAAAAAGGCATTTATGTTACATATGTTGGGGCAAAAGAGGTATTTAAGTTAAAAGATAGTACTAATGGAGGATCAAATGGGAATCAACTGGACATGGGCATCTTCAGCTTGGGAAGGAGAATAGTATTTCTAAGTCTCAGAGACATTTTAGGAAACCTTTCCAAAGAAAGGTTTATTGCAGTCTACAACTACCTGAAGGGAGGTTGTAGTGAAGTGGGAGTTGGCCTCTTCTCCCGGGCAACCAGCGATAGGACAAGAGGACACAGCCTCAAGCTTCGCCAGGGGAGGTTCAGGTTGGACATTAGGAAGCATTTCTTCTCAGAAAGGGTCATTAGACATTGCAATGGGCTGCCCAGCGAGGTGGTGGAGTCACCATCTCTGGATGTGTTTAAGAAAAGACTGGACATGGCACTTAGTGCCATGGTCTAGTTGACATGGTGGTGTCAGGGCAACAGTTGGACTCGATGATCCCAGAGGTCTCTTCCAACCTGATTGATTCTGTGACTCTGTGAAAGGCATCAAAACTGTTTCAGTGTGCAACAGGTAAAGTTGAGGAAAGGATTGCACAGGAGAGGTGCCATCCTGTAGGCAGAGGTGGAGGGGCAAGCACTCTACTTGTGCTTTTAGAAGGAGAACGAAATGTTTCGAGTGCCCATCTCACCCACACACCCAAAATTTATCCCAGAGTTAGACCTAACGTCAGAGAGGAACTGGGCTGGGTCCTTCCTTCTCTGTAATGCAGAGGGTGGGTGACATCATTTGACATGGACTCATGACCTTGGCAACACACTTGCTGTCTCCTGCCTTTTTGCAATGGCACATTGTCCTTGGAACCTTTTAAGTCCTTTGTATTTCAAGTATCTCCTTGACTGCGAAGTGCTTGGGATTCACATGGAGGGTGGTGGTCGAGCAAGACTCTGAACAGGGCTTCTTGGGGGCTCTTTCAGACGTGCAGCTAATGCCTGGGGAAAACGCATAAGGTGACCATGGTGGTCTGGTCTGGAGCTCTGCACTCCAAAGTAAGTGGCTCACAGGATTGATGTGTGGTGACTTATTTCCATCAGGACCTTTTCCTTCCGTAGTGACTTGGTAACCCAAAGGAAATTCCTGATGCAGGCATTGCCTAACCAGGAGCACTTTGTGTTTCAGAATGGAAGGGATAAGTCATAGCTTTTTTTTCCACTCTGATTTACTAGCAATCCGAGAAGATGACAAATAAAACACAGTTTGACAGGAAACTGTTAGTCTATTGCAGTGTGTAACTCTGCAGGTTTGTACTGGAGCTGAAGCATTCCCATACATGCTGTCTGTGATATGACTGACCCAGAGCATTTCCAAGTCCTGGATCCAGCAGTTCAGCTAGGCCAGATACTAACTGCAGTTCATTTGGAGGCCTGGGCTTGGACCAGTTGTCCCTGGGGTGGATGAGCTGCAGACCAGTACACTAGGACACTGAATACAGCCTGGCAAATAAATCAAGACACAGGCAGTGTAACTGCAGGATGAAAGTGGCCATTTAGACTGAACTGGGCTACAGTGTAGAGAGGAAGGACTTGTAGTGGGAAAGGTTATCCCAGGAGTATCCCAGGGTCATCTCTGCAACAGTATCCCAAGGCAAGAACAGAGGAACCCTTCTTGTAAAGATGCCAGCACCACCCAAAGACAATCAGGGTCTATAGCAGGCTGATATAGAATCATAGAATCGTTTTGGTTGGAAAGGACCTTTAAGATCATGAAGTCCAACTGATAACCTAACACTACCAAGCCCACCACTAAACCATGTCCCTAAGCACCACATCTACTCATCTTTTAAATACCTCCAGGGATGGTGACTCCACCACTTCCCTGGGCAGCCTGTTCCAATTCTTGACAACCCTTTCAGTGAAGAAATTGTTCCTGATATCCAATCTAAACCTCCCCTGGCAAAACTTGAGGCTGTTTCCTCCCCTCCTATCACTTGATACCTGGGAGAAGAGACTAACAGCCACCTCGCTACAGCCTCCTTTCAGGTAGTTGTATACAGCAATAAATTCTCCCCTCAGCCTCCTTTTCTCCAGACTAAACAACCCCAGTTCCCTCAGCCGCTCCTCATCAGACTTGTTCTCCAGACCCTTCACCAGCTTCGTTGCCCTTCTTTGGACTCGCTCCAGCACCTCAATGTCTTTCTTGCAGTGAGAGGCCCAAAAATGAACACAGGATTTGACGTGCAACCTCACCAGTGCCGAGTACAGGGGGACGATCCCTGCCCTTGTCCTGCTGGCCACACTATTTCTGATACAAGCCAGGATGCTGTTGGCCTTCTTGGCCACCTGGGCACACTGCCTTCCCCATGCTTAGCTAGAGGAGCTGCCCCTGCACAGCACCATCCAAAGACAATCTCCAGCCATGACCTTGTCCCGTGCCTGGCTGCTGCCAGCTTTGGGAGCGTTTGAGCAGCTCAGTGCCCAGAGCAGCCGAGCGAATGGGGCCAAACCTCAGCTACGTTACGTGCCAGACTAGGCGAAAGAGAGGAATAGTGGAGTGGGAGTCGGTCTCTTCTCCCAGGCAACTAGCGATAGGACAAGAGGACATGGCCTCAAGCTTCGCCAGGGGAGGTTCAGGTTGGACATTAGGAAGCATTTCTTCTCAGAAAGGGTCATTAGACATTGCAATGGGCTGCCCAGGGAGGTGGTGGAGTCACCATCTCTGGATGTGTTTAAGAAAAGACTGGACATGGCACTTAGTGCCATGGTCTAGTTGACATGGTGGTGTCAGGGCAACGGTTGGACTCGATGATCCCAGAGGTCTCTTCCAATCAGGTTGATTCTGTGATTCTGTCCCCTCTCCTCACCTCATGGACTAGGGGAAGGAGGGGGTGCCTGGAGCAATCTTTGGGCTCCCTCCATTGCTGAGCCCAGCTCCTTTACTAAGGCCATGGTCCTGGTGGTGTTCCCCTCGCCCAGGGCAGTCAGTGCCTTGCCCGGCCCCGCTCCAGGCCGCAAGCAGCTGGAGCAGCGCTCGAAAAGCTCCAATACCCTGCGCCCTGTCATGAAGGGCACGGAGCGGGGGTCCAGCCTCTGAGGGGACGAGGTCTGAGCCTCGCCACCGAGGGGCCGGGGGTCCTGTCACTGAGGGGACGCTGAGCTCCACCGGCCCCGCCGCCCCGAGCCGGTGGGTCATGGCGGCCATCAGCCTTTCCCGGAGCGCCATCTAGCGGCAGCCGCGGTGCGCGGGGCGGCCATGGCGGGCGGTAGCGCCTCGCCCCTCTCTCCCCTCCCATCTCCTCTCTCCCTTCTCCCCTCTCTCCCTTCTCCCCTGTCTCTCCCTTCTCCTCTCTCCCTTCTCCCCTCAGCCTCACCCGCGGCGCCCGGGTCACAGGGTGGCCGCCCACATTACACCTTCAACCCAGTGAGGCCCCGCGGCGGAGCCAGAAATCGTATCACACAATCACAGAATGGTTTGGGTTGGAAGGGACCTTAAAGATCATCTAGTTCCAAACCCCCTGCCACAGGCAGGGACACCTTCCACTAGACCAGGTTGCTCCAAGCCCCATCCAACCTGGCCTTGAACACTGCCAGGGAGGGGGCAGCCACAGCTTCTCTGGGCAACCTGGGCCAGTGTCTCACCACCCTCACAGGAAAGAATTTATTCCTCACATCTGATCTAAATCTCCCCTCTTTTAGTTTAAAACCATTCCCCCTCGTCCTATCACTACATGCCCTTGTAAAAAGTCCCTCTCCCGCTTTCCTGTAGCCCCTTCAGGTACTGGAAGGCTGCTAGAAGGTCTCCCTGGAGCCTTCTCTTCTCCAGGCTGAACAGCCCCAACTCTCTCAGCCTGTCTTCACAGCAGAGGTGCTCCAGCCCTCTGATCATCTTCGTGGCCCTCCTCTGGCCTCGCTCCAACAGATCTGAGCTTGAAGCTCAGGCAAGCGCTGAGGAGAATGAGGAGGGAGAATGATCCAGCCCGTGTTTGGGGTCCTGACCGAGGGTGCTGAGGAGCCACACGGGAGGACGTGCAGCTCTCTGCCACCGCTCCTGCTCCCAAACAAGGGCCAACATCAATTCCTTCCTCAGGTGCTGCCCTAAAGATACTTCGTTGTGAGCTCTGACACAGTTTTTTGTTCATCTGCAGCTAAAAGCAGCACCAGGGCCCACCTCCAGCCATCTCATGGGAGCGAAGCTCCAGGGCCAGAGGACCTGGAGTAGGGGCTACACTGCAGGCACTGGTGACTGGCCCTCAGAGATTTGGGGACAGGTGTACGACAAGCTCTGAGGCGGACAAGAAATCCTTACTGTCCTGGGCCACACACAAGATCTGCTGTCTGTTGGCAGCAGTGGGCTGGAGCTCAGGGCCAGGAGACCCCACCAGGCATTTCTGTGGGGCCCAGCACACCAAAGTGTGCATGAGGTAGTCCTCAAAGCTCCTCAGGCTCTCCCAGTGAGGGAAACTAAGAAGCCCAAACTGTGCTAGTCAAGATAGCGATTAATATTCTGAAGTTGAAGGAGATGTGTAATTACCTAGTCTGGCCTTCAACCAAACAGGAGCTAGAGGCTTCACCTCCTGCCCATGGCTGGATGTTGGTGTTCCTTTGAGGAGGCTTGTTTTCTTCTGATGGAGACTCCGCAAGGTCCCTTAGAAATTGATTTCTGTGGGTGATTCCCTTCAAATGTAATACATTCGCCATGTCTTTGCCTATTTGGATGTATTCCTGTGATAATTCTCATGAGAAACTGTACTCTCTTTCTTAAACATTTGCCAAAATCCTTAACCAAGGTGGCTGGTGGAGCAGCCAGACATAAATACAAAGCGTGCTCGATGGTTAGCACAAAATAGCAGCCTTGTGTGGCAATGCATACTTAAATGTACTGTAGAGATGCAATGGTGTAGTAGGGATGTGACATGGAAGGCACAAAATACAGGATTTTGACAGCTGACCTGAAGGAGAAATTCACGCCTTAAGATAAGGAGGAGTTTGGGTTTTCCCCATCGTCCCAGCAAAACAGAATTTCAACCATAATTTTATGGACCCTTGGGATCTCCACAGGGATTTCGGGCTGTGTTCAGCAGAGGGCAGTGGTTGGTTTGGTCATTTGCTTGGCTGGCAGCAACAGAGCTCTCAAACCACTGGCACGGACTTTGCTGTTTGCTGAAATCATTCTGCTGCAGAGTATCCGAAAAAGCTGTAGAAAAGGATGGTGAAAGTAGATCTTCCCTACCTTGCATCAGTGCAATGCAGAGGTAATGGTGGGTCAGTGAAGTCGCTTGGGGAAATTCAGCAAACCTCCCTCTTCCCACCCTGTGCCAGGTTGCAAAACTAAAAAAAAAGTTTCTAAGGAACAAAATTACGATTCCTTGACCTGGTTTAAGTCTGCTGATTTATTGCTGGTTTTCAAGAAGTTTGGCATTTTGTTATATGCAAGTGTTTAATTTAAATAAAAAAAACAAACCCAACTTTAAACCTGCTGTGTGTGTTTATAAAATCTCCCTGAACAGTATATGTAACAGTACTGCTCATGTGAGCAAACAATGCCATGCAGCGTCTCATTATCCGGGCATTCTGTTCCCGTGGGAAGCAAAGAGATGCGGGAAAATGGAAAAATTCCTGCAACCCAAGGATACCAGCCACCTGGATGGAGCAATGTCTTCTAGGTGGCCTTGGGAAGGTTACTTAAACATAGTAAAATTGGCATGGAGCTGCTCTGAGCTGCTCCTGAAAGCCTGGGAAGGGAATGCCGGGGGACAACTCCTGTGACAGTTCCCCTGTGGCTGCTGGCATGCCAGATGCTGCTGCGGGAAGGAAGCCAAGGCCGGGGATTCCCAGCCAGTTGCTCTGTATGAAGCTGATGTCAGCCGACATGACATCGAACTTATGGGTGCAGAGCAGCCTTGGGCTTGCTGGAGTATCCCAGCTTTAGGATCCCACCTCTGTGCAGGAAGGGCTGGATTGCAGTTCACTGATACTGTGTGCACTGGTGTGAGTAAGGGTGGATGAGAGGAGAATGGCTGTAACACAAGTATAAAGGCAGAGCAAAGCTCGTGAGGAATTGAACAGACTGAGAGGGCTGGGAGTGAAGTTCAAAAATAAAATCAAGCCTTTAGGCATGACCTGCCTGCCTAGCGTGGGCCCTTCATCTCACTGTGTGCCTGCCATGGCCATGGCCCTGTGCCCTTCCCCACACAGATATATCATAGAATCATAGAATGGTTTGGGTTGGAAGGGACCTTAAAGATCATCCAGTGCCAACCCCCCTGCCATGGGCAGGGACACCTTTCTCTAGACCAGGTTGTTCAAAGCCTCATCCAACCTGGCCTTGAACACTGCCAGGGAGGGGGCAGCCACAGCTTCTCTGGGCAACCTGGGCCAGTGTCTCACCATCCTCACAGGACAGAATTTCTTCCTAAGATCTAATCTAAATCTCCCCTCTTTCAGTTTAAAACCATTCCCCCTCGTCCTGTCACTCCTTGCCCTTGTAAAAATTCCCTCTCCCACTTCCCTGTAGCCCCTTCAGGTACTGGAAGGTGATAGAGGGTCTCCCCAGAGCCTTCTCTTCTCCAGGCTGAACAAGCCCAACTCTCTCAGCCTCTCTTCACAGCAGAGGTGCTCCAGCCCGCTCATCATCTTCGTGCCCTCCTCTGGACTCACTCCAACAACTCCATGTCCTTCTTATGTTGGGGGGCCCAGAGCTGGATGCAGTACAGCAGGTGGGGTCTCACGAGAGCGGACTAGAGGGGCAGAATCCCCTCCCTCGACCTGCTGGCCACGATGCTTTTGATGCAGCCCAGGATACAGTTGGCCTTCTGGGCTGCAGGCACACATTGCCCCTTTGGGTTTGCATTAAATGGCTAATCCCGCAAAAGTTGTCTTGTGTTTTTGATCTGCTCACGTTGACTGGTCATGCCCACGCTGCCAGCTGTTCTCCCATCATAAACATGGCTCACAGAAAGGGGAAACTCCACAGACCCCTTGGGGTGACTCTTGGGTGTGGTGTAGATAAGCTCCTGACATCTCTCACTATAAACTGCATGCAGAGATCATGCCTCAGTTTCCCTCTCACTTTCACCCCACACCTCCCTGCTGTACCTGTGGTCTCTCTCTTGTCTCCCTGTCTTTTCAGGGTTTGTACCCTCATGGTAGAGATCTGCACATCCTCTCCCCAGCCACGTTGATGCGTTTCTTTCTCTCTTCACATGCACACACGCATGAGCACATCATTGCACAGACTTGTCTCTTTTGGATTTATGGTGCATTTGTTTTCAATGTTTCTCAGGGTTTTCGTGTCCTTAGGCGTTCAGCCGGGTGCTCAGCTTTCCCAGACCCCAGGGCAGGGGATGAAGAGTGCTTTTACTTGCAAAGTCACGACCTGCACCACACTGCTGGACCTGCAAGTGAGAAAGACTTCCAGAAATAGCCCAGAACAGTCTCAGAACCCTCCAGTGAAATCCTTCCTGGCTGCTAGTGGGTGCTGGATTGGGATTTGGGTGATCTCTTATTTGCATCACATAGCAGGAATTTGCTGGTGTGTTTAACAGCCCGCAGGTTCCTGCTGCCTGTGACAGATAAGAGGACTTCCCTGCCTGCAGCTCTCTTTGCCAGGCTCCTTGCCCTGTTTTTCCATCACTCAATTATAACTGCAAACACACACTCTTCATTGCCGCTCATTCTTGCTCCGTGGGGCTCTGCACACCTATGCCTCTGTGCAGGTGTCCTACCCTGTTCTGTGAGGCTCTCCCTTCGGACTCTCCTGCTGCCTCATTCACCATTGCTGACAAATGACCCTCCAGGATACTCTTTGCAGAACCAATTGATTTTTCCTGCCCCCCCAGGAGCTTGCAGCACAAACAGCTGCTCTATTGATCGTAAATGTTAAGTTGCAAATAGCAGATCCGCATCCCCTGTACTGGCAGCTGCTGCGGCTGGTATTGAATGTGCAGAGAACATCTCCCCCCCTCAATCCTCTTGGGCTTGGAAGAGTTACACACATGGCTGCCAAATGCAGAGTATATGGGCTTTGCTAAGCAGCTCTGGCCAGGTAGTGTAGGGGCTGAAAGGGAACTAAAAATGTTAATGACACACATTGGTGCTGGCAGATCTGGAGCTCTGGGTGGTGGGTAGAGAAGCACCATGCCTCCATGGTCCTTGAGCATCGTCTGGGTCCCTCAGTCCATCTGTATCACCGCCCATCTGCCCCAGGGTAAAGAAGAGATTTAAACTACATTAAATCAATTGATGGTCTAACACCCCTCTGTCCCCCATCCCCATCTTTCTCTGATGCCCTTACCTGAAAAAAACAACTGACACATCTGAAGTTCAGCAAATAGCCGCCAGAAAGTCTGACCCTGGAAACATACCTTATAGGAAGAGACAGAGTGATTTAATTTTTTTGGAGTGCAGGAATGGAGTGTCGTTTACAAATACCTTTGCTGGGAGGAAAAAAGTCTGGCATTGGGAGGTGTAGTAATCTGTTAGACAAAGACAGAGCAAATATCCGTGGCTTGGAATGTAACAGAAGGTGCTTTATCTTCTCTAAACCTCTAAGAGACGTTAGAGCAAAAATGCAGGTTTTTCCGAAAAAGGGGCTCCAGTTTAAATGGGTTGATGCTGGGATGACTGGGTGAGGCTTTCTCATCTCTGTTAGGCATGCAATAACCTTAGAAAGAAGTTCTGCTGGCTTCTAAGTCCTTCCAGCCTTGGGAGGCAGCAGGGTCATTGCGTCTGGTTTGATATTTCATGGGTTAATATACCCTACAGCGGCTTGCTGAAACCTCTGCAGGCCAGGTAAAGCATTAGCAGTGGCAGAACTGCTGGGATTGTATAGATAAACCATACAATAGTTTGCTTTAATTATGACAATACCAATCTGTTTGCTTTATGCAGTGTTTGTCATAAGATGAAGCATGGTTACCAAAATTATCGTGTAGACTAGTCTGTATATAATAGCAGGCCAAGAGGTTAGCAGAGGAAGGGTTTCCGGGTTGGGTAGGAGGCACAAAGTAAAGCTACCAGATAAACAAACCATAACTTCTGTCAAGAACCTATCAACAGATTCCCACCACGTGCACTGCGAATGGGCAGCTGCGCAGAGAAGTCCGTCTGAACCGGCGTCTTGAGCACCGCCGTGTTTTCCAAGCGATGCTGGCAAGACGGCATTTCCAACTCTAAATAATATCAATCAAGAGAGGCCTGCCCAGGGAAGACAGGATTTGGGCAGCCTCTGAGCTATCCAAAATGTCAAGGAATTGGATACTGGGCTTTGGTCTAGGCTCCTGTCTAATGATCTTCACAAATGAATTTATAGGGGTCCTTCTCTGGCTCGAGAGGTGCTGCCTGTGAGATCAAAGGAAGGATGAGCCAACAGCTGGGCTCTGGCCCAAGGCTTTCATGCCGTGCCCTACTCTGATATGGACTTCCCCTGGGCAAGTCTCTTGGGGGATTCTGTTTAACTGACCTGCAGCTGTCTCCACTTCTCTCCATCTGTAGAGACAAACAAGCACTTCTGGCCTGTTTTAGAAGCCTTTTTTGGAGGAGATGGAAGTAAAGCTGCTCTGAGTAAAATCTTGGCTGTTACTTTGATCCTGGCTGCTCAAACTAAGTAGAGGGAATTTTGCTTGGTTGCTTTAAGGTCTTGTCAGGAAAGACCTGTTAGGGTCCACTGAGGGATGAAAGAGAAGCCAAGAGGTCTTCTGCAAGGGAGAGAGGCAAGGCCTTCAGGGCATCCCCAAGAATACCTCTTCTGGGGCTGGAGCTCAGACTAGTGCTTGCTCTTTGGCTGTTCCTACTGAGAAGAGCAAAGGTGACATGGCTGGAGAAGGAGATATGTTTGGATCAGAGCTCTTGATTGACATTTTGACAAAAGAAAAAACTTATTCTGGCAGATCTACACATTCATGGAGCATTGTTCATCTCTACATGGCTGAGAGTCAGCTGGTGCTCAAATATACTTTCCTCCATGACCCGTACGAGAACCAAACTCTGGATCACATTTGCCCACTGAGGCATGGCACTGCAGCCCATTCTGACCTCTACCCACATTTATCTTTCAATGAGCAGTTTCAAGTCAGGTGTCCAGAAAGCTCTCCTGAAGTGACACCTTTTCCTCCTTACAAGAGGCCTACATGCTGTACCACACCAATTCCATCACATCTTGCAGTCAAGAGCAGAGCGCTCAAGGAAAATCAGCGCTTCACATCCCGTTCAGCCCTTTTACAGTAGCTGCAAGTCAGATGCGTTACCTGAGAGAACTGGACTGAGTGGGCGACAGGGCTGGAAGGAGGCAGGTGAAGAGATCTCACTGTCCAGCTCAAACTGAGTCAAAAGGACATAGCATCCAAAGTGATGGGGGACATGCTTGTCCATGTTATCTCTTTGTTTCATCTCTCCTTGTGGTCCTAAGCACATTTCATTTTTTTGGTGGGCTGTTGCCAAGATGGCCTTATATTGTCAAGTCAATGAAGAAAGCAGATCAGCAAGGGCTGTCAGTTGTTTAATTTCCTGCTATTAATGGAACTTAAACTAAATATCTGTTGTAAATATTTACCTTTGCTTTTCTGTGGCCCGGTGTTGACAGGTGATGGACAGCAGTCTGCCCTTCCCAATATGAAGACTTGGGTTTATTAAGGCAAATACAAGAAGGGGAATGGAGCTGGGAGAGGGCTACTTGCCTTCTAATTGGGATGACAGAAGGTCCTCTCTGCGAGCTTTCACTGAGATTGCCGTAAGGTGAACAAGGATTTTCTCCTACACGTAAACTCAGCTTTATTTCATCCGATAGGCTCTTTCTTGTTGCGTGGGCAGCTGGAAAGGAGAATCTCAGTCCTAAGCTGGGCTGTTAGCTCTACTTACAGCCATGAAGAAAAAGCAAAATCACTTGTATCAAAACCCAAACCCATACCTAAATTAAACTGATCTCTGACGCTATAGCGAAGCATCCTGAAGAAGGATAGTTTCATGAACTGAGACCTTGATATACTGCCAGCTTTGGCAGATTATAAAAACAGTTACAGAATCTCACATCTGCCAGGGAAGTTTTTGTGCTTTTTGCAGCATCTGCTGGGTATACAGGAGGGATGGAGCCAGGTCTAAGCAAAACCAGTTCTTTGCCCAGGGTAAAGGACTCGTTTGGTCCAATGTCCTCTTCTCAGCTTGGTATGGGACCGTTAGGTAGATGATTATATGGGCAGCCAGCAGTCAGCAGAGGAAACCATCAGCCTGCACATCTCAGAGAGCAGATGACTTGTGGGTACACACCCTGTGATGGCAAAACACCAGGATGGCAGGACTTGGGACTTCTCTTCAGTTAAGGCCTAGAGACCTGGGAACATCCAGGGACAGGGTCTTGCAGCAGAGCAGGGATGGAGCAGACTGGGGACATGAGGAAAAGGAATTGCCTGTGGGAAAGAAGGGATCAGAGAGATGAGAAGAGGGTGAGTATTGTGGTGGATATTCCCCCCTGCATCCCTATTAGGTCCCAGTAGCTGAACAGTACCCATGAGCATGCACACAGCACCAGATCCCCCTCCTGAACCCCTTGCATCTTCTTCCCTAGGGTGGAGGGATGAAGGTTCTTCTCCTCTTTCTCAGCACAAAGGAGACCTTTTTTGTCTTCTACCGCAAGACCACAAAAGCTCTGACAGATGTGGGGAGATCACTCTTGCCCCTTTCCTGGGCCTCAGCATGGGAAGGGGATAAAGCGCTCTGCTTTTAGGCTTTTTCTTCCTAAAATGGGAGTCTTCCAGCTCTGATCCAAGCACTGGAATACTCCCCAGAGCTCCTGTTTTGGGACTAGTGATACCCAGAAGGGGAAAAGCAAGCCAAGCCCTCATTTGTTTTCCTGTGTCATCCTTTGCTGGATATCAGGTCCCTGTGTTCCCTGGCTGCTTTCCCCTGTACTAGCTTCCTCATCGTTGCTCTCACCAGCCCTCCCCCCTGTGGAGCTCCACTTGTTTAACCCATCATCTTCCTCTCCTTTCCTTCCTCCGTTATTACCTTGTCTTGGGCTCTGGTTCCTCTGCAATGTCTTCTTCATCTTCCCATGTCCCAGAGCAGCTGTGGGGATCAGACCTGCCTTCTCCAAGGAGCCACTCCTGCCCTTACACCTGGAAGGAGGCAGCCAAAAGGTGCAGAAGAGACAGGATGGCAGGCCCGTGTTTCTTCATTGCTGATGCATGTGACTTGTGCTGGCAGCCCTAACACGGACAATTCCACTTACCTCAGCCTTTCCTCAAGCCAAGCCTACACCCGCTAACACTACTTATTAATGCTGATCATGCTGACTAATGAGACTCTTGTGCACACATCTGAGGGACAGCAAAACCCAGAGGGACAAGGAAGGAAGAAATTGCCTTTGCGCAGAGCCGTGCTGTTTCCTCTTAGCAGTTATCAAGGCGGTTGTGGAGGGAGGGCAGAGCTTGCTCAGAGCCCAGGAGGAAGCTAGTCTGGCAGATGATAACCCCACATGTGGAGTCAGGGGCACCTTTCCTGGTGCAGAATTGGAGATTTTCAGCTTTACTGGGCCCAGCTATGTTTGCAGTATGACTGGGAACTGGCTATTCTGCGCCTCTGCCTCGCTACAGGTTTCTGGGTTGTAATAGGAAACGTCTTGCAAAGACAGAAGTGCTTTGAAATATGGGCTGTGCTGGATGCAACGCAGGTGAGACACACAGCAGGGAGAGAAAAAGATTAAACTTTATTCCTGGATACCCATCCCCTGGCATGCCAAAAGTCTACAGATATCTGTACTACAACTACATTCAACTACCTGAAGGGAGGTTGTAGTGAAGTGGGAGTTGGCCTCTTCTCCCAGGCAACTAGTGATAGGACAAGAGGGCACAGCCTCAAGCTTCGCCAGGGGAGGTTCAGGTTGGACATTAGGAAGAATTTCTTTACAGAAAGGATTATTAGACATTGGAATGGGCTGCCCAGGGAGGTGGTGGAGTCACCATCTCTGGAGGTGTTTAAGAAAAGACTGGACATGGCACTTAGTGCCATGGTCTAGTTGACAGGGTGGTGCAAGGGCAACGGTTGGACTTGATGATCCCTGAGGTCTCTTCCAACCTGGTTGATTCTGTGATTCTGTGATTCTGTGTAGTGACTCAGTCAGGCGAGCTCATGGTTAGCAGGGATCTCTTGTCACAGGAATGACTGAGATCCCAAGAAATACACGTGAGATTTTTCATGGTCTTTTTTTTTGCTAACCTCCGGGCAGCTGGTAGAAGAGGATATTTCTAATTCGCTTTATAGGATTTTAGATGCACAAGAGAACCACAGCACATCAAAGAGGCATGAATACTATAATTCCCCTGAAAGGTCGGGGCTTTTTACAGAGCTCTTCATTGCCGTGAAGCTCTTTAGGGAACACTGTGTTGTGTCTACCGCAGACTTGGTGGTGGTAGTATGATATGCAGTGCCCAGCCATCCCTATTACTATTTGAGTCTCTGGGTAATGATCCAGATCCTCAAAGGCTATTAAGTGCCTGATTTAGTTTGAAACTATTGGGAATTTGGCATCTAAATCTTGAAATACTCTGCATAGAAGACTGCCCTGCAAAAGCTGACTTGTATGTGCTTTACCTTAGCAGTCTCTGCATGTATTTAATGATGCATGGAGTTACTCACATTGCCCTTGGAGGCTTCCCTGTTGTGTCGTGTGTGGCTTTGGTTGTGCTGTTCTCATCAGAGAAAGGGCAGGTTGGGGTAGGAACAGGACTATTGCAATCCCTCTTGGTGATCACTAAGAGGCAACCCAAGGAGATACCCTGAGCAGAGGGATGGTGCAGATCGAGGGGTAAAAGACCTCACCCTAATCTCCAGAAACACAGAGATCTGAAGGGGGCTTCAGCAGCAATGAGAACGGTCAGGTGGAAGGTGCCCACCAAAACTGTGCCATTTGAATGAGTATTTCTGATGATAGTTGAGTTTTCGGTACTGATTTTCAACATTGTGCCCTGAACAGACATGGGTGACTTTAAATAGGACAGAAGTTTAGCAAGTGCTGCATTCTG
The DNA here is from genome assembly GCF_013368605.1 of Nyctibius grandis. NCBI lineage: Eukaryota > Metazoa > Chordata > Aves > Nyctibiiformes > Nyctibiidae > Nyctibius > Nyctibius grandis. The sequence goes on from NC_090660.1 coordinate 111,169,899, forward strand.
AGGAAAAGCCAGATGTGTAAACAGTATGGATTAAACAAAGAGCACAAAAAGTCACTGAAAAAATAGGCTAGTTTGTGAATGATTTAGCCTCTTTCTAGTTTTTGGAGACTGTGTCTTCGATAAGGGACCAGACCCTGCTTTGGAGATGGTATAAAATGAAGGAGGACAACTGAAAGCTCTCAATAAGGCAATAGGCATTATCAAATAAAGAGAATTATCCAGTCTCAGGTGGCCTTTATGGGGATTGAATAACACACTGACAGTAAAGGGAATTCAGACTGCTACAAGTTACGTTTACAGCAGAAAGACAGAGCTTCAACTGAGACCCTGTTTAGGAACTTAAAAACCAAAGCAAATAATCTTAGAGATTTTATACTGACCTCCAATAAGCAACTGCACTGAGAAAGATGTTAAGACTTTTCTGTATATGGCAAAAATACTGCCGATGATAGCAGAAGAAAGGGAGGTGTGAAGCTGTAGCTTGTTGGAACAAAGAAACTAAAATAAGCTATGCACTTAGCCTGCACTTTTCCTCCTGTTTCTCTGAAGTAGTCTTGGCAAAAGACAGTGCTGTTAACGGCTCTGTATATGTGACACACATTTTCATTACAAACAGCTTAGATGGCACGGAAAGGTCTGAGAGTGTGTTGCGGGTTGGTGGGCATGAGTTTTTGGGGTTTGAAGGGAAGACCTTTGAGGCATAAAATATTTTCTCCAAATGAAGGGTTGCTGGAAAACAGTGGCAGAAATGTGAAGTGGCCAGCCTGGCTGAGAAGTCAGAGCTTAATCGATGTGTGTTGCTGCATCATTTAACAGAGAGCTGCCAAGAAGGCGGCCTCGGCTGTTAGGTGCCCATGTCAGTGATTTACAGACGAATAAGAAAATAGATGAGGCAGAAGGAAAACACAGTACAATTGGACCCTGGAAAGGCTCACCATGTTCATGGTCATGTCTAGAATGGGAAACAATGACCAGGACAACAGTCTTACCTCCCATGGGGTAGTGGTGCAGTGCTGGTGGCCCTTATCACAACCTCTTGGAAGGAAAATCCTCTTCAAAGGAACAGAGCTCCCAGCAAAAGGGCACTGAGTCAGCCGTATTGCTTGGGAAAGCCTCAAATAGGTCACACACCTAGTAATGAAAATTGCTGTGCCCCAGCACTATCAAGAGCCTGAGTTAATGGACCTGAGATGCCTGAGATGGATTCTTTTTCTGTCCTTGGAAGCATCAGCATTTAAGTGACTGAGTGGCTGGACTGATAGAAATTATCAATGGCTGGGAATTAGGACAGTGAGCCCTGATTTCACAACAGGCCAGGAAGAAAAATCAAACAAGTGTAATATAGCATCATAGTCTGGTTCTGCTTTTCATCTTGGCTGTTCTTCAGGGAAAGAAAGAACAGCAGAGTTTGCTGGAAAGCATGTTCATTTTCACAGCTTTTTTTATGTTCTCATCTGCAGTTTAGGGGATTTAGTGATCCAAATGAAGGTAGAATGTTTCCTTAACCTCTCCTCAAGCCCAGGCAATGTATATGAAAACATATACACCCACATGTATTTTTTTATTGTAGCTGAAATAATGAGAGGAGACTTTACTGCTTGACTTCATCTTCTTTTCCCTGAGAAGGTTCAGACTTTTTCAGAAACAAATGAGTAGTTTCTGTTACTCATTCAGTTACTAGTGACAAGTGGGTTGGAATTCTTTCTTTCCCACTCCATTGGCATCTAAAATCTTTGTAGTGGATAGCTCCGGAAACATCCCTCTTATGCTTTACTCCTAAGCACAGGCCCAAGGCCCAAAATCTTTCATAGAAAATAAACATTTCCTGCTTTCTGAGTAATCCTGGGATTGTCGCATTATGATGTCAAACGTGAAAAGAAAACCACAGTAAAGAATTTGTTGTTAGCAAAATGTCTGTATTAAAATACAAAGAAAAATTTCCTGTTGGGAACAGTAAGTAATAGACTCTCTTTTGTATTGGTACTAACAGCACTGCAAGTTCAGTTTTCCAAACAGACCACAGTGTTCTTGAGGAATGAATTTCACCACTGTCATTCTGAACCTCAGCCTAAAAAACAAAGAGGTCAAAGACAATAGTACTGTGCATCCTAGCAATATTCCAGCATCATTACACTGGCTTACTGCAGCGTGTCCCATCAGGTGTGGGTTATATCTGGACACTGCTTGGTGACGGTAAGCTCACAGGGCTTCCTATTGTGTTTGAGAAGGCCATGATTGCATTGGAGCCCTTGGAGTTCTTGTTCATACCCAGGATGTCCACACTGGTTTGCTCTGGCTCGGTTTTCCTGAAGATGTTTTTCATGGTTGACTGGAAGTTATTGGTGACAAAACAGTAGACAATGGGGTCCATGCAGCTGTTGAGGCTACTCAGAGTCACTGTCACATGGTAGACAAGGAGGCTGACATCATGGGGCATGTCTGGGTTGATGGAGATTGCTACCTGTCGCACGTGAAAAGGAGTGAAGCAGATCATGAAGATAATGAGGACGGTGATGAGGAGTTGCACAGCTCTCATTCTCCTCTCCCGACTCTGGTGCATGAGGCTGGGCTTGGACAGAGCACACATAATCCTGGTGGTGAAGAAGATGATTATGATGAGGGGGAAGAAGTATTCGCAGACCATCAGGACCAGAATCTTGGCAAGGCAGCATTCAGCAAACTGTATTGCCATGGTCAGGATGGAGAAAGTCACCACAGTGGCAAAGATCCAAATGAAGACACAGATCCCCTTGGCACAGGTGGGGTTCCTCCATTTACGTGAGGCCTCCACCTGTACAATTGCCAGATAGCGGTCAACACAGATGCATGTCAAGAAGAGGATGCTGCAGTACATGTTGACAAAGTAACCAAAGATATGAACCAAGGAACAATTCAGGCAGTCCCCTGCACTATAGAACATGATGATCCGGACAGGCAAGGAAAAGCCCACTAAAAGATCAGTAACAATCAAGTTGATGGTGTAAATAACAGAGGTGGTTTTTGTCTTGGTACGGAAGCAGAAGACATACAGTGCCAAGCTGTTCAGCACAACACCCACCAGGAAAATAACAGCATTAACTACCATCAGGGCAATCCACAGGTTGTAAAATTCTGTGTACAGTTCTTTGTCGGGGTGGATGAACTTGGAGAACAAGTAGATGCTGGAGTTGGGTTGCTGAGTGGAGTTGATAGAGTCAAGGGCCGGCAGATGGGTGGAGGAAGTCGGCATGGTCACTGACTTGCCAGCGATCTGGAAGAAAAGAAACAGAGGTATATTGATGGTTATGCCAGCATTCCTTAGGCCTCAAAATATTGTCACCTAAGAACATTTTAACCAACCTATTTGTACATCTTCAGTAGTTGTATATATTGCTGTGCTCTCTGAGCACTCATCTCTCAATATGGGATTTCTAAGAATCGCTAGGAAAATACCTGAGTTTGTAATTACTGTCTTCCAGTGGTTCCAGATGCATGTTTTGGAGAAGACACACCATCACCACTTCAAGCTTCCCTTCCTCTGCCCTGTGCAAAAGTGGTTTTAAGGCCTGAGCAAGAACAGAGAAGTGAACTATGCTGAGGGGAGCAAAGGAAAAGTGGAAGTGAGGGGGACCTACACATGGTCGTGTTAGAGCCAGCCACGTGGCAAATGGCCCAGAGAAATAGACAGAGTTGATGAGTCCAAGTAGAGTGTATTGATGCTCATGGAGGGCACAGGCCATCTTCTGCTGTGACTAGGACGGTCAGGCCAATATGAGGCTCCCACCAAGTCTTGTTTCCTGAATGTGGCACTTATTCTTTTGAGTCCTTCCTCCATTTGAGCAGCTTCCTCCTGACTGGAGGCTCTGCCTGCCCTGCCATGGGAGCAGGATAGTGCTGGCAGCTAGAAGACATTGATCCTATTCGAGAGTTACATGCAGCAGTATTTTCAGGAACTGTAAGACCCCTAAAATCAAAGGATGGCTGAATTTTCCAGGAAAGGACAAGCAGGTTGTGTGGCATCTTCTAGAGATCTGCACTCACAGCAACAGCAGCCGAGAGATTTCAAACCAAGGGCGTCAGCTGCTACTCCTGCCAGGATTTGACAGTTTAATTTGCAAATCATTCCTGACTTACACACTATTTTAAACTGATTTGTATATTAAAAAGATAAAAAAGAGCCCAATATATACAGAGACTTGGCTGGTTTCAATAAAAATAAATGGTTGAAAAATGTCTGGAATATCTCAAAGAGGCTGAGCAGGACTTTGAGGTTAAAAAAATCAGCTTGAATCAGCAGAGAATGATGTTGAAAGACTTGAGTTATGAGGGTTTGAAATCCCTGCTACCAAAGAGCCAAGTGCGGAAGGGCTAGGAGGCAAGGAGCTGCAAACACATCTTCCAGTGCTCACAGGAACCACAGTACGCCTGGGCTCTGTGTCTCAATGAGAAAGGCTTGAATTGCTAAGGGGGTCTGGATATCCATCCCACCTAGGCATGCCCCATCTTCTGGCAGCTGGCTTTCTGCCTGCACTAGTGCTTTTTGCTGCTTATGGGAATCAGGAGGATGGACTGAAGGTGTCCTATTGCCTGTGAGATGCTTCAAGGTGTTGGTGTCCATGTACAAAGCAGAGGAGTAAGCCACCTAGGTCAGAAGCCTTCCAGTGAAAAGTGGATCCTCAGGAGAGTTCCTGCTGGTCAAAAGCAAATGTTTTGCAAGGACAGTCCTAACTGGGTCCAGAGAACATCACAGCAGCTCTGAGCCTGCCTGACAGGTGCCAAAGCCTTTTCCTCCTCAGCCACCAAAAGCTTTCTTGTTGGGCTAATGAACTGCAAATCCTTGCTGGCTGTAACTCTTAAGCTCTTGAATGCCTTCACACCTCCTGACAAAAGCAGAATTCTTCCAGCTCTCTGGAATAAAGAGCTGGGGAACTGAGATTTAGGAGAAAAGATTCCCAAGTCTCTGTACATTTGCTGGACACAGCACTCCTGATGTGTCTCAGCAGTGCTGAGCAGAGGGGAAGGATCACCTCCCTCAGCCTACTGGCAATGCTCCTCCTAAGGCAACCCAGGAGGCTGTTGGCCTTCTTTCTCACAAGGGTGCATTGCTGGCTCATGTGCAACTTGATGTCTACCAGGACCCCCAAGTCCTCTGCAAAGACACTTTCCAGCTGGTTAGCCTCAGGCTGTACTGGTGCATTCCTCCCATTCTGGTAAAGCCTCTGCTGGACCCTCTCCTGTCTTTTAACATTCCCCTGAACAGAGCGCTCCCAAACTGGACACCTCGTCAGTGATGAATTGATGGAGGTAATAACTCCCCTCCATCTGCTGACCATCACCCTCCTAATGTGGCACAGTATGTACTTTGCCTTGTCTACAATGAGTGCATACTGGTTGCTGGTTCTTTTTCAGCCTAAGATCCACCATGACATTCATGTCCTTTTCAGTAGAGCAGTTCCCAGCCTGTACTGGTGAATAGGGTCATAGGATATGGCCAGGCAGGCTTCTGTGGAGGACTGAGTGACCAAAGTGTGGGTGCTTTCCTGCCTCTTCTCACTTTGGCAAGGGTTGGGTAAACAGTCAACATTCAAGATCAAGAGCCCTCATGCGATGCTACAGTCTAGTTGTGGTTACTCTATAAGGTTCATTCAAGCCAGGTGAGCACAAAGCAGAACATTTGTTGGGCAAAAGCAGAGATTAGGACTGAGAATTTAGAAGACTTGGTGTGAAGCTCCGTCTGGAAATTCTTGGAGAAGTGACTTACTGTCATGATGGAGCTTAGGACTGTTGGCCTGGAGTCTGTTGATTGCTCTACTTTCTTCTTGCCTCTCATCTAGTCTATGGAAGTTGTGTGAAAGAAAAAGTTGGTTTTTAATATCCTTGAGCTTGGAAGGGTATTTATATTCAAATGGCAATTTGTTCTGTTTAGGTAGCCACTCAAGCCCAAGTAGTTGAATTGTCCATTGGAATCACTGGTGCTTAACCATAAAGCCCTCCTTAGATAAAACCCAGTGCCAGATCATGCTGTGGGACTGAAATCCTGAAGGCTGGGGTTAGGTCACCTGTAATGTCCGAAAGAACTGCAGGGCAAAGAGGAGCAATCCTAACTACTGTCCACTTTCGCACTTCAGCCATCTCCAGCAGAAACCGAACACTGGAACATCTTGTGTTTCAGGAATGACCAGATTACCTCACCCTGCACTGAGCTCCAGTGGCAGCCAAAGGAGCACACATGTTCACATTATTTTGTCTGGGTCTCATTGAGCCTGCAGACTCCTGGGGGAGACTCTTGTCTCTTTACATTTTGTGCCAAGCACGCTGACGGTGAGTAACGAGAAAAACTGGACCCAAGACTGGCTGAAGGCAGTGGAGTTGCAAAGTCTGGCACCTGAGAAAGATGCACGGGGAGGATACAGAACACTGGCCCATTTTCTAATGATTTTCTAATAGTCTCACCATCTGATCTTCTCTGTTTGTTTGTTTCTCTCTTTAATTACAAAAACAAACTGAAATGAGCAGATGCCTGGATCTGCTCCCAGATTTCTCTTTGCAGATGCTGTCAAAAGGAGCACTGTGGAAGCCACTGCACCAGTGCAAACCAAGAAATAAAGGCTTTGTTGCCCCTTGAGTGCAGCATGAGCTTGTACATCTGTGTTCATACAGATAGCTGAGCAAGGGGAGAAGGCAAAATCATCCATCCCATCCCTTAGCATGCCCTGGAGTGTATTGAGCTGCGTATGCATTTGTCTTCTTACTGTAATTCTAAGGCATTGGCTGTTTGCTCTCATTTTACATCTTGTTAGTAGCTTGCCTCCTCTGAGAGATTTTTCTTCAGGCTCAGAACCTTTATCATGAGCACGTGATACTCATCTTATGTTTTTCCTTTCCTGCCTTAGTGAAATCAGTAAGTCAAAATGCATTCAAACGTTCCTCATCCTCACAACGCTATTGAGGTGTGTAGGACACTTTACAGGCTAATAGAAAAAGATGCCCTATGAGTACCGTCCATACACAGAAATTAAAATCATCAGCGTATACAGTGTGATGGCTTTCATAGTTACCTCTTCCACTGAGCGCCATGTGCAGTGAAATAAACTCCAGATATAGTAAACAGCTAAAAAACAGGTAACATTTTGTTTGCCAAATTGAATATGCAAGGGAGGTGCTGAATTAGAGTTTGTGTTTTTTCCCAGTCCATCGCTGCCCCGTCTGAACTGAAAATCCAAGCAACTACATGAAAGGAGTCCCAAAAATTTAATTAATTCTGGAGATTTCCTCACTGACAGGCTGTGGAAAAGCTGCCTCTCGGGCTGCAGTGGGAAAAGTCTTCCTCTAATCAAATTGTTACTGATGGATGTTTGGGTGAATGGCCTTTTCCTTTCTTTGTGGGACTGTCCTCATCTCATGGCTCACAAGGAGAAGGGATGGAGAGCTGGACTAGCAAAGCAACAGCATTCCTCTGAGTGCTTTTAATGAGATGGAGCTGGACCAAACTCCTGGTTAACAGCTACTAAGTATTTTTCCACCGTGGGTCTCCAAGCACGTGAAAAAGGTACGTTGCCCCATTTCGCAGCAGGCTGAAGAGGGCACAGAATGGCAGTGTGACCTCACATCTGAGGAAAAGCAAACATTTCCAAAGATTTCCAGTTCTGCCCTGCCTCACCTTGCTCCCTGTCAAAAATATTACACCAACCAGGTCTCCTCTCTGCCATCAGAAATACTCATGCAGCTGTTAAAGTGAGTCAGTTCAGCCGCCCATCACCATGGAGTGGTGGCATATAACACCCAGTGGGGGTCATGGCTAAATACGTGAGAAGCTTTGCAGCCTCTGCAAACCTTTATTTTGCTATTTTTCATACTATTTATTGCTTGCAGCTCTGGCATGATCTCATGCAGAGCTACAAGAACCACAGACACCTTTGCTTACAGAGTAATCAGTCCTTGTGCTAACCCCCTTCCTAAAATCTTCAGAGAGTTTGGAGCTCAGCCTTCTTCATGCCTAATTTATCTCTCAGCCCCTCAGATTTCCATGCAATCCCTGTTTCTTGGAGCTGCCAGTCTGCAAAGCCCAAGATGGGTAAACACACATCCTTCTGGGTGCCGTCTGACCGCGCCAGTTGGCCCATGCTGTTATATTATACCTCTCAGGCTGGATTTTGTCTGTCTGGCTGTGAGACTGTGGGTAGCATTTCCTTAAAAGTACAGCAGGCATCTGGGTAGAAATGGGATAAGGGGAGGGAGGGAGACTGGAAGTTGACCTGGTTTCCCTTGTTCTGATAAAGGTCCCTGCTCAGCACTTGGGAGAGGGGAACTTGCTCTGAAATACTTTCTCACTGTTGCATGACACAACCAATTCCATCGTTCTTGGGCCAAATAGGAAACAGATGGTCGCTGTGCTGAAACCAGGTCCTGCAGCCTCTTCCCTCGCTCGCTGCTTGGCATCACGCTTGTTCATTTAGCGTGGGCAGCTCAGGGCTACGTCTGCCCCAGGAGGACATCCTTGACCATACTGCATTTCGATCCACCCAGCTTTTTGCTTGGTGTTAGCCTTAAGCTTCACCCTCCACTTGTTGAAGTTAACGGGGTTCTCTTCCTTGACCCAGGGGACTTTTGGATCTGGCTCAGCAATTGAAGTAATGGGATACAAAAGAAAAGGCAGGTCAGGCAACTGAGCTTTGTCCTAACTGCTCTCCAAAAGGGTTATTTATTGGTGTGTGCAGATAGGATCTCTGCGTGCAGACCCAGAGACAGAGAACAAGAGAGCCATGCACTGGGATGGGAAAGATGAAAAGGACATTAACAAGTGTAAGCAAGTGTTATTTAGTATAAACAGCTTCAGCTTTTCTCATCTCCCTGTCATGAAGTAGAACATCTGATACAGCAACCTGGCTTCTCTATCATCCCCCCTGTCCCCCTCACCCTGACCTGCCTGCTAGTGTTACTCTGCTGCCTGGGATGGCAGCAGCATGTGTTTAGTTTTGCAGCCTTTCCGTGTTTAAAGTTCCCTGGGTGATTTATCATCATATTTATAAATGAAGGGTTAAACTCACTCTCTTTCAGTTTAAATTGTATGATTCTCCTTCTGGCAAGCTCTCACTCAACTCTGGCTCAAACTGGCCAAATATGGTGTTTTGTGCATGTCGAGGACCTTGCTCTATACGTGGTGGAGTTTGTTCTGTGTGCCTCATGCTCAGCCTGGGGAGGGTGGGTTTGCTGACAGTGGGAACTGGGGGAGAAAGGGAGAGAAAGGGAATGAATCCAGCTGCTGAAAGGGAAAAGCTGGTGTCCATCTAGCCCTCAAGCTGTGAGAAGAGAGCTAATGTCTGGGGGAGAAAGATCTCACCCTGAAGCAGAAATAGGGCTATTCCCAGCTTGGGGAAGATCCCATAATTGCAGGCATCAGATCTCTGCTCTCACTTGATTCCTGGGCATTGATGTCTCCTAGAAGCCTCCAGGTCTGCGGGTGGCCGGATAGAGTGTGTGAAACACCCAACTGCTGGGGAATTGCAGTTGGACATAGTCGAACCTAGTCCAGAGTTGGATTATTCCTTCGCCTCCAATGCTGTGGAAATGAAAGGTGCTTTGGAGACACAAAACACATAGTTCTGTGAGTGTCAGATTAAATGACACCTGCTTTCTTATGGTTTCATGTCTTACAGTGGCTCGCAGGGCTGGATGAATGCTTTGCCCTGGTCGAGATGCTTATTATAACTTTTTCCCATGTGGACACTTGGCTGCCTTAATGAGCACTCACGTTCCAGCTCTTCCCTTGGCTCTGACACTTGTTTGAATTTCTGTCTCTTTGCTGCCTAATTTCCTGAAAATTGAGGTGATCTTTTCCTTCTGCCAAATTTTGGTTGAAATTAGCCAACAGATTGAAAAACATTAGGAGGACGGAGGAAATCGGAGCTGACAAACACACAAATAGGCACTGAGTGATCCTTGTTTCCTCTAATATGAACCTGCAAGGAGTTTGCTAGCACTCTCCACCACACACCCTTTCGTTTAGGTCTTATTCCCTGTGAATTCATAATTGCTTTGGCATTGAAGCACTGCAAACAGGGCTGGGTGGCTTCTTTGCAAAGAGAGAGCATTGCCTGCCTCTCATTGTTTTCCTCAACTTAAATAACGTCAAATTTACACCAAATCCTGTCTTCCTCATGGCAGAACCAGCCTGACTGGGGACAGATGATAGCTGATTGCTTGGTGTCTGCAGTGGTCAGCCATGGCATGCTTGCCCATGTGTAATGAAGAGCGTGATGGCCAGCAACTCCTACTTTGTCCAGTGGTTTGAATGGTCGTGTGCTGAATTACAGCCTTTGGAAGGAGAAAGGTGTGAACTTACTTTGCACAACAGCAAGAGGGATTAACACACACCCACACACACCCCTGCTGGCTTTTGCATCTCTAAAGTTGCCCATGACAACCACATTTCCCATCTGGCCAGAGGAAAAACTTAGATGTCCAGTCCCAGGCATAGCTAGGGGTTGTCCTTCAGGTCACGTAAGCAGTCACAGAGTAAGAATGTGTGGAGGCTAATGCAATGTTGGTTGTTGGGCTGGCATTGCTGTTGTGCTATTGAGCCATTTGCCTCCTGCCTGATATGCCCAGTTAGCCTCCACGTGGTCATTCATCTCCAAGGCCCTGCTGTGGATAGGCGATGGGTACTGCTGTGAGTTGTGATCTGAACTCAACCCACCACGCTGTGTTCAATGCTGTGTGTGCACATGGTGGACTCCATGCTCCCCAGCAAGCCTAAGGCCAAAATCAGGTCCTCTGAGAGTCAGGGACCCCAATGCCTGGTTCAGTTTGGGACAAGCAATAGCCTACGGGTGCTCAAGCAATGATTTAGTCCAACTAGTCATCCAAGGCCATGAGGGATCAGTGCCAGCTAGAAGAGGGAGAGCACAACTCTTCAAACTGCATTCCTCTTCTTGACGGAGCAAAGTGACCCAGATGGAAGGGAGGCCACTTGGCTTGGCCCAGATGCCCACTCTCTGCATCTAAGCTTGAACATAGCGCTTAAAACCAGGTGACGGATTACCAGTCCTGGACATCCCAGAGACAATATATTTAAAACTTGGAAAGACCTGCATGGTCCTCCCCCTGCCCTGTCCTCAGTATGCGTGGAAAGTATGAAATGAAGCTCCCAAAGTTACACAGAGCAGGAAATTCATGTGCTGGCAGATTTCTTATGAGCTTATACCTCCTCTATACCCATTTGCAGCAGTAATGCCTCAGCCTTTGAAAGAAGGAGCCCAGATATACACGTACAAGCAAACAAAGAAGTGGGATTGTACATAGGTTGCCCCTCCAGACCTGCAAATGTGCACCCAGCAGCAGTGGGCACCCAGAGGTCCTTCAGCATATCTCTAACTAGGCTTGCTAGTACTGGTCACCTTAAAGTGCTAATAAAGAGTTTATGCCTCCACTTACTTGTTTATACCACACTGTGTAGAAAAGTGCCTCCTGAAACATTTAGGTGCCTACAATGCTGTATTGATACCGTTGCATTTTTCATGTCCCTCTTTTCTGCCTTACCAGATCTTGGCCTTGGAGTGACAGAAATATTAAGTGTCTTGGTGAATGCCCTATAAATCGTGCTGTTAGCATTTAAAAGACCAATATCTCATAGCCTGTCAGGGCTGGTATCGAGTGCCATCTGTCACGAGGGAGCATGGAGTGACATCGCTGCAGTAAGTGCTGCGTATTTCGAGCTCTGATACTTTAAGAGAAATCAGAGCGTGACTTCCTGCATCTATCCCTCTCTGTCCTTTGTAGACCAACATAAAGCGAGGGGAAAGCACATATCTTGGGGGGGAAATATTTTCCAATAGGGTTTAATTTTTTTTTTTTTTAAGCTAGATGTGGAAAGAAACGTGGATTTGGAGTTTTGTAAGTCCAGCCAGTAGAGATGGATTTGTGTCTGTCTTCTGGGGAGGTTGTAACAGTACAAGAGAAATGCATTTGATTTTATTGGGATTACAGCAATCCATCTAGCATTTCAAGGGTGCCTGGGACAAAGTGCTAGACGTGTCAGTTTGGAATAACAGCTATCATAGATGTGTACAAGGAGAACCCTGCAGTGAAAATTACCATATAGGAACATACAGCAACTTTACAGGCAAGTGCAAAAAACGTTGCGGGAGATTAAACTGAGAAACATCTGGCCCGTGCATTGCTGTGCGCTTTTGAAAATGAAATTTTTAATGGCAAATTTAGCAATCTTTGAGCACTTTTCCCTCTTTCCGCCTTCAGCTGCCTGGTTGCTCTGCCATGGATGCAGCTCTGCTGCCCAGAACTTACTTCAGGTTGTGCTGCTCTCTTGGCTGCAGGGAGAAACTGAGGCACAGAACTATGCCTGGGCTTGGCCCAGAAAATGCAGTGAGATGGGAGACCTGGTCAGGAAGCAGACATTTTTGAGGCATCCCAGGATGGTTACCAGATCTTAACCCTTTGTGAGACTGGTTGCTGTGGTTTCCTTTGCTAGGCACTCTGCTTCCAGTGCTTTCGGGGTTTTGCAAGTTTTGGATTAACCTGGGAAAACTTTGAGCTGTTAGTGGGTGTGTTGCTATGAAAGCCGGGGGCTTTTCTGAAGCAGCCTGGTTAAGGACCTTGGAAAGGATCTGTTTCTCCTCAGACTGACCCAGCAAGCAGATTCAAAGAAAACAGCATCTTTCCTAGAGCTGAGCTCGCACCCTGCTGAGTGGCCAAACAGAGGTAAAACATCCCCAGTCGCAGCTGACCCCGTGCCACACAGTGCACTGTCTCCTCTTCTGGCTTCCAAAACCTGCCTGCATGCATTTCCCCAAAATTTCATTACGCCTGGGAACACACAGATACAAATAAGACATCACCCCACTCCTCACAAGAGCTAGCGTAGTACTTTTCAATGGGGGAAAGCCAATACCTTCACACACTTTTCATCGCCCCTCATCTCCTCGGGAAACAACCAAATATCACGGCACTGCCCCAAAACCCAAGAGCAGAGAAGCTCACAGCGGGAGAAGCCCCTCGCAGCCACTGGTGCAGCCTGGCTCTCCAGGTCGGGCACCTCCTGATGAACTTCCACACCTGCCTCACGGGCAGAGCCAGGGGCTTCCCGAGTTGCACATCCACGTGTTCGCCGCAGGACCCTCACCACCACCACCCCTGCCAGGGCTCCCTGCTGCAATAGCCATTCTTTCCGCTCTGGACTTGGGGTCTGGTCTCCAGTGATCCCCTCCTGGCCCCCCAGTGTCACCTCTCCAATCCCATGCCCCCCTTTTCTCTCTGACCGATATTCCAAAGCATTCACTGCAGTGTACTCCTCCACGAAGAACTGACTTACCTCTGGCCTGATCTCCCTTCTATGTTAGAGGAGCTGCCGGTAAGGAAATTTCCTCGTGGACCTGAATGCTATCACCCCACGGAAGAGACATCTGCTCCTACAAGCAGAACAACTGGAGTGACTGCAGAACATGAAGAAATTCCTAATCTCTCCCTCTCACTCTCTCCCCCCCCTCCCCTCTTCTAAATATAGCCTTGCAACTAATGGGAAAAAATACACACTACCAAAAAAAAAAAAAGTTCCACTTGTCTTTAGTGTTCAGAATTTCTCCCCAAACATCTGGCTCCTTGCCCTAAACCTCTCTGAAATTTATGAAGTGCTGGAAACGCTAAAGAGGGCTCCAGCCTTCCTCACGGTGCTAATGCCTGAACATCTCTAGCGAACTAACACTGATGTTGCTGCCCCCTTCTTGTCCCCTCCCCAGGTCGATTTTCCTGTGTCTCTGTGGGAACAAAATCTCCTTGCTGAGAACTCGCCAGCTCAAGGCCACTGCAATGCCACCATGTGACATGAGAGGAAAATACCTCTCTCTTCATTTTCCTGATATGAACTGGGATTAGACAGAAGCTTCCCTGGCAGTTGCAGGAAGGTGCTGGACCAAATGCCACAAAGCCCGTGACATGCTTTGAACCAACCCAACTGTCCAGATCCTGAGAAGAAACCTGGCACGGGGAGACAAAGGGTGACCCTTCAGTGACGCTCTGGCTGCAGTAATTTGGGAGAGGGGTTAGTAAGATCTATCCAAGGACTGGGCTGAAGTGGCTGAGCGTAGATGAGTCAAAAGTGGAAACAGAGTTTGAGGTCCCACCAAGGAGCCCCCCAACATGTTCCTCCATCCTCACACAGACCTTCCCTACTGGTGGTAGAGTCATCATGGGTATCAGGTCCATCTCAGAGTAGGGATTTGAGTGTCCCTTCACCTTTGGCTGCATGAGAAGAGATTGAGACTGGGCAAAGCATAATGAACTATCACATTGCTGAGATGGGTTCAAAACACATGGCCAGATCAGCTTTCAAGATGTCTTTGCTGACCAACTCTGTAAGGACCCAAATCTCCTAAATTCCCCAAAGTCCCACCTGATGATGGGATACTTCCTGCTCTAACTTGGGTACCAAAAAAGCCATCCTTTGTGGGGGTTGCACAGATGTTCTCTCCAGGAGGGTTTACAGTAGGTTTAGAGGTACCTTCCAGGAAAAAAAGGCAGAAAAAAGTAAAGTGAGGAGCTGAATCAAATTTAGTTGTTTAGAAGGACAGGGAGGATGGATGCTGGATTTTAGTATCAGCCTTGGTCTGCTCTTTTTCCTCACCCTTTAGATAAAGACAACACTGGTGCCAATGCAATAAACATGCAGAATATGGCCCATCACAACACAACAGGATCAACTGAGAGGCATTGAATTCCAGGTCAAGAGGGCAAATCCATAAATAGAGGAGAGGTAAACTCCACACATGTGTGTCTCACTGGAGCACAAACAGTAGCTATGGTTATTAGAGAAGGTTGACCTCATTTTCTGGAATTAGTTTTTCACCCTTGGATCTTTCCCAGGAAGACTGAACTGATCTTTTTTTGTCTGGTTATTTTATTGATTTTCTATTTTGAGTTTCCTCACATCAAGGGGCAGATTCTTCCTCCAGTTTCAGGAACATCCTCCTTGACTTTATGTGCCCCCTGATCTAGGCATCCAGCCTTTCATAACTGACCTCCAGCTCAGGCACGTGCCTGGGCTCTCATCTGCTTTTCACTTCCTTATGACTTGGAAAGCAAGTGTGATTGGAAGGCCTCCATGAGTCCTGTCTGGGTAATAATCTTGCCTTCACTTCCTTCCATCTGGGGAGTTGAACAGGGGGAAGAACAGAAGAGAAGAAACCAACCTATAGTCCGATGTTGGGCAGGGTGGATGAACCTGGACCTTATCATTCTTGTTGTCTGTGGTGGCAAATGCTTAGGTTTCCCCCAGCCTGTCAACAAAACTTTTGTACTTAGAGAATCGCTCTCTGGAGTTACAAATGCGAGACTGAAAGAAAGAGGAGACTTTTCTCCAGGATGAGATATTGGTACCTATGCTCTGTTCACCTGCTCAGGGACTGCCTGGCCCTTCCTATGCAAGGACTGGCTTGGTTTTGTGCTTCTGCGTGATGCATGAGAACTTTGTTCCCATCCCTGTGCACAGGATGATGAGTGCCCTGCACTCCCCCACTATCCCAGCCTCTCCCTCCTTGCTGGATTTAGAGCTAGACTTGGAGTGGCAACAGCTGCAAAGTTTCAAGTTGTGCCTGAGATAGTGCAGAGCATGCCATATTGGGAAGCAGATGCTGCTGTTAAGGTGGAGAAGGCATATCCGGGCTCAGGGCCATGCTTTGTCCCAGATGCGGTTCCCACACTCAACTTCAGGAGGAGTTGTAACCGTATCTAATGAACGAAGAGCTTCTATCATCTCTTGATTTTCAGTCATTTATCACCCTCCCAGAGGGAGGGAGAAAGGAAGAAAAAAAAAGTGAAGCTTTAGTAAGTGGAAAATTTTCAAGCTTGTTCGCTGAATATGCAACAGTATGACACAGTGCAGTGGATGTCTTGAGATTGTAGGTGGAAGAAGGTGTTGACTCAGCCAAAATTAGCACATAGGAGAAGGAATAATAGTTACGGCAGGGAAGGGTGCTACTGGCCCATAATAATCCCTAGCAATCCCTTAACTGCACCATGTAAAATAGGAATGGCACAGGGCTCCGTTTAAAATTCTTCTGTGGCACAGAGCAGCAAAGCAGGAGGCCAGATGGCTCTGAAGGATGTTGTCAGAAGTCTGATACCACACACTACCCTGGGGAGGAGTCTTCTCAGTTTTTGTCAGGAGAAGGGTATACTTTTCCAGTCCTGTTCAAAAATCATAGAATCATAGAATCGTAGAATGATTTGGGTTGGAAGGGACCTTTAAAGGTCATCTAGTCCAACGCCCCTGCAATAAGTGTTGCACTAGATGCAAAGCTCCATCCAGCCTGACCTTGAATGTTTCCAGGGATGGGGAATCTACCACCTCTCTGGGAAACCTGTTCCAGTGTTTCACTACCCCCATAGTAAAAACTTGCTTCCTTATATCTAGTCTGAATCTACTCTCCTTTAGTTTAAAACCATCACCCCTTGTCCTATTGCAACAGGCCCTACTAAAAAAGTCTGTCCCCATCTTTCTTATGAGCCCCCTTTAAGTATTGAAAGGCTGCTAGAAGGTCTCCCCAGAGCCTTCTCTTCTCCAGGCTGAACAGCCCCAACTCTCTCAGCCTTTCCTCACAGGAGAGGTGTTCCATCCTTCCGATCATTTTTGTGGCCCTAAATAGGGAAATTGAGTGTCTTTTCATCCCCTGCTGCAGGGGAAGATATTGAGATTGGGCACAGCATAACAAACAAACACTGCTGAGATGGGGTCAAGACACATGGATGGATCAGCTTTCAAGATGTCTCTGCTGACCAACTCTGTAAGGACCCAAACCAGAATCTGGTGTCTGAACGTGCCTGCTTTTTTTTAGGAAGTTGAATTTAGGCTCTGTTGTAATGAACAGCTCCTCACAAATGAACTGTCTTCTTCAGTGGCGAAGGAGAGCTTCTAGCCAAGAAGGTCTTGGACACAGACTTGTCAGAATCAGAACTCAGAAAATTGAGGAGCTTTTACCCATGGTCATGACGACATGGAAGACACTGAAGAGTGGGATCTTGACTACATGGAGGACATTGAACGGTGGGATATTCACTGAGCTGTCTGGGAAGCTTCTTTTTATCAGCTACTTAGAGAAAGTGAACTCATATGCCCATGGACCACCTCCATCAAACATTCTCCCATTTTGACTCCAACACACATGTTCCTGAGATATTTTTCCACTGTCTTACCATGGCAGATAAAGCTAATGGCATGGAGGAGAGTCTACATCCACTTTACCTCCCTCAACTACTCTTCCCTCTAGTAAATCTCCCCCAGAAGATCCCTAGGCCTTAATAAGTGCTGGAAAACACTCATGTATGTCCCATGATACGCACTGCCCATGAGCCCTAAATTCTTGTTTTTCTACAGCCTCTAGGGCTATTGTGGGATGCATGAATCAGATGCAGAATTGACCCAGAGAACTGAGTTGGTTCTCACAGATGGACCAAGGGTGGAGAAGCTGCTGCACTGGACCCCTTCCAGGAGTCACTTTTTGCAGAGCATAACTGCCAGGAAAGCACCACACAGCGTTTGGTTTAGGGAGAAATCTGCGGACACTGAGAGTCTCCCCAAATGTGCAGGAATTTCCCTCCTTGCAAAGGGGCTTGTGCTTCAATCCCATCACACTTCCTTATTGTTAATGAGCTGGATGTACGTTGCCTTCTCCTGAAAGGAAAGTCTTGGACAGCAGTGTGGGAATGTTGTCAAAGGACGAGGAACAAAACACTGGCTTCTGTCCCAGCCCTGCCGCAGACCGTAATGGAGCAGAGCAGGGATCTGGCAGGTGCTGCCCGATGGAAGAAATCACCTGCCCTAACTTTTATAGCCCCCTGCCAACAGTGAGGAGAGGGGAGAGAAGCTGATATTTGGTAGGAGCAACCTGTAGCTGTTCTGATTTGGTGGAGATGAGAAGGGCCAGGGAAATCCCCTGACACCTTGTCCTACATCCAGCTTAGGTCCTGCTTGTGTTGTGGGTGGCAATCTCCTTGCCAGTGAGGCACAAGAGTGGGAGGCCTTGTGGACAGGCATGGGAAGGAGCTCAAGGGCTGGATTTGACCCTGCAGAACTCCATTTACTCAAGCTGAGTCAAAATCAGCCCCTGCAGGAATGCCGGATTTCAGGCAGGTGCAGCAACCCCATGGCAGAGACAGAGCCTTGGGTGGCCACAAAAGGGTCTGCAGGGCAAAGGGAGTTCACAGGGGATAAGGGCTGGGGTTTCCTCCTTGTCCCTTGCTCAGTCCTGCTCCATTGCCAGCGTAGGAAGGGGCTTCGGCTGGTGGGCTCCTGAGAGGTCATTCTCTGCTGTGTTCATGGTGATCCAGGCGTGCCGTGCTGGGACATCTGGGAGATCAGAGACCCCTTTGGGATCTGGACCCTGAAACATTCATGATGGCTATACCTAAGGTGGTAGCTGAAGGGGCTGTAGGGAAAGATCAGAGCCTTCTGTACTGATCCCTCAATAGAATCTGCAGGGAAGAGACAACCTTTGTCCCACTCCTGCAATGTTGGGGCAGAAACATCAAAGAGGCAAAGAAAAGTGAGCTGCTTCTGCCTGGAGAAGGAGGGCTTGGACTGCTCCCCTGGTCATGTTCAACGCCCCCAGGGCTGATTGCCCGACTCTCAGCATGGGCAACAGAGGCTGTGGTGAGCCATAAAAGATGGCCCAGCTGCCTCTGTAATGGCATCCCAGCAGGTCCCAGAGGCAGCTGCACCTACCTGACATCAGAGGCTCAGCAGAGAGCAGCGGTGTCCTCTGACAACTGCTCGAGACCACAGGCGCTTGCTGTCCTCAGAGGACTGCAAAGGGCAGAGGCCACCATAAGCGTGTGGCCCTGCCTCTGAACAGGCTCCCCATCTGCATGTTTGTACAAGGAGGGAGATCAGACTGTCGCCATATGGGGGCCTCTGCTGACGGGATCCTGCCGCAGTTCATCTGTTTGATGAGGAACAGGGAAAGACAAGTGCTTCCCAAATAACGGTCATGGCTCCTGTTGGGTGAGTCAGGCACAGGGGAGAAAGCATGTGAGAACCAGTTTCCTGCCTGCCTGCTTGCCTGCCTGCAGCATATTTTGGGAATTGACTTTTCTGACCATTGCCTCCCCCTCCATTTCCCTCCTCAGGCCATGGCATTTTTGCTGAGAGACCTGCTGAGCTGCAAAAAAAATGAAGGTGTCTGCAGGGCATGAAGAGCAAGCTGCTCTTCTGTGTGACCCTGAGATCTCTCTGCCTGTCTCCCGTTCTTGCATGACAAAGGGTGTGAAGCTGGATGTGCCCTGTCCTGGTATAGATGTGCCCTGTGGGGGTCAGTCAGGTTCTCTCTCTCCATCCCAGTCTGCCCAGTTCACCACTGCTCTCACAACAGTGACAAGGATCCTCAGTCAAGGCACCAACTAAATGAGCTGCAGAGACCCTTTGGCCACCCAACAAGGCATGTTGTGTGTCAACTGCCCCTTGCAATCCAACCTGTGTTGGGTTCCGTTGTGGGGTCCTGCTCTGACCTTTATGTCCCCCCAACCCGACTCTGGCCAGCTGCCACCTCTTGTTCTTTTCTTGCTATTTTTTCAGTCTTTCAGGACCTAATTGCCAAGAACACAATGTCCAGTGTCACAACCCCACCGCAGAGCTCTCCCCATTCCCAGCAAAGTATTTCCTGCCGGATTTGTTCGTCACTGGGCACACAGGGACACTGATGCTTGGAGGGGAAAGCTACGCAGGCAGCCAGGGCTTTGGCATTGCTTGGGCACACGTGCCCTGGGAAGGTCAGAGCTGGGCAGAGTAGCTCTGGCTCGAGGGCTGCAAAGCAGGAGTCAGCAGGATTCTTGGTGTGGCTGCACTGGGATGTGGCTTGAGGGCTGTTGAGAGAGATCCCAGGCAACTCTCAACACTCTGCTCTTGTGTCTGGGGAGGTGGGAAGCACAGTGTGGCAGGGCCAAGCCAGAAAACCTCGAACAGAAAGTGCGCTGTGCCCTGCAAAGCAGCAGAGGAGAGCAGGGGCATTCGCAAACACGTGGCAAGGAAGTGGTGGGGACCTTAGGGGACCAGTCTGGTCCTTCCACCTGCTCTGATTTAGCAGTGAGCACAAACCTGGCACGGGGCAGCGGGATGCTGCCAGGGCCGTCTGTTCAGTGGCCGGGGTCCTTTGCTGTCCGAGCAGCCTAGCCTGGAAGAAAGGATGCCTGCAACTCTGAAAATCTGGTCTTCGGACCCACGCTCCTCAAATGGCTTTAGAGAAAGCCACCCCCTCCCTGCTCTCTCTCTGCAAACATGTTAATCCTCCTCTCCCGTCCCCTTTGTTTGCCTGGTTTGTGGAGATTGTGGACGGCTCAGGGCAGGGCTGTCTTTTGTTAGACATGCACAGAGCTCAGCGATGCTCTGATCTGGAACAGGGCGGCATAAATCTGATGGATTATAGTAGGAAATGCCACAGTGATGAAAAACCCTATAGGAACAGGAAGAAAAGAAAGGGCCCCATTTGGGGCAAAAAAAAACCCCCACAACCACCCTGCTGCTGCTGCCTGGTTACAAGTGATTCCTAAAATTGCTGCCTTTGGAAGAGCCTGGTACATTTGCTGATTTTTTTTTTTGCCTGTTATTTTGGAGAGGGTGTTTTCCTTTGTGTTTTCAGCTGTTTGGAATTACAGCTCCTGCCTCTGCAGGCAGTCCCTGCTCCCACAGCAAGTTCTGTGCGAGGGGCCTCGTCAGGGACAAAAAAAAACCCCACTTTCTGGGGAGGTGCCTCCATTTCCCTATCATTGCAATGACCCCTCTAAGCACAAGGTGCAGAAGTGCCCTGGGAAGTTTTCAGGAAGGGAAGAAGGGAATCATATGTGTGATTTAACGGGGTTTCTTACTGGAAATAGCAGTGCCAGAATAGTTTTCTCTTGAAGACAAATGGGTGGGCAGCAGAATCCAGCAGGCACTGTTTGTGGTGGTCGTGGCTTTTGCTATAGGATCACAGACCATTTTTTCTCTCACGTGGGGCAGAGGGAAGCTGCTGTAGACCTGAGTCAGGTGAAAACACGACAGTTTAGAAATCCTGGGTGATATTTTCTCTTCCTGGGATGAGGTTATAGACAGGAACAGGTTGATAACCGCTGGTTATCGAGGAGGCCTTGAACTCATTGAGGTGTGGGCAATGGATGGCATGATGGAGGGAAGACCAAGGCCCTACTCCAGTTTGTGTTTATGGCCTCAGAGCAAATTTTTTTTCAGGAGCAAATGCTCAGCCTGCCACTGCTGAGTCATTCATTTCCATAACTTAATCTTGTTACCGATAGCTTCAGTCTTTGTTATGTTAGGAGGTGCTGCGAGGTGCTATTTGACGTTCCCTTTGCGTCGTCTGGTGGGATTTTTTTCTACAAAAGCACTATTAGATGTGATAAATAGTGTTACATGGGCTAATAAAAGGGGCAGGTGTCTCTGCCTTGGAAAAAGTCCGAACCAAAGCAGTGGGAATGACCTGAGGTCCAGCAAACATGACCCACCAGGACAGACCAGCAGAACTGGGCTTGTTTAATCTAGAGAAGAGACCACCGAAGGTAGACCTGGTAATAGGTGCAGAGATGTCTGCAGCAGCTTCCCTGGGAATGGTACAAGGTGGGTTCATCTCACAGGGTTCACTAATACAAGGCTACACTAAATGATCAGCCTAGTTCGTGGTGGTCCCAATGTAGAGACCTTCTTTGAGTAAGAGTAATCCTATTGCTTGTGTCTTCTAGGGCAGGGATGTGCAGTCAGCATCCCTGACCTCTGTAATACAGAGCTAGAGCCACAGCAGCAGCTGGGGCAGCCGGAGGATCCCCCCATGGTGCTGGAGCTGCCTGTTAATCCCATGGCTGTAACACAGCCGAAGTGGCACCTTCTTTTGGGCAAATTCTGCTGGCTTCTTTAAAGCAAAAATCCAGCCTGCTGTGGTTGCTAAACTGGGCTCTGCTTCTTTGGGTGTCTTTCCATTTTCCAAGAAAAATAAACTGCAGGCTCTGTATTTTTAGATATGCCATCTGATCACAGCTAGTCATATATCAGTCCCAAATGCTGTGAGTCAAGATGCTGAGCTCCGCTGCTGAACTCCCTTGGGCAAGAACTAATGGCTTGAGCCATCCTGAGTGTATTAATAAATCAGCGCTTTTAAAATAATCATGCACTTTCCTAGGTAAGCTGCTCATGAGGAATCATACCATTGGGATTTATTACTGCTAGTGCCTTAGTAGCTCTGATTCTTTGGGTGAACTTAATACTGCTGTGAGTGGGAGATGAACAGCTCTGGTATGAGACAGACCTAATCTAGGCAGGGGCCAGAGGCAGCATGACTCCCCTTCCTCCCCCTCTCCCGCCATCGACTCCAATTCCTGATGTCTGCCCCTTGCTATTTCAGTCCTGAATATCCTCCGAGGTGGCTGCTGGTCAGACTGAACTTTATGATGGGATGTGACAACCAGATCTCTTTTTGCTGCTGACCAGAATCTGCGTGGCTGAGACAGGGATGAGAAATGCCTATACACTACTCCCAACACTGCCAAACCCCTTTGAGGGTGGTGGCAAAAGGGGTAGCTTGGGGACAGCATGTTTCTCTGGGCTGTAGCTTATGCAACCCTGCCCTATGCAACCCTGTCCTGTGCAACCCCGTCCTGTGCAACCCCGCTCCACAACTCAGCCCTGGACCCCTTCGGAAAGCATCTACTCAACCTGCCTTGCACAACAGTGCACTTATGTGGAGTTATTGATGTATTATATATCTCTGTCCCTTGCTGGCTTGTTCCAGCCTTCACAAGTCTGTGTCTCTAACACTAGTGCAGCCTGGACACAATTTTCTGTGTTTTATCAAATCAGCAGGAAGCCTTGAGACTGATGTGTGAAAAATGGGCTGCCTTATTCCTGAAAGTTTATTTGTTGGGCTACTTCATCACTCTAATGACAATCAATTTATCCATGTAACTGGTAGCTGAAGACAGCATAACATGGCTTGGCAGCCTGGATTTTTCTCAGAGATGTATTGCTTGGCATATTCAACCAGGGCAGAAGGAGCCAGCCTGGATGGTGGGGGACTGCGACTGCGAGTGCCAAGCAGGTGAAACTCAGCATGACAGCCCAGGTTTCTCTCTCCATCCTTCCAGAAGAGGATCCTCAGGGTGAGGATGAAATTGAACCCGGTTAAATGTCCTGCTAATAAGCCTGCTAATGCACTGGCTTCCCTGGTGAGATGGGTAATGACAAGTCAGGCCGTGCTGGTTTTAGGGGAAGGCATGTTCCTTGTGTTCAGTTTGCATTGCTCGTCAGCCGGCTCCTGGAGAGCGGGCAGACCAGCAAGATGGTGCTCATACACCCCACGGAGCAGAGGGTCTGGTTTCACGGTACTGGCTCTGCGTGGTAGAGGTCTGTGCCCACCACTCTGCCATGTAAGCTGTCCACCAGCAGTCTCCTGTCCTCTGCACCTCAATGCTAGAAATGTCTTTTTCATGTCATGCAAGAAGTTGGTGACCCTGCTGAGCCTGCCTCAGTGTACTCTTCTGCTGCGCCCAGGTACCCACTTTATTACGTCCTTCTGGGTTTGTCACTCTGATAGGACCCTGGTGGGTTACAAACACCTGCCTTGGTCTCTGTGTGGGTCCACGTGCTCAGAGCTCCGTGCCATTTCACCTTGCTAATGCATACCTGTGGTGAACAAGTTACTCTAACGTAGGTCTTTGCAGCTGTTTGTAAATCTGGATGAAACAGAATTTTGGCAAACCTCCACAGCATCCCCATCCTCATCCATGAGGCCAAAGCCTACTTGTGATAGCTTCACTATGAGGCAGCTCCCCAAAGAGACCCAAATCTATCTCTCCAGGTGTCTCATAGAGAGGGCTGACAACCTCAGTGCATGCAAGGATGGGGAACTGTCTACTGGACCACCACACCAGGAGCCATACCCCACATTTGTTAGCCATAGGGGAATTTCCTAGAGCCCCATCTTTTTGTCAGGTATTTGTAGAGAAGGTGGCAGGAACCATGAAGAGAAGGGGACGTTTGATAGTAAATCTTTTTGCACCAATGTGGAAGAAGTCGTCCTTTCTGTTGTGTGATAATGGCTGTAGCAGTACTTTTCAGGCTGTGATAGATGAGCTGCACATCTTTTATGGATTATACATAAGAGGTAATAAAGAATTCAGTTCCTCTGCGTCTATACACTAATGGTGTATTGATCCCAGTAAATATCACGCTAAGACTGAACAGACGAATCTCTGTTTAGTGTCATCCTGACAGGTGACATCATTTCTTTGGGTGTCACAGCCAGCTCAGCCTAGTCCCATCTGACCCACACAGCTTTAATGACCCACTGTGCTCTGGCCATGGGCTTCTCTTTTCTATTTATTTCCCTGATTCACCCTTCACCTCAACCCAACTACTTCTGTCTCTGGATTTCGTCATGCTCAGCTGGACTCTCCTGTGCCTCTCTAGGACATACAGGATGGGATGTGTTTCTCTGCTAAGCCATCAATAGGATTTGCTCAGGTATCCTTAATCAGTCATTTTGAGCAGGAGCAAAGTCTACAGCTAAAAGCTACAAATCAAAATGCAAGTATGAAAACTGGAGGAGAGGTAAAAGAGAGCAAGAAGGGGTGGGAGAGTCCTCACCATATTTACAGATGGGCTTGCTAAGAAGCAGCAGACATTCCTCAGAAGGAGCTGTAGACTCTACCTTAGATGTCACAGGCGGTTCACTAACATACATACACATTTAGGTATTATATTTTCTCACCTACCCCTAACCTAGCAACTGGGCATTTATAGAAACCTGCTACAACAGTCCATGGTGTAAAGGAAAGTCCAAAGAATGTGCGCTTTGTGTGTTTGTTAGAGCATAACTCCCATGGGGGATTTTTGGCTCCCACTTTAAAAAGGGCTCAGGAATTTGGATGTCTCCGTTTTTTAGATGTCAGGACTCACATCTCCTTAAAGGGTGAGGTTTCCCTGAACGTGCTGAGCACCTGCCTGCTCAACACCCCTGTTTACGTGTCTCCAGCCTGTTAAAATGCGGACAGCTGAAATCCCACAACCCTTCTGACAAGGTGGAGTGCAGGGTTCGGTCTTCCCCCCTGAAAGGGGATGTAGGGGCAGGACAGTCCACATCCCTGCGTGAACCACGTCATCCCCAGGGCATGATGCATGTAAGGGGGAGCAGAGCTGTGGCAGTGCTGTACGTGCGCATGGTGGGATTTATTGCTCTGTTCAGCAGCCTCCCCCGTTCTCCTTGCTCTGCCTCCTGGAGAACGTGCTGTGAGAGATGTTTCATGTACAATTCCTTCCTTGGCCTTTGCCTCCTTCTTCAAAACAGGGGAAGGAAGACTTGTAGGGTGCTTTTGGCACCTTTACGCTCTGCGGGGAGGGAAGAAATGGCTCCCTGTCTGTGTTTTATCTCAACACACTGGGGAGATGGTGAAGGAGGCTTAAGCAGAGTGAAGCAAAATGCTCTGAAATTGATTAATAAAGTAGCTGCTTAATTGCACTGCTAAGTTGCCATGTGTCCTTGTAAGAAAGGAGGATGGAAAAAAGAGATTTTCTTTCTAATTGCGGGTTGGCAGAGATATCTGTGCACAAAGGAGCTAGAAAAGTTTCTTCGTAAAGAGGTATCCACCAAAGGCTGGCTTCTGCCCTCACACGTGCCAGTAGATGCTACAACACAGAGGTGGTGGGCATTTCTGCCTCATTTTTTTCTGTGGCTGCCCAGCTTTCCCCCACTCAGGGAGGGATTTACAGAGCGAGCTGAGGTGCAGCATTGCATCTAATCATGGGCGACAGAGGCATTTGCCCCAGTGGTTTTCAATTGTGACCGTCACGCGCACGTAATAGGGATTAAACTTGTATGCCCGCTCTCTTATTTCTCAGTGGGGGAGTTTTAGCTTTGCTGAAGGAGTTGCCATTTCAGGGAAAGGGCTGGCTTTTTGCTGAAGAAGAGAAATTCGCCCTGGCATGTGAGTAATGTTAGAAGAAAAGGCGACTCATGTTACTAAAACACAGCTGAAATGAGTCCGAAGAGCTGCGTTGCCAATTCATCACACTGCCACAGAGTATAGCTTGTGTAAACGACGGGAGATGCTCTCTATGTGATGTACTGCAGCCAGACACGTCTCAGTTGGCAGCGACTTGCCAATGGAGCTAGTAGGGCCATTCATCCCTCTCACCCACCCCAGCTCTGGCCCAGCTGCTTCCCCCATCCACACAGCACCCTAAGTACCGACATTTCCATACCATTTCCCTGGGGAAAGTTTTCTGCTTCCTAACCCTGTATTATAAAGTTCATTTTGAACCCTCTCAGACCACTTTTTCATGCCCTGAGACTAAAAGCCTTGTGTCTAGCTTTGCATCTCTGTAGAGGGACACTTGCAGGATGCATACGTTATATGTCTAGCTGGACTTGACTGAGGTAGTCAGTATAGAATCATAAATCATAGAATTGTTTTGGTTGGACAGGACCTTTAAGATCATCGAGTCGAACCATTAACCTAACACTACCAAGTCCACCACTAAACCATGTCCCTCAGCACCACATCTACTCATCTTTTAAATCCCTCCAGGGATGGTGACTCCACCACTGCCCTGGGCAGCCTGTTCCAATGTTTGACAACCCTTTCCATGAAGAAATTTTTCCTGATATCCAATCTAAACCTCCCCTGGTGCAAACTGAGGCCATTTCCTCTTGTCCTATCACTTGTTACCTGAGAGAAGAGATCAACACCCACCTCGCTACAGCCTCCTTTCAGGTAGTTGTAGATGGAGGTGTACCAGCAAGTTTTCATGCAGAATCCCTCAGACAGCTCTGCCCACAACCTGCTTTTTACATATACACATTTGTGTGTGCTCACATGCACGTCACTGACTGAGATAATGGACCAGCACAAATGCACTTTGGCATCCAAATGGATCAGTTCAGTATCTAGAAACACCCACATTTCCCTCGATGAGACCTTCTCTTCCTTCGCACCAGTCCTAAACTCCCTGACCCTCCTCTACCCCTGTGCACCTGGCATAGGAGACCCTCCTCTCCAGCGCTGTTCCCACCTGCATGGAGCCAAACTGCATCCAAACCCCACGTGCTTCGCTCTCGACTCGGCTTGCTAGGACTCCCATCCCCATCTGGATGCCTCCAAACTCTCAGCCCAGCCGGGACTGGAGCACGATGCTTTCCCGAGCTGCAGCTGGTGCTTCTCCCTCTCTCTCCCCCCTCGCTCCCAGCCCCATGCACGCCGCAGCCAGTACTTACACAGCCTGAATGAGAAAGCTCAGCTGCTGATCCCTCAGCCCGCTCCCAGATTCCTCGACCAAGCAACCGTGCGCTCACTCCCCAGCGCTCAGCCCGGCGCAGTGATGATACAGGAACCAGACCTCTTTGGTTTACTTTTACATTGACGTCAGTGTCTTCTCTAGCCTCCGCGGCTCGTTTTGGTAAAAGGATGTCTTCAGGGTGGAGTGGAGGGGGTGGAAAGGGAGAGGAGTGAGGATGAGCTGGAGATGAGTTTTTGTGATGTGGGCAGCCAGCAGTGGGAGGCTTGAGGGGCTAATGCTGAAAGAAGGGGTTCTTATGGAGCCCACATTGACCCTGGGTATAGATCATCACCTGAACGTGGGTACGTTGGAGGCCTGACCCTCACATCTGCACAGAGAGGTGCTTTCCCACCTGCACCAGCACCCTGAGTGGGAGCACGAGCCCTGCCTCCCTCACCTTTGGCGGCCATTTGTACCTGGGTACTGGTTCAAGGGAAGAGGGATTGTTGAGGGACTGAGGGAGGTCTAGTGCTCCTACACAATGTCACATGGACACAGCTGCCCAGTCGTGCTGCCTCTGTGCCCAGGCCAGGGCCAGTGTCTGTCTCCAAGAGAACAGGGAGGTGCCAATTTGAGTTGCTTTTACTATCTCAAAGGATGGCCTTAAAGACATGGGCTCCATGGGCCATGCGTTTGTAGATAACTGTGCACCTGAATACGCCTGTCTTATGCATACAGATAAGCCTTCTACAAGCTTACAGGTTGCAGCATCTAGTATTCAGATTCAAGGACCTGAGTAACTCACCTCTCCCTAGACCCTTGTAAGGTTGGAGAGTACTTGTCTCCTGTGGAGATCCTGCTCTGTCAGGTTAAGGCTGAGATTTTATCCTGGTATTTTTGCTGCATGGTGTGTACATCCATCCCCAAGCCCTGTGCACCCACTGAGCAGCAGACATGTGCATGGACATGTTTTCAGGGCATGTAAAGGGCTGATGCTTGTGAGGGATTTGGAGAACACCATCAGAAAGTGGAACCTGGGAGTGCAATCGTTAATGCTGAATTATTCACAGCAGATTAATCACACCTATGTTTAAGGCTTCTTTCTGGCTAGAAGCAAAGCCAGATTTCCTTGTATGGCCAAACAACTTCCAGGAATTCCAACGTAAAGCTTTCATGCCCGAAATGATGCTAGTTTTCTATTAGGTTCGTGATGTTAGAGCCTCACCTAAGGGTGAATATGGAGCTTGCCCCAGTGCTGTTGCACAACAGAAATTAAACCTGTGCTCTATCTGGGTCATGGCTCACCTTTCTATGATGCATTTGTCCAGCTCTTAACAGAACTGGTCTGTCACCCGTTATTAGACCATCTGTATGATACCTTGATGCGAACCATTCATTGTAAGCTCTTAGGAGCAAGCACTGAGATTAGTTTGCATGAATGTCAGCACCAGCACTCATAAACAGCCCCAGTCACCTGCTGATATTGGTGTAATTGGGTTGGTTGACCCTTGGAAACGGTAGTTATAAAACCTTGCGGGGAGCAGGGATTATTGGCAAGGAAGCATCATCTGGTACCACCAGAATGACTGGGCTGTACCACTTTTTTTGAAAACCAGTAGTGAGAAAATAGTTTTTGACCCCAGTATACCGTCACTACAGAGAAGAAGAGACACAGGAAGGAAAAGCTGTTAGGTTGTTCAGCATGTCCATGGCAGAGCCAAGTAATGAGTCCAGTTTCTTGGCCATTGGATCACACACTCTCCGTCATAAATAATGCTAAAGTCTCAAAGATTCCCGGTGTCCTTGCCAGAACCAATACATTGTTCATGGCTGAAGAAAGACAGAGTCTTATAAAAACCAGAAAAATAGGTCCTTGTAAATCACCGTGTCTATACTTAGAAATGTGTTAAACCTTCTAAGCTCCATTTCAGAGCACATAGTTTTTTTCTTTTTCCGAGTTGAAAAATCCATCCAAAGGTCAGTCAGAAACAGGAATAAAACTGTCTTTGAAATCTCAAGCTGCTGTAATAGCATTTTTGGCAGTGAATGATAAACTTGAACAGTTGAGGTTTACATGGTAGATGAAGTGAACATGTATTTGTCTATACATTAAATGACCCAGCAGTGGCCCTTTTTCATTTCTTCTCCCAACCTAGCCAACTATTTATAGATCTTTACTACAAATGGACCTCCTGAACAGAAGAAGGCAGACCAACTAGTTCTGAAGAAACCATCACAGTGGAGCTGTGCCCATAAGCCGTCATTCCTGGGCAGGGGTCCCATTTTAGTGATAACCTCCCAGGTAGCAGGAATATTAACTCTTCATTTACCTGGCAGGGATTTTTAAGGTCTTTCACAGCTTTTGGAGGGCGTGACGCATTGTTTAGGGAGACCTTAAGATCATGAAAGTTTTGGATTGAAAGGGAATTAAGGCATATCCTGGCCAGGGGTCTCAGAGTCATCTGGGGAACGAGGTTCACCAGATACTACACAGAGTACACCTGGCTGAAGGGACTTAAGAGCCATATATTCAGAGCTCTCAATCTGAATGAAAAGCCTAGGCAGTCCTCGATGAGTGGATGGTGATACCAAGGATGGCAGAGATTTGAGGTGTCCTGTCTGTCATGCCTCATAGTCAGGAAGGTCTTGCTGGAGACCTGCATTCCAGTCCTTGCTCTGTTAACTCTGGAGGAGTATATTGAGGATGTGTTTTTTAGGAAATATCTTAATGTTCATTAGAGTGGGGACTACCGTGACATCTCTTCCATGACCCTGGCTATGTAGCTGCAGAATAACATGCCATGTCTGGACAGAGAGTTCTAATGGAAAGTGAAAGATCTTCTACAGAGGAGAATACTTGGACCTTATCTCTGGGCATTTTAACTTGGTGATGTAGATTTGAGCCTCCCTGCATGAAGGAAGGACTTTAACTGTGAGATTTGCAGTAAGAAAAGGTTGTCTCCCAATTGTGGGTGTGTATCCGAGCTACTGGATAAAAAAATCTGAATAAGCAGGTCTTCATCCTTTGGTTGCTTTGGTAGGGATAGTGGTACTGAGGTGCCTCCTGGGCTGAACTGCCACTGATCCCAGCAAGGCTGACTGCTGAGATGGGTCTGGTGAGCAGACCAGATCTGAGAACATGGGTAATTCTAGGCTCAAGCAGGTATTTTCAGGTTACCGGTGAAAAAGATTGGCAAAAAAACCTCTGGATACACTGAGGACTTGAGGCTCCAGTGTAGCTGGTGGAGGAGATGTTTAGGACCACAGTTTTAGACTTCTGTTCTTGAGGTGGGAGCTAGAGAGGCTGTAGGCTCTCAAACCCTCCATGAGGATGAGGTCCCCACAGGTCCTCTGCTGGGTGGCTGCAGCCTGTGGGATGTGTCCCTCTTCAAAGCTGAACAGCAGAGCTCCAGGCCCTGCAGGGTAGACTTGGCTGCTCCTTGCCTTTAGGATGTCCTGGTGTGTATCCAGCTGCTCATGGCTGCAAGCAAGATGCTCCTTTCCCCAGCTTCTCCATTCTCCCAGGGCAGGGACCCCAGGCAGTGTCAGACTCATAAAGCTTCAAGTTGTTGGGGAGCCTTTTTTTTAGGTATTTAGATGAGATGATTCATTGGATTTCCAAGCCCATACTGTGTAGAGGAGCACAAAGTAGCTGGGACAACATAGATTCTAGCTTGGCACATATCTGAGGAGCTTTCTATGTCGGAAGAAAATATTCCCTGCAGTTCCCAGTGCTGGGAGTGAAGGTGGTGCTTGGAGGCTGCGGGAGCATAGCTCTGTGCTTTGAAGACATGAACTTCCACAGTATTCTGAAGAGAGCGAGAGCAGAGTGGGATCTCTCCTCTCCAACAGCTGCTTCCAAACCACCTCTGCAGGCAGGAAAATCTGCTTCACTCCAGAAACAGCAGAGGACTCTCCAAAAGCAAACATGCAGAGGTGGAGTCCAACAAGGGTTCAGCACTTCATGCTGCCAAAACGTCCATCTCACCCAGCACAGGAGCACACACCACTCTTGGACTCCTTGTGAGCATGGTGGGAACTCTTTGCTACAGTAGCATTTGCAAAAGGCATCTCTTTTCAAGATGCAAAAGCATCCCTTCCCCAGCTAGCCTGCTGTGTCCTTCTGCAGAGCCAGGCTTGGCTGTGAGAGGCAATGGCATCAGGGACAACTGTGGTACATAGGATGGAGTGGTCATGTCCCCGTGGTTGGTCCCCCTGGATACACGCATACAGCTAGCTCTGTTGGGCACAATGAGCTCTGCACATAAGTGCATTTCATGGCACAGATCTGCATGACTTGGCTTAGAGGAGGAAACAGAGAAGAAAAGCTTGGGGCTGGACTCAGGCTGTCTGTATGAAGGTGTCTGGTCCCACTTGAGATGCTGAAGCATAGCCACTGAGCTTACAAGTCTCCAGTAGGACCTGTGTCTTGTCTCCCAGCCCTGTGAGGAATGTAGGTTTTACTAAAGCATCTCAGACATCACTAGACATCTGACCCTGTCATAGCACAGACAGCAGGATTCAGTCTGATGTGAAGACTCCTAAGTGTTGGTGTTTTCCTTTCCTCTGGGTGTCCAGATTCCTGCTCCAGTCACTGGATGTGTTGTCAGTACAGTTGGGTAGACTATACAGAGACTCAGTCACAAGCCAGGAGGGTCTTGAGGCTGTTGCCCACATGCAGATGCCATTTTAGAGGTGCTAACTCCTCTTCTGGTTGCTATTCTTTAATTGCATGGACTCCCACATGCCTTAACTGGGTGCCAAAGGACAACTCCAATGGCTCAAGGTGCTGCCAAGTGCACAAGCAAATTGAGCCCCAGCACCATCTCCCAAGCTCAGTGGTTGGTGGTCTTGTCACTTGGCCAGCTGATCAACTGAGGGATGAAACAGGTCAGATTTCAGCCTCTTTCGTCTTCATTTAAGCCCTTGTGCAATGCCTTATCTGTGTCATCTGTGGGGTACGTGTTGGTGGGAGGAAAGGCAAGAGAAGCTGCTAGAGATCCTTCAGCTGTGACACTGCCCCGAACATTAGCCCTGTAGGGAAAACTCCACAGCAAAGTTCACAGGCACAAGGGATCGAAGCAGGCAGCGAGTGGATTTGTTGGTGAAGACGTTTCGACACTGTCCATGCAGCTGTCCAGGGTAAGTAACAGCTGGGCTCCCACAGTGCTCCCATGGTGCCCCAACCACACAGGGCCTCACTTCTGTGTTTTCAAATGTGTTTTTTCCTCTTGCCTTGCAAAAGCAGCTTTTTGTGACTCAGAGCTGGTCCATCAATAAGAGTAACAATGGCTCATAAAGACAAAATTATTAATCTGGGGCCCTGCCAGGGGTTATTAATTCTCCCAGTGCACTTCCACCTGAGCTGAAGGTTGCATTCAGAGGCTGTGTTTTCCTTGTTTTGCTTCTCACAGACCTCTGTGAAAGGGGCTTCAGGGTAAGGATGGTGGGAACGTGGGCTGAGCTCGTTTTGCTAGGAGCTTTTCCTTTCCCTCCTTTCCCATTTTGCTGAAATTTAGGTATCAGACCAGACCCAGGGAGATGCAAAACCATATCCAAGGAGTTTACTTACAAAATGAACATGTGGCAGCAGTTACCTGGATTTTTTTCCCCTTTTTCAATGACCAAGTGAAGAAGCAGATTGCAACCAATTACCCTTCCCCTCCTCAAACCAATAAGCCTGTGGTCAGAGCAAATCTCCAGGAGTCTTTCATCTAGATCTACAGGAGCATTTCCCTATATGAACTGCAATGCCAGTATCGAAACAGCTTATATGGTGGAGAGCCTGGTCTCATGGGCTGTCTGGTTGTGTAACGGCATGGCTCCTGCTTTCTGTCGTGTAGGAATAAGTGTTCCCTCCCTTCTAGGCTTGCCACAGTAAACAGAGCCCTGAGAAATCACCCCTCTAACACCAATAAAATCTGTTATTTTAAATTTTTTAAAGCAGTCTGTTTTGGAGCTATTTCTGGGCGTTCCATCCTGTGTAAAATTCCATGCCCATTTCAAATACTCTTGCTACATTTCTTCCATCATCTTGCTCTTCCATTCTGGCTAAAATTAAGATTAAAAATAAAAATAAAAACCCAACAACAACGTCTGATACTGCCCAGAGTGTCTCAGACAAACTGGCAAGCACAGGGATTTTAAGGCTCAGTGGTCCAACCTTCGGAGCCCTTAAGACTGAACTTTCCATTAGTCAACAGGACAACTCATGTAGGTCCTAGTTCAATTGGTCAGAGAAGGACACACATAACTAACTGCCTGATTTGCAAATGGGAGATCATCTGGTACTTGGGAATTTTCCATGGTTTAACCTTTGATGGAGGAGGCCGGGTTCTTGAGGGAATCACCTGCTCCCATCCTTGGAGTGCAATGGGATGGGTCTGAATGACCATCTCTGGTAATTCATGAACTTTGACATTAGAGGGATTTCTCTATCCCAGAGCAGAAAAAAAGGGGAAAAAATAGCTATTCCCTTTAATTTCCAGCTTCACTGACTCAAGCGCTGCGTGCCCTACTCTCATTAAGTGTGTCCTTGCTGTCTCTTGGCCAGTTTGCTCTAAGGGTGTAGTGAACTCAAAGATTTGTGGCTGGAATGAGCTGAGATGTTTGCAAAGAAAATAACACACTGGTTTTATGTAAAGTAGTACAGTCAGTGGAGGAATAGCCAGGACTTTACTGGGCCAAAGTCAGCCTTCTGGTGTTAGGTAGGCTCCTAGGCAATCATCTCACCTTGTTGATGAGCAATAATGTAGACAATTTGAATGTTAATGATGCAATCAAAGGACTTAATCTTTTGTAGCTAATTCTACTCCTGTTGAAATTGGTGGGAGTTCTGCCTTTGGGTCCTTTGTCTTCAAGGCAGGACCTTCAACACGAATTATGGTAGGCGATGTATCATGTACTGTGACATGAATACAGAAGCTGTCACAGGACTTTATGTGTCTTTACATGAGATGTAGCAGCTTTTCCTTGGCTTCTTCAGAATGGTCATTTCAAGTAAAACAGTTTCCCAAAACAATTCGTGAAAAAAAACCCCAACCAAAACAATTTTAGTAAAAACAACCAACCAAAACATGAGCTGGAGCTCAAATTATTTTGATTTATCTTCTGCATAAGCATCAGGTTGCTCATGGCCCAATGCTCCTCCTCTCATGAGCAGGGATATGCATATCTACTGAGTAGCCTTGTCTACACTCAGATCAGGGGGTGCCAGCAACCTGCCTTGGAAAGGAAGCTTAATGGGCTGTCCCTGAACTACAATTTAAAATGATCTGTCAAGCTCTTGTATGAATATGCCAAATCATTAACATGCTATGTGGTATGTGCAAGTGATACGTTCCTAGATACAAATTCACTTTTGAGCCTGATTCTGAATCATGCAAAGTTTCCTCTGATGATGCAAACGAGCCTAAGAAGAGGATGCAAATGTAGGTTTTTTTTCATGTCTGCTCTGGCATGGAGCAAATAAAGATATGAACACAGAAGGCCAAAAGGACCTGGTAAGTAGTGCCAAAGTTACCGCTCTCAGGTGACTGTTCTCCAGGCTGGAGGCCATATTCTCAAGGCTGGAGGCCACATCTTCCAGAGAAAACCTGGCAAAACCCACTTTTTCTGGCTTTTGAGCTGAGCTGCAGGACCTTGGACTGAAATGGGTGGGGCAGCTTGGCACCAGAGGCTGCTGTGTGGGAACACCTTTCAGAGGGTGATGACAAACACTCAGCCTCTCTGAAATTGCCTCGGTTGTCTATGGGTGAGCAGCAGTCATGCCTGAGGATGAGATGCTGTTTGTTTCCTCTGCTTTCATCAGAGCTCCACAGTCATTGCACCCTCCCCTCCCACCCAGCCACACGTTTCTCTTGCCCTGTCTGCACCGGTCAAATGCTGGAGTCGCTTCCTGGGAACTGACTCGGACAAGTGATGTGAAAGGGTCTTGGAAAATGAAACAGTGATTAATCCCATGCTGGACCAGTTCCCTGACCAGCCTTTCTGCACAAAAGGAGCGTGGGAGCTCATGTGTGCTACAAGGTCATGGTGGATGAAGCAGGGCTGGTCCTTGCTGCAACAGCATGGACTTAGCATTGGTTGAAGATGACTGCAATGTTATGCTCAGCCAGTTGTTGGTAAAGACACAGTCCCACGAGTCATTAACCTTCTGAGCTCAGAAAATTATTCTTTTCCGTGCACTTGGCCTCTAACATCACGATCTGCGCCGTTGTACCAGCCTGTTGGAGGGGCTGTGTTGTGTAAGCTTGGCTTATGTGCACTAAAGAGAAAGTGCCAAACTCCCTCTATCTACTTACAGAACTGGTGGTATCCACCAAACTGCTTTCAGCCTCAAGGCCAACAAGAACATGTATTAACACAAAAGGAAGCAGGAAAAGGAGGGGCTGGTGGGGGACGTGAAGCTGAAGGGTAGCCTTGGCTGCAGCAACCATGAAATGGTGGAGTTCAAGATCCATAGGGCAGTAAGGAGGGTGCGCAGCCAGCTCACCACCCTGGATTTCAAGAGAGCAGACTTTGACCTCTTCAGGGACCTGCTTGGGATAGTCGCTTGGGATAAAGCCCTGGAGGGAAGAGAGACCGAAGAAAGCTGGTTAGTATTCAAGGACCACCTCCTCCAGGCTCAGGAGCAATGCATCCCGACAAAGAGGAACGCAGGCAAAAACGCCAGAAGGCCTGCATGGATGAACAAGGAGCTTCTGGATAAACTCAGGCACAAGAAGGAAGCCTACAGAGGGTGGAAGCAAGGACAGGTAGCCTGTGAGGAATACAGGGAAATTGTCCGAGAAGCCAGGGACCAGGTTAGGAAAGCTAAAGCCCTGATAGAATTAAATCTGGTCAGGGATGTCAAGGACAACAAGAAATGCTTCTATAGGTATGTCAGTGATAAAAGGAAGACTAGGGAAAATGTGGGCCCTCTCTGGAAGGAGACGGGAGACCTGGTTACCCAAGATATGGAGAAGGCTGAGGTATTCAACGACTTTTTTGTCTCAGTCTTCACCAGCAAGTGCTCTAGCCTCACCAGCCAAGTCGCAGAAGGCAGAGGCAGGGACTGGAAGGATGATGAACCACCTACTGTAGGAGAAGATCAGGTTTGAGACCATCTAAGGAACCTGAAGGTGCACAAGTCCATGGGACCTGATGAGGTGCATCCACGGGTCCTGAGGGAACTGGCAGATGAAGTTGCTAAGCCACTATCTATCATTTTTGAGAAGTCAGGGCAGTCTGGGGAAGTTCCTGCCAACTGGAAAAGGGGAAACATAATCCCTATCTTCAAGAAGGGGAAAAAGGAAGATCCAGGGAACTACAGGCCAGTCAGTCTCACCTCTGTGCCTGGCAAGATCATGGAGCAGATCCTCTGGGAAACTATACTGAGGCACATGGAAATCAAGGAGGTGATTGGTGACAGCCAACATGGCTTCACCAAGGGCAAATCATGTCTGACAGATTTGGTGGCCTTCTACAACAGGGTTACAGCACTGGTGGATAAGGGAAGAGCAACTGATGTCATCTACCTGGACTTGTGCAAAGCATATGACACTGTCCCTCATGACATCCTTGTCTCTAAATTAGAGAGACATGGACTTCATGGATGGACTTCTCGGTGGATAAAGAATTGGCTGGATGGTCGCACTCAAAGAGTTACGGTCAACGGCTCAATGTCCAAGTGGACACCAGTGATGAGTGGCGTTCCTCAGGGGTCGGTATTGGGACCGGTCCTGTTTAACATCTTTGTCGGTGACACGGACAGTGGGATTGAGTGCGCCCTCAACAAGTTTGCCAATGACACCAAGCTGTGTGGTGTGGTCGACACGCTGGAGGGAAGGGATGCCATCCAGAGGGACCTTGACAGGCTTGAAAGCTGGGCCTGTGCAAACCGCATGAAGTTCAACAAGGCCAAGTGCAAGGTCCTGCATGTGGGTCGGGGCAATCCCAAGCACAAATACAGGCTGGGCGGAGAATGGATTGAAAGCAGCCCTGAGGAGAAGGACTTAGGGGTGATGGTTGATGAGAAGCTCAACACGAGCCGGCAATGTGCGCTTACAGTCCAGAAAGCCAACCGTATCCTGGGCTGCATCAAAAGCAGCGTGGCCAGCAGGTCGAGGGAGGGGATTCTGTCCCTTTACTCCGCTCTCGTGAGACCCCACCTGGAGTGCTGCATCCAGCTCTGGGGCCCTCAACAGAAGAAGGACATGGAGCTGTTGGAGCGAGTCCAGAGGAGGGCCATGAAGATGGTCAGAGGGCTGGAGCACCTCTGCTATGAAGAGAGGCTGAGAGAGATGGGGCTGTTCAGCTTGGAGAAGAGAAGGCTCTGGGGAGACCTTCTAGCAGCCTTCCAGTACCTGAAGGGGCCTACAGGAAAGCTGGAGAGGGGCTTTTTACAAGGACAAGTAGTGACAGATGAGGGGGAATGGTTTTAAACTGAAAGAGGGGAGATTTAGATGAGATATTAGGAAGAAATTCTTTCCTGTGAGGGTGGTGAGACACTGGGAGAGGTTGCCCAGAGAAGCTGTGGCTGTTCCCTCCCCGGCAGTGTTTAAGGCCAGGTTGGATGAGGCTTTGAGCAACCTGGTCTAGAGGAAAGGTGTCCCTGCCCATGGCAGGGGGGTTGGAACTAGATGATCTTTAAGGTCCCTTCCAACCCAAACCATTCTATGATTCTATGATTAAAATGTTTAAGGAAGAGCGAGTTTGCTGGTATATTTTATATCTTGTTAATTTGCACTCTATGAAGTCTTTCTGTATGCTTGAGCAATGAGGTCAAGGTCTTTCCTTTAGGAGTTTACTAGAAACAGGCACACATTTTATTCCTGGGAGTGATTACAGGCATGTTACTGATTTGTTCCTGTTGATGACTTTGGGAGCTTTTGGCAAAGGACAGTGGATGTAAAAACGGGTCAAAGAAGTAGGTCTCAGTTGTTTTGCTTCCTTGCATCCAATGTCTGTGCGGGCCACAGATTAACAGGAAAGTGATGATGCTAATTGCCTTCGGCTGCCAGCACAGCTCTGAGGCAAACCCATATCAAGCAGCTGCCTCCTTGACAGCTCTTGGAGACATGGCCACCTGAAGAGATGCATCTTCCATCCAAGAGGTGTGCATGTGCGTGGGGATGTGGATGGACAGGCATGTGGTAGCTTGCTAGGCAGAATGATATCCATGTGGGCTCTCTCTAAACTCACCTTCCCTCCTGAAGGGCAGAGACCATGGACAATTTCTTTTTGTTGTGCAATTTCTGTTGTTCTTCTGAAGAGTCAGCCAGCCTGCAGTGGACAGGATACATAGAAACCATGGGGCATCTTCTTCCAGCCAAGGGCAGGAGGCTGGGCACATGGCAGAGCAAGGCTGAAACTTCTCAGAGAAAGGAGAATCTCTGAAGACCTTCACCTGAAACCAGGCTGAAAAGACCAAATGCTGGATGCACAGAATCTGAGCAGCTGCTGGATTGCTTTTTGAACAGGGACAAAAGTCAGGAGGCATTGAAGTACAACCTTCCACAGGGTGCCTGCAAGGGCAGATGTGGGCTCAGTTAAAGAGGAGACCGTCTGGAGGGATAACCATATGTGGAGCCTCGTGGTGCTGGGTTGGTTTGCTGCAGAACCAGCTCACCTTAGTCCTTTCCAGCTACCCCTGCTACCCCTCTCCCTCCTACAGGGTCCCTACAGTTATTTTCCAGCCCTGACATTAGCAGAAGACACATTGACATAGCTGCATGACAGATGAGGGAGATCCTACCCATCCAAGAGTGTGCAGGTGAGGAGCCCGCTTGCTCCAAGGGAGGATGGAAGGAAGCAGCGACTACCTGTGGCTTAATGCTTATTGTCTCCTCTCCTGGCTTTGGTGGTTCAGCAAAGATGAGAAGTTCTCACCCAGATTTCTCCAGAGCCTAGAAAACAACACGATCTTGGGGTTGTCTGTGCAAAGGAGAGTGTGACGTTCCCAGCTCTAGGCTGTGCTTGCACTGGACACGATGATTCTTTGACGGGGTTTTGTGCTCTGGCCATGCAGTCACCGCAGAGTGCTGCTGCAAGGGTAGCACACCCAATGCTTGACTCATCACTTGCATTGCTTTTTATGGGGTCCCTGCCCAGTAGAGTCAGGGTGCTTGGCTAGCCTCAGGTCATCTCCTGAGGCAGTCAGATACTGCAGAGAAATGCAAAACCCCTCGTTTCATGTGTGGAAAATGGATTTCTGTGGAGGGCAAGCGACTAGCCTGTCCCAAATCACACAGTCTCTATCTGCCTTCCACAGAATAAGTCCTCTTCTCTGAAGCAGGCCAAGTGGTGCATGTTGCCTTCTACTCCCATCCATCAATCCTGCTCTGGCCTGAAGTGAGAAGACTGATAACCTTTTCCAAAGTACTAAAGGGAACAATCTGAATCACTTGAGGATGAGTCAGGTTTGGATGGCTTCTCCACAGGCAGGCTTGGCAGCTGGCCTAGCACCCTCGCAAAAGGATTAACGAGCTCTATCCAATCACAGCTAGTGGGGGAAGAGCTCTTCTCAGAGTGGCTCATGTTTCCAGACTGCAGCCAACCATGTTTTGCACAGCTGAAGGTATTTGGGGGAGGCACACCAGGTTCCAAGTGAAATGTCCCTGGCATTTTCACTCGTGGATGAGTGCTCTATGTGCTTGAGGATAAGGCTGAGGTGAAGGGGGCCATGACAATGGCTTGGGGGAGCTTTGGGTAAGCTGTTTTCTGTGATTTCTCTCCTCATCACTTGTCTGTGCGTTCTCCACCACCAAGGGCTGTGACTTCAGGCCCTCTCCTCTGAGGTCAGTGAGAATTTTGCTATGAACACCAAGGGAAAGAAGTCCTGCCCATTTCTGGACTCTGAACAACCAGGTGTCACAAGCTGAACCTGCAAATCAGATGGAGATGCTGGGTTTGGGGGTATGAGAAGATGGTCAGGCATGGTCAGGCACCAGTTGCCTAAACAGGGGCATTTAGTGGTATTTGAGATGCCCTTGGGAATATTGCCGGATCTATAGGTCAGAAGGTGATAGACCTCCTGTAGCTCCTGGGGGGCAAAATCTTCCATCCTTAGGTGGACCTCTCAGACATCCTGGCATGAGACACTTTTATATGGGCAATGGTTGGAGCCTACAGAGGCTGTGGGATGGAGGACAGTGGACAGTGGTGTGAGTAAAGGAAGACAGTGGTTTTGACATGGAAAGTAGATCTTGGCCATGTTTGCAAAGACTGAACTAATACACCAACTCATTCTCTGAGACTGCGTGTCCTGATGTCTCAGCATGTCCCTCCTGGTCTCTCCCTGTAGCTCTGTCAGGGAATCTGGGGCAGGATGCTCTAATTTTCCACGGCTAGAGGGGTCTATTTGGGGAATGCCAGATATATCTTTTCAGTATGTAATGTCCTCCAGCTTGACACCCCTCCTGACTGGAAGGCAAGTACTAGATGCTCACATCATGGGTCAGTACTTGCTCATTGGATTCCTCTTTTCTCACTTAAGCTCTTCCACCTTTAAAGGGACTGAACCTTTGGGTTGAAAGGTGAAATTCCAGGAGCTATGTCAGGCAGGTCCTGCAACAAAACTGAGCTACAAGACCTGCTCTTTCCTGCCCAACCCTTGCTGCATGATTTCTGTGTTCCCCACACCCATGAAACCCTTTGGCCATGTGGGTGTGAATTCATCTCACCAGCTTCCAGGGTGGCATTCAGCTCTGGATGGAGACCCACACATGTAGGAATCCCCATGTCCATGTATCCATGTGTACTAGGTGTCTGAGCTCCCATTATACCCTGTGGAGGGCTAGTTAACAGAGACTAACAAGAAAGGTTTTGATGCAGTTGCAGATGTGTAGGGTCCTAGCACTGTGTGAGATGCTCTCCCACATCTCACTTGGCCTCCAGCTGCTCACAGGGCATGGCTTTTCCAAAGCCCTGCCACACGTTGTCCTAAACTTTCCACCTCTCTAAAACATTCCCATCCCCAAGAAGCAGGAAAAAAAAACACCCCAGGTCTCTCCAACTTTCCTCCAACTCTAAGAAGCAAAGGGACAGCAGAGCCTGATCCGTTTGTCCCCCCCTTTCCCCAGCTCTTCCGAGGCAATGCCATGGCCCGTCGTTCCGCAGTCCTTCGTGACACCAGTTTCTCCGAAGGCAGCACAACCGCAGGGCAGAGGCGAGGCACATTCCTGATAGGACCAAGATAGCTTTTTCCCATAGCTCCCAGGCAGTGGGAACGGGGCACTTTTTCAAAGGACTGCTG
The DNA here is from genome assembly GCF_013368605.1 of Nyctibius grandis. Taxonomy (NCBI): domain Eukaryota; kingdom Metazoa; phylum Chordata; class Aves; order Nyctibiiformes; family Nyctibiidae; genus Nyctibius; species Nyctibius grandis. The sequence goes on from NC_090660.1 coordinate 111,211,370, forward strand.
TGCCTAAAGTTAAAATAACAGGAGGAACAGAGTGCGACATCCAAGCTGGATTATAGTACTCGGGGCTCTATGTCTTCAAATTAAAAGAGAAAAGATGACCAAAGGATGCACTTGGGGAGCTTCCAAAATACTTCCGTGACCACTTTGATATCTCTTCAGTCTCAGAGCACCACGGGAATAGATTTGCCTGATTCCAGCTTGTACATACAATCTGAGCTGCAGTTTTGTTTTTATTAACAGGGATTACCCAGGCCTGTGGTTTTGTTGTTGTTTCCAAAAGATTTCTCCTGCCGTTGGGGTAGCCGGGTCGCTCTTCCTACCCCCCCGATGGAAGAACAATATTGATACAAGGTCTAAAGCACTTAAAATCAGATAGGCTGACTGTTGTTTTACAGCTTTGAAGCCCCAAGCTGTCTTTGTCCCTCTGATTTTTCCACAAGTTTACAAGCCATGGAAAATCTTGTCTGTTTTCAACTTATAAATCTCCTTCGGCGACAGAATTGCCTCACATGAGAAAATAAACAGATGGGTACTCTGAGGTCACTATGGTGTTGTAGGTGACAATCTTTGAAGCTTTCACAATGGAGCCTGTGCTGCCTGTAAGAGCAAGGAAAGGGGAAAATTCCCCCTTACTAATTTAAAGCTATATCTTGAAAAAGAGGAACTCGTGCCAGGACAGTTTATTTTGGTTAAAGCCAAGTTGTGTGGCAATTCCCCTGAGGCAAGACTGAACTCGAGGGCATGGAGCAGGAAAGAGACATGCTTGCGGGGAGACTGAGCGTTTAATCAATGCTGAGTGATCGTCAGTGCTCTAGAGCATTAGCAACAGGGCTGGATCAGGTGGAAAATGTTATCTTCTCCACGCATGTCCAGACAGCTATAGGCAATGAGGAACACGGGGGGGCTTAAGTCACAGCTGAACTCACCTTGTCCAACACCTCGATGTCACTGGAGCTCAGCCTTGGGGCTGTTTTGGCTTCACCTGTCCCACCATGGCTGCAGTTGAGAGGATGCACAGGTTATGTCTACACCAATAAATTGTACAGGAGCATCCCAGGGACTTAAATATGATCTATACGGTTAAACACAGGCTTACAGGGTATGGTTGTGGTTTGGTCACGCCAAAACACTTTGTTGCATTGCTGTGGGTTTAACCCTGTGGGGCTGGACCAACCCACTGCCAAGGAAGCAAGGCATGAATCCAACCACGGCTGCGAATAAACACCAGATCATGGAGTGATGGGATAATTCAGGTCAGAAGGGACCTCTGCAGTATCTAGTCCATTCTCCTGGCTCAAAGCAGCATCAGGGACATCCAGGGATGCTGTGTGTTTGTTTCATGGTGAAACACCAAGAAGATACCTTATCACATTCACACCTTGGGGAACTTAACCTGTGGCAAAGCAAGGCTATTCGTTGCATCCTGGGACGTACACAGTCACCTCTGGTCAAATCGCTGCTTCCTGACAGCACCCCCAGGGAAACCATGATGCCAGTGGATGGGGATTTTTCATTCACTCATCCTTTTGCTACTGAGGAAGGGCCTGTCTGAACTGGGAATTTTTGGAGGGGACAAACCACCCCTGACCAGTGACTGGGCTATTTTGCACAGCCTTTGTGTTCATCTAATTAAAATCACAGGAGCAGGGGTATTTTCAAGTTGCTTTGTGCTACCCAGCTCGGGGTAGTTTGATGTCTCCTCTGTGCTTACAGGGGAATTGAAGCTTTATGGTCTGTATGTACATACACTGTATAAGAACAGAGTAAACATGCACGAAATTTTTCCTCCAAGTACTCTCCCTGCCTCTGGTACTTGTGCATTAAGGGTCTTCTGAGTCGTGTGTTAGTTTTACACATTTATCAACCCTCAGTGTAGCTTTCTTCATTATCTACTGTCCTGTTGACTTGTGCAATTTTTAGCACCCACAAAATGTTGTGGCAAGGATTTGCACAGTTTGACCACACGTTACATGAAGAACTGCCTTGCATTTACTTCGAAGCTTCCTTGTGTTGGTTTGATTAAAGGCCTATATTTTGCATTAAAAGAGACCACAAAAAATCAGTCTCCGTACCCTTTCTGTGCCTTTCGTGCTTTTATAAATCTCTGTCATCCCTCCTATTGCTCATCTTTTTTTCCAGCCTGAAAAATCCTGGCGTGCAATTCATTCCTAACTTTCAGCTTGACGAAACCTGAGATGATGTTTTCACGGTGCTTCCAAACAGAGATCTTGTTCCAGCCCATCATTTTAATCTGCATTTTGAAACCCCACTTAAACCGTTTCCGATCCTTCCCATATGGAACAAGCAGCACAGCTTGATCCTTAGAGCAGCTAAATTTTCCATACAGAGAGATGCGATCATTTTGTGAAGAAACGGAAGTCATCTGAAATAAATGTCAATGGGAACATGTGGCTGTTAAATGTGAGCAGCAAAAGCAATAATCACCCAAGCCCCATGAGAGTACGTGTCATCTCCTCCTTGTTCACCTGCCAGGGACATGGAAAACGAGCAGCAATGCAGGGAGGCAGCACGAACTGTCAGATCTGAAATCACACCCGGGGCTTCAGAGCCAAATCTCTAAAACTGCAAACTCCAGCTGTGCATGTGAGATCTGCAAACAGGAATCACCCTGGCTAAACCTCGCCATTCCTTCCAGGAACGTGACTGTGCAACCAGGGTCCTGGGAACCTCTGCTGTATCTTCCATCCCTTTGCAATTCCCTGGAGATTTGGACAAACTGGCTTTACACGGAGAGGGAGGAAGGCTTATCCTACTGGAAAGCAGCTGGGATGAACACAGCTCAAGGCTACCCTGAGATGCAGCAGTGGAAAATGTAGGAGGTGGCAAAACAGAAAGGGATGAAAGGGATTGCCAGACTCTTCTCAGTGGTGCCCAGTGATGGGACAAGGGACAACAGGCACAAACTGAAACATGGGAAGTTCCATCTGAAAATAAGGAAAAATTCTTGACTTTGAGGGTGACAGAGCCCTGGAACAGGCTGCCCAGGGAGGCTGTGGAGTCTCCTTCTCTGGAGATATTCAAAACCCTGTGCAATGTGCTCTAGGTGACCCTGCTTTGGCAGCGGGTTGGACTAGGTGATCTCCAGAGGTCCCTTCCAACCCCAACCATTCTGTGATTCTGTGATTCTGTGATGAACAAGAAATGGTAAAAAAACATAGCTCATTGTACCCTTTGGATCATGAACCAGCAGGGTCCATTTGTCATCTTGCTTAGACTGTTCTTTCTCTTTGCAATGTTTGCAATGGTCCCCTGACCCGGAGGGTCTGTGACCGTGAGTGTTGTGCCTGTCAACAAGTGGGAGGGAAGGGATGGGTGACAAATGTTCAACGATTCCCTGTCCTGCTGGGCTTGTGTGCCCACTTGCTGGATGCTCTTCTCCTGTCCAGTCTGTTTGGAAAAGAATGTTTTCCTTTTTCCTCTTCCTGAATTTCTGATCAGCTCAGTCCTACCGCACAATTATTTGTCCCTTCGTGTTCCCTTGTTTTATTTTTTATATTCAGGAGAATTGGTTGTTTGGAGAGAGCTGGAGTGTCTCATAGAACAGAATCATAGAATGGTTTGGGTTGGAAGGGACCTTAAAGATCATCTAGTTCCAACCCCCCTGCCACGGGCAGGGACACCTTCCACTAGACCAGGTTGCTCCAAGCCTCATCCAACCTGGTCTTGAAAAATTCCAGGGAGGGGGCAGCCACAGCTTCTCTGGGCAACCTGTTCCAGTGTCTGAAGTTCTGCTTCATCTTGTCTCTCCTCCACAGGCTCTTCTGTCCCAGGAGAATTTTCCTTTCCATCTTCTCACCTGCCAAAAGATTTTTTCTGGGAACTGCCTTCCTGATACTGCTGTTCCCTTTTTGCCACATCTGCTGTGTCACAGTTTCCTTGGCTGCAAAAGGAGGATTTTCAAGCTGGCTGCCACAGTCAGGACTGACACACTTTTGTCTAGAAACTGCTGGACAAGAAAGGGATGCTGAGAAGGCTGATTGTCATTACACATCAAAATCTTCCCATCAAGGATACAGGCAGTAAAAAGTGCATGGTTTAATGGCTCTGAGATGTAGCTACTGCACTCCTTTCTGTGTTTTAGTTTAGTTTAGTTTAGTTTATTACATTGTATTACATTTTATTACGTTTTTGCTCCCTAAATAAATCCTCAGCCTTTATTTTTTGATTAGGGAGACCTCACCTCCCAAAAAAAACCAAACTCACCTCCCAACATAAAATAAAAAATTTTGATTTTGCTTCAGCTAGAGTATAATGAACATCTTAATCAGGATTAAACAGCCACAAGGGATGGCTGGCCCATAGGGGCAGAATGGGAGAAAGAAAGGAAGGAATGCATTAAGGTGCATTAAGAAGAGTGTGTCCAGCAGATCGAGGGAGGTCCTCCTTCCCCTCTACTCTACCCTGGTGAGACCTCACCTGAAGTATTGTGTTCAGTTCTGGGCTCCCCAGTTCAAGAGGGACTGAGATCTACTGGAGAGAGTCCAACAGAGGGCTACAAGGATGATTAAGGGACTGGGACACCTGCCTTAGGAGGAAAGGCTGAGAGACCTGGGGCTTTTTAGTGTGGAGAAGACCGAGAGGGGATCTGATTAATGTGTATAAATGTATGAGGGCTGGGTGTCAAGAGGAAAGGGGCAACCTCTTTTCTCTTGTGCCCTGCGATAGGACAAGGGGCAATGGATGCAAGCTAGAGCACAGGAAGTTCAACCTCAACATGAGGAAGAACTTCTTTACTGTAAGGGTTACAGAGCACTGGAACAGGCTCCCCAGAGAGGTTGTGGAGTTTCCTTCTCTGGAGACTTTCAAGACCCACCTGGATGCGTTCCTGTGTAATCTGCCCTAGATTGGTCCTGCTCTGGCAGGGGGGTTGGACTCGATGATCTCCAGAGGTCCCTTCCAACCCCTAACATTCTATGATTCTATGATTCTATGATTCTATGATTCTATGATTCTATGATTCTATGAAGATGGGGAAAAGCAAACTTTCTGACTCAAAACAGGGGGCTGAGCTGAGAGGCAGGTCTCTCTGGACACCACTTCCAAGGGCAGGGGCTGTTTGGAAGAAGGATTTTGAAATGAGAAGGGATGGCATTTCTGAGGATGTGGCCCCCTTTGAGGACGTGGGTTTGAGATGGTTGGAGAATCATCAGGTTTAGTCCATCTTACCCTGTGTATGAGTGCTGGATCCATTTCATATTTAGCAGAACAAGGAGACTGGGGAGATCTGGGTGTACATGGTGCTGAGGAAGGACAGGAGAATTGGAGCAGATGGTATTCACTGTAGGAAAGCATCTCCCAGGGAAACAGATGGAAATGAAAAAATCAGCCATGAAGTCTAGAAGCATAAATTAACCACAAATAAATAGGTGAAAAGATACAAGTTTTATTCCATTTTATTTTGTAAAAATTAAGAAGGAACTCATTGCTTCTGTGCCTTATGTTGTCTGTGTACAAGAGCTTGAACCCCTGGGGGTTAGTGCCTGTGTGTCTGGCACGCTTTTGGAAATGGGATCAGAAAGAGGAGGGTGAGGACACACCAGCTCCATGGGCCTTGTGGATGCAAGTGCACAGTGACAGCCTCTGCATCCGTAAATGGATGCTGCGAAGGGAAGGATCGCTGGTGGGAAGAGATGGGCAACCCTGTGGCACGCCCCTGACATGAGGGAGCAGGGTGGTGGGCATGAACACGAAAAACTTGCTCAGGGATGAGCTGGAGTCAGCTAAAAATAGTTTCTGTCGCAAATGCTTTCGTAGACGTGGTCCCACCTCGGCACAAAGGGATGGACTGGGTGCCTTCTCAAGGGCTGATCTCGCTCTATTTTTAGCCTGGTTTTGCAAGGAAATGGGCATCTGTCCATCTTTCCCTATGATCCTCCCTGCTCTAGCTTTTCATTCTTTCAGCCACCTGGAACTAAAGATGACAACGGGTTGGGGACCTCAGTGAGAAAATGTTCTGGCAAGTTTCTCAGCACTCAAGAGTGAATGCCCATGTTGAGAGAGGCTGCTGTACCATAGCCCCTTGCTCATGCTGAGGTCAGCAGGGATGCATTGCCTGGCTGATCTGATCTGCTGCACGTGCGCTGTCATTTGGGGACGTGGGAATGACCAGGGGTTGCTACATGGGGAAGGACACATGTTTGTGGATGTGGATGTCATCTGTGATGACTCAGGTGGTAGAAGATGGAGTGGGACAAGGGCACCCAAAGGAACTGTTGTCGCATGTGGAGCACTATGGGGCATGTTGGGTCTGTGACCTGCCCCTGGGGAGGGGACCGGGGGAACAACCAGGGCTGGTGGCAGGGCATATAAAAAGGCACTCTTCGATGTTGGCTTTCCTAGTGCAGGAAATGTGAGGAAATGCAAAGTTCCCATATAAGGAAGGGCAGGAGAGGAGCCATGAATCATGGCAGGGCAGCGAGCTGGAGGACTGCAGGGCATACTTGCCAGAGAGGTTCAGCTGGGAGGAGCCGTGGCCATCCTGGAGCAGTGCGAGGTGCCTTTGGCCTCCTGAAGCCTGTGAGGGGCCACGAGGAGATGGGGACTGAGGGTGTGGGTAGGGCAAAGCCCCTTGCACCCCCTTGGATAGGATCATAGCCCCACCTGCTCCTGGGGAGAGCTGAAGGAAGGCTGCCAGGCTGTGTAGGGCTTCCATGAGCATGCCCCTGCTCCTTTGTGCATCCTCCCCGTCTGCCTCCTCTGTTGTTGCTTTGAATGTGGTGACTCTGACATGTCTGAGCTTCTGTGTCAGACCTCACTCCAACTTGGCTGACGTGAGTGATGAACAGGTTGCAATGCCAAGGAGAAGGGTTGTCCAGTCTCCGTCCTGGAAGATGAGACTGGATTAATAACCTGGGGGTTATGGGTCAGGACTGTCCCAGGCAGCAGGTCGTGGTATGTCCATCACCACAGGGAGGACATTTCCCAGGTCACTGCTGGGCCAGGAGGAAGCTGCCATGTGAGACAGCATTAGCGATGGACACAGCCTGTCTCCATGCTTTTTATTTCCATCCTGTCCTTTACACATGTATTGTCTTTGAAATCCCAGCTTGACCAGCCCTGACCTCACAGCACTGAATCCTTCGGTGGCCCATGTTTACTGTAGGGTCCCCACAACCACCACTGTAACAAACGACTGGTTTTTCTTCTGTGCTGGCCAGAGATTGACTCTCTTCCCAAACCCTCTTTCCTGTTTGTTCCCTCTCATCCCATCAAGGCTAAAACCAGACTGCAAACCTTCAGAGTCATTGGCCAACCTTCTGACTTCAGTGACCTCAGGCTTTTGCATAATTGCTCAGTAAATTGCCCCAAAAAAATTTGGGGAGGAACTATTAAGAAAAAGGATCCCGTAGATGACCGGTGGTCAGCCATCACGTGTAACTCTCCGGATGCTCTTATTCACCATCTGTGTTAGCTCCAGATGTGCACAGATTGAAAAACATGTTTGAGAAGCACCTACTGGCCTGGCAAAGTGAAGTCATTTCCCCCAAATTTAGCTTTTTGGATTACTTGTTCCTGTCTTTCTGGACACAGCTCTTCTTTCACAGAAGCTCTGGGATTGCAGTTGGAGGCGAGGGGATGTGGAACAGCTCGACAGAATATTATATATTAGCATTTTTTTTCTGTTCCTGGGTGCAGTTGACTGGAAAAACCACTCTCACCACTTGGAAGGGAAGAGCTCATGAGAGAGCAGTGACTCTTGGCAGTCCCCATCGAGTGCAATAGAAGGTGTGCCAGGACTATGCAGTGTGGAAATGACATGGCAGGGTGGACCATGCCATACACAGTGCCTAAACCCAGCTCTGGGTCCAGCTCTGAGTGTAAGGCTCTCCCACCAGACCCAGCCCTGGGATCACACAAGGTGTGTGTCACTATCAGGTCTGTGCAGAGCAAGTTTTGAGCCCAACAGTTTGCACTTGGGAGCACTGTGGATCCTCTGGGCGGGGGTACTGCATGACCAAAGAGTCACATCCAGAGGGAAGGGAGTTGCTGGGTCATGTTGGGACACAGTCTGAGGGACATGGGGACACGGTTTTGGGAGCGTGGACTGTGTTAGGGCTTTGGGTCTTCTCTGGTCATGGCTGGGTTTTCTCTTAGCTGACATCAGGATCAGTGTGAGGATGGCTGCACACTGGCTGGAAACATGTATTTCTTCCTTGGTAAGAAACCCAGATCTTCCAGTACGTTCTTGCTTTGTAGTGGAGGGCAGTTCAGAGGCTGCATCTCACTCACCGTAAGTTGTGTTTGACTAGAAAAGCCTTTGGTTTTGATTTGAAGGCATCAAGAACTGACGAATCCACCCCTTCCTGTACTAGCTTGTTTTAGTGGTTTATCATCTGCATTGTTAAAGCATGAACTTAGTCTTTCTTTTGAATTTGTTTAGTTTCCTAAATACGAGTTTGAGCCATGCTGTCACACATTAAATCTCTCCTGCAGACACTCCAAAGGTCCGTGCTGACCTTGTCTCACTTTTCCTTTACTGGTAGACAGCCGACCACTGGGGCAGAACAGCTGATTTATCCTGATGTAAATCAAAGCACAAACATATCCCAAACCTATTTTTATTTGGCCAAGAGAGATTATTAAGTACAGCTGCGATTACGTGAATGCAGTGGGTGACCCTTGTGAAATCTGGGCTGCTGAGAGGCACAGATAATCCTGCGTGATGCTGTTATGACTATCACAATCACTGCATGACCTGCATGGCAGGCACAAAGCCCATGCAGGCACTGGGGAGGGGTAGGTGTGCAAATACACATGAGCATGGAGAACTCGTATTCCCTGATAGCTTTCTGTGCTGAATCCAGAAAAGGTCTGAATGTGGAGATGTGGTCACTGCCCACGTTGCCATGTTTCTACCTCTGCCTTTGGGACTTGCATCCCTGTGGCTTGCACTCTCCCCAGGTTCTTCCTGCCATCCAGCAGCCTCATTGCATTTCTCAACCTCCTCCTTACCAGCTGAGGAGCCAGGGAGCATCTTGACTGAAAGCTCAGAGCATGACCCCGTGCCAGACGACTGCAATTTTTGCCTCAAGTAGGCGAGCGTGAGCCAGATTTGGCCCACATTAAGGCTTGACCTTTTGTCGTACTTTCATCACCCTCAGCTCAGCCCTTGATTTTATTTTTTTTAAACTTTATTTATTGCTGTTTTGAATACCTGAGAATACCCATGGATCTGCTGTTGTTTTATCCGACAGCACCTGCCACAGAGGGAGCCAGCTGCCAAGAAAAATAAAAATAATAATCCCCCAAAGCCTCTGGCTCTGCTGGCTTTCAACCCTTGCCTGGCTGTAGATGCCTTGCATCTACTCTATCGCGGTCAGGAGGTGTAGGTAAGAAGCAGAAGTCCCCAGTTCCCAGCTTTTGAGTAGTTCGTGTGGAGCACTCTGAAAGCTTACTCTGCACCCACTCTTATCTAAACACGCCTAAGCCCCAGCATGCTGCTTCAGCTCCGCTGGCTTTACACTTCGGGCTGTTTTGAAAGTGAACTTGTAAAGCCATTAACGTTATTTAAACAGTTTAGCCACAGAATTACCCGGTGGTGTGATCCAGCTGCCAGAAATGAGACGTGAGTCTCCTTTGCGCTGCGGATCAAACAAAACTCGGCCAAACCACGTGGGCTCTGGAGGATGCCAAACCCAGGGGTGATGGGGGGAGCGAGAGCTTGCTGGCTTTCCGCTTAGTGGGAAATGTCATCAAGTGTGGATTGTAATTTTTTTTTTTTATGAGATGGTTTGGGTCCAAATCAGACCAAAACCAGACTATTTTCCCCTGAAGTTTCTGGGGGCATCAGGCCCCCTTGACTGCCCAGAGAACCTGTTTCAGTTGGTGGCTCCAGTGCCCAGGTTAGGAACACATGAGGATCTCAGGACTTGCAGACAGAGCTTTCCATTCCCTGGATCTCATGGCAGACCTCACCAACATCACCTCTTCTGGGGTAACATCCCCCCAGCTCCTGGTTTACTTCATGCTGAGGCAAAGTCCTTTTACAGTGCAGAAAAGGTACAGGGGAAACATGCCCAAGAATCTGGGGATCAACAACTCAATGTCCAAGTGGAGATCAGTGATGAGTGGCGTTCCTCAGGGGCTGGTATTGGGACCAGTCCTGTTTAATGTCTTTGTTGGCGACACGGACAGTGGGATTGAGTGCGCCCTCAGCAAGTTTGCCGACGACACCAAGCTGTGCAGTGTGGTCGACATGCTGGAGGGAAGGGATGCCATCCTGAGGGACCTTGACAGGCTTGAGAGCTGGGCCCGTGTGAACTGCATGAAGTTCAACAAGGCCAAGTGCAAGGTCCTGCATGTGGGTCGGGGCAATCCCAAGCACAAATACAGGCTGGGCAGAGAATGGATTGAGAGCAGCCCTGAGGAGAAGGACTTGGGGGTGATGGTTGATGAGAAGCTCAACATGAGCCGGCAATGTGCGCTTGCAGCCCAGAAGGCCAACCGTATCCTGGGCTGCATCAAAAGCAGCGTGGCCAGCAGGTCGAGGGAGGGGATTCTGCCCCTCTGCTCCACTCTCTTAAGACCCACCTGCAGTGCTGTGTCCAGCTCTGGGGCCCCCAACAGAAGAAGGACATGGAGCTGTTGGAGCGAATCCAGAGGAGGGCCACGGAGATGCTCAGAGGGCTGGAGCACCTCTGCTGTGAAGAGAGGCTGAGAGAGTTGGTGCTGTTCAGCCTGGAGAAGAGAAGGCTCCGGGGAGACCTTCTAGCAGCCTTCCAGTAGCCGAAGGGGCTACAGGAAAGCTGGAGAGGGGCTTTTTACAAGGGCAAGTAGTGACAGGATGAGGGGGAACAGCTTTAAACTGAAAGAGGGGAGATTTAGATTAGATATTAGGAAGAAATTCTTTCCTGTGAGGGTAAGAAATTCTTTCCTGTGAGACACTGGCCCAGGTTGCCCAGAGAAGCTGTGGCTGTTCCCTCCCTGGCAGTGTTCGAGGCCAAGTTGGATGGGGCTTTGAGCAACCTGGTCTAGTGGAAGGTGTCCCTGCCCATCTCAGGAGGTTGGAACTAGATGATCTTTAAGGTCCCTTCCAACTGAAATCATTCTATGATTCTATGAACTCTGGAAACTGAGCTTTTTCAGGCAGTTGCAGATGATTAATTCCTCCAAGCTGAACCCGTGACAAGGTTCATGTATAGTAGTATAGTCTGGGCCAGTCTGGGTCACATTAGCTGGGGCTTTCTCTAACCACCGCAGCAAGACATGCTCCCTGTCCTGAGGTAACTACCATAAAGATGGACAAAGGATAGAGGAGTGGAGAAACTGAGGCACAGGCAGCACAGATGACGTCTCCAAGGCTTAAAGGGGGTTTCTAGCAAAAGGCAAGCTATGCTCCTGCAGATGATGATGGTACACGGTATTCAAGGCAGGATCTTTCATGCTCTGATAACACAGGTGACGGCAACATGACAAGGTCAAGGCATCATTCTGAGTCAGGATTTTTTGTTTCGCTTGTCTTGTTCTCTTGGCTGATGTCTTACAACAAGCCCTGAAATCTGCCTTTGTTCAGAATAAAACATTATCTTACGTACCAGTATTCTTCCTTTTGAGTGCATTGCCTTAATTGGCTATTTGATTGTATTCCCCTGAAGCTTTCAGACATGCAGCTTGGAGAAACAATGGGTATTGTTTTATATTTAGACTGAGCATTAAAAGCTGAAACACGCAGAGACATAAGCTGGTGGAAGGGCTCAGACCATCAGCTCCCTCTGCTGACCTGCTCTGGAGAGAAACAGTGCTGCTAAATTTTAGGACTCCTCAGGCTGGAAAAGTGAGGACTGAAGGGGCATATGACAATATTACTCCAGCAGCACAGAGGTGGAGAGGAGGGTATGACTCTTCACAACCACCGCCAATGCAAGAACTAGAGGACACCAAAAGAAGCTACTGAGGGACAAGTTCAAGAAAAATAGGTGGTTGTTCACACAGTGTGTCATAAAACTGTGGAGCACCTTGCTGCAGGAGGTTGTGGATCTGGAAGATTTGTGTATGCCCAGAAAGTGACTGGAAAAGTCTGGGAGAGAAGTTCACTGATGACTACTAAATGCAGAGATCCCTTTTCTTACCTGGGAAATTCCCAACCCACAGCCTGCTGAATGCTGGGAAATGTTTTAAGGAAATATTGTTATATATTTGTCCTAAGCCTATATTCTTTCTTGGGCGTCCACTGTTGGAGGCAGGATGCTGACTCACCCAGCTTGTTCTCCTGTTAGTCCCAGGGGATGGCTGAAGTGTCCAGAAGAGGTGGTGTGCACATAGCTTGGTCCACTGGAGCTGGGGAACGAAAGCATTTTGGATGGAGTCAGAGAAATCCTTATTTTAGTGGGAAAACGGATGTGGCTAGATTTTGTTATTGTCTCAGCCTCCATGCTGAAGGAACTGACCATGTGGAGACATCTACACCAGACAGAAATGTTGCAATAGCATTTGAGGATATACTGAGGATATACTGAGGATATACTGACCTTGGGTTCAGACATCGCTAGGCAGCCTGACGACTCACTTTTTTTTCTTGAATCCTTCTTTTTGAGCTAGCATGGACATAGGCTGACATGGCTGACATTCAAATGTAGCCTTCTACAACCAAGAAACCCATACCAAACATGATGATCATGATTTGAATGGAGGTTCCACCAACATGAGTGAAGCCACTGGAAATGGCTCCTAAATACCAGGAAAAACATTATACAATGAACATTTCTGAACTTTGGAAATGAAGGGGCTGTATTTACATAGCATGGCCCTGAGCTGGAGGACGGTGATTCTTTTGAGCTGTCAACAGAGTATCCGGGCAGCTTCAAACAGAAAACCATAGGAACAGAAGACTATACAGGGACCCTTTTCTGGTTAAATGATGAATATTTTCTAATCTCCAATGTTAAATGAGCTTTGTGGAGGTCTTCCCACTGTGGTTTAATGATGTCTCTGGATTATTGCCTTTCTGCTGGACAGGTGGCTCGCAGGCTGACAAGCACAGAGATCAGAGCAGAAGGCATTATTAGGGGAAGGGGTATCCAGAGTCTGAACAGACAGTGGCGCTCAATTTGCACAGACCAAGTGACATTTTCATTGTCAACACTTTTCTTTATCATTAACAAGAAATTTACATCATTCCTGAAGACCAGACACTGAGGAGGGCATTCAGGAGAAATGCTGGTCTGGCACCCTTGTGAGCCAAAGGCATGGGTTTCTGTTGGACACCACAGGAAAGACTTCACAGTTGCCCAACACCATTTCTGAAGTTTGTTGAATGATTTAAGTAAACACAGCATTCAGGTCTCCTGAGAGCATATCCGGGAACCTGATTTTCAATGTCATTGACCTCCATGGGGTAGCTGTGGATGGCATTCAATTGTCAAAACACTCTTCATTTGAAATGGATCCTGTGTCTTATCTACCAGCTTTATGTGGATGTCTTAGATACCCTTGGGCATCTGAGATGTTTTTAGGTGTCTCCTTTGAGGCAAATGAATCCACCTCAAGCTGGGTATCTTGTGTAGGGTGGGCTGGGTCAAGCTCTAAGCTCTATTGACTTGATCTTCAGTGACTGTAGTGGAAACTCAGACACGAAATTTACATGGGAGCACCTAAACTTGCGTGTCCTAATCTGGAGGGACTCTCAATCTGCACTGCCTCCTAGGCAGGTGAATCAGGAGGATGGCCATGAGAATATGACATGAATGCAAAATATTTCAATGTATTTTCATTCCTCTCAGATAAATTCAGGAGGAAAGAACACATTTGGTTGTTATTCAGAATAATACTCCTATCCTCCACCTGTGACCCCAGAGCCACACCATAAAGATTTCTTTTGTACCCTGTACTTTGCAAAGCGAGGGATGATAAGAGAGAGCTGGCCTCAAGTACAATTGTCTTGGGACTTTTCTGTCCCAATAAGGAAAATGGTGGTGCTCTTGTGACAATGTGGGTCAGCAATTAGGTCTCTGTGGCCTTTTCAGGGTCTATTCCACTTTCCAACAAGCCCTCTGGCCAGCTGGGCAGGAGCTTGCTTTGCCCTCAGAGCAGTCAAAGTAGCTCTCAGTGTAACTGCTCAAGGAAGAATTTGCTGGTTTTGTCATGGCTGGCCCCAGAATTGCTTTGTTTATCTGTGGTGACATCAACCATGAGGATGGCTTAAAGCAAGTTGTCCAGATCTGGAGCTACATTCTTTTCCTTTGAAGAGCACTCAAGGAAAATGTTAAATTCCCTGAGAGATAAAGCCTTTGCTTGATGGTTTAGACTTCTGTTTATACAAGAGCTGGAGACAAATGCCTGAGAATCCAATGCCCTAATACTTCTCCTGACGGCCACAGCTCAGTAAGATGAGAGCTCATGTGGCACCTGCCTCCCTCTTTCATCTTAACAAATATTTCTTCCTCTTTCCCCAAAAAGGTTGTCAACTCTTCTCCCCTTGAAAACAAAATGACATATCTCCAAGAAAACAGTTATGTCTCCAAGTCTATCGTGTGCTAATTTACTCTGGGATTTTCAGGAGCAAGGTTTTGTGAATAGACAAAGTGAGAAGCTATTTCTGCCCCACCAGACTAACTATCTATGTGATGAGCCAGGCAAATGAATAATTACCCTTATGGTGGGAGTATAGCCCAGACTCTCCCATACCTTAGATTACACGGCGCTGACATGACAGCAGGCTCAGCTGGGTTGATAAAGCTCCTAGCAAAATAGACTGTAGTGCATGTCTGTCTGGTTTCTCTGCCGGTTAGGGTGGAGGCTGCTGAGCAGACTGGGCTTTTTGTGGACCTTCAGGATGCTTCATCAGGTGAACTGCCTAGAACTGGTGACTCCAAGATCCTTGCCTGGTGAGATGCCTTGGAGCCTGGGCTCTGTTTCTTTTCCTGGGCAATAAGGAATCCAGAGCAAAGCTGTATTTTGAAGCAATACCCAGATTGTACCCTCCTAGTACTATCACTTTCCTCTGCACAGTGTCAGCAGCATGGTGTGATGATAACACACACGGGCTCTGAAATCAATAGAGAATGAGCAACCATTGAAAGATGATGCTGTGTGGCAGCACTGGGTAGCTCCCAGCCCCACGCCTGACTTCCCTCATCTCTCTCCTTGGTCTGGCGTGATGGATTGGCACAATCCGTGTGTCTCCTGAGCACTACCTAACATGGGCGATCTCAGCACGTGGGACCTCCCCTCTGAGCTGAGCAGAGTTCTGGTGCTCAGCAGTTGGTTGATATACGTCTGCCCTGCTGTGAACGCTGCCCTCACCACCCACATGCAGTTTGATGGCTTGTGGTGATTGGGGTGAGGTTAGCTCACACAAAACCTTTGCAAATAGAAAGCTGACATACAACCATGTTTATAGCAACCGTGAATTTGCTGCCCTTCTTCTTTGCCCTTTTTTTTGCAAGGCTTTTTTTCTGCTGCCACTGAAATTGCTTGCATGTTTTGCCGTTGACTGAGGTAGGAGAATGATCTTTTGAAGTGGACTAGTCTCCATTCATGGCTAGAAGATCAGGTGCAGAAGCATGAACCTACCAGGCACAGAGTAGCCCTAATTCCTTCTACTCTTGCTGCCTTTTCATTGCCCTCTGCTCTTCTCAGGTCTCAGATAAATGGATATCAGTTGCTCCCCCTTGGAACCAGTCACTCTGGGAAGGGCGAGGTACTGCATGGACTGGACTGAAGACATGGCTCACATCATTGCTGCTGTGGATAGCAGGTGTATGTTTTGGCTTGGGAGGGCTGGGTAGATCTGTATGTTCCCTGTGATAACTTTCCAAGAACTGTGTTGAGAAGTCTGTGCTGGTAGGAGCTTTCTACATCCAGTTCCTTCAGAGAGGTGCAGAGACAACAGCACTATCATCTCCATCACTGGCAATAGGTCCAGTCATCCCTGAGCTCAGTGCCTGCCTGATGACCTGCTGCTCTGCCTCCCCTCCAGCTCAGTGGGGGAAAATCCCATGAGAAGGACCATGCACTTGTCTCTTCCTTACCCGGAGTCATTCCTCAGTGTGGCCTCAGCCTTTCCCACAGATTCATTTCTCATTATCACTGATAATTTATCTGATTATTACAGATTATCTCTGTAACAGAAGGGATGCCAGCTCCCAAAGCCCACTCAGGCTGGGTGGAAGCCCAGGACATGCTCCAGCTGTGAAGTGCTGAGACCATGTGGATGTGAGAAGAAAATGCCTTGCTTTTCCACCAGGAAGAACTCAGCATCTTCCAGACACAGGCCTTGGGTGGAGAGGTAGGGATGATGAATACAACCACACCAGGGCATGGAGGACATTCTCTTTGTTGCCTTGTCTTCAGATGCATGATATAGTTCTGTCCAAGATGGACACAAATCAATCCATATCTAGAATGGTAGAGAGCGCCAGGAATGTCCCCAGGTCTTTACCATCTGTCAGGGCACCAGTTCTATATTTTCTTCATTCAGCTTGGACATCTTCATCTCTGATCATCTTGTTGCTCAGTGGCCTTTCAAGGCAGCCACACCCTGGGTCCGTCCATCACCATTGCCATTGACAGTGGCCCTGTGGAAAGTGGACAGGTCTTGGCAAATGGAAACCAATGAATGGATCAGAAGGAGAAAAATCACCCATCCTTACACCAAAAGTCTCCTTTATATCTCATGCTGAGGTGACAAGGAGCAGTTTTCTGGCCTGAATTTGGGCTGGATTGAGGTGTTCGTTATTGTCTCATGGAGTACTGTAAATAGTGACATGAGGCAACACTCCTCTACTAGAACCCATTCATACGGAAGAGATGTAGGGAGTCCTGACCAGGAACTATGACCTATGTGTGGGTGGGAAAAAGCCTGGAAAAAATCCTCTAGCCACTTTTGCTGCAGAAATTATAATATGCGTGTGTGTTAGTGAACACAACTTGGAAGCTCTTGTCTTAGATGCCATCTTTTTTGTTCAGCATGATTTTTTCCACAGTTGATACCTTGATCGCATCTGACCCAGTGGGGCATGAAGGAGAGGGAATCCAGGGCATTGAGGTGTAACCCTAGTGATGGCGTATTCTTGTAGCTGCTAGTCACAGGACACGGCAGGTTGGCATCAACACTGCTGCTGATCTTGCTCACAGTGCAAGCATGTAGGGAAGATATTTTGTGTAAACATAATGCAATTTTTAACGTATTTAAAGTTCCAGTTTTTCCTTGTTTGAAAGCTGAGTGCAAATAATTTTCAAATTCTCAGCAACTCACTCTGGACTTAATTGATAATTTCCATTAGATTGACTGAAATGTCTGTCCCAGGGCATTTTAGCTGGCTAAAATTATTACATGAAAAAAGGAAACTTCTTATGTAAACTCCCAGTTTGACAGAAAATGGTGGATTTCATACAAATAAGTAGTTTCCCACCAAAAATTTTGAACAACTCTAAAATGTTGTCAAATGCTTTCCTCGGATTGGAAGGCACATATGAAAAAACTGAAATGAAGGCTGAGAACGTAATTCAGTTAAATAACACATGCCAGGAATTTAGCTTCCTTTTCTGTTTTTAATTTGTCCCCTAGGGAATGAAGTTTTTCTTGATTGTACACATTATTGGATATTATTTTTCATCTACTTGTAGTAAATATTTCTCAGTTAGTGACATTTTCATGTCTGGTTAACTTTTTGTAGGGTACACAGATTACACAGTAATGTTTTTGATCTTTGGTGAGATTAATGGCATTTAGGATGAGGGCTGTGCAATGAAAATTAACCCTCCTGAAATATTTTTGAGTGTTCACTTAATATGTGCTCTTTATACCAATTTTCCTGCCAGAAAGCTCATCCATTGGCATGCTTGCTATAAACTCAGCAAGAGGGTAGACACATGAGAGACAGATTCATTTTTTCCTTTGCACAAATATTTGCAAAATTAGGGTGTGGGATTTTTTTTTTTGACATCTTTGCCCATGTCTCTAGCAGTGGCACCCCAGATTTAACCAAGTCAGCCCACATTTCTGAGTCAGACAGCTGGGAAAAACATGGAAGTGAAAGCAATCCACATATTGCTGGAAAAATCACATCGTTAAATGCCAAGAGGCTCTGACTTAAAGGACTGAGAAAGAGGCAAATGCCAGTAATTGGCCCTGACACAAACTTATTTATAGTAAGCCTAAGTAGGGTGAAGTCTAGTCCACTGGGTTCACCTCTCAGGATCAGGCCCTGCATCTCCTGGGATTTAATTTCTCAGAGAACCACAGGGATGGCAGATGGGAAAGACTTGTTAGGTCATCCTGTCCACATGCCCCAGCAGGAGCAGAATGGGATTGTCTCGTTGCTTCGTTCTCAAGTGCCTCGTCTAGATTTAAACAACCCCAGAAAGAAGACTGTTATTGCAAGAAAATTCCACTGCCTACATGTACTTTTTCAAAACCACTATTGCAAAGCTCTTGATGTCTGTTTGTTAATTTTGCCTGAACTGTATCACAAAAGAGAAAAGTGAAAGTATCAAATGTGACCTTAGGCAGCTTAATCTATCTGATGATAACTTAAAAAAAGAATTACAGAATCACAGAATCAACTAGGTTGGAAGAGACCTCTGGGATCACCGAGTCCAACCTTGGACCTAACACCACTGTGTCAACTAGACCATGGCACTAAGTGCCATGTCCAGTCTTCTCTTAAATACCTCCAGGAATGGTGACTCCACTCCCATTCCAATGCCTAATAACCCTTTCTGTGAAGAAATTTTTCCTAATGTCTAACCTGAACCTCCCCTGGCACAGCTTGAGGCTATGCCCTCTAGTCCTGTTATTAGTTGCCTAGGAGAAGAGGCCATCCCCCACCTCACTACAACCTCCTTTCAGGTAGTTGTAGACAGTGATAAGGTCTCCCCTCAGCCTCCTTTTCTCCAGACTAAACAATCCCAGTTCCCCCAGCTTCTCCTCATAAGACATACCCTCCAGACCCTTCACCAGCTTCGTTGCCCTCCTCTGGACTTGCTCCAGCACCTCAATGTCTTTCTTGAAGTGAGGGGCCCAGAACTGGACACAGTACTTGAGGTGCGGCCTCACCAGTGCTGAGTACAGGGGAACAATTACTTCCCTAGTCCTGCTGGACACACTGTTCCTGATACATGCCAGGATGCTGCTGGCCTTCTTGGCCACCTGGACACACTGCTGGCTCCTGTTCAGCCGGCTGTCCACCAATACCCCCAGGTCCTTTTCCACCGGGCCGCTTTCCAACTGCTCTTCCCCCAGCCTGTAGCACTGTATGGGGTTGTTGTGGCCAAAGTGTAGGACCCGGCACTTGGCCTTGTTGAACTTCATGCCATTGGTCTTGGCCCATCTATCTAACCTGTCCAGATCCCTCTGCAGAGGCTTCCTACCCTCAGGCAGACCAACACTCTCACCCAACTTAGTGTCATCCGTGAATTTACTGAGGGTGCACTCGATACCCTCATCCAGATCATCAATAAAGATATTAAACAGGACTGGGCCCAGTACCGAGCCCTGGGGGACACCACTAGTGACTGGATGCCAACTGGATGCAGTACCATTCACCACCACTCTCTGGGCCCAGCCATTCAGCCAGTTCTTAACCCAGTGAAGTGTGCACCTGTCCAAGCCGTGGGCTGCCAGCTTATCCAGGAGAATGCCGTGGGAGACATCCTGCTCCCCGTCCCTGTCTACTGGCTCAGGGGGGCACTTGTCCTGAGGATAACTGGTCTTACTGTGAAAGACTGAGGCAAAAAAGGCAAAAAAGCACCTCAGCCTTTTACTCATGCCTGTTCACAATGTCCCCCCCCCTCCATCCAATAAGGAATGGAGATATTCCCTTGATCTCCTTTTGTTGTTTATGTATTTATAAAAACACTTCTTATTATCTTTTACTGCAGTGACTAGATTGAGTTCTAGGTGAGCTTTCGCCTTTCTAATTTTCCTTTTACATGACCTAACAACATCCTTGTACTCTTCCTGAGTTGCCTGCCCCTTTTTCCAAAGACCATAAACCTTCTTTTTTTCCCTAAGTTCCTGCAAAAGCTCCCTGTTCAACCAAGACATATTTCTTCCCCCACGGCTTGTCTTTTGGCTCATTGGGATGGCCTGCTCCTGTGCCTTTAAGATTTCTTTCTTAAAGTATGTCCAGCTTTCCTGGACCCCTTTGTTATCAAGAACTATTTCCCATGGGACCCTATGAACCATTGTCCTAAATAGGCCAAAGTCCGCCTTCTGGAAGTCCAAGTAGAGGTTTTTGTTGACCTCCTTCATTCTTTCCCCAAGAATCGAAAACTCATTTCATGGTCACTGTGCCCAAGATGGCCTCCAACCACCACATCTCCCACCAGACCTTCTCTGTTTGTTAACAGCATATCTAGCGGGGCACCTCCCCTGGTGGGCTCACTAACCAGTTGTGTTAGGAAGCTATCTTCCACACACTTCAAGAACCTCCTAGACTGCCTCCTTTCTGCTGCGTTGAGTTTCCAGCAGACATCCGGCAAATTAAAGTCTCCTACTAGAACAAGGGCTAGTGATCTTGAAACATCAGACAGCTGCTTGTAGAATAGCTCATCTGCCTCTTCATCCTGGTTGGGTGGTCTATAATAGACTTCCACCAGGATGTCTGCCTTGCTGGCCTTCCTCCTGATTCTTACCCATAGGCACTCAACCTTATCATCACTATCCTTAAGCTCTACACAATCAAAACACTCCCTAATGTAAAGAGCCACCCCACCACCTCTCTTTCCTGTCCTGTCTCTTCTGAAAAGCTTGTAGCCATCCATTACAGCACTCCAGTCATGCGAGTCATCCCACCACGCTTCCGTGATGGCGACTATGTTATATCTTTCCTGCTTATCAGAACACTTATCATAATGAAATGGGTTTTGTGTGGACTCGCTACATGGCAGAGTTAATATTTTTCACTGTCCTAACTGCATTTATTTACATTAACATGCTTGGACTTCTTTAATTTTAAACATACAGTGAATTCCCAGTGTTTGTAACGCTTTATTGTGGCACCTATACCCTGTAACTTGCTTACCTGAAAACTGCTGATATGCTTTCAACCTTGACTTCGTTTGGGTTTAAGTTATTTTTAATCTGCGGTTTTATCTCCTGTTTCCAGGCTATCTCTGACATGAACTACTTTTATTAACCATGTCATTATATTACACATGCTTCGCCCTTGCTTGGATAGGAGAAGTTGCACAGATGTCCGTGTAAAATCAAGGACAGGCCTATGAAAGATCTACTGTAGCAACTGGAATTATTCATTTTCATTTTCTTTTTGCTAAAGTATAAGGGTCATGGGAAAATACTAACTGAACAAACACGAAATTCTTCATTTGAAAAAACTTGGGTTTAAAGTGATTTTAGTTAGTCCAAGACTTCAGTGGAACCTGGCCAGGATTATGGGCCAGGAACTCTTGAACCTGCTGGTTTTGAAGCCCTAGGTGAGTTTACACAGTGATTAACCCCAGGAGCGAGGGAATGTAGGTGGTGCCTGTGGCAATGCTGTGCAATTTGTGTCATTTTCTATTTTGCTGCTCTGGAACTGATAAAATGCCAATTTTGTTGGGTGTGCACCATGTTTGGAAAGTTTCCAGTTTCTAGGAAACTAAAAATTATACATATACAGATTTGAATCCAATTTGGACAGGAAATCTTTTTTTCCTGTCAACTTAGAAACTCCGCTTTCCTGCCAATTACAGTCACAATTGTGTCAGTTTGTCTGTGATACTCTCAGTCTAATTAATGTAAATGAAAAAACCTGCACAACTTTAGTAACTTTTAGCTTGTAATATAAATGAAGGTCATATCCCTTGATGAGCTGCTGTGTTATCCAGGTGTTTATGAGCTGCTGTCCCACATTCCCTTCCATGCTTGTGAAAAAGCACCAAGAAATTATTTTTCAGTGTCATTTTCAAAAGAAAATTTTTAGCCTCTAATTCAGGTCTTTCTTTCCCTGCAAGGAACTGAATTCTATGACAAATTCAGCCCTCATTTACTGTAGCACATATTATCTGGCAGATATTCACAGATTTAAAGGAGAATCTTCCATCTTCATTAGAAGGTATTTTTATCAGGAATAGTTAACATCTGAGAAGACTCAGCTACCATACGCATGGGATGGTCCATTCAGATACTAACCAGAGAAAGAGCTTAAACGACAGACTCAGATTTAATGCCTAACTGTTGGGTGCCTGAAGTAAAGTGAAATGAATTTTTCTCTCTCTTCTTGGAGCAGCGGTGTCTGGGTTGTTTTCTAGAGGTGGCATGTGTTCTATCAGAAAATGGCAGTCTACTGAATGTGAACCCTTTGGTAGAAATCTACACCTCCATGACCAGGGCGGGCACAGAGATCTCAGCATGGCTAATGGGACACTGCTCTCCCCTTTGCCACTCTGGGGAGGCCAGGCTGGTTTGGGACTGCTGCCCCGTGCTGGTGGTGGTATGGTGGATATTGCCTCCTGAGCTGCTCTCCTCCAGAGCAGTGTGCTGGGCATAGAACTATAGAATCGTTTTGGTTGGAAAGGACCTCTAAGGTCATCAAGTCCAACTGTTAACCCAGCACTGCCAAGTCCACCACTAAACCATGTCTCTAAGCACCACATCTACACGGCTTTTAAATCCCTTCAGGGATGGTGACTCCACCACTTCCCTGGGCAGCCTGTTCCAATGCTTGATAACCCTTTCAGTGAAGAAATTTTTCCTGGTATCCAATCTAAACCTCCACTGGCACAACTTGAGGCTGTTTCCTCTTGTCCTATCATTTGTTACTTGGCAGAAGAGACCAACACCCTCCCTGCTCCAATCTCCTTTCAGGTAGTTGTAGAGAGCAAGAAGGTCTCCCCTGAGCGTCCCTTTCTCCAGACTAAACAACTCCAGCTCCCTCAGCCGCTCCTCATCAGACTCGTGCTCCAGAGCCTTCACCAGATTCGTTGCCCTTCTTTGGACTCTCTCCAGCAAGTCAATGTCTCTCTTGTAGTGAGGGGCCCAAAACTGAACACAGTATTCAAGGTGCATGCATGCATGGTGCGACATGACTTAAACCTTCGGAAGTGTTGCTTAGGTGGATCCCCACTAACACTTGTGAGCTGCCATATGAAGGGTAGTCAATTCTGCCTTGGAAAGGAAGGAAAGGAAAGAGCTAAAACAGCAGCCGACATCTGTGGTTTGTGGAGAAGAAAAGTGCCTGGTTGTGCCGGCTCTTTGCTGGCTGAAAACAAATCAAAGAAGGTCTGTTGTGAAAAGGTTAAAAGAAAGATCTTTTGGGGAGTATGAACAGCGGGAGGAGCAGAAGGTGGAAGCACAGAAAAGCACAGGCTGGGAGGTGGTTTCTTGGAGCTGCTAACACTGGGGCCAGGGTGTTGGCCAGAACAGCTTTGAGCAAGGAGGACAAGCAGGGAGACAGAAATTTCTTGGAGACAGAATTCGGCAGAGAGCAGATCCGCTGGTTCATAGCAGGTGGGAACTGCTGTGAAGGATGAGTTATGGTAGATTTTTTTGTAAGTAAACATGAACACTAGCAAAGTTCCTGGCTGTAACACTGACTTCTGGTCCCATAAGGAATAGTCCTACAAAGCTCTACAGTCTGTGTCAGAATGGCAGCAGCTGCAACGCCAGCTCATCTGCACTTGCCACCTATGTCTACATCAGTAAATTTGCCAGTGTCAGGGAATTTTCTACTACCTTGAGCTCAATGGGAATGACCTAGGCACTTCCGTACTGCTAAACACTCCTTACATCCAAAGCGAGGTGGCTGTATGCAAGTTGCCTGGTGGGAAAAGCCCAGCGCTAACTCCTGATTTTTGTGCTGGTGAATAATTTAGGAGAGTGCTAGCTGTCCCCAGACAAAGTAATGCCAAGTGCTGTGCCAACAGAAGCAGGATCAACTCTATTTGGCTGAGTTCTTGTGGGTTTTATGAATATCTGCAAAAGGGAGTCATAGAATAGAATCATAGAATCATAGAATGGTTTAGGTTGGAAGGGACCTTGAAGATCATCTAGTTCCAACCCCCCTGCCACGGGCAGGGACACCTTCCACTAGACCAGGTTGCTCAAAGCCCCATCCAACCTGGCCTTGAACACTGCCAGGGAGGGGGCAGCCACAGCTTCTCTGGGCAACCTGGGCCAGTGTCTCACCACCCTCACAGCAAAGAATTTCTTCCTAATATCTAATCTAAATCTACCCTCTCTCAGTTTAAAACCATTCCCCCTCGTCCTATCACTCCATGCTCTTGTAAAAAGTCCCTCTCCTGCTTTCCTGTAGCCCCTTCAAGTACTGTAAGGCTGCTAGAAGGTCTCCCCAGAGCCTTCTCTTCTCCAGGCTGAACAGTCCCAACTCTCTCAGCCTGTCTTCAGAGGAGAGGTGCTCCAGCCCTCTGATCATCTTCGTGGCCTCCTCTGGACTCGTTCCAACAGCTCCATGTCCTTCTTACATTGGGGCCCCCAGAGTCCCTTTCTAGTTATTCTGTGGTGGTAGAAAACCAGCATTAGTTGCTCTGAGTGTGTAATTAGAGTTTATTCTGATTTCTTTGCTGCAAATCTCACAAGGTGCAGCAAGGACTGACTGAGCCAAGAAGAACCAGCTGCCTTTCCTGGCTCTGGAGGTTTTCCCATTCCTAATGAAACCCTGCTGGCACGGGGCTGTGAGGGAAGACCCTCCTGAACTGTCTGTGAACTTCTCCAGGGAATGGATGAGTTTTCATCTGGATTTAACTTCATGGTATGATGCCTTTTACATCAGTCACTAGGGAATGACTAGGAGAGAGGTTGGGTGGGAGCAGGACAGAGCACAGCTCTGATGAGAACAGAGTCTCACTGGGGAATAACAGCAGTATCTGTTTGCTCCCAGTTCAGGCTGGGGTGGACTATGAGAGGCTCTCTAATGAACACCCAGTCACAGTCACCAGAAGAAGAGGACCTCAAAGAAGAACAGAACAACATTTCAATTAAATAGTAAGTTACAACGCACTGTGCTCTTCACCCAGCATATTATTATTAGCAACTCCTTCTCCTGACAGGTAGCCTCGTTATTCGATGTAACTTTCCCCTTGTTCTCTGCAGATTCCCCTAAGCACAAAGACCAGTTCACGAAACCTGGCTCTTCTTGTTATTTTTATCCAGGAGCAGCTGACAGTAAAAGTGACAAAAGAATTGATGGGGGAAGTGGGCCAGAGCGTGAAAAATCCGGTCGTAAAAGCCAGAGTGTTTGCAATAAAATATCTATACGTAAAGGGAGAGGAAGGAGGGAGAAGCAGGGCTGGACACAAAGCAGAGCAATGAGCTGTGAAAAGTGTCATCTGGACCAGGGGAAGAAAGTGTAAATCCAGCTGTCAGTGCAATAATAACCCTCGGCACCTCGGTCTTGTTACCCTCAGGGGAGCTCAAGCCCATGCCAGTGGCTAACATGGGACCGTGGCTGGACCCAGAGGATAAGGTGCCGTAGGGTGAAGAGATGTGCTTGGAGCCTCCCAGGGTCATGGCAGAGCTGGCAAAACCCTCTGCTGCTGGCTGTGACTTCTAGGAATGGCCTTTCCTCTCTGATGATGAAGAACAGGAGTTGCTGCAGGGATTTGGGTTTGGGAAGATGGTCTGGGCTGCAGCACAACCCACAGGCTAGCAGGGCAGGGTAGCAAACTGCATTGCAGAGTTGGTGAAAGCAGGTTGGGAAGGAAAGGCTGAGTTAGTTAAATGCACAAAACAAGTGTATTGTTAAACTGCCCCCAGCTTTCTTGGGGCTACTCTGAGCCCTTTGCTGGGCACAAGGCTCAGGAGAAGCGAGGTGTTTCTCCAGTTCTGTTCAGGGACAGGGAAGGGATCAAGAGCTGGGAGCAGACATAGATGAAGGAGATACCAGTCCAGAGAGTGGTGAAGCACTTTTTTATATACATCCAAGAACAAACCACATGGCATTAAGAGAGCAGTGGGCAACCTCCTGGTGAGGTTTCTTTTGGTGCAAAGAAGGAAATTGATGCTGAAAACAAAACTGAGTGCTAGGACATCTGAGATCTCTCCCTAGGCTTGACCCAGTGCCCTCCTCTTCTGTCTCAGAGATGGATGAGAGCTCCAAAGCATGCCTAGGAAAGAAGGTGCTGTCACAGGGCATAGTGATGCTGCCTTGAGGTATCAAAATGGGAGCAAATGCTTCCATAATCACACAGCAATGGACACCAGAGCTGGCACTGGGGACAAAGCATGGAGATTCCTGGTATCAGAGACTGGGTTTTCAGGGGTACAAGTATTTGGACCTGTGCTTCATCAGAGATGCATCCATCTACTGGGGACAAGGCAGAGAATGGTAATGAACAACAGCAAGACCCTGTGATGTCTCCAGCTGCAAAAAGCCTGAAGAATTTAAAGCAAAGAAGGAAACTATTTTTTTTCCTTTGGCAGCTTCTTCTGAACTGCAGGATGTTTAACTCCAAAACATGTCTCTGCTACTCTTGAGCTCATGGAGTAGCCTTGGCCAGCTTCTGGGTGATGAGAGCGTGTGGGGGACAGGAGGAGTGTTTAAAGTGTCCGTGGCATTGCTGTCTGCATTTGGGCTCTGCAGGCTGGTGCATGTGGCCAGGTGGGGCCACATTCACTAGTCTGGAGGCAGAAGGAAAGTTGACACGTAGGACAGCATGGACCATGTTCTTGAGGTTGATGTTTGCTACTATGCCTCATGTAGTTGTGGTGCTTTATGGCATCATCTACTCTCCTGGCCACAGTGTCTTGTAAATGCAGAAAAGGATTCCTATGCCTGGACAAATTCATGGAAGAAAAATACAGTGAGGTTTACTAGGGAGAAATACAACTCTTCTGACTGAAGTGGGGATATTTTGGGGAAGTTTTACTGCGGTCCAGCCTTGTTTGCATGCTCTTTCCTAGGCAGGTGCTTGCTCTGCTGTGAGACAGAAGACTGATGGAGCCAGACCTTTGGCTGTTCTCGGTAGGACAGACCCCTGAGAAGACCCCTATGAGACTAACTGATAGGCTGCAGGTAATAAACTGAAGGAGTAACTCTCACATGAAGATTTCTGGGAAGTAACGCTTCCAGCTAAGGCCCATTGACTGTCTCTGCTTTTAGCACGTGACAAGGACCAGGTGATCAGTTTTACCTTCGCACACAGGTAAATTTTATTATCACAGGCAAAAATACAGCCCTGACAGCTACAGCTGCAAGTAACATCTTCTTCGTAGCATCTTCTTCATACTGCCCTGCCAATGCTTGGTGGAAGGCACAGCCTTCAGCAGCAATATGGTAATTTGTTCTCAGAGGACAATAAATCCCAAGCCTCTCATCCCAAATAGCTTGGTAGCTGATGTCAGTTCTGCAGGGGGGTCTGTGGTAATCAACCCAGCAGAGAAAGGGCTGAAGTCACCTGTTCTCCATGGGCTGCCACCATCCCAGGCTGAGTGTGTGTCAACCAGCAGGAACCCCAAAACTTGCCAACCACATTATTACCATTTGGAGGTAACATTTCTCCCCAGTTGCCCACAGAAAATCAGTCAGCTGGCATAAATCCTTCAGAGCAGGAGCAGAGCTCCTCTCTACTTATCATTTCCAGCCTCTGAGCTGCTGGCTGAGGATTGCTAATGATTACCCTTGTGAAATACGGTATCATAAGGGGTGGGAAGCGGGGAAGGCAAAGCTCTTGACTGTTATGTCAGTATCTGATACTGATCTGCGATAAAGCCATCTGTCTTTGGAGCAGCTGGGATCAGTTCACATTGCGGGTATTAGAAAAGTTTGTTTAGGGACTTACACAGAAGGAAACCTTACAATGTTATGAGATGGTGGCAAATCTTGTAGGACCAGATAGAGTGGTCCCATGGGAATGAGTGGGGGCTGCCAAGCAGCTGTCCGCTCTGTGCTTAGTATGCATATTTTTCTGCTGGACTGGCTTGCCTTATCATGGTTAGTTTAGCAGACATCATGTATACCTTTCCCCAGCCACTCAGTCCAAGGGGCTGGTAGATCCCAAGAGGTGTGCATTGCTCATTGCTAAGAAGTAAAGTCCATGCTACACTGAAAACCTCCTAAACTAGCTGGTCTTGGGGCACTTCTAAGAAATCCCTTCCCTGCTGAAGGCAGTTCTGAAGGGAGAGAAAAAGGCTCAAAAACAGGGAAGAAGAGAGGAAGAAGCATGGCTTGGCACTGGAGAAAGGCCTCTTGGCTTGATTGACCCCTGCATTTGGATGGTGCTGAGGTGTCTGAACATCTCCATCATGACATCTGCATGGCCTGTGTGGGCACAGTACTGCAGTGAGGGTCTTGTGAAGGTCCAAATGGCGAAGGGACATGAGGAAACTGTGCAGCTCCAGCGAGTCTCGAGGGCTTTGCTGGGACCCTTTGCAATGCAAGGAGAGCTCCTAGGGCATGCTGGAAACTGATGTCCTGTTCGTCTGGAAAAGACAAAGCCTCTTTGAGAGGTGCAAATCTCCAGAGTCTCATGGAAAACTAGGAACCTAAACTGATTTACAGCAGCTGAAAATCTGCCCTCCACATCCTATTAAATAAAGAATGATGTCCTTAATCCCCAGTCTTTCCTTGCCATCCTGATCAATAAATAACTGCTAAACTCTGTCAGTGCATCTCAGTATGCTCCTTCTGACAGCGGAGCAGAAGTTTGATGAATGACTGCAAGAAACACAGATGCCTCGAGCAACATGCTTGGCAGACTCTCTGCCTTTGTTACTCAGAATTTTAGGGACTTCCTGCAGCAGAAGTTGCAGTTGGGTCACTGTGCTATGTTGTCCCAGTGAAATTCTCCACGATTTTGAAGAAAACCTTTGTGGATCCCTGAAAACCCAGTGCCTGATACCAGGAATCGACTTCCTTTGCCCCAGTACCACCTTTGTGATTCCATGCATAATGTTGGCCTCCACGACCTCCTGTGGCAACAAGTTCCATGAGTTCATTACATGCATCAAGTAGAAGAAAAGCCCTTTCCTTCTGTTGGTATCAAACCCTTTGCCTGACTATCTCTTTGGATACTGACTGGGTTCTAGTGTGATCAGCAGTCAGAAATCATTCCTTTTTTGCTATGTATGACATGCTTTCCCCTAGCTGGTCTTTAATTTAAGGAGCTCCACCTCAGAAAGCACAAAGCACACAGAGCCTTGGGATCTGAATATGGAGATGTGCCAAGGGAAATGCATCATCTTTTCTCATTTATTCTCTTTCAAAAGCCAAATGATGGTCACATGCTTTTTGTGTTTTTCTCAGGTGATCTGTTTTTCCAAGGACTAAACACATAAGCAGCTTCAACAAGAAAAGAGGTGTTTTTGCCAGTATCTGCTCAAGTGGCCTCAAGTTGAACTCATCCCTTTTAGCTTTCCTACCATTTTGAACTGAACAGCAGATGCCTCTGCCATATAACAAACTAATCAAAGCTTTGCCATAAACCCACATCCAGAAGTACTTCATGTCTGTTTAAAGAATGAGCTCCATGCTGTGTCCTCCTCAGGAAAGGACTAGGACAACCCTGAAGGCAACATGGGCTGTCAGCTTTGCTCAACTCCTAATCATCAAGCCTTTTCTAAAGAGAGATGCTTCTTCTGCATGAGAGCTGTCGGGGAAAGCAACAAGAGACATCCTTTCAAGGGAGCACAGAGATGAGACAAATGTTTGACATAGGAACAGGGCTGGACAACGTATGCAACTATTGCAATATGACAGGAGGTCAGGCAGAAGAAACCTTATCTGAGCAAGATGCTGATGAACTGCAGATCTACAAGTTGGGGAGATCAGAGGAACTGTCCATGCATTTCAGAATATTTTATTTCCAAAAATCCGCAACCTTCATTCATGATAAAGACTGGCTTTGTCTGCCATTGGAGGTCATTTAGGCTGAACTGGAGGAATTGAGAAATAGCATCCTAAGAATCAAGGAATTTATGTGGAGCATTGACAGAAGAATGATGTTTTAATCACTGAAATTTTTAAGTCTTTACCAGTAATTTATGTTTATTTTAGCCTATCTTTATCCAATGAATAAATAACACTGGGAAGAAGGAAATCTTTAGTAAGGATTCAACCTCCTTTCCCCATTCAGCTGAAGAATTTAGAGATTGCAATAGAGATGCTTTGAATCCAGAGAAGGTTTTTCAACAGCACTAAGGCGGGCCAACACTAACACTCCTAATCAAGTAAAGACAGACATATTAATATCACCAAGCCAAAACCTTTCATGCCATGTTTCTACATCAGAAAGATTGCTGGGTATAACCTGAAAGCCCAGAGCCTTACCCAAACATCTTGGTAGTGAAACAAAAGTCTGTTAGGAGGGTCTCTTTTGGGGTAGATATTAGTAAATTTGTCTAGTACTCACCAGAATGCTTTCTGATTCTTTTTTTCCATCAAAAAGTGCTGATTTAATTGAAACTGAAGCTTTCCATGGGAACATACCAATTTCAATGAAAACTTGGTTGAGAAAGGTTTCTCGGGTCCCAGATTGAATTTGTGGTCAAAACCAGAGAGGAAGGGAGTTTGTGTGCAGTTTTCTCTGAGCCTGGTGGATACGGAAATCCCATAGCACAGGGATGGCAGAGGTTCAAAACCCTGTTGCAGTGAATACTGGCTTCTACAAAGTGGAGCAACTCTACACAGATGTGACAGCAATGTGTCCTTGCAGTGATGAAGACTAACCATGTACTGGGCTGCATTAGTTTGACTGGGCAAGGCTCTGAGCAACCTTGTGTGGCTCAGCTCAACTTTGGGCAGGGTTGGTAGCCTTCCAGCCCACATGATTCTGCAATAACAGGGGTAAATATGGGCTCGCTTGTGGTAGTGGTTGGAAGTTGGGTAGTTGAGTTGGATGAGGGTGAAACAGAGATGTGAACTATGGCAGGCCATTTAAGCGACATGTCTACAGACTGGCCAAGCAAAAGAACTGCATCTCCCCCATTCTCTCTGATTTTCTGTGAAAAACTTGATGACTTCATTTTTTTTTTTCTCAGTCAGAAGCTCTTCAGAAGAAGGAAACCATTTTTTTACCCACCTCATTGAATAGAGGGGGAGAGACGACCCTGGGCAGGTACCTACCTCCAAGCTGCCTGCAACTTGCCCTCCGTGGCCCTTCCCTGAACTCTTCCCCTGGTCAGACAGTGCTTGTTCTGTCATGCAGGGGATTGGCACCACCTGCAAACACATCTGCCTGGCTGGCTGGAGAGATCAGCACGTCATGCCTAAATTCCTTGAGAATTTCCAGAAGAGAAAGGTGGACGAATTCCCAGCGTCCTCTGTCACCGATTTATGTAGCTTGGATCCACAACTGCTAAACAATGAGTGATCAGGGTTTGTTTGACGTCCTGGTCTAAACCTTTGCATGTGTTAATATTACGACATATTTTCGTTCTGATGCAGAATTCCCCTGGGATCAGGCTGTGCTTGCGAGGGGCAAATGGGGGATGGAAATTTCTGCTGGCTGCCCTTGTGGGCTTTCAAACCACCACGGTTTAGAGTAGTCGCTTATTATGGCAGCAGGCAATGGTAAATGCCATGTCCCAGTGAGGCCAGACTGGTTTCCTCAACCTGCCTCCTCCCAGGGCCATCCTTCACCTCTGGGTAGGAAGGAGGCCAGGCTCCTATCCGACCAGATAAATCACTTCCTCAGTCTTGTTCAGGTGGAAATAATAACCCTAAAATGCTGGACAGAGAAAGATCAGGCTGGGAAGTTGGGTATTTTCAACGAACACCGTTCAATCTCTGTGTCTCCAGAGTGATAATGGGGCCAGCCCCAGCTCGCTGGCTGCTGCTTTTCAGGTCAGCATGTCAGAGGCTTGTACAGAGAAAGTTTAGTTTTCTCAGCTAACGTTTTGACAGGCCTGTTTTGTGTCCAGCTCCGCTCATCACACTGCCTGTGTCCACGCAGGAGGTGTTTCTGTACACAGCCCACAGCCCTGCTCGTGCTGCATCACAACCCAAGCCAAGGCACAGGCAGGATGTGAGTCAGGGCTCGTGGCATGGGCTCTACCTCCCACCCACCACAACAGGACAAGCCCTTTGGGTTGCATGTCTGTGATTCCAGGTGGCCAGAGGTAACGTGGTACGTGCAGGATCTGGCTTGTTAACCTGCCAGTACTTCCCGTCCAGGAACGAGCTCTGTAAATCTAATTGCTGTTTCCTGAGCAGCTCCCTGACAGGTTCTGGGAGCATTGGGAACATACATCAGGGTGATGAAAATGCTCATGGCCAGGCTGACTGTGGTGGCTGCAGCCTGTCTCCCAGAGCCAGGCCCCTGGGAGCTGCTGGAGGGGAGCACCAAAAGACTCAAAGACAACAAAACGTGTTTATCATCACTGCAAGGTTGGTACCACAGCATGTGGGGGCAGAGATCAGTGACCAGGGACACATGCGTTTATCAGGGCTCTGTACATTGAATCATAGAATGTTAGGGGTTGGAAGGGACCTCTGGAGATCATCTACCAGAGCAGGATGAATCTAGGGCAGGTTACACAGGAACGCATCCAGATGGGTCTTGAAAGTCTCCGGAGAAGGAGACTCCACAACCTCTCTGGGGAGCTTGTTCAAGCTGCTTTTAACCCACTGAGGCGGGGAATATCTACTAGGCCAATGGACAAGACAGTTTCTTGATGGCTTGTGCTGCTCAACCCTGATCTTGCTCTTGGCACCTTCCATCTCCACTCTGTTCTTATATCCAGCCATGCTTTCACCTCTGTAAACGCTTCCTTGTCCTGAACATAGTGATGGCTATTTTCTCTCCTATCTGTCGATTCCTCCCAGGATATTGGCAAGAGAGAGCAGAGGGTGCTTAAGGAGGCACACCTTAGCGTGGACCATTGAACTGGGACACCTGCATGGCTCAGGCTCTCCAGCAGCCATCAGCTACTCACACACACAAAAAAAAAAAAAAATCCCAATTCAGAAATGCTTCAGAGCTTGCCGTTGTAGTTATTTAAGAGATGAAGCTGGAGATGGGCTGGCATCGCCATCTGGTGCAAGTTTCCAGGAATTACCTGGCTGTGAACAGCTCCAGCATGAAAATTCTTGCCTGGGATTTTATAGCTGGTCAGAGCAATGCTTTTATTGCTGGTCCCACCCCAGCACCGCCGGACTGAATGGCTCAAAGAGAGATCAGTTAGTGCCTCGGCATTTTCCAGCCTGATTCTCCCCTCAGAAATATTTGAGGCATCAAACAGCAAGTTGCTGAACGCAGGGATGGAGGAAAGAAAGAAAAGTGATGGGCAGTGGAGACCTGACCCCTGTTTTTCAAGGGAGCGTCTGAGTATGTGGAGTTGCTAAAATTTGGCTAACTCTTGTCTTTGAGACAGATGGTCTTTTAACTTTTAACAGTTTTGCTTCCTATTTATGGGGGCAAAAGACTACAGAAGTCCCTATATAAGACCCAGTGGCCGAATTTTAATTTTCCTCAGTCTCAGTGCTTTCATCTGCTTCTTGTCTGGCTGAGGGGAAGGGGGAGCCGTGTTCACAGGCTCAGCTGAAGCAAGGAGTTTGCTGGGGCTCTGTGTGCCATGGCACAAAGTTAAAAGCAAATGTCTGGCACTAAACTAATCCAAATGAAGTTATTTGATTTGAGTTTTCCGGGAAGAAAAACAAACGAAAAAAAATGGAATTACTTGAGCACAACCACAGTTTTTTCTCACAGTGAAGCTTGATTTTGCGAAACTTGACTTTCCTGCTGAGCAATTGTTCCTGCAGACAATTCCCACAGACTTTTCAGAAAGGCAGGGGGTCACCAGCTGGCATCTTCTGGGATGTATGTAGTCAATTAGTTCAAACCAATTAGGCAATTATTGGATGTTACTAAACTGGAGTTAATTTCAATAAATTGAAAACAGCTGAGGCATGTGGCATCAAAACGCAAAACCAAAGGATTCCCCAAATCAGGTACTTCCCTCTCCACACTCCTTTTCACAGAATCACAGAATCAACCAGGTTGGAAGAGACCTCTGGGATCATCGAGTCCAACCATTCCCCTGACGCCACCATGTCAACTAGACCAAGGCACTAAGTGCCATGTCCAGTCTTTTCTTAAACACCTCCAGAGATGGTGACTCCACCACCTCCCTGGGCAGCCCGTTCCAATGTCTAATAACCCTTTCTGAGAAGAAATGCTTCCTAATGTCCAACCTGAACCTCCCCGGCGAAGCTTGATGCTATGTCAGAAACCTTACCTATGGTGTTGGCCTTGGCCTTGTGGTGATGAAAGAACGTCATCGCCTTCCCAGGCAGTGGCACACAGAGGCATCTGACCTCACCATAGAAATGAAGAAGAAAAGCCTGTCCTGAATCCTCTCTGGAACAGTGAATCCAGCTGTCCAGATCGCTCCAACAGGGGTGCACAAACAGCCCAGTTATTTGATGGATAAACTGGGATTCCAAGGATGGGCACCCATCTGAACATTGCTCTGAGAACATTTTTCCTCCAACCAAAAGTTCTCTCCACTGATGTAGCATCCTTTCCAAACAAGAGGTGGAGCAATTAAAGCCAGAAATGAGACTTAGAAATGGGACTATCTCTAGCTTTACAGTGCGAGGCACTATGTGGGACAAATTTCCCCCAAGCTGACCCCAAGTTTCTGGGAAGCATAGAATAATGCAGCGGCCTAAACATCTCGTACGGTTTGAGATTCATCAGGATACCTGAGAGATATATAGGGAAGGCCAGATAGACGCCCCAGGACATCCATATCCTGCTGTTGTGGCATTTGGAGGTCAGTGGAAATACCACATACAGTGTGAAACACCTGTGTTAGGGCACTAGATTGCATCCTTAGCATCCATAAACACCGACACGCAGACACCTCTACAGCCAATCTCCAACTGAAATCCTCTTCTGCTCTGTGCAGTCCTGGACATGTCATGTCATACTGGACTTGGGCTGGACCCTGGCTCTGGGAAGGTACAGAGTTGTGCTGGTGGGACTGGAGAAGAAAGCACTCAAGAAGTTCTCCTGTGCCCATGCCACTGTAAGCAGTGATCTGAAATGCAGAGAGGCTGAGCTGGCAGCAGCAGACCAACATGTGGCTATTTCCCAGAACTGGCTTTGCCCGGGGTCTGAATGTGAAGAACTGGTTTCCAGCAAATTAGGTATTTCTGTGTCTTAGGTGGACCAGACACTTAATTTTCTTCTAGCAGCTCTATGAGCTCTGGGCCCAGCTCTCAAAGTGAAAGAGGCAGCTGAGCCTTCCTTTCACCTCCATAGCTCCTGTGGCTTGCCTTGGCTCCCATAGTCCTACATCCCAGAGACTAGAGGCAGCAGAGCCAACTCCTACTATCTTTTTCACAAATCACTCACATTTTATTTAGTTGGATGGCAGGGTCTTCAACCGGTCGTGTGAACAAGCCCCAGGAGATCCCAAACATCCTCATCTTCCTTCTGACCAGCTGAGAAGTAATCCCTCAGATTTATTTGAACTGAAGTTCACAGTGGTAGAAGTTGGCAACTCTCTGCACTGAGTAGCCTGTCTTGGAAAAAACCTGTTGGTTCCAGCAAACCTGGTCTTGAACAGGGTCTTTTGCCATTCTGCAACATGCTGGGCAGCAAAATATCTGTTGAATGCAATGGCAAGGATTTGAATGCTTCTGAAGGGTTTGAGCTGGTCAATATGTGACTGAAGAGAGGAACTTGTGTCTGGTCTCAATGTATTAATTTTCAAAGGGGAGTCCCTAGGGAAAAAAGCAGGGAGGGCTTGGAAGATAATAGGCCGCTAAATATATTCCAGCACAAAGCTGATAACAGCTAGAGCCACATGTGATATGGCTCTGGAATCCTAGCAGGGTTGATTTATCTTGGTGTTAGGCCTACTATACTTAAAAGCCCTTTATAAATAACCCAGGACCTTTTGCACTTGCTGTTCTACAGACTTGCTTTGTTTATTTGACTGGTTGAGCTGGGCCTGTCAATTTTAATGAAAATAAGTCCTTGCGAGAGACCTTTTCCTTTTGGGACCTTCTAAAGGACACACAGAGCCATTCTCTGCCTCTCCTCTGCTTCCCAGCAGCCCCATTAGTTTTCATCTTTTTGGCTTATGAAAAACAAAGTGGTTTGGGGAAAGGTTAACTGGGCCCCTGTGGATTATGTTTCTTCTGGCCTACAGAGCTTCCCTCCAAAGTTGAGCAACAACACTTCTTATTTTGGGTTTGTTTTTTGAGGGGTAGGCACCCAATGTGCTAGTAGTGTTCAAGTTCACCCCAAAGGACCAAGAGGCATTCACAGAGGAGGGTGGGTGACAGACAGACACATGGCCTTGGCCATGGTTTGGAGAGAATGTAGGAAGGTGAATCCCACCTGCTTCCTTGCTACTTCATCTCCTCCTGGTTATTTTGGGCTGCAAAGCCACTGTGACCTGAGCTTTCACCACAAGACTGGGGAAGGAAAAGGGAGCAGGGGACAGCATCTTTGATCTGTGAAGAGAGAGATGGAGGAGTGGAGAACTGCCTTCTGCCCTTCCAACCCTGGTCATCACGTCTCACCCTATCTGGCCACTGGGAGCAACCCCACCTCTATCTGGGATTGCTGCAGCAAGAGAGTCTGGGGGATGGTGCCATGTAAAGAAAAGGTCCCCAAATGCTAAAACCACTCAAGGTGCAAGCTGAATGGGAAAGCTGCTGGCACTGGTATAAGCCCTTGCCTCCTTTCTCCACTTATGGTGCATCTATCAGCAGTAGGAAATGGGACCTATGGACCTGACCTGCTAAGGTGAGACTGTACCAGCCATGGGCAAAGGGTCTCCTGTCTTTAACTGCTGAAGGTCTGGTTTTCCAGCTCTGGAGACTACTAGTTTGGTGTGTGAGTGCACCAAGGAAAGGAGGTTGGCAGCTTTACTTTCTAAACCCAGGCACTTGTTTGTTTCCAAAGCTTCACTGAGATTCTCTTCTGTACCCAGGACTTAGTTTTAGTGATGACAAAGGCAGATGTGCATGAGTGTCCTCAGCCTGATACAGCTTTGGCTGTGCCAGCTCAAGAGCTTGGTGCTGTCTTAGACAGGGGCTGAAGTAGATCTAGCTGGATTGTGAAGATGTCAAACACTGGGATGGGTTTTGTGGTTTGTATTCTTGGAGGTTTTCAGGACCAAACTTAAGAAAGCTCTGAGCAACCTGGTCTAATTGCTGAAGCTGACTCTGCTTTGAGCAGGAGGTTGGACTAGAAACCTTCTGAGGTCCCTCCCAGTGTGAATTATCCCATGAATTCCATGACCTGTGCTATGGCCACTGCTGGAGAGAAGAGGGAACTCAGCTCTACCTCAGACAACACTGTAGATGGGCTCTTGGACCGCTGAAGAAGCTGCCACTGCTTTTGAGCTCATCCAGAGACGGGGGTTTCAATGGGGACAAATTTGGGGTTTTGAAGAAGTTCATGCTCAAGCTGGAACTGCTGGGAGCCCCCTGCTTTGGGACTGTCTTTGCCACACCTCCATTTCTCACTATGGTTTTTTTTCCCTTCTGCCCCTGAACTTCAGGTAATCTCCGTCTGGGATGAGCTGGTTTATTTTTTGCTGTACAGCTGTTTTCATCCTGCACTTTGCTTAGCTCTGGCACCAGCATTTCTCTACTCTAACAGATCATTTGGATCAGCAGAGGGAGTGCAAGAGCAAGGAAAAAAGATGCACACACTGAATGTAAGTGAGGTTTGATCTCCTGAAGTGCTCTATGGGCCTCACTCAGAGATGAACGAGCCCTGCGGAGAAGTGACCCTCCCGGCCACTGGCTGAGTGATTCCTTCTGCATTTTCACTCACAAAAGGGACATCAGACTTTCCCAGCAATCTTTCTTCACCTGCTGTATGTGAGAAAATCTCCTGCAGCAGTACCAGCACCACAAAAAAAGGCAAATGAAAAAAGTGTGAACCCTCCAAACTCAGAATCCAGGTTAAAAGGTTTTCATACAGGTCATTTAGAAATCAACAACATTATCACAAAAAAAAAAGTAAAAACATGTGAAATCACCTAGTCAGCTACTATTTCATCATTTAAAAGAGAACAAAGGGGATGAAGAGCTTTGTGCTAGCCAGCAATGTGACTCGGTGACCCCTAGTTTAGCAATGACACGTTGTCTTTGTTATCCAAAAAATCCAAGGTCCTCAAATTTCGCAAGTTACACAAGGTTGCATTTAAGTGCCACTGAGGCCAAGGAGATTTAAGCACACAGCTGAGCGCTTTGCTGAATCAGAGCGTCAGCCTGTAAATATTTGTTAACTTAGCCAAAGAACACAGGGAACACAAATCTTGTGGATCCAATGGGTGGCTGGTGCACCAGTCAAGGCACTCAGCCTTCTCTGTTGTTTAGCTAAAACAAATGGACTTCAAACAACTATTTAAATATCTGCCCTTTGTTAATCTTTTGCCCACTAATTATTAGCCCAATAAGCAAGCACATCATAATGGCTACTATAAACACAAAGCATTATTACCCATTCCATTTGCAATGGAAAAAAGCAAAGAAAAACCCCCAAGAGCATTCAAATTGTGTAATTAAGATAAAGGCCAAAAAAATAAAAGGTCTTTACTTAGATCTATCTGCCTCACCACATGATGGGACCACTTTTTCAATGTCACTCCCCAAATAATGACACCATAGTAATGAGACCAAATGACTTACAGGAGAAAAAGACCTGAGTCAAAACTTGCGAGATAGCTCATGGGTTTCAGCTCGCATTACCCAGTTTGATCTAGGCACCCATGAACATCCAGCTCCACCTTCAAGCTGAAATGGTAGTTAGCCATTTTGCTCAACTGCTGTTCATTTGGGGTGCACCCTGCCTATGCTGTGTCTGATTGAAGGCTGGGAAAGCCACCTTCTGTATCACAGAATCATAGAATGGTTTGGGTTGGAAGGGACCTTAAAGATCATCTAGTTCCAACCCCCCTGCCACAAGCAGGGACACCTTCCACTAGACCAGGTTGCTCAAAGCCTCATCCAATCTGGCCTTAAACACTGCCAGGGAGGGGGCAGCCACAACTTCTCTGGGCAACCTGTTCCAGTGTTGCACTACCCTCACAGTAAGGAATCTTCTTAATATCTAATCTAAATCTACCTACAGAATCATAGAATTATAGAACCATAGAATCATTTTGGTTGGAAAGGACCTTTAAGATCATCAAGCCCAATGTTAACCCAGCACTGCCAAGTCTACCACTAAACCATATCCCCAAGCACCACATCTACTTGTCTTTTAAATCCATCCAGGGATGGTGACTCCATCACTTCCCTGGGCAGCCTGTTCCACTTCTTGATAACCCTTTCAGTGAAGAAATTTTTCCTGGTATCCAATCTAAACCTCCCTTGGCACAACTTGAGGCTGTTTCCTCTTCTCCTATCACTTATTACCTGGGAGAAGAGACTAACACCCATCTCGCTACAACCTCTTTTCAGGTAGTTGTAGGGAGTGAGAGTTGTACATTATGTCTTTACATTAATACTAATAAAGGCCCATCAGGAGACAGCTCCTAACTCCCCAGCCTTTGCACTACCCGAGGACTAGTTTATCTGAGAGGTACTTAAGGTCCAAGGTGAGATGTATAGCTTCAGGAACAGTAACATATTCCCAAGGCAATATGGGGCTCCTCTTGGAAAATCTTCTCTGGAAGAGCAGTCTCTCTTGTGCATCCTCCTAGGAGCACTGATCTGGAGATCACTATACTTCTTATAAACCAGCACCCAAGCATGATTGCTTGGGCTGGTCCTGGCAGTCTTCATTCAATGAGAGTTTGGTCCAGCTGCTCCAAAGGCAGCAGCAGTGAAGTTATTTCAAGAACAAGCTCCTATAACTACTTGCTCCTGGCACTCAGCACAGGGCTGAGGGACAGAGATGTAACGAGTCTTTGTCAACCCTGGGCAACATTTCCTCTGGTCCTGGGCCACTCTCAGATGAGATGGGAGGTCTCCCAACTTGCTGCGCATATTGCTTTGTCTTCTTTGCCACCAAGGTGGCAGAGTGATGCCTCCAATTCCACATGGTGAGACCTTATGGAGATCTGTCATGTGCAGCCTTGGTTCCCTCATAGCTGATACCTGGTGACATCACCTGGCCACACACAGGGTGCTTCCACCATCCCTAGTGAATCTTCTCTCCTTTAGGTTGCCAGAGACCCTTCTGCAGACCAGAGCACAGACATGAGGGAGCAGTAGCTCAATGCCTGCAGCAGCTTCCTCTCCTCATGCATGGCACCATCTGGGAAGATGACACTGTGGGGCTGGTTTTCTTACACCAGTCAGTTTACCAGCACCTGTTTGATACAAGTTCTGCAATTCTCCCAGAGCCTGGAGTAGCAGGCAAGACACACTGTGAAAAATATTCATTACAAACCCCCTGTGGGTGCTGGACTTCCTGTGAGTCTACAGCAGAAAGCTGAGAGTCCTGGGGTGTCAGGGGCCAGGAAAGACCTTGGCCATCTGGATGGGAGCATGTGGAAGGCTCTTAGCTTCACGCTAATGTGGGTCTTCCAGCCCATGTGTCCCAAAGCCACAGTGCTGGAAGATTTGGTTAACCACGTTGGTGGCATCCACCCGAGCCAGGAAGGCAGAAGATGTGGAGACAGCCTCATGCCATTCCAGTGTCCATGGCTCTGAGATCACAGAATCACAGAATCACAGAATCAACCAGGTTGGAAGAGACCTCATGGATCATCGAGTCCAACCATTGCCCTGACACCACCATGTCAACTAGACCATGGCGCTAAGTGCCATGTCCAGGCTTTTCTTAAACACATCCAGAGATGGTGACTCCACCACCTCCCTGGGCAGCCCATTCCAATGTCTAATAACCCTTTCTGTAAAGAAATTCTTCCTGATGTCCAACCTGAACCTCCCCTGGTGAAGCTTGAGGCTGTGCCCTCTTGTCCTATCGCTAGTTGCCCGGGAGAAGAGGCCAACTCCCACTTCACTACAACCTCCCTTCAGGTAGTTGTAGACTGCAATAAGGTCACCTCTGAGCCTCCTCTTCTCCAGGCTAAACAACCCCAGCTCCCTCAGCCATTCCTCGTAGGTCAGACCCTCCAGACCCTTCACCAGCTTGGTCGCCCTCCTCTGGACTCGCTCCAACACCTCAACATCTTTCTTGAAGTGCGGGGCCCAGAACTGGACACAGTACTCAAGATGCGGCCTCACCAGTGCCGAGTACAGAGGGACGATCACTTCCCTAGACCGGCTGGCTACACTATTCCTAATAGAGGCCAGGATGCCATTGTCCTTCTTGGCCACCAGGGCACACTGCTGGCTCATGATGACCAGCCACAGCCCATCCCTGGCATCTTCAACCCATGAGAGTCTTGGATCTACCTTGGACTCAGCAACCAAAAGCCAGGGAATTTGGGATCCTATGGGAACGAGGCCCTGGTGTCTGGAAAGCCTGGGGTGAGCTTCTCAGCTATACCACCGGGTGAGCTGCCCTAGGCAGCCATCCCCAGACTGCCTGAGCCTGAAGCTCAGTGCTGCAGGCTCTGCATAACTGCATGCCAGAGCAGACACCACTTGCCTATCCCCAGGAGGTGACACTCTAGCTCTTGACCAAGGAAACAGACTCCACACTAGCCCTCCAGGCTCCAGCTTCTGCCTAAAGCCACCAGAGGCTTGTTTCTGCTAATGGCGTGCAGCAAGGGGTCCACAGCCAACAGGACATTACTGATCCCAGAAGACACTATACCAGCAGCAGTTGGCATGAGACGCACCTGCAGAAGAGTAGACTGCACAAATGCTTCTTACATCCCTAGATCTTTCTCATATCAACAGAAAAAACTTTTGCACGTTGTATTTTGTTCTTGCAGAAGGTCTGGGCTGGGTCTGTGGTGCTGGAGCAGGGCAAACCGCACTTTGTTGTTACTCCTACTCTGAAGGGTGGACCTGTTTTACTGCTCTCACATTTCATGACAGCACAGGACGATGGAGGTTCTCCTCAATGATTGTTTGGTGTGTTTAATTGGCCTGCAATTAATTCTATCATTTTTCTTTTTAAAGAAACTCATGAAAGAGAGCTGTCAACTTTGCTGATATTCTTGCCATTCCCTTGGCCCGCCTGGGGGATGGTCAGGTTGGCCTTGTCCAAGTGTTGTAGGGTCTGCTCAGGGACAGTCCACTCCAACTGGAGCAAAGACCTGCTCCCAGGTACTCTCAGTCCTTTTTTCTATTTATCCTTTTATTTTCCCCACCATTTTCTGGTGGGGAGGTCGGTGGGAAGGAAAGAAGGGGAAATGAGTTTGCCTTGTCATGAATGACATCTCTTCTGCCTCCCTCTGTTGACTCAGCTTCTTTCAGTCCAGGGAGCTTTGCCTTAGGTCCATGCCCTGGTTGTCTTGCGTGGGGAAGCCCTGTGGTCCATGGTCCCTTCTGTGCAGGGTGCGATGGTGCCTGCACAGTTCCTGAAGAGGGCATTGATGCA
This sequence comes from Nyctibius grandis, assembly GCF_013368605.1. Classification (NCBI taxonomy): domain Eukaryota; kingdom Metazoa; phylum Chordata; class Aves; order Nyctibiiformes; family Nyctibiidae; genus Nyctibius; species Nyctibius grandis. Next base: position 111,253,667 of record NC_090660.1, read on the forward strand.
CCGTGCATGGCCGGGCTGGCGCTGGTCTGAGCTGACTATGGCTGGACCTGCAGTTTTCCCATCCCAGCCCTATGTCCCAGCCATCCCCACTGTTCCAGGCACTGCCTCACCACAGCCAAGTGAAACTTGTGTCTGAAAAAAGGAGTCCAGCTGCTCCAAAAGACGAGAATCGATTTACCAGCAAACCAGTGGCTGAGTCGAGGCTACACCCCAAACCTCCAGACTTCACCAGCTCTGCATCCATACCCACACCTGCCTTCTCCTCCTCCAACGAACAGTGATGATTGCCTCACCAGGTTGCTGGCAGGATCTGAAGTGCCTCCAGAAAGCTCTGAACAAGATGTCCCCGCATGTAACCGGGCACCACTGTCCTGCGGCTCCTCCTTTCCTCCCCTCTCCAGCATGCATCCCACCCTGGCCGAAGCCCAAACCCAAGGCTTGCATCTTCCTATATGCACTCTCACTTTTTATTTCCCCCATGAGGAAGTCTGGTGCAATGGGAAACGCACCACAAACCAAAGCACGACCGTACAAGACTGTGAAGAAACACACCAGTGAGGTGCACACTTTCCTTAGTGGGGGCAGAGCTAAGAAACAGTCATGAGTCCATTTTTTTGCTTGGAGGGGGATGAATTCACAACTTGTCCGCCCCGACCAGCAGCCAGGCTGGGTTCTGAGTAGTTTGTGTAGGTCTGCAGAGCAGACACTGGTCTCCATCACCCCCAGGGCTGGCGGTCCCCAAAACCATGCCAGTCCCAGTGATGGTTTATGGTGTCCCAAAAGCGCCAATCACAGACAGGATTGCAAGCCACCAGGGAAGGCTTTCCAAACCCAGCAGGGATGCTCTTGGCATAGCAAGCTGCTTTTACACCACACCCCGTCTTTTTTCCCTTGTTTTCCTAAAGAAACAAGATTTATGTGAATCATCCTGGCCAGTTTCAACCCAAATGATGTCAAGCAGAAGAGCCCTCAAGGAGATTATGTTCCCTCCAGATTTGCAGGGGAAAAGCAGCCACTGCCCCTAGGGATCGTGGCACTGAGAAGGCCCTCCCTGTTCTTGGCAGAACCTCACTGAAACTACAGGCAAAAAAAATGGGGTGAGCTGTGACCCTCCATCCGCAGGAGGCCCTCCACGCTGGCACCCACCTCTGCCTGGCCACCCCAGCAGCCTCAGGTGCAAAAGGTGTTGTCCGAAGCCTGTCCCACACCAGCTGCTCTCCCAGCTGGAAATACGCAGAGGTGGTGTTTTGGGGTGGCAGGGCCCTGCAATGGCTGAGGACAGTGGGGGCTGGTGGCGGGGCATGGATGTATGGTGAGCAGGAGACACTGGGGTGGGTTGGGAGCAGGGACAGGTGGTGATGTGGGACTGTGGTTTTGGGGATGATGTGCCACCCAGCTGATGCATCAGTCTGCTGGCATGGACTGTCCCCTCCTGCTGTGGAGGAGAGGGCTGGCAAAAACCCCATACAACCCCTATTGCCATTGTGCTGCTCCCAGCCCTTGTCCCCCACCTCTCAGAGGGTGTAGGGTCTCATCCCAGCTTGGCAGTGCATGTCCACGCTGGACAATGTGGCTGAGCCCCTCCGTGGTCTCACAGAGGAGACCTCATGGCATCTCCTTCCACCACCAGTGGGACAGGGAGGCTGGGATGGCCTCCGCTTCTCAACGGGAGGGCACAAAGCAAATGCCCCATTCGGTTAGTCCATCACAGGGGGGCTGCACACACAGCCACCAAGTTCATTCCCCATCTGGGGGCGATGGCTTATTGCCACAGGAGATGCTAGGACCGGGCAAGCCTGGCCGTGTGTGATGGGAGGAAGAGAATTGAAAGGGCAGGATGATTGGACTCATCCCGCTGGGTTGTCATCTCCCCCCCGGATTTATCACCCGCTGCTAATTAGAGGCAGCCAGCTCTGTCTAATGTGGACAAGCCCTGGCTGCATGCTTGGAGGCAGGGAGGGCACGGCTTGCCACGTCCAGGCGAAGGGCTCTCAGATGCTTGAGCTCAGCTCATGTCCTCATGAGCTCGTGAGCTGAGCCGGGATGGGGTGGTGGGGGAATGTGAAGGGCAGCAAAAGTGAGGCAGACTCTGCTGGGGCAAGCACAGCCCAGAGCTAAGCTTTTCTTCTGGCAGCTGGCACCAGACACTCGCAGAGGGATTATTTTTTTCTCTTTTTTTTTTCTTTTTTTTTTCCTCCTGAAGTGGCCTGAATGGGCCCTGAAGGGGAGAAGATTATTTAAACCTGACTTTCCCTCTGGTCCTTCCAACGTGGTCAACTCTGAAAGGCTGCAGATGCTCTTCCACCTTCGCTCACTGTCCCATCTGCCAGGAACTGCAGATCCCACCCTCCACGGAGCCTTCCCCCCCCAGGATCCCCTCCCTGGATGGAAGCAGAGGAAGCCACCCACGCCACCCCGAGGATCCCCCCATTGTCTTCCTTGCTCCCGGGGAGACCCGATGACACAGCTGGGGCTGTGACTGCATGAGCCATGGTAGGGCGGGGAGGAATCTTGGACGAGATGCAAGGAGCGGGAAGGACCCGCGGCACAGTTTGGTTTGGCAGCTCCTTACGGACAATAAAAGATCAGGCTGTGGAGGAGCTTGTTTTGTTTTTTTTTATTTCCCTGGCTTTTGTTCAAGGCTGCGTCCTTAAGGATGGGGATTCTCTACCCCGGTGGCAGGCTGAGAGCATGGGTGGGCGGCTGGCTGTTTGTGCTGGTGGGTTTTTTAGTGCAGAAAGGATTTCGCTGGAGCACAGGCTGCAAGAGGAGAAGGCTGGAGTGGGTGTGAGCTCAGGATGAGATGGCGGTGGAACTTGGCACTAGGATCTGGCTTGACCCTGGGTGCAAAATGTGAGGCATTTTCTCTTTTGCACTGAGGTTTTGGGGGCTACCAGGGGACCTGGCGGATCGGGAATTTGTGGAGGAAGACACATATTGTGGAGGAAGCTGCACATGTGGAATAAAATGAGGGCAGTCTGTTGCCAAACAGCCCCAAGCAGAGCCCGAGATGAAGCAACAGGAGGGTCCTTATGGAAACAGTCAAGTGGGGTTCTCTGGTGTGGCCCAGTGGTCTCAGTGGGTCAGCTGCTTCAACCTTTGATGTTGGGTAGGATTTGAGCTTTTAGAAATGGTGCTGTTTGCTTCCTAAACTTCTCAGGGCAGGGACAGCTTCCTACAGCTTTGTATCACGCCCAGCTCTGCAGAGTCCAGCCTGATCCCTGCTGTCCCGCAGCCCAAGGGTCAGAGACTACAATGTCCTGTTCTCACACGGAAAGGGCTTTGCATATCACCCTGGCTGCACACCAACAGCTCAGAGGGGTGAGTTAAGCTCTCACCTGGGGTAACCAGTCAGGCTTCACACAACCACCTCCTCTTCTTGGCCACTCTGCAAGGTCACAGGGAGATGCTGTGAGCCCCTGTGAACTTAGAACATAGAATCATAGAATGGTTTGGGTTGGAAGGGACCTTAAAGATCATCTAGTTCCAACTCCCCTGCCACAGGCAGGGACACCTTTCCACTAGACCAGGTTGCTCAAAGCCCCATCCAGCCTGGCCTTGAACACTGTCAGGGAGGGGGCAGCCACAGCTTCTCTGGGCAACCTGGTCCTGTGTCTCACCACCCTCACAGGAAAGAATTTCTTCCTAATATCTAATCTAAATCTACCCTCTTTCAGTTTAAAACCATTATCCCTCATCCTATCACTTCATGGCCTTGTAAAATGTCCCTCTCCAGCTTTCCTGTAGGCCTCCTTCAGGTACTGGAAGGCTGCTAGAAGGTCTCCCTGGAGCCTTCTCTTCTCCAGGCTGAACAGTCCCAACTCTCTCAGCCTCTCTTCACAGGAGAGGTGCTCCAGCCCTCTGATCATCTCCGTGGCCTCCTCTGGACTCGCTCTAACAGCTCCATGTCCTTCTTATGTTGGGGCCCCCAGAGCTGGACGCAGCACTGCAGGTGGGGTCTCACGAGAGCAGAGTAGAGGGGCAGAATCACCTCCCTCGACCTGCTGGTCACACTTCTTTTGATGCAGCCCAGGATACAGTTGGCTTCTGGGCTGCAAGCGCACATTATAGATGCTGCCATTATACCTATCTATCTTCTAACTAAGCTTTACTGAAAACTTCAGGATGCAATAAGGAAACCAGTTCTCGGATAAAGAGAAGCTGTTTCAGGCTCAACCCAGGCAAGACTACAGCTCGGATCCTTGAGAGATGCAAAGGCTTTGATGCATGGGCCAATATCTTCTCTTGGTATCTAGTACCCGCACTAATGTGGTGCTAAGCCTCAGGAGCCTGCTGAGCAGCTCAACTGCCTTTATGGGCCAGTCACGTCTAGGAGTGATGTCAGGCTAATAATAACAGGCTGATTGCTAATAATAACAGTCTGATCTAGAATCTGATTCATGAAAACAGAAAGAACAGAAATATAATAAATGCCAGTCAACGTGGTTTTATGGAAAATGGATCTTGTTGTACCAACTTCATTTCGTTCTTTTAGATCGTAAGGTTGGTTCATAAACTTCACTGTATATGCAAGATGCTTGTAAAATATTTTATTTGTACAGCGTGACATTCCAGTGGGAGAAAGAAGCACCACACACCAGTAGAGCACACGTTAAATGAGCTAAGAGTTGGTTAACTGACAGATCTCAAAAAGTGGTGGTCAATGGGGAATCGCTACTGACTGAATCTGTTTCTTTGGAGGAAAACCCTAGGCCCAAAGCTATGCAGCCTTCTCCATCAGTGAGCTGGAAATAAAGGCAAAATTGATCCTGAAGAAGCTGGGAGGGGATAAAAATGAGAAAAATGAGGTGGAGGACAGCCAGCCCCAGGGACTGGTGAGTCTCTCTTGGTAAGAAGCTGCTTCCATGCAGAGTTTAGCCCAGCCAGCTGGAAAAGTTATATCCCTGGGGAAAAGGACCCAGTGGTGCTATGGGCTGCAGCTCAACCTCTTCTCGGCATGACAGATTGTGTGGTGACAGCTAATGGAGGCAGAGACATCCCTTGCAGGGCTTTGCACTTGGTGAACCTGCATCCCATGATAGAAACACTCTCATCAGAAAACAGATGACAGGTTGAGCAAGTGGTGCATGCAGGGAAGGGATTTAACTGCTTTAGATGGAGTCTGGCACTGGGTACAACATACAGTTCTGGTGTCCACACTTTAGAGAGGATGCTGAGTTCTCTATGTGGGGAGCGTGCAGTCTGGACATAATTCCCTCTACAGCTATGGACACCTTGACCCTAACAGCAGGAGCTGGAGAAGACAGTTGCAGTGTCAGGAGAAGGTGTATGCCCCAAGGGGAGTATCTCTCTGGAGTCTCTTTCAGTGACCCAGTTTTGCATCCTATGAGCTACAGGATATTCTTTTCTTTGCTAGGAACATCACAAGACCATGGGATAATTCAGCCTGGAAGACACCTCAGGAGGTCTCCTGCTCAAAGCAGGGTCAGCTATGGGGATCAGCCCCGTTGCTCATGGCTTTATCCTGAAACCCTCCCAGGATGGAGACTGCAGATGTAACAAGTTGGGGAGCTGCAACCATAAGGACTCCACTTCCCAGATGGGTCACTTGGCTACAGATGAGGTAGTTACAGACACATGTCTCTCTGCACTACCAAGCTGCGTCATCTTCCTCAACCTATTAGATTTGCAACCCAGAAAGAGCCCCCAGACCTTTGGCCCTGGTGTTTGGCACCACCTAGCAAGTTTTCATGTTACCCCTTTATCACAGCCCTGGGTTTTAGTGCTGAGCATCCATTCACCGAAAACAAGTGCCTTGAACTGGGCACCCCGAAACCTGTCATAGAATCCTAGAATCATAGAACAGTTTGGGTTGGAAGGGACTTTAAAGATCATCTAGTTCCAACCCCCTGCCATGGGCAGGGACACCTTCCACTAGACCAGCTTGCTCAAAGCCCCATCCAACCTGGCCCTGAACACTGCCAGGGAGGGGGCAGCCACAGCTGCTCTGGGCAACCTGGTCCTGTGTCTCACCACCCTCACAGGAAAGAATTTCTTCCTAATATCTAATCTAAATCTCCCCTCTTTCAGTTTAAAACCATTCCCCCTTGTCCTATCACTACATGCCCTTGTAAAAAGTCCCTCTCCCGCTTTCCTGTAGCCCCTTCAGGTACTGGAAGGCTCCTAGAAGGTCTCCCTGGAGCCTTCTCTTCTCCAGGCTGAACAGTCCCAACTCTCTCAGCCTGTCTCCATAGCAGAGGTGCTCCAGCCCTCTGATCATCTCCGTGGCCCTCCTCTGGACTCGCTCTAACAGCTCCATGTCCTTCTTATGTTGGGGGCCCCAACAAAAGGACACGTCTGGCTGTCCTTCTCTGTCATCCACGTCTGCCTGAGTGCTGCAGAACAAGCCGGTGTTGTTTGCCTTAAAGATCAAAGCTCATTTAAATGAGCTGTCTCCCTACCTCCACCTGATACCCAGACAAGAAGCCCTGGTGTAGGTGAGTCAGTCCCCAGCTGAAGTCAGCAGCAGGGCTGCCAGCCTCACAGCTATCTATCTGTCTCTGCAGGGCGGAGGCAGCTCTTGTGTCGTGCTTCTCCCAGCGCCGAGCCGTCAGGTCTCTAATCATCTCCCGCCCCCGGTCCTTGGACCGAGCCTTGGCTTGGCCGTGACACGTCCCTGGAGGCTGCCCAGATGCTGTGGCAGAGCCACGCAGCCTCCTCTGCTCTGCGAGCCCCAAGGGAGGTGTTGCAACAGAAACCAGCACCTGCAGCCAGGGAAGGGCATTTTCCACAGCCGCTGCTTTGGCAGGGAGCTCCCTGGCTGCGTGCAGCACACGTAGCTCTCCGGCGGGATGTGGGACAGGCTGTCAGATTAGGTTTTATTTCACAGAATCACAGAATCAATCAGGTTGGAAGAGACCTCTGGGATCATCGAGTCCAACCATTGCCCTGACACCACCATGTCAACTAGACCATGGCACTAAGTGCCATGTCCAGTCTTTTCTTATTCCTTTTCTTATTTCCTTTTTCTTTTTTTATTTTTGTATGGGTGGGATGCAGGAGAGGCCATCAGTTGAGGGGATTTTTTTCCTTTTTCTTTTTTTTCTTTGGTGAGGATGCGCTGACAAAGCTCCAGGTGGCTGTTTGGCAGCCGCGCTCCTCCTCGGCTGCTGATGCCGCCAGCAGCGAGTGACTCAGCCTTTTCCATGCTCCGTGCAAGCCTCTTCCCCTCCTGCCACTCAAATGTTTGCTCTCTCCACCGGTTAAAACAAATTCTGCCCCGAGGTCCTGCCCTGTGAGTGGCTCAGGGCAGCTCCTTGCTGTGGTCACGGCATGGAGCAGTGATTTTGCAGAACCCCCTTTCTGAACTGTGGGGGTGGTCGTGTAAGTCTGGGCAAAGAGTTTCTCCTTCCCCTCCTTGCTCTGTTTGCAGGGAAAGCTCCTGGGGCAAAACCCACCCCTGGCAATCTGTGTTGCTGCACCTTTGCCAAGCAGCACCTAATTCCCCGCTCGACTTCTCGGCTACGTTTGTTGGGAACATTTTAATTTTCTTCCCAACCCAAACCCTGCCCTACCTTTTCATACCTACGAGCATGGGAGTTTCCAGATACCACAGTGCAAGCAGGGCAGCACCTCCCGCCGTCCTGTGCCTCCTGCCAAGACCCACAGGGTCCCCTAGGGGGAAGTGACCCCACAGGGTCCCCCAGACCCACAGGGTCTCCTAGATCCTGGGGGGAGGTGAGACCTTCATCCCTGCAGCCTCCCATCGTCACGCAGCCTCTCCCTGACAGTGCATGTCTCCCTGGGCACAGGGGGAAGCTGGAAGATCCCTTTCAGATAGCACAATGTCCTCAGGTGATGTCCTGATGTCCAGCAGGAGATGTTGCAAATGGGCCGATCCCAAGCAGGTTGACAGGAGCAGTGGTGGGAGCTGCGTTGTGCCCAAGAGCCAGCAGTGGCTGTGACAGCCAGCAGCGGTCCAAAACAAGCAAGTGAAGGTTACACCATGGCTCAGCACACAGCAAGCGAGGAGCAAGGTGGCCCTCACAGAGCATTTTTTATCCAGTCTTGTGAGCCTGGACCATGGCTGGTCTAGATCTTACTGAAGACCCTGCAACCTTTGCCTCCGTGGCTCTGCAGAGAGCTGACTTTCTGAAGTGGGTTAGTAACATTCACAGCGTGAGCTCTGAGCCATGGGGGTCATCTCCCAGCACTTTGAGGGTCTCCAGCGTGAGTGTCTCTATGTGAGCTGGGCATCTGGGGTCCCTCTGTGGTGGTGGAGCTCTGAAAGAAGTGTCCATGCCAGGATGAGATTGGTGCCCCATGAATTTCTAGTATTGACTCTTGACTTGATCTCTGCTGACTGGAAGGGGAGCCAGGGATGAGACCATGCTGTGGACACCCACCTTGAGCTGGGTGCATCTCACTAATTTTGGTGTTGGCAGGACGGAAGGCTCTGCAATACATGGCTGTGATAGGGCTTGTAGGTACCCACCTCCTCCACTGCAGACCATGGCATGAGTTGGGAAAAGATCCCAGGACCTGTGAGTGGTCAACTTAGACCTTTCCAGGCAACACCAATTTGATGGACTTTCATAGTGCTCTTCTTGGGGACAAGCTGCATGGGGAGGTTCATTAGGCAAAATTTCTTCAGAGAAAGGGTTATTAGGCATTGGAATGGGCTACCCAGGGAGGTGGTGGAATCGCCGTCCCTGGAGGTGTTTAAGAAAAGACTAGATGTGGCACTTAGTGCCATGGTCTAGTTGACACAGTGGTGTCAGATCAAAGGTTGGACTCGATCCCAGAGGTCTCTTACAACCTGATTGATTCTGTGATTCTGTGTGTGGCAGAAGCCTGTGCTTGGAGTGGCAACAGCCTAACTCAGAGAGTCGGGGTCTGGCCTGCAAAGGTGTGCACGTTTTTTGGTGACGGAGGGCGAGGAGGAATGCAGGCAGGTAGGAGACAGCGTGTACAGGCAGGAGCGCAGACGGGTGTTTCTCCAGCACACGCACCCGCCTTCAGAAGTCCCCCTGGCCCTCCTGGTTGGGAGGCAAGGCAGCAATTAGGCTGATTGAAGGCACAGTTGCTTATTGCTCAACCCTGGAGGCAGTGCCCCTTGCAGCTTCGTGGTTCAAAGCACGAGAGGAGATAAGGATCTGCCTTGCAGAGCACTTGGTGAGCGCTGGGGCAATCCAAGGACAGCTCTGGCCATGCCACCCTGCTGTACTCTGACCTGCAGCCCTCCCCTCTTCCAAGCCAGCACCTCGACAAAAAGCCTTGCTGAGCCTACAGCAGCATGAGGGGAGTTTCCCTTGTAATTACTCGGGAGCTCACACAATTAGCGTCAGCTTTCCTTACTTACCAACCTGTTCATGCAAGCTCCTGCTCCTCAGCCTCCATGGAGCCTCTGGTCTTTGCCTTCCTGACTTGGTCATGGGAGGCAGAGTTAAAACTCAACTGGTTTAGTGAGTGAAGCCTAGTTTCATGCCTCATGGGTGGTCGCTGCCAGTGGTGAAGCACTGAGCAGATCCCCAATGGGTGGGTTATGTGCAATGTCTTCTCTGGGTAGACTCTCGGGTGTCTAAAAAGGTTGAGCCATGCTCTACTGGATATATCACTCAGGTCTTTCCTTTATCTGCTGTTTTCACTGGCCTTGAAGAAATGTGGTATAGTTGGGAGGTCTGCAGGGTTAAATCAGTCATTGGATTCAAATTCTTGGGGTAGGGAGATGGACAAATGGGCCTTACTAGCCCTGATGCAAGTAGTTTAAGCATCAAGACTAATACTGAACCATCAGGCTGGCAGTGGAAGTGTAAGGAAACCTGAACACAGTCCTGAATTTGAAGCAGTAACATCAGTGCCCACCTTGCAGCAGTCTTGCAGCAGCTTCCTGTGCAGCAACCTGCTGGATCATGTCCCTCTGCCCTAACCTGGGGCTGAGCTGGTTGAATATTGTCCACTGGAAGAACGTTGGTGTGAACAACACTTGCTGGCGAGGGTCAAAAGCTCCCCCAGATTTGCTGGCTCTGTTGAGCTGTGGTGGTTCCCAAGAGCCCACCTCTTTGGCATCTTTGCTGGTACATTACAGTGCCCAGTTCCTCCAGGACTCCCAGCTATATGGGACATGGCTGAGGGGTCTGGAGTTGGGACTGGATGGTGAGAGTGGGTAAGTAAAATCCATCTTGCCTCTTCCATATCAGACCTCTTTTCCTAGCAGGCCCTTTCCGCAGAAAACATTGAGTCCAGGTCATTTCAGCCTTCCCCCTCTCCCAGGCAAGTGAAGATACTTTCCCATAGATAACACATGCCAGTTACTGCAGAAAGGAGGCCTACAAGAAAGATGGAGAGGGGCTTTTTACAAGGGCATGGAGTGATAGGACGAGGGGGAATGGTTTTAAACTGAAAGAGGGGAGATTTAGATTAGATATTAGGAAGAAATTCTTTCCTGTGAGGGTGGTGAGACACTGGAACAGGTTGCCCAGAGAAGCTGTGGATGTCCCCTCCCTGGCAGTGTTTAAGGCCGGGTTGGATGGGGCTTGGAGCAACCTGGTCTAGTGGAAGGTGTCCCTGCCTGTGGCAGGGGAGTTGGAACTAGATGATCTTCAAGGTCCCTTCCAACCCAAACCATTCTGTGATTCTATGAAATGCTGAGATATCTGCCATATCTCCAAGTGTCCCATGTCCTGCCTAGCTCAGTTGCCTCTACAGTTTTAACTTGCTCAGTTGGTTTTGAGCTTGAAGAAGAGCTAGGCTGGACCACAGCTGACCACAAAGCATTAGTGGAGTTAGGGATAAATATCATATTACAGAGGTCATCCTCTCATCCTGACCTTGGAAGGGACACAATGCCTGTCCTGCTCTTAGAAGTCCTCCAGGGGCTTGAATACCACGTCCTTCCTCCAAAAGTCCATTTTGCCAGCAGAAAGTCTACCCTAATATTCAACCGGGCTCCTCCTTGCTGGTGTGCTGACCAGTCCACCCAGTCTACCTTCCTGGGTGGACTGAGGTCAACATGTCTTGTGTTGCTCAACTGGGAGACGCTGCCCAAAGACTTCAGTCACTGAGCAGCTGCTCTCCACCCAGTAGATTTAGCTATTAAACTGATCTGTAATAAGAAAAGCAGCAAGGGAGGGAGAAGCAGCTGCCAGATCTCCAGCTACAAGATCTTCCTAACCCAGGTGCCCCTGGCAGGTGTGTTTGTGCCGGTGGACAATGCATATTTAGGAGCTGGTCCCTCCCATTGCTGCTTCATGCCAGAGCCCAGAGAGGCTGGTCAGTCGATCCAGGTATTGTGTGTGTTTGTGGTACAAGGGCTGCCCACTGCATAGGTGGCCTTGAGTGGTCAGACTCTTGCACGCTATGATTTATTAGCCATGGCCCCTTGGGGCCCTCAGTTGGGCAGCTTGTCCAGCAGCACCCTACAGCCTTACTATGGGGTCAGCTCTTTCCATGCCATAAAAGGCATCTCTGAGCCTTACAACATCTCTTATCCAACTGCATCAGTTGAGACATGCCGGACACAGGATCAGGGTGTGTGTGGGCTCTGCTTATGCCAATTATTTGATGATGAGGTGGGTACTTGACACACTTTGGTAAGTGCGCAACGCAATTAGCTCACTCAGCCAAGGGAAGTCTGCTGCTGCAGACCAGCTCTGGGATCTTCCTGCTGCCTGACCCTCCTCTGGAGAAGACTTTGCTTGGACTGGCAGTAAATGCTGTGGTGATGGTTGGACTCTCTCTGGCAAGACACTGGCTCCTGATCCTGCTGTGATCATGGTGGCTATGCTGGGGGGATGCTGGAAGTGGGAGCTGCCTGGCCTGGCAATCACTGCTGAAGACCTGCTTGATGTTTTGCTAAGGAAGGGCTGGAGATGGACCATGCAGTGACTATGCTGGATGGGACAGAGGGCATCCTATGGGGAAAAGGGCTTTATGTGAATGCCTGGAGCCCTGGGTGCACCCCATGCGCCTGCCCTGGCACTGGGCTAATCAATCGCCTCTGCCCTGGGCTCTATCATCTACTTTAACTGCAGTCCATCATCTAACTGCAGTAGAACCAGAGAATCACAGAATCGTTTTGGTTGGAAAGGACCTCTAAGGTCATCAAGTCCAATCATTAACCCAGCACTGCCAAGCCCACCACTAAACCATGTCCCTCAGCACCACATCTGCACGTCTTTTAAATCCCTCCAGGGATGGTGACTCCACCACTGCCCTGGGCAGCCTGTTCCAATGCCTGATAACCCTTTGGGGGAAGAAATTGTTCCTGATATCCAATCTAAACCTCTCCTGACACAACTTGAGGCCATTTCCTCTCGTCCTAGTGCTTGTTATTGGGAGAAGAGACTAACAGCCACCTCGCTACACCTCCTTTCAGGTAGTTGTAGACAGCAATAAGGTCTCCCCTGAGCGTCCTTTTCTCCAGACTAAACACCCCCAGTTCCCTCAGCCGCTCCTCATCAGACTTGTGCTCCAGACCCTTCACCAGCTTCGTTGCCCTTCTCTGGACTCTCTCCAGCACCTCAATGTCTTTCTTCTAGTGAGGGGCCCAAAACTGAACACAGGATTCAAGGTGCAGCCTCACCAGTGCCAAGTACAGGGGTACGATCCCTTCCCTTGCCCTGCCGGCCACACTAGTGCTGATACAAGCCAGGATGCTGGTGGCCTTCTTGGCCACCTGGGCACACTGCTGGCTCATATTCAGCCGGCCATCGACCAACACCCCCAGGTCCTTTTCCTCCCAGCAGCTTTCCAGCCACCAGTAAATCCAACACTTTCCCAGCCACCTCCGTTGTCTGTCCTGGGAGCTCCCAGGAAAGGGGAATGGAATGAGAGGAGGAAAATAATCCAGGAAATGGGTGGGAAATGTAGCTGGGACACATTTGGGATGGGATGGGAGTGGGCTGAAGTCTCCATCCAAGAAGAGGCAGCAGGACCTTGGCAGCCCTCCCATGCATTCCTCCACCGTCCCTTGGCCAGAGTTTGGCTCTGCTTTTGCTTCCCCATCTTGATAACTCCCCCATTAGCAGCACATCAGCACACAGGGAGGTACAAAACAGTGAACGCTTTTTATTTTGCTGCTGGAGTGAAACCACCATAATTTCATAAAACTCAAAAAAAAAAAAAGGTGATTACTAAAAGGCATACATTTTTTTTTCCTTTTTACACAAGATGTAAGTAAACAGACAAGTTTCTTTTTAAAAAGGTTATAAAGTGTCAAGATCCTATACCTCATCTGCATATTCAAAGTGATGTCGTCTGATACAAAACGCATTGGGTATAATAATTTAGCCATGGCTCAGACCAAAAAAAAAAACCAAACAAAAAAAAAGAAGTCATCTGGGCTTAATCTACATACTACTATGGAGTTAGAAAGGAAAATATGCAGTTGTTGCACAGAAAGAAACAGCAGGGAAGTCGAGAGTTCATTGGGAGATCGTCATCTAAAGGGAAGCCGAGCGTGGCGAAATGCCCCCCCCCCTCCCCGGGAATGTCTGCTGGAGGCTGTGAGCGGGACCACAGCTGGCCCGTGACCCCCCGGTGCGCAAAGAAACCAGCCACGTTCTTCTCCCACCAGACACCATCCCATCCAAATCCACCCGCTGAGCTGCACCTACCCAGCCCGCTGGAAGTCAGTGAGAGAAAGACCCTGGAAACTGCATGGAAGTCACGAAGCTCCCTGTGCGCTTTCCCACTGGGGCTCATAAAAAACAAACAAACCCAATGAAAAAAAGAAAAAGAAAATGACTCGTTCTATTGTAGATAGAGCAAGACTCTGCTTCCTCGGGAAATCTGTTACTCATAAACCTCCTTGTCCGAAGCTCTCAGCCAAGCGCCACAGTGTCAGACTTATTGCAAGACTCATCATATGAATTCACAAAAGCGAAGTCTTTAAATCCGCGTCACCAGACCTTTCTTAAATAAAGAGCTGGCCGCTTGCCACAGCCGCGTTGCCTTCCTTCCCACCGCTGCCCCCACCACGCGCCCCATCCGACTGCCAAACATGGAGAACAGAAGGGACACACAAGCCTTTTAAACGCAGATAAGGGCACATGAGTGCCACTGGTGAGAGGACACAAGTATGAATTCCTCCTCAGATTTATTCCCCGATGCAAGGTTCAGGCATGACTGATTCCTGGGCAAAGCCTACAAGGTCTTGGTTTGATGGTTAGGGCATCTCTGCTTTGCCATCCCTTGGGTCTCCAAAGCTCTTGCTACCAGTTTGGACTCCAGTCCCTGCAAACTACGGAAAGATGGTGGGTTTCCATGGAATCTGTGAGGGAGGTGGATACGGGTGAGGAGGTATAAAACCCAGTTTGTGCCTTTGCTTCTGCAGAAAAGGGCAGGATAAGGTGGCTGGTTTGCAGCCAAGGCCATGGGGGTGTCTGTTCCCTATGACATCTGCCAAAACCCAATGGATACAACTGGAGCAATAACAGAACTGGCAAATACATCAGATTAAGGCTCTCCTTTCATCGTCTTGGCATCTGAGGTGAAACGAGGATTAGTGTACAAGGAGAGACCCCAAAACCAGCCCAAACCATGAGCCCTTGGCCACTTAGGCCTCGCTCTGGTGCTACATGTATACTGAGCTCCAACTTCCCCTCTTCTGTGACCGTCACAAGGTTTTTGTGTGGGAACCGGGCTCTTCTTTGAGATTTCTAACCCAAAACCCGGTTGGAAGACCCCTCAGTTTCCCCAGCCTTTTATGTTTCTGTAATCTTCTCTAGGCTGAAACATCGAGGAGCTGGTACCTCAGAGGTAGGAGCCCAAGTCCATATCAAACAAATCTCAAAAATTTGGCAGTCTAACCCAGAGAAACCTTGGAGTGCATTCAACCCCATGCAAGGATAGCAGCTTCTGGGATGCTGAGGTGTCCTGTCCATGGAGCAGCACATGGGAGGTGACAGCAAGTTTCAGGACAGAGGGAAGACACCCATTAAAAAATGAAAAAAGAAAAGAAGTGGGACAACTAAAGCAGCATGGTTTTGGTGGGGTTTTTTTTTGCAGTGATTTATCAAAAAAGAAAAAAAAAGTATCAAGATGCTGCTCTGCCAGCCAGAGGCACTCAGGATTTGGCCATGTGGATTGTACCAGGTCAAGGACTGCTCTTACACTAGAAGCTCTCTATTTTTGAGGTGTTTGGGTTGATGCTACATAAGGCGAAGAAGCACTGCAAAGCCTGTCCTCCCTCCATGTTCCCCTCAAACAAGCCCACCAAGCTGAGATTTGAGTGTACTCTCATCAGAGCTCAGCACCGAGCACCTCCACCATCAAACCCTGCATGGAGGAGGTTCCTGTGGCCAAAGTAGGCTGAATTCAAGCCCCTCTGTCCCCATCCTGACCCCAGCTCAAAAGCATCGTGGCTGAAGCCCTGGACTGCTTGCCCTGGGCAATCTGCCACATGATGCTCCCATGAGCATGGGGGCGAGGAAAACATGTCTCCTCTTGCCAGGGTAGAAACATCTCCAAGCCTGCAAAGCAACGGTTCCCACCGTTTTATCCTGAACTCATAGAATCACAGAATCGTTTTGGTTGGAAAGGACCTCTAAGATCATCTCTTCGCAAGTCATGGCACAGCCCGTTATGACCAGGGAGCACATGGGACCATGAGGTCTTCTGGCTAAGAGGGATTGGGGTCGTTCCTGTCACAATGCCAAGCCACCTCCTACTGCCCCTGGGGATGAAGCAGCATCTATTTTAGCAGCAGGAGGACACAACGGGGCAGGAAGAAGACAGTGACCCACCCAGTGGGACTGCTGCAATACAGGATCAGGCCTTTTTATCAGCCCAATTTCAGACCCTTCAACCATCACCACCTTTCCCATGAGACATGGGAACCAACAGCCTGGAATGGGGCAGGAGAGACGCAAGGGACCGAGGGCTGTTCCACAATGTGGGGGCTCGGACAGGCCCGAAGCGTGCGGTATGACAGCTTCGGGGCCATGCGTGGAGGGTCTCCACCTCGCTTGGCACCACAGCCCATCCCACAGGATGGTCATCCCTGCTGTGCAGTGGGGCTGGCTCCCATCAGGAGAGGAGGAGTGGTGCTAGAAAACGTCTCCGAGCTTCTCCTCTGCCCACGTGTGGTAGCACAAAGCCATCCCCTACCCTTCTGCAGGTACTGAAAGCGTCTAACCAGCCTTCCTTACCAATTATCTCAAGAGATGAACCCTCTGAAGGAAATGTCTCTGGATACTATGTTTTGGAAGGCACACAAACCTTTGGAGAAACCCAACACAGGGCACTGAAGGCATCTCAAGTTGGGCAGCCTAAAACCACAATACGCTGGATGACAAGCCCGAACATCTGCAGCCCTCTGCAGCTGAGGGGGTGAGCAGCAGCGAGCCCGAAGGATACCCAGAGCATCCTTTGGGTCACACGTAATCCCTGGTGACAGCAGATGGCAGCCGGCTGTGACCCGGTGCCAGGGATCAGTCTGGGGGGCCATGGGTCACCTCCCAGGCTTTGCCAGGCAGTGATGGGAGAAAGAAAGGCCAGAGGACGTGCGGAAGACAAACAGTTTTTTTTTTTTTAAAGTTTTCTTTTTTCCTTTAATTAGCAAATTTCTCTTATCCTCATCAAAAGAAAAAACACCCCCACGCCCGCTACGTGCCCACCGCTCCAGCTGCTGCAAGCGTTCAAAGGCAGAAAGTTGAGAGAGATGTTTAATGTCCCAGCTCAGGGGCAGCTCTGAGCCCACCCAGGGCACGCGCTGGGGGGGTTTCAGGGTGCCAGGCACAGCGTTACAGATGCCACTGGGTGTGGGAAAGGCAGGTGGAAAATTTGGTGACGTGTTCTTGCCAGGAGCACCCAAAATCCCCCAGGAAAGCTGCAGCAAACGCAGCGGTGGAGGATGTGGACGTGCCCCAAGATGTGCGCTGCGTCCCCAGGGCATCGCAGCCAGAACTGGAGTTTGAGCCGCAGCTCGGTGGTGGGGACACGACAGGAGAGACTCCACCACCCCGTGCATTGAATTTGGAAGCTATAAATAACAGTACCCCACACTTTGGGGGACCCAGTGCAAAGCTGGGTGCCTCAAAGCCCTCCCACGGCTCCCGAGTTTCTCTGCCTTCGCTGCAGCAAGCCCCAACGAGCCCCACCGGCAGCGTCCGAGCAGGCATCAAGGCAATGGGGAGATGGTGAAGCGTGAGAGCAGCCAGGAGAAAGGGAACGGTGCTGGGGGGAATTATCTCAGCCCTTCCCATGGCCACAGGGCCAGCACCAAGCTACGAGCCCCTTTCACCTCTTCCTGCTATCACCGTCTTCCCCCTCGAGGCCATCGCGCCGTCCCCACCTCCGTCCCCGCTGCTGCAGCCCTTATTTATGGGGAAGAGGTGGGAAAGGGTTTTTCTGGGGGTGCTCCGGCCCTCCTGCTCCCCATCCCTTCTCAGCTGGCACAGCCCTGCCTGCATCACCCCACACCAAGCACCCTCTGCCCAGCCCTCTCAGTGCAACGGGAGGGGAAAGGGAGGAGGAGGAAGGTGATGAAGAACCATCACGTGAGCTCATTGCCTGCTAACGCTGAGTCAAAGGGCAGCGCTGCCTTCCCTCCTCGGGGCTGGAGCTGGAGAGAGCAGCCTTCTTCAGGGGTCCGGCAAGATGACCGTGCTGTGGGTGCTGGAACAGGTCGGTGGTGCTCCATGTCCCCCCGCCCCAGCCCTGTCAGTGGGGTGGTGCGTGGGGTGCATGGGGCTGGGTGAGGAGGTGAGAGGGGTGGGGTGCGTGCGGGTGCCCGGGTGTCTGTGTGCACAGATTTTGGCAAGAGGTCACTGAGGTTACATGATGCAGCATTTGTTCTTGTGGTTATGAGGGTCCTTAAATCGGAGTCTCTGCTTTGGTCGGTATTTTTCCAAGTACGTCAGCTGCTTGCTGTTGATGGCTCCTCGGCGCTTCCTGTGGGGACAGAGGAGGGTTGGCACAGTCAGTGGTGCGGCAGGAGAAACCCCACCACCCCGAACCCACCTTTGTCATAGAATCGTTTTGGTTGGAAAAGACCTCTAAGGTCATCAAGTCCAACCGTTAACCCAGCACTGCCAAGCCCACCACTAAACCATGTCCCTCAGCACCACATCTACACGGCTTTTAAATCCCTCCAGGGATGGTGACTCCACCACCTCCCTGGGCAGCCTGTTCCAATGCTTGATAACCCTTTTGGTGAAGACATTGTTCCTGATATCCAGTCTAAACCTCCCCTGGCACAACTTGAGGCCATTTGCTCTCGTCCTATCGCTTGTTACTTGGGAGAAGAGACTAACACTCTCCTCACTACACCCTCCTTTCAGGTAGTTGCAGAGAGCAAGAAGGTCTCTCAGCCTCCTTTTCTCCAGACTACACAACCCCAGTTCCCTCAGCTGCTCCTCATCAGACTTGTTCTCCAGACCCTTCACCAGCTTCGTTGCCCTTCTTTGGACTCTCTCCAACACCTCGATGTCTTTCTTGTAGTGAGGGGCCCTAAACTGAACACAGAATTCGAGGTGCGGCCTCACCAGTGCCGAGTACAGGGGGACGATCACTTCCCTTGCCCTGCTGGCCACACTATTTCTGATACAAGCCAGGATGCTGTTGGCCTTCTTGGCTACCTGTGCACACTGCTGGCTCATATTCAGCCGGCCATCGATCAACAATCAGGGTGCTGCACCCCCCATGCCTGGAGCAGGAAGGGATTTTTGAAGCTGCAGCCTTGTGCGTCCTCTGGGGACAGGGACAGGAACTGACTCCAGCAGCTTTTCTTACTCATCTGCCCTGTGAGTGTTAGGACACAGAGAGTCAGGGAGGAAACACGTGGGGAGGCTGCCCAAAGAAGGGCTCCTGCCAAAAGCCCCCCAAGGATGCTGCCAGATGCCTCTCCAGCCTCCTACAGCCCTGATGGAAAGGTATGGGGTGCTTGGTCCTGGCCCTCCCTTTTCTTCTGTGCCAAAAGGAGAGAATGAAGATGATCAGAGGGCTGGAGCACCTCTGCTATGAAGACAGGCTGAGAGAGTTGGGGCTGTTCAGCCTGGAGAAGAGAAGGCTCCAGGCAGACCTTCTAGCAGCCTTCCAGTACCTGAAGGGGCTACAGGAAAGCGGGAGAGGGGCTTTTTACAAGGGCATGTAGTGATAGGATGAGGGGTAACGGTTTTAAACTGAAAAAGTGGAGATTTAGATGAGATATTAGGAAGAAATTCTTTCCTGGTAGGGTGGTGAGACACTGGCCCAGGTTGCCCAGAGCAGCTGTGGCTGCCCCCTCCCTGGAAGTGTTCAAGGCCAGACTGGACAGGGCTTTGAGCAACCTGGTCTGGTGGAAGGTGTCCCTGCCCATGGCAGGGGGGTTGGAACTAGATGATCTTTAAGGTCCCTTCCAACCCAAACCATTCTGTGATTCTATGAACAGCAACCCTGGCACCCCAAAAAACCCTGAGGCACGCCAGATCTCTCCGCTCCCCCAGAGAGGGGCTGCTTCCTCCCCCTGACACCGAAACGCCGCTCAACTTACTGTCGGATGAACTGGATGGCATCTTCGTACTTCATCCCGCTCTCGATCAAGGCCAGCGCGACGAGGACGGGAGCGCTGCAAGGCAATGGCAGCGGCGGTCACTCCCCAGCCACGTGGCCCAGAGGCTGACATCCCCTCCTGGGGCGGGGGGACACGCCGCGGGGCTGTAATGGTGGCATTGAGGGCAATCACCAGCGCTGACTTTTAGTTTGTAATTTCTTGCCATTTGGCTGCAAGTGTTGCCCCAAGGGACGGATGATTTTAGGGGTAAAGCCCCCAGGATGGGGCTGGCAGCTGTTTGCTGCTCTTCTAATGAGCATGAGAACTTTGGAGGCAAATCTATCGGAAAAGTGCATGTAAATACACACGCAAAACCCGACCTGCAGTGGGGGGAGCAGCAGAACACAGCAGCTCTTGAAACGCAGCGGCTCCCAGTTGTAGCGGGGAGCATTTTGCAGTATTTCCACGACCAGTTCTTAGCAAAAGCAAAATCGCCGTGGGGCACTGACAGGACAGCACCGAGCAACCCAGCCCCCTCCCAGTGCCCAAGATTTGGCCATAAGATGTGCAATGAGGAGCTTGGGCAGCGGCCCCTCCATCAACGTCTATTCCCGCTAAGGTCTCTGCTGCACGCTTTTTGCGTGCCTTCTCAAAGGGAGACCGGGGGACCTAGGGGTGGGTGTCAAGAGAATGGGGCCAGACTCTTCTCAGTGGTGCCCAGTGACAGGACAAGGGGCAACGGGCACAAACTGAAACATGGGAAGTTCCATCTGAATATGAGGAAAAACTTCTTGACTTTGAGGGTGGCAGAGCCCTGGAACAGGCTGCCCAGGGAGGGTGTGGAGTCTCCTTCTCTGGAGATATTCAAAACCCGCCTGGACGTGACCCTGTGCAACCTGCTCTGGGTGACCCTGCTTTGGCAGGGGGTTGGACTAGATGATCTCCAGAGGTCCCTTCCAACCCTTAACCATTCTGTGATTCTGTGGGGAAGGGAAGATGCGGGGCAAGCATGGGGCAGCCGGGGTGTCGGGCTCTGACTTACCGCCCCAGGCCAGCCACGCAGTGCACGGCCACACAGCAGCCGGGGTCTTCGCAGAACTTGGTCTTCAGCAAGTTGAGCCAGTCTTCCACTATCTTGCTGGGAGGAGGCGCTCCATCATCGAATGGCCAATCCTGCAAGGCAGGGGAAGAGAGAAACTCTGTCAGGTCCTGGGGAAAAACTCAGGGGATTGCTTTTTACTGAGGGTGATGGTGTTTGGACCTCAGCAGCAGGGAGGTGGATGCATGTGCTGGCAACCGGGCTCGCAGCACAGCTCCATGGGGATGTACCAGCCATATGAGTCTAGGTGTGGGGTCCTCCCATCTCCTATGGACAGGTTCAGCCTTCAGGAGCACCTACAGGACCTGCAACATGGTCCCCATGTCCTCTTGCCTCTGTGGACCAAGGCAGCTATCACCTGCCTCCTCCCCATTCAATGACCACGCTAAGCTCTGAGGAGCTACAACCCTCATCCTTCCCCCCCACCAGCTCCGGTCTAAATCGAGCACTCGGGAGCGTAAAGCCACTTCGTAGGAAGTTTGAGCAAAGGTGGCTTGGAGATGGCTGAAATCTCAGGGTGTGACATGATGCTGAAATTCAGCTTGCTGCAACACATGGGAGTGAAAGTGAGTACACAGCCCCAAAAGGATGTTCTGGGACCCCCTAACACAGCCCTAGAGAGAGCTGAAGGGAGGGAGGGAGACCCCTCCAAATGGGGCCATTTAAATAGTATCCTTCAGGAACGGCTCTTAAGGGACACAAAAAAAAGCACCCATCTTCTTCTGAGCTTCATCCTCAAGCTGCATGGACTCAACATCAGACCTCAGTGACGAAGTGGGCAAAACGGGTGCTGCATTCAGCACCGCCCAGCCCTACACTCTGCTATGGGGGAAAGGTGTCACCTCCATTGCCTGTGACTGCTGCAGCATTTTGGGGAAGCACCACGTAGATGTGGTGCTTAGGGACATGGTCTAGTGGTGGGCTTGGTAGTGTTAGGTTAACAGTTGGACTTGATGATCTCAAAGGTCTTTTCCAACCAAACCAGTTCTACGATTCTATGATTCTATGATTCCATGACTCCAGTCAAGGCTGGAGCACCAGTAGCCAGTCAAGGCTGTATGTCTCTTCCAAAATGGGGAATTCTCTCCCAAAATGGATTTGGCAGGAGGAACATGGCCACTGACTACGCAGCAGTGGGAAAGAGGGATAGGCAGGAGAGCATCACTTGGAGAGGATGTGGCATGGTGATCCCTGGTGAGTGGGAAGCATGAGGCTGTAATCCTCATGTCTGAGGAGTGAGTCACTAAGCTGCTCTGCTGGAGTCATCCTTGGTGTAAGATGGTAAAAGAAGCTGCTGAGCTTCCCTTCAGTCTTTGAACCTGTAATGTGATTTCAGTGTGGCTTTGCTAGGAAAGGAGTGTGCTGGGCTTCAGGTACCCTAACGCTTGAGCCAGCCCACCCTGCACAGCCGGTCCTACAAGATCATCTCCTCCCGCGGCGCCTGGAAAGCACTGCTTCAGCCATGAGCGCAGGTCACTGAGCTCGCACCAGGGATGACACACTGTATCATAAAATCATTGAATTATAGAATGGTTTAGGTTTGAAGGGATCTTCAAAGATCATCTAGTTCCAACCTCCCTTGGCAGGGGCATCTTTCACTAGATCAGGTTGCTCAAAGCCCTGACCAGCCTGACCTTGAACACTTCCAATGATGGGGCATCCACAACTTCTCTGGACAATCTGGTCCAATGTCTCACCACCCTTTTCATAAGAAAATTCTTCCCTATGTCCAATCTAAATCTACCCCCTTTCAGTTTAAAACCAGTACCCCTTGTCCTGTCACTACAGGCCTGGGTAAAAAGTCTTTCTCCATCTTTCTTATAGGCTCCTTTTAAGTACATCGAAAGGCCACAATAAGGTCTCCCTGGAGCCTTCTCTTCTCCAGGCTGAACAGCCCCAACTCTCTCAGCCTCTCTTCATAGCAGAGGTGCTCCAGCCCTCTGATCATCTTCGCGGCCCTCCTCTGGACTTGCTCCAACAGCTCCATGTCCTTCTTATGTTGGGGGCCCCATAGCTGGACGCAGCACTGCAGGTGGGGTCTCATGAGACTGGAGTAGAGAGACAGAATCCCCTCCCTCGACCTGCTGGCCATGCTTTGGATGCAGCCCAGGATACAGTTGGCTTTGTGGGCTGCAAGTGCACATTGCTGGGTCATGTCCAATTTTTCATCCACCAGTATCTTCAAGTCCTTCTCCTCAGGGCTCCTCTCCATCCATTCATCTCCCAGTCTGTACTGATACTGGGGATTGCCCTGACCTAGGTGCAGGACCTTGCACTTGACCTTGTTGAACTTCATGATGTTCTCATGGTCTCACCCCTCAAGCCTGTCAAGGTCCTTCTGGATGGCATCCCTTCCCTCAAGTGTATCAACTGCACCACTCAGCTTGGTGTCATCCACAAACACGTTCAGGGTGCACGTAATCCCACCATCTGCGTCACTGATGAAGACATTAAACGCTATTGGTATACCCAATACAGTATATCCATCCTGCACCATAAACCTTCCTACAGCAAAAGCTGCACAGCACCAGTTTCCCGGCAGGATTTCTGCCCCATCTCCGACCTGCTGGCAGAGCTGCTGAAACCCCGAGTGCTGCCAAGGCAGCGTGGCTGGGAGGAGGATCAGCAATGGAGGAGCCATCTGTGAATGTGGCCTCCAAGCAGACATCCATGGCCAGGGATAGTATATATAGATATAGTCTATATATATAGACATTCAAACTAGATATAAGGAAGAATTTTTTTACAGTGAGGGTGGTGAAACACTGAAGCAGGTTGCCGAGAGAGGTGGTAGATGCCCCATCCCTGGAAACATTCAAGGTCAGGTTGGATGGGGCTCTGAGCAACCTGATCTAGTTGAAGATGTCCCTGCTCATTGCAGGGAGGTTGGAGCTAGATGACCTTTAAAGGTCCCTTCCAACTCAAACTATTCTCTGATTCTATTTTATGTATTTGGTATAGATATATAGAGATATATACAGAGAGATATGTCTGTATCTGCCTAGATGTATCTATCCATAGATACACAGGATACAGATATTGCTGTATAGATCTTATATAGTTTCTATATAGTTATAGAAACCTCTATCTTATATATAGAAACTATATCATCTCTATATAGTATCTTGCATAGTTTCTATATCTAGGATATACATATCACAGAATCACAGAATCAATCAGGTTGGAAGAGACCTCTGGGATCATCGAGTCCAACCATTGCCCTGACACCACCATGTCAACTAGACCATGGCACTAAGTGCCATGTCCAGGCTTTTCTTAAACACATCCAGAGATGGTGACTCCACCACCTCCCTGGGCAGCCCATTCCAATGTCTAATAACCCTTTCTGAGAAGAAATTCTTCCTAATGTCCAACCTGAACCTCCCCTGGCGAAGCTTATATCTCCCTATATAAAACATATCCTAGATATAGATATCTCTCTATACAAGATATGTAGAGAGGTATGTATATCTTAGACACAGAAACTCACACTGAAGGATTCCAGCCAGAAACAGGGTAAAAGGCAGAATTTGGTCTGCAAGAAAGCAGAGATTACCTCCTACATATAGAACCTATATGTAGGAAAGAGCTATCCTTCTCTCTAAGATATATCCTATAGAGACATAGCATCTATACGTAGAGAGATCTGCATCTGGAGGGTCTGTATCCATACAGACATAGGGTCTATTATCCCAGGGGATCTAGGATATAGCTACCTCTCTCCATAGGATATACATCACACAGAGAGAGCTATAGAGAGAGGACCTACCCACAGAGGACCACCCCAGGAGACATGAGGCACCTCCAAACCCTTTCCTAAGTAAGGAGCAGAGCCTCACTTTCCAGCTGGAGCTGAACTCCCTGGCAGGGCACTCACGCCTGACATCATCTCCAACTCCTTATCAGCCAAGACGCAGCCCGGGCAGCTGCCTGCTCTGCCTCCCTGCCTTCTCCTCCTTGCTGCCTGCTCCCTTTCACCCCCGGGAGCTGCACCAGCCTGCTGCTGGAAGAGCAAAAAACCCGCATCCTCCCGGATAAGATAACGCCAGGGGTAATGGGAACCACGTGCATCTTCCCCGCGGGATCAGGCTCTCTCGTCCCCTGGATGCTTTACAGCCCAAGCGCCAGGCAGGGCAGGCAGCTGCCGACTCAACCCCGTGAGTCACAGTTTCGGGTGCGTGGGCAGCACTTGCTTTTTTTTTAAAGCACCAGCCCCATCTCAGCCCGGGGAGCGGGGAGCTCGCCCGCCTCACCCCGAGGATGAAGTTGGGCTTCAAACCCAACTTTGGTTTGAAGTTTTGGCAGCGCACCCATCCCGACGCCCACCTACCATGACGGTGATGCCGTCCTTCTCCAGGGGGGTCTTGTCGTAGGTCACTTCGCACACTCGCACCACTGTGGTGGCACCGTACTTCTTCAGGTCCTGGGGAGGGAAGGAGAAGGAGGGGTCAGAAAAAAACCCTTGCCAGTCGCACCCCAGTTAACCCCAACACTTCCGAGCCCTGCTACGACCACATGGACTCCTGTGGACCCTAAAACAGTGCCATGCCCCATCTCTGGACCCCTGAGCAAACCCGTCTGTGGTCCATCCAGCCTGGGAAGCACAAGGAGACATTAACTCCCAGGGCACCGAAGCTGCGTGGCCATGGTAGGATTTTTACCCAGCACCTTGGAGCCACGAGTGCCAACGGGGCCGTTTATTTTTAAGCTCCAGCTTAAATGGGGCAGCACCAGCAGGGACTTTACACTCCAGGCAAAGAAACATCCCTGACACAGGTGCAAATCCCACAAAGGAAAAATTATTTGTGCCTAGTGAGGTCGCAAGTTCCCCTGCAGAAATGCACGGAGGCGGCTGGGGGGGTCGCAGCGCATCCCCCCGACTGCGCTCAGCATCCTGCAGGTCGCTCGGGGGCTCCGTCCTGACCTCGCTGCCGTATCCCATCATCGCTCCCACGCGCTGCAGGCTCAGGCGTGGGACTTGGGCTGTTTCCAGCACGGCTTATCGCCCGCCGCACGGATTGCCCCCGGATTACGTGCCGGCGCACTGGCCCCACCAGGCACTGCGTGAGATCATCCCCTTCAGTGATCCATCTCCTTCCTTCCCCATGTGCGCCCGCCAGACCACGGCAAACCCCTGCACACAAGGCAGGTCAGCCAAAAACCGAAGCAGCTGGAGGAAAGGGGAAATTCCTCCCTTCCCACTGTGTTGTCCCCATCGCCTTGTGTGCAGCATGCGGGGTATGGGGTGGCCGTCCCCACATCCCAATCACTTTCCTGCATCGACCAGTGACACTCACACTTGTTTTTTCAGGTCTGCATTGGGAGGGTTTCCTTGAGCTCAGAGGATGCCTCTGGTGCCAGCACATCAGAGCTCAGAGCAGTTCAGGTTTAAGGCAAAAACCCTTTTGCCAGGCTCACGCGCAGCCCTGGGTCCCCCCACAAACGTAGCAACATCCCAAAACTCCTCTTTGTAAGCAGAAGCTGTTTGTGCTGGCTCGCCCAAGCCTGCGGGATGTTGCCTTTCCCCAGGCTCTGATAAAAAGAGTTAAGTCGAAGCCTTTCGCCCTGGACCGCAGACACGCATCCACTAATCCCCCCCCCACAACTCCTGGCTGCTGTCAGTGCCAGAGGCAGCTCTCACAGGCAGGGCACCGTCCCTGGCTCATGCCAGCGTGGCCAAGAAGGCCACCAGCATCCTGGCTTGTATCAGGACTAGTGTGGCCAGCAGGACTAGGGAAGTGATTGTCCCCCTGTACTCAGCACTGGTGAGGCTGCACCTCGAATGCTGTGTTCAGTTTTGGGCCCTTCACTACAAGAAAGATATTGAGGTGCTGGAGAGAGTCCAGAGAAGGGCAATGAAGCTGGTGAAGGGTCTGGAACACGTGTGTGATGAGGAGCGGCTGAGGGAACTGGGGGTGTTTAGTCTGGAGGAAAGGAGGCTCAGGGGAGACCTCCTCACTCTCTACAACTGCCTAAAAGGAGGCTGTAGCAAGGTGGGTGTTGGTCTCTTCTCCCAGATAGCAAAGGATAGGATGAGAGGAAACGGCCTCAAGTTGTGCCAGGGGAGGTTTAGATTGGATATCAGGAAAAATTTCTTCACCGAAAGGGTTGTCAAGCATTGGAACAGGCTGCCCAGGGAAGTGGTGGAGTCACCATCCCTGGAGGTATTTAAATGGTGTGTAGATGTGGTGCTTAGGGACATGGGTTAGTGGTGGACTTGGCAGTGTTAGGTTAACGGTTGGACTCGATGATCTTAAAGGTCCTTTCCAACCAAAATGATTCTGTGATTCTATGATCGCTGCCGTGCCCAAACACCACGCTTGGGGTCCTCCAAAACATCCCACCCCAAAAAGCCGGCGGTGATTGGACCCACCACCCCAGGATGCCACCAGGGACCGTGGTACCAAAGGGGATGTGCCGCTGCCTCGTCCTACACTGGTCTGATCCCTGTTACATCTCAACATTGGCTTTTAGCCCCAAAACGCGCAGCTGGTCCCTGGTGCCCCCCTTCCAGCCTTCCCTCCTTACCTCCAAGAAGGTGCTGAGCGTGGCGTTGGTGGGGTTGTGGGTGATGAGGAACCTCATGTTTTTGTAGCAGACTTCCACCGGCGCAGGGCGGTTCATTCGGGCCATGGTGGGACGGGAGGAGGGTAAGGTGATGATGATGGCGGCGGGGGAAAAAATCCAAGAAAAGCGTGATGTGGAGGGGAAAAAAAACCCAAACAACAACCCTTCTGCGCTTAAAAAATAACAATAAAACAGGATCAAGAACTCAATATACAGACGTTGTGCAAATAATCCCAGCTCCTGGGAGCGCGCTGGCTTCCTCGACACGCCACAAGCCCCGCCGGGGAAAAAGCCAGATGGGAAAAAATAATATTAATGATGATGATAATAATAATAATAATAATAATTAAGAAAAAAAAGAAAATCCCTTTGCTGTAGTGTCGACGTCCTCGGCGTGTGCGCGACGGCGAGCGGGTGCTGCCGCCGGGGCCGCGCGCTCCCTGGCACTCTAGAAAGGCCTCTGCATGTGGGGGGGTGGTGGTGGTGGGAGGGTGACCCCCGTCACGTTACCCCATCGGGGTATGTGGAGTACTTGGGGGCGGCACGGGGGGCCGGGAGCCTACGGGGCGGCGTCGGCGGCGTCCGGCAGCGGTGCCTCGCTGGGGCGATCCATGCACGGGAGCCTTGAATGGTTGAGTCGGAGGGTCGGGATGCCGGGCGAGACGAGGCAAGGAGGCCGGGTGCTGCTTCACAGGGCGGGCTGCCGGGGGCTACGGGGCTCAGAGCTGCTCCTCAGCACCTCCATAAATCCCAGCAGAGAGCGAGGCTGCAGGGGAGGGAAAGGGAAAGATGGTGGTGAGGGTGTCCTCCACCCCAGGGTGCCTTCAAGGAAGCCCCTGGCTGGTGTGGGGTGGGGGACACGGTGCCCCCGAATGCACGAGCACCTGCTGCATCCCGCACGAGCATCGAGTCCAGAGGAGGCCACAAAGATGATGAGAGGGCTGGAGCACCTCTCCTATGGAGACAGGCTGAGAGAGTTGTGGATGTTCAGGCTGGAGAAGAGAAGGCTCCGGGGAGACCTTCTAGCAGCCTTCCAGTACCTGAAGGGGCTACAGGAAAGTGGGAGAGGGGCTTTTTACAAGGGCATGGAGTGACAGGATGAGGGGAATGGTTTTAAACTGAAAGGGGGGAGATCTAGATCAGATATTAGGAAGAAATTCTTTCCTGTGAGGGTGGTGGGACACTGGCCCAGGTTCCCCAGAGAAGCTGTGTCTGCCCCCTCCCTGGCAGTATTCAAGGTCAGGTTGGATGGGGCTTGGAGCAACCTGGTCTGGTGGAAGGTGTCCCTGCCCATGTCAGGGGGGTTGGAACTAGATGGTCTTTAAGGTCCCTTCCAACCCAAACCATTCTATGATTCGATGATCCCTGACCACGCTCATCTTCGCAGGAGACAGCAGATTAGAAAGTGAGGCGTTATTTAAAGAAAAAGCTGAAATATTGTCTGAAAAGCTGAAATGGCACTGGAAATTGGGGACACACACACACACACACGGACGGGACACACACTCCCCCAGCGAAAGCGAAAAGCACATGGCAGGGAAGGGGCTTGCTCCCGGCCGGTGTATTCAAGCACTGAAGCCACGCAAGCTGACCCCCCCGGCACCCATCCTGCACCCCCAGACCTCACCTTTGCATCCCCAAAACGCACAGCGAATATTTCCGCCCCAAATGCGTCGCTCTGCCCGAAAACAGCCGCTGCTGCCCCTAATCGGCCACACGCTCCCGGCGCTGCTCAAGCGGCTGATGTCCACCAAACGCACCTCTAATGCTCTTAGGCCAACTAAGCCGCCTGCAAATGAGCTTTCCTGGGGAGGAGGGGGTTGTGGGCAAGCAGCTTCTCCAATGCTGGTGATGGATGTCCCCCCCCTGCTCACTCATCCGCATCCCCATCGCTGCCGGTGCACCGCTCCCTATAAAGCGCCCCAGCCACACAACCTGGGGCATCGTTACCTTCAAGGATGACAATGGGAAGAATTAAAAAAGAAAATTAATTCCCATCGTGGAAATCGCAGAATCTCACAGAATCACAGAATCAATCAGGTTGGAAGAGCCCTCTGGGATCATCGAGTCCAACCATTGCCCTGACACCACCACGTGAACTAGACCATGGCACTAAGTGCCATGTCCAGCCTCTTCTTAAATGCCAAAACTCAAGTGAGGATAGGCCCAGGGGGGAGGAGAGGGTGCTGACAGCCCTGATTGGAGACGAGGGAAACCCGGCGCTTCCCTGGGTCATTACGCACCAGACTCTTGTTTTGAAGCTGGTCCCTTCCCCGTGTCAGCGGCTGCTTAGCGCTGCGTGGCCGCAGCCTCAAAATAGACCCTAAGCACATAAGCACGCATCCTGTCACCTCTCCTCCTGATGCCCCAACGCCCAAAAACTTCCCCCTCCGTGTCGTTTTATCCCGATGCAACAAGACAAGGTGGGAGCAGGGAGGTGCGCTCAGGACCGGCCAGCTCATCACACCGCCCAGGTGCTGTCGCTGGGCTCCTCCGTGCCCGAGCATCATTCACATCCCGCTCGCTGACTCCTGCTTCGCCAGTGGTCCTCGGGGATGAAAAAATCAAATAGCAAAAAATCAAATAGCAAAAAATCAAATAGCAAAGGGGGAAAAAAAAGCCCGTCGAGGTGGCAGGGGGAAGCGGGGCAGCTCTCCTGAACGTGCCCAGCCTGGCTGCTAAAATGGTGGATTTTCCTACTGGCAGGGCACTAATTATTTACTAATTATTTACTATTGGCAGCATGTGTGAGCTGGTGCTGCCCTGGTGCCCAGCACATCTCCGCACCCAGGGGTTTACAGCTGGGATTTTGGAAAGGAGCCGGGATTTGGAAAGGAGTTTTGGCCTGGGAAAGGGCCAAAACTCGGCACTGAGCCCTCCCCAGCTCCTCCACAGACCCTGATACGTCCCCTTCCCCACCTCCAAGTTGCCCCGAACCCCTTTGTCAACCACATCACATCACTCCTGACTCATTTTTTTTTTCTCCATTTAAAAATCAGGTAATGCTACCCCAGAGCCAGGAAGTGATGGGATGGTGTCAGCTCTGCGGCTTGTGATGGCGACCCACGGCTGAGCGGTGTTGACCTGTGCGCTCCTTCGGTTAGGGTGCATTGGGTTTTTTCTTTTCTTGAGGACGCTGAAGAGAACTAATTATCATAGAATAGAATCACAGAATGGTTTGTGTTGGAAGGGACCTTAAAGATCATCTAGTTCCAACCCCCCTCCCAACACCTTCCACTAGACCAGGTTGCTCCAAGCCCCATCCAACCTGGCCTTGAACACTGCCAGGGAGGGGGCAGCCACAGCTTCTCTGGGCAACCTGGGCCAGTGTCTCACCACCCTCACAAGAAAAAATTTCTTCCAAATATCTAATCTAAATCTACCCTCTTTCAGTTTAAAACTGTTACGCCTCATCCTGTCACTACATGCCCTTGGAAAAAGCCCCTCTCCCACTTTCCTGTAGCCCCTTCAGGTACTGGAAGGCTGCTAGAAGGTCTTCCCGGAGCCTTCTCTTCTCCAGGCTGAACAGCCCCAACTCTCTCAGCCTGTCTTCATAGGAGAGGTGCTCCAGCCCTCTGATCATCTTCGTGGCCTCCTCTGGACTCGTTCCAACAGCTCCATGTCCTAAAGTCCTTTCCCACAGTCTCCTCCCCAGTGGAAGCGTTTCAAGTACTTTGGTAATTGCACATCCCGGCAATTCAGCCCCGAAGCCCATAAATCCCTAATGGATATTGAATCGCAAATCAGCCCCAGCGCTACAGGCTGCGATGCTGATCACCATATTAAACATGGCAGAACAATGTCGAAAAGGGTATTTCAGCTAATATTAATAACCTCCCAAGTGAATAAATATCTGACTTGAGCGCTGTGGAGGATCTGGATGAAGCATGTGAGAACACAGTAAGGAAGCCCTTAAGGATGAGGATGCTCAGCAGCACAGCATTGGTCTTTGAGGCTCAAACTCATCAGGATGAAGCCCCATGAATAAAATCCAGCATGGACGACTGGAGGACACCCTGCTGCCACCATCTCCCTACCATGTCAAAGAATCATAGAATCATTTTTGTTGAAAAGGACCTTTAAGATCATCAAGTCCAACCGTTAACCCAGCACTGCCAAGTCCACCACTAAATCATGTCCCTAAGCACCACATCTACTCGTCTTTTACATACCCCCAGGGATGGTGACTCCACCACTTCCCTGGGCAGCCTGTTCCAATGCTTGACAACCCTTTCAGTGAAGAAATTTTTCCTGATATCCAATCTAAACCTCCCCTGATGCAACTTGAGGCCGTTTCCTCTCGTCCTAAATGAGACGGCCAAGAATGGGGAAGGACAGGGACCAGCAACCTGCAACGTACCCATCATTGCCACCCCAACATCTGCAAGCTCATCTCAAAGCTTCACTGGTGATGTTTCTGTTTGAATTTCTACAAGCATTAAATTTTCCAGCTGGAGTGGTGTGACCCTTCTTCCTTACAAAGCCACCGAAAGACACACACACAGTGTGAGCCACAATGATGTTTTTCACCACTGTTGTGGAAGTTCCTGGATCTTCCACAAGAAGTTTTGCAGCCAAGAGCCCGTCGAGGATCCAGGGCGAAGGCACTCTGGTGTGGCAAGAGAGCAATGAAGGATGCTGCCCTGGGGGACAGGGACCACTGAGCCACCACCTCCCTGCCTACACCCCGACGCGGAGGGGATCACGGGGCTCTCCTAATTGTTCCTATGCAATGTGTTGGTTCCATTACACATACTTTGGCCTCCCAACTGTCCAGACACAGACCCTGCAACAGCAGGGATGGGGCTGCTCTTCCTCCCAGCACCTTGAGGCAAAATAAAGGCCAGACCTTCCTCGCTGCAGCTAAAGGGCTTGGTTGGACTGGTGAGCAGATGCCAGACCCGACGGCTACGCTGCCGGTACTCAGAGCAGCGGGATGCAGCTGGTGAAGTCAGTTTTTCCTACACACAGCAACATCCCAAGCGAAGGAAAAGGAAGCTCTGCAGAGCCAAACTGTCGCTCCACGTGGGCTTTAGCAGCGGGACTGGGAACAAAGGCTCTCACTCACCCAAACAATGTGTATCTTACCCGTATATAAATATAGCTATCTCCCGAGTGAGCACATCTCTCGTTCAAAGTTCACCTTCAGAAAAATCTAACAAAACACCCATCTGTGTTACATTTGCTCGACCTTTCTCTTGGTTTCAGCCCAAGTAGCAAGACACCCTTTCCCCTTACGGCTGATCAAGTCCTACTCTCCCTGCTCCCAATCCCACCTCCGCAGTGAGCATTTCCATCACCCTGAAAACCGAATGGAAGGTTCTGAGTAGTCCCAGTTATTCCCATGTAGGAGTTCTGCACACATCTGCCACTGCCACGTGTGACCACAGTGAGCAGGTCTATGAGGCTTGGTCACAAGTACGAGGAGACCCACCAGTACCACCACCAGCACCACCACCAGCACCACCACTGCCACCACCACCAGCACCACCGTTGCCACCAGTAACAGCAGCACTATCACTGCCACCACTGCTATCAGCACCAGCAGCACCACCACCACCAGCAGCACCACCACTGCCACCACCGCCATCAGCAACATCAGCACCACCACTGCCACCAGCAACAGCAGCACCACTACTGCCACCACTGCTATCAGCACCAGCAGCACCACTGCTGCCACAACTGTCACCACTGCTGCCAGCACCAGCAGCACCACCACTGCCACCAGCACCACCACTGTCATCACTGCCACCACCAGCAACAGCAGCACTACCACTGTCACTACTGCCACCACCAACAGCAGCACCACCACTGCCACCACCACCACTGCCACCACTGCCACCAGCACCAGTAGCACCATCACTGCCACCAGCACAAGTAGCACCACCACTGTCACCACTGCCACCACCACCACCAGCACCATCACTGCCACCAGCACAAGTAGCACCACCACTGTCACCACTGCCACCATCACCACCAGTAACAGCAACAGCTCCACCACTGCCACCAGCACCAGCAACACCACCATTACCACCACCACCACCACTGCCACCATCGCCACCAGCACAAGTAGCACCACCATCTGTCACTGCCATCACCACTGCCACCAGCACCAGCACCACCACCACTGTCACCATTGCCACCGGCGCCACCAACACCACCAGCACCGCCACCAGGGAGGAGAGGTCCCAGTATGTGGAGAGCCACGGTGCTGTCCCCAGCCCACAGCCACAGCCAGGGCCTGGCCAGAGGAAAGCCAACGTGCTGAGACTTCCTCTGGCTGCATCTGCACGGAAGGAAACAGGAAAGATCCGGGAGGAGAGCGACGGAAACAAAACACCCCGCAGGAGCCGGCGTCTCCTGGGGGCAGAGGAGCAAGCAGCCACCGGCACGTCCTGCTCCAGGTGCAGGGCCGGAAAGAGCAGACGGGGATGTCCTGGAAAAGCCGTGCTGGACACCACAGAGCTGTGGGGTATCTGCTGCGGGGAGCAGAGCAGCACCCAGCACAGTCTGTTGGGGAAGAGTTGCAGGGTTTTTCATAGAACAGAATCATAGAATGGGTTGGGTTGGAAGACACCTTAAAGACCATCTAGTTTTTCCTCCAAGGGGTTGTTTTTTTGCTTGTTTCTGTTGTCACAGGGGATATTTCCTGAGCAAAACGGCAAGAAGGAAGATTAAAATTGCACAGGCACGGAGGGAGACTTATGGGGAGCTCTCAGCAGCCCACCAAAACACACCTGCAAGATAAACTAGTTCATGCACCTTCCTCCACATCCTTCTTAGTGCACCGTAACTGCTGGCTCCCATGTAAACACTTAAAAATACCTTAGGGGCGGGTATCAAGAGGATGGGGCCAGACTCTTCTCAGTGGTGCCCAGCAACGGGACAAGGGGCAACGGGCACAAACTGAAACATGGGAAGTTCCATCTGAATATGAGGAAAAACTTCTTTACTTTGAGGGTGCCAGAGCACTGGAACAGGCTGCCCAGGGAGGGTGTGGAGTCTCCTTCTCTGGAGATATTCAAAACCCGCCTGGACATGACCCTGTGCAACGTGCTCTGGGTGAACCTGCTTTGGCAGGGGGTTGGACTAGATGATCTCCAGAGGTCCCTTCCAACCCCAACCATTCTGTGATTCTGCAAACTGGCAGAAAAGAGCTGTACAGCCCCGGATTTTATAGCCACGGTCAGATTTAAGGAGTTTGGTGGTATTTAGGCAGTGGGGAAAGATGCTGGAGCAATGTCAACGTGGAGATTTGCAAGCAGGAGGCACTCGGGAGACAGGGAAAGAGGGAGGAGTGGTGAAGATGAGACAGTGAGCCAGTCAGATAAAAAGAAGAGCACAGACTTCCCAGGGCTGTGCACGCCGAGAACACACCGGAGGCCCCGCTAACACGATCGACCCTTTTTTATCTTTTATTTGCACCTTTTTTCTTTGAACAGAGGCTGAGGCACAGTCTGGAAAGTGCCCAAAACGGTCCTTTGGGAATTGCTTTTCCCTCTTGCCCGCTTCGCTGCAGGTCCACCAACCCGATGGGACACGGACCCCATGCTGACACGCAAGGATGCCTGTGACGGGGCTGCCTCTCCTGTCCAGTGCTCATGGGGAAATGCCCTGGAGGAAATGCAAGATGCTCCAGGCACCCCCTGAACAGCCCTTTAGCTGCAACTCCAGGTCTTCACCCCACATGTAACCCCCAAGCAGCTTGAATTTGAGGTGTGCGTGGACGGCAATAGTTAGGAACCTAACTCCTTCTTGCACCATGAGAGATTCAGCCACCAGAAGCAGCTCATAAAAACCACTAAAAGGCACCAAACGTTCAGCACTGAGGGGGAACAGGACCCCCCCCCGCCAAACGCAGTCACAGAATCACAGAATCAATCAGGTTGGAGGAGACCTCTGGGATCATCGAGTCCAACCATTGCCCTGACACCACCATGTCAACTAGACCATGGCACTAAGTGCCATGTCCAGTCTTTTCTTAAACACATCCAGAGATGGTGACTCCACCACCTCCCTGGGCAGCCCCTTCCAATGTCTAATGACCCTTTCTGAGAAGAAATGCTTCCTAATGTCCAACCTGAACCTCCCCTGGCGAAGTCCCCCACCCCGTCCTTCCCACCCCGTCCCCAGGGCAGTGGACGACTCACGGGCAGCTCACAGCGAGATCCTGGTTTTACGACCCGGGATATCCCCTCCGCTGCCTTCCCCCAGCAGCCGCGAGGAGCTCGCAGCCGCAGCGCCCACGTCAGAGGCTTTTCCTGGCACGGATTTGAAGGGAAAGGAGGAGGGGTGGGGGGAAGAGGGAGGCGGAAGAGAGGCCAACTCCACGGGGAAAAGTCACAGCGGGCTTTTGGCTGGCTGCCTCCCAAATCTGCAGAGGGTGCACCCCAGAGGGGTTTTTTCGGAGAGGTGGTGAAAGGCTTGGTCGTTTGGGGACGACTGGTCCCCACGCTCCGGTGCCCGATGCACAGGGAAGTCAAGAACCCCAAATGCTAGAGGCCAGCTCCCCCCCGATCCTTCAGGGATTTCTTTTGGCCAGAGGAATCAGGAAAAAAAACCAAAACAATTCTGGATCTGATGGGGCATTTCCAGGCTTCCTGCCTTGCCCAAGAGCATCCTTGGAAAGAAAAAAAAATCCCAAAGCAGCATCCTCGCCCCAAAACACACATAGGGGGGCAAGCCGACCCCAGTGGTCTCCCCCGCCCCGACAACTGCCACCGCCGCGTGCCTCTCCCACCCCCAATCCCTGGCGCGGCTGAACATCTGCTCATCTTTTCTTGTGGTTTCTCGCAGCAACGAATTTAATACTCGTGGCAGGTGTCTGAGCTGCAAAATGTGGTGGGGGGAGCAATGCCTCTTATGGTGGAAGCACCAGGAGCACAGACAGTGGCAGCTCCCCAGGAAGGGTACGGGGGGCTGTCATGACCTCCCCTTCAAAGCACAGCTCAAGCCCACGCTGGGGAAGCTATTTTTGGGAGAGGTGCAGCCTGCATTTAGTTTTTCCACTGCCTACCCCAGCATTGGTGTTTTGGCACCTGGTCTTCAACCGCCCCGTTTTCCACCAGACCTGAACTTTGCTACTGTACATGTTCCCACTCGGTCGTGGTGTCCTGATGTGAAGGTGTCCCTATGCCACCCAGTCCTACCTCCTCGTCAAGCCAACAGCAGCCCTGACCAAAGGGCACTGCCAGCCTTCTCTGCGTCATCGGCACGTCTTGCACAACCCCCAACGCCAACCGGCCGCGGTGGCTTTGATGGATGTTTGCTGATGAAGAAGGGGGCTCCAGGGGACTCAATCTACCCAACAGGTGGATTTTGACCTGCAGATAGTGTTGAAAGTACATCCTGCTTCATGACATGCTGGGGATGGCAACACAGGAGAGAAGAAAACGTGCTCTGCCTTTGATGAGCTCCATGGAAAGGTCATAGAAACATTTTGGTTGGAAAGGACCTTTAAGATCATCGAGTCCAATTGTTAACCCAGCACTGCCAAGTCCACCACTAAACCATGTCCCTGAGCACCGCATCTACTCATCTTTTAAATACCTCCAGGGATGGTGGCTCCACCACTGCCCTGGGCAGCCTATTCCAATGTTTGATAACCCTTTCTGTGAAGAAATTGTTCCTGATATCCAATCTAAACCTCCCCTGGCACAACTTGAGGCTGTTTCCTCTCATCCTATCACTTGTTACCTGGGAGAAGAGACCAACACCCACCTCACTACAACTTCCTTTCAGGTAGTTGTAGACAGCAATAAGGTCTCCCCTCAGCCTGCTTTTCTACAGACTAAACAACCCCAGTTCCCTCAGACACTCCTAATCAGACTTGTTCTCCAGACCCTTCACCAGCTTCTTTGCCCTTCTTTGGACTCCCTCCAGCACCTCAATGTCTGTCTTGTAGCGAGGGGCCAAAAACTGAACACAGCATTTGAGGTGCGGCCTCACCAGTGCCGAGTACAGGGGGACAATCCCTGCACTAGTCCTGCTGGCCACACTAGTACTGATAGAAGCCAGGATGCTGTTGGCCTTCTTGGCCACCTGGGCACACAGCTGGCTCATATTCAGCTGGCCATCGACCAACACCCCCAGGTCCTTCTCCACCAGGCAGCTTTCCAGCCACTCTTCCCCCAGCCTGTAGCATTGAATGGGGTTGTTGTGCCCCAAGTGCAGGACCCGACACTCAGCCTTGTGTCTTCTCTTGTGGCATCAACCTACAGCCAGCACTGAACAGAGAAGCCAAGCTCTGGACACAGGCAGCTCTTCCAAGTGAATGGCACCAGGTTGAGATGGGGTTCGTGGGTCCTTGATCTTCCTCCACCATCCAGACCCTGTGCTCTCAGGGGCTTTCCTCGCAAACCATCTCACCTTTGCTCCCCAGTACTGGGTCTACACATTTTACCCCATGGAGACAGGGTCACACATATCATGACAGGCTGCTGGGAGGCAGCAACACCACCAGCCCTCTCCCTCATGGTAGGCATCAAAGCACTTTTGAAGGCAGTGCAGCCACCAGCCCATGAGGACAGTGCTGCACGGAAAACCCTGGGATGGCTCCTCCATGTTCTCACCAGCCTTGACTGCTGGCACACCCCAGCAGAAACCACCCCTTGAAACAGCCCTTCCAGCAGGATGGGAGAGAGATGCTCCATGCAGGTAATATGTGCTTCCCCAGGGCTACTAATAATGCAGAGAGATGCTGGGGGAAACATGATGGGTGTCAGCTGGGACAATTAAAACTCATGGAGAAAGCAAACAGAGGTGGGAAAATGCCCTGCTCCTGTATGGGATGCTGCAAGGTGCGATGGTGCCCAGGCATGCTGCAGACCCCCAGCACGCCAAGCTCCTGGCTCATCCCACCAAGCCCAGGTCCTGCAGAGAAGGTTTTCCCTGCAACCTCCTTCCAGAAACCCCCTGAGCTCCAGCAAAAAGTCACGGCAGAGCCCCCTGGTCGCTGCGGGACCATTGCTCTGCAAAGGCAACACATCGGCGAAGATCCAGGGATAAAAGCGGGTACCTCTGAGCTGCCAGTTTTGGATGCACAGCTATGGACACAGCCTGATCCTGTAGCCACCCCTACCCGCCTGCACCCGGCCACCGCCAGCAACAGGGACAAAACCCTTTGGTCTGAGCCGCTGCTGCTCTTGCGCAAAAACCCAACGCCGAGGGACACTGTGCCGGCGGATGCTGTGAGGTGACCCCTGCGCACGAGAGCCTGCAGAGCAAATAAAGGTGGTTTTCTTTTAAACAAGAGATCAAAGAGGACAGAACGCCAAAAGTTGCAGCTGTTCTCGCTGGTAGGACATCGGGGTCTCCACTTGCTGTGCAGAGCCTGCCCATTGCTGAGCCCAGGTATGTAAAGTGTTGTGCCTCATCCTTGGCCCAGTTTACACCCCGTCAACATGGGAGACGGGGGAACAAACTGGAAGGAGGAGGAGAAGGGGAGGATTGAGTATCATGTTGGAGGAAGAAGGGTGAGCCAGTGCAGAGACTTTTTACCATGGCCTGTAGTGACAGGATGAGGGGTAATGGTTTTAAACTAAGAAGGTAAGTTTAGATTGGACATAAAGAAGAAATTCTTTATGATGAAAGTGATGAGACACTGGAAGAGGTTGTCCAAGAAAGCTGTGGATGCCCCATCCCTGGAAGTGTTCCAGGTCAGGCTGGATGGGGCTTTGAGCAACCTGATCCAGTGGAAGGTGTCCCTGCCCATGGTCCCTTCCATCTTAAACCATTCTCTGATTCTATGACTGCCCAGTGGCCATGGTGGCCAGGTGGAACCATGGCCCTTACCTGAGGCTATCCATGCCCGCATCCTCCCAGCTCACCTCTTTGAGTGGGTTCCAAACTGGATTCAAGATTTGCCAAGGGATTAAAAATCCTCACTGGAACAGGACTCTGAGCTTTAGGAAACCATGCTGAAAACCCCTTTTGCAAGGGGACCAGAGTCCTACAACGCTGCAGCTCAGGACATGGTCTTGGGCTGCAAAAATGGGCCCCCCTGTTACAATCAAGTTGGTGTCCCTCCAGGCTGTGAACCAGCAGCAGAAAGCAGGCTACTGGCACTCCAGACAAGCACGTTTTAAATCACATCCTCACTTGCAATGCAGTGGTGCTCTGGCATGCTGAGCCTGCTTCCAGCCACTGTTTGAGGCAAAAGTGGCTAAAAAAGGAATTGATGGCAAACTACAGACATCCTGGTGCTTCTCGTCACTTAAGATGAACGGAGTCATCTAATCATATTCCTGTCATTCACAGGAAGGATTCCCAGCAGTGGCTTTATAAAAGCCAGCAAATGCCCTGGCATCTCAGAAAGAGAAATTGCAATGATTTGCACAAGCAAAATGCCTGCTCCAAACGGGAGATGTCAGAGCCACCATGGGACGCTGCTACTTGGTCCTCTCCCCATTCCAGCAGGGAAAGCAAGGGAAAGCCTCCTCAGACCTGGACAGGCTAGAGAGTTGGGTGGAGAGGAACCCAATGAAGTTCAACAAAGGCAAGTGTAGGGTCCTGCAACTCAGGAGGAATAACCCCATGCACCAGTACAGGCTGGGGGTTGACGTGCTGAAAAGCAGCTCTGCAGAGAAGGACCTGGCAGTTCTGGTGGACAACAAGTTCCCCATGAGCCAACAATGTGCCCTTGGGGCCAAGAAGGCCAATGGTGTCCTGGGGTGCATTAGGAAGAGTGTGGCCAGCAGGTACAGGGAGGTTCTCCTCCTCCTCTATGCAGCCCTAGTGAGGCCACACCTGGAGTACTATGTCCAGTTCTGGGGCCCCCAGTTCAAGAAAGACAAGGAACTACTGGATAGAGTCCAGCGGAGGGGTACAGAGATGATCAGAGGACTGGAGCATCTCTCTTATGAGGAGAGGCTGAGGGAGCTGAGTCTGTTTAGTCTGGAGAAGAGAAGACTGAGGGGGGATCTTATCAATGCTTACAAATACCTCAGCGGTGGGTGCCAAGGTGATGGGGCCAGACTCTTCTCAGTGGTGTCCAGCGACAGGACAAGGGGCAACTGGCACAAACTGAAACATGGGAAGTTCCATCTGAATATGAGGAAAAACTTCTTTACTTGAGGGTGCCAGAGCACTGGAACAGGCTGCCCAGGGAGGTTGTGGAGTCTCCTTCTCTGGAGGTATTCAAAACCCACCTGGACACAACCCTGTGCAACCTGCTCTGGGTGACTCTGCTTTGGCAGGGGGTTGCACTAGATGATCTCCAGAGGTCCCTTCCAACCCCAACCATTCTGTGATTCTGTGAGAAGGTCATGCAGCACAGCCCAGCTGGCTGTGATGGACTGTGCCCAGGTGGTTTTGGAGAGCATTGAAGGAGAAGGACCATGTCCTCAGGGGAATGGTAGCAAGAGGAGGAAACCCATCCTGCCTACGGTGCTGCTGTGGAACATCATGTGAACACCACAAGAAGCCGGGGATGCCACGTCCCACAGAACGGTACACCCAGGAAAAGCAAATCCAGCAGTGGGATGTTGCAACCCCAAAGCACCTTTCCAGACTGATACTGCTCTTGGGACAACGTGGAGGTGAAGTGGTCATCGCACAGTGCTTTTTGTGCCGGAGGAGCCCGCAGTTGGCAACACCACGCTGCTTCTCCCCAAAAGGTTTGCAAAAGAGCGTCCGACTGCTGAAGAAATGCCCAGAAATGCTTACTCATGAGCACGCTTTGGCTTTGACTTTCTTTCATCAGGAAATTTGCATAAAACCAGCGCTGCCTTTGGGGAAATGCAAATTCCCCACAGAAGGGGAAGCATTTGAACGTGCTGGCTCCTCAGACGCGCCGGGCAGGGAAGCAACACTTTTATCACCTGAAAATTAAATAAAGGCTGAGATGTGAAGCCTCCCCACCCTGCTCAGCAGGAAAACTTCCTCAGCTCCTACGGCCGGATCCAGCAAGGATGGGACAGGCAGGACGCGGCGTTTCATCCGTGCTCTGCACATCCTCCCTGGCCCCAGGGGTAAGCTTTAATGGCCCGGAGACACGAAAGCTGCTTCGGCTCTTGGCTCTTCTCGGGCTGCCGGATGGTTTCAGAGGCGTTTTGACACCCCGGCGTGGGTGGCATTTCCAGGCCACCCTTGCTGCACTGGAGCAGGCTCTAACGAATCTGAAAGCAAATGAGTTTCCCTGGACAAATCAAGCTGCAACCCTAAATTCATCATTTATGATGAAGCCAGCAGCCAGCTACTAAAAATAACAAACGTTTTTGGGGATGTACATGCATGTGTACATTTGGCGGGGGAAAAGGCAAAGGAGATGAATGAAAAACCAACCCCAATAACAAGCAAAAAGCCAAAGCTGCTGTGCAGGGGAAAATCCAGGCTGCCCCACCACCATCCTTTCTCCTCCAGCCCCACCGTGCTCACCAGGCACCACCCATCCCTT
The DNA here is from genome assembly GCF_013368605.1 of Nyctibius grandis. Classification (NCBI taxonomy): domain Eukaryota; kingdom Metazoa; phylum Chordata; class Aves; order Nyctibiiformes; family Nyctibiidae; genus Nyctibius; species Nyctibius grandis. Next base: position 111,295,163 of record NC_090660.1, read on the forward strand.
CCCTGCACTCCTTGCTCAGCGGCACCAGGAGCTCCTGCATATATGGGCTCTGTAGGGGACCCATGGGACCTACCCTGGGTGTTCCTGGTCTGCCAGAAACAGGCCATCAGGAGGAGCTCGGCCAACCAGGTTAAATATTGCTTTGAGATCTGGCCAGAGCAGTCCCTGCCTCTCCGCTCCCAGGGGCACACAAGATGGTTTCAGCCTGGGGAGGACGGCAGACAGCCGCTCCCAATCCTGCCTGTCACAGGTACACCCTGGGGAGGGTTTTTCTCCATCTCTCCTTCATGCTGCTTCCTGAAGAGCCAGGCTGTAGCGAACAGAAAAAGCAACATCAAGGAAAATCTACAGAGACCTTGCAGAAGTGCAGAAACACCCAGCGCTGACTTAGGGCTGGATCAATTCCCCCATGATAAGCTCCTGTGGTACAGAGAAGCAGGTAAATGAGGGTGTTCCCATTAATACCTGGCTCCATGCTGAAATCACAGAACGGTTGGGGTTGGACCTCTGGAGATCATCTAGTCTAACACCCTGCCAAAGCAGGGTCACACAGAGCACGTTGCGCAGGGTCGCGTCCAGGTGGGTTTTGAATATCTCCAGAGAAGGAGACTCCACACCCTCCCTGGGCAGCCTGTTCCAGTCCTCTGGCACACTCAAAGTCAAGAAGTTTTTCCTCATATTCAGATGGAACTTCCCATGTTTCAGTTTGTGCCCATTGCCCCTTGTCCTGTTGCTGGGCACCACTGAGAAGAGTCTGGCCCCATCCTCTTGACACCCGCCCCTAAGGTATTTGTAAGCATTGATAAGATCCCCCCTCAGTCTTCTCTTCTCCAGACTGAACAGACCCAGCTCCCTCAGCCTCTCCTCATAAGAGAGATGCTCCAGTCCTCTGATCATCTCCGTACCCCTTCGCTGGACTCTCTCCAGCAGTTCCTTGTCTCTCTTGAACTGGGGAGCCCAGAACTGGACACAGTACTCCAGGTGTGGCCTCACCAGGGCTGTGTAGAGGAGGAGGAGAACCTCCCTCGACCTGCTGGCCACACTCTGTACTATCTTCGCACAAAAAACACATCGCAGTGCCCTACAGGAGCTGTGCACAGAGTACTTCCAGCAGCCAGCACCAAGGCTGTTCTGCTGTTTTACAAATAATTTAAATTTGGCACCGCACATGACAACCAACAGCAAAACTGGCCCAGCGACGGGCTGTCCCACTGCTGTCCAGCTTGAGGGAGCACAGACAAGGGGCATCGAAGATGTCCCCTCCAGCCACAGGGCACGGGGATCATCTGCTCCAGCGCCAGGGCATGGAGATGTAACGGCTGCCTCGGTGAAGGCGACTGGGAGCCGACCTCATCTTGAGGGAATTATTAAAAAAAAACCCAAACCAGTTTATTTTCAGTTTGATCTGTTCCCACCCCATCTCCCTGCAAGCAGGCAGCTGTGCTGGCCAAGGGCTGCTAAATGAGCGCTGTAATTAAAACACCGAGGCACGGTGTGGAACTCCACTGCGCATTCCCAGGCGGGAATTTCCCCGGCATTTGCTTTTATCAGCTGGTCGATAAAACACCCCCACCCCGTTTCCAGATCTACCGTAAGTGTCGTTTGTCAAGCCGAAGGAGCACATCCTCTCCGCTGCCATCAGCACGCCCGGGGCAGGCATTTACCAGAAAGGTAACTTTCCTCGAGCTCTACTTGTGTGCTGCATCTGCTCCACCCGATGGTGGCACCTGAAGGACTTTGGGGACCTTTGGAGAATGGATTGAGAGCAACCCTGAGGAGAAGGACTTGGGAGTGATGGTTGATGAGAAGCTCAACATGAGCCGGCAACGTGCGCTTGCAGCCCAGAAGGCCAATCGTACCCTGGGCTTCATCAAAAGCAGCGTGGCCAGCAGGTCGAGGGAGATGATTCTGGCCCTCTACTCCGCTCTCGTGAGACCCCACCTGCAGTACTGCGTCCAGCTCTGGGGCCCCCAACACAAGAATGACATGGAGCTGTTGGAGAGAGTCCAGAGGAGGGCCACGAAGATGATCAGAGGGCTGGAGCACCTCTGCTATGAAGACAGGCTGAGAGAGCTGGGGCTCTTCAGCCTGGAGAAGAGAAGGCTCCAGGGAGACCTAGCAGCCTTGCAGCACCTGAAGGGGCTACAGGAAAGCTGGAGAGGGACTTTTTACAAGGCCATGGAGTGACAGGATGAGGGGGAATGGTTTTAAACTGAAAGAGGGGAGATTTAGATTAGATCTTAGGAAGAAATTCTTGACTGTGAGGGTGGTGAGACACTGGCCCAGGTTGCCCAGAGAAGCTGTGGCTGCCCCCTCCCTGGCAGCATTCAAGGCCAGGTTGGATGAGGCTTTGAGCAACCTGGTCTGGTGGAAGGTGTCCCTGCCCATGGTGGGGGGTTTGGAACTAGATGATCTTTAAGGTCCCTTCCAACCCAAACCATTCTATGATTCTATGACCTCGCCAAGGTGCTTCTCTGCAGGGTCTGGAAACACTGACCGACCTCTCCTGTGAAGCTGGACCCACAGCCTTCCCAGCTGAGCCTCCACCAGCCTGCAGGACTGTGTCGACCTGCATTTGGATCGACACACCCGTGGAGCCTTCACCTAACCCAACTGCAGACAGGCACCTGCCCCAAATCTGCTCCCAGGAGACCGTCGCAGCGCTCGAGTCTTGCATAGGGGTAGGAATAGGAGATTTTGGGTAACACCAATGATTAACTCTGAGCTCACCCACTTCGCCAGCACATCCACAGGCAGGAGCTGGGCAGGAGCATCATCGTGGGCACTCCTGCCTCCAAAGCTGGTGATGGTGTCACCAACTCCTCACCAGCAGCACACCCCGGCCATCCTCCCGACTTACACCCACAGCCTCAAAGACGAGGATGATTCCCAGCAGCAGGGACCACAAGGGCATCCCCTTGATGCACGGGCACCGATAAAACCCCAGTCCTCGACCCGTCCACTTCAATAAAACAAACAGGAGCTTAATGAAATCTCCACTAACTTTAGCAGATGCCAATTTTAGCAGACTGCAGGAGGACTTGTTGCCCAGCTGCGTGCATGATGCCTCTTCTGCGCTGTATCCCTAGCAGAAGGGATTTTTTGAATGCCTGAAGACAGCTTTGGGGAATATACAGCGATTTTTAAAGTAACAGAGGAAAGAAATCAGTATTTTAAAGGGATATATGGAAAAAAGCCTTATTCTGAAACAGCATCCCCCCCTAAAAAGCCTGGAGAAGGCTCTGGGGAGACCTCATAGCAGCCTTCCAGTACCTGAAGGGGCCTACAGGAAAGCAGGAGAGGGGCTTTTTACAAGGGCATGTAGTGACAGGATGAGGGGGAATGGTTTTAAACTGAAAAAAAGGTAGATTTAGATTAGATATTAGGAAGAAATTCTTTCCTGTGAGGGTGGTGAGACACTGGCCCAGGTTGCCCAGAGAAGCTGTGGCTGCCCCCTCCCTGGCAGTGTTCAAGGCCAGGCTGAAGGAGGCTTTGAGCAACCTGGTCTAGTGGAAGGTGTCCCTGCCCATGGCAGGAGGGTTGGAACTGGATGATCTTAAAGGTCCCTTCCAACCTGAACCATTCTATGATTCTATGAAAAACCTGCAGTAATAAGATTTGCTGGCAAAAACTGCACCCACATATGGGACATCCCAGCTGGGGGCTTGTTATCTCAGGGCAAAGGAGTAAGCCCATGTGGCTGTCCTGTGCAAATCTTATTGCCATCATTCAGATGGGTTTAAAATGTGGTATTTTTTTTTAACTTCCATTTTTGGAAGCGATTTATCGTGCCCCTACATTTTAGCAAAGAACAACGGGATGGAGTACTCTCAAGAGCAGCTTAAGGATGCCAAGCAAGATGTCTTCACGTCAAGTTAACCCAGCTTTTAAAATACCAGATTTTGGGTCAAACTTTTAGTCTCCAAATCACGCCTTTTTTCAACGAGTTCAATTTCAGGAAGCTGTCCCATACGCTCACCTCAAAAAATGTTTGCCCCTGGCTTGTGTCCATTAAATCAGGTAACGGGGAGTTTATAAGTTCATAACTTGAACTGAAGTCAGAAAGTTTCATCTTTCATTTTCCAGACCTGATTCACGGCCAGCCTGGCCCAAAAGCTGGGCTTGTTTCAAGTTTGCTGTCGTGTCAGAGTTCATTCGCAGTTTAAAGCGATGCTCTGCTCCTGCCTGACGTCTCCTGCCCCCTCGTCCCAGCTCAGCGCCGGCACGTACTGGCACAGCTTGTACCTGCACTCCCCAATGCCTGCGTGGATCCACCTCGTTGACCTTGATCAAGAGAAATGCCCCTGGATTTGCCTCTTTGCTAGAAACTCAGAGGGATTTCAAGCAAGGATTTTGGTCCTGGGGTTAGATATTGTGGGCTGCCCCGTGCCCGAGCGATCATCCTTGATGCTGAGCGCAGGCAGACAGCAGGCAGCAGAGCCAGCGCACACCACCTTGGACTTTTATTTTTATCTCTAAAGCAGACATTTCAGTTTTTCCAAATAGAGCTTTTCCCCCTCTGCTACACCAATATGAACTGCATGAAGTTCAACAAGGCCAAGTGCAAGGTCCTGCATGTGGGTCGGGGCAATCCCAAGCACAAATACAGCCTGTGTGGAGAATGGATTGAGAGAAGCCCTGAGGAGAAGGACTTGGGGTGATGGTTCATGAGAAGCTCACCATGAGCCGGCAACGTGCGCTCGCAGCCCAGAAGGCCAACGGTATCCTGGGCTGCATCAAAAGCAGCATGGCCAGCAGGTCGAGGGAGGGGATTCTGCCTCTCTACTCTGCTCTCGTGAGACCCCACCTGCAGTGCTGCGTCAAGCCCTGGGGCCCCCAAAATAAGAAGGACATGGAGCTGTTGGAGCGAGTCCAGAGGAGGGCCATGAAGATGATGAGAGGGCTGGAGCACCTCTCCTATGAAGACAGGCTGAGAGAGCTGGGGATGTTCAGCCTGGAGAAGAAACCCTCAGGCTCCAGGGAGACCCTCTAGCAGCCTTCCAGTATCTGAAGGGGCTACAGGAAAGCGGGAGAGGGGCTTTTTACAAGGGCATGGAGTGACAGGACGAGGGGGAATGGTTTTAAACTGAAAGAGGGGAGATTTAGATTAGATCTTAGGAAGAAATTCTTGACTGTGAGGATGGTGAGACACTGGCCCAGGTTGCCCAGAGAAGTTGTGGCTGCCCCCTCCCTAGCAGTGTTCAAGGCCAGGTTGGATGGGGCTTTGAGCAACCTGGTCTAGTGGAAGGTGTCCCTGCCCGTGGCAGGGGGATTGGAACTAGGTGATCTTTAAGGTCCCTTCTACCCCAAACCAGTCTATGATTCTATGAATACAATAATTAGAGCTTCCTTATTTCACTGAAGCCGCCTGTATTTCTGGTCTGCAAAGTCAACAAGAAGAGCAGCCAGCTTTTTGGCTCCCTTTGAAACTTTGCAGTCCAAGAAAATCAGACGAAACATTTGAATACGCTCAAGCTTGTTCGTCAACAGTCTGATTTCTTAGGGACCTGACCCTGCGTTCAGGCTGACCGACGCTGCACCGACAGCAATATTTTTGGGTCCTGTGTGAAATACTCCTGCAACCGCCCCGCTGCCAAGTCTTGCAAAAGTTCCCAGGCTGAGGGGCTGCAGTTGGATGTGAGGAAGGAGTATCCATCACAGGGTTCATGTGAGTTGCGGAAACATCTCAGGTCACCGGGGAAGGGTCAGAACCAGGGAGAGACATGCACTACGTTAAGTACAACTCAATAAAAGCACCAAAATATATCCAGGCGAGCACCTGACATTTCACATCGACTGTCACAGAAGGGCTGAGGTTGGAAGCGACCACCTCCAACCTCCCCAACCGATGAAGCATCACCATGGGCATCTCACCATTGATGCCTTGGCACCCTCATGGACACCCCACAGATGAGACAGACACCGCACTCACACTTCCTCGACATACCTTGATGGACGGACAAGATTCCTGGTCCTGACTAGTTGGATTGTGCTCCTCTCGGGAAATACAGCATTTGAAGTTCATGTCTAGTGTTAAAGGGTACAATTTCCTCTCTCTTTGCCCTGCCCAAGGTCACTGAAGGACACAGACCCACACATAGGGCATCCCAGCTCATCCTGGAGACACAGACCTTCCTTCCCAGATGCCTCCTGTCAGCTCCAAGCAGAACCAAACTCTTCCCTTGGGGTCCTTCATGCGATGGGAAAACCCCAAAATGTAGCTCTCACCCCAAACCCTCCATAGAGGCTTGTCTGCAAAGCCCGTCTGAGGCACAGCACCTGGTCATGGCCCAGGGATGAGGCATCCAGCCAAGCCTGCAAGGTGGAAAGTTCAAGTGGCTGCTGTTTATTTGGCTTTGCAGAGAGCAGTGGCCCAGCCTGAACGTAGGCCAAGCACCTTCCCATCGCAGGAAGCGCCGTGGGAGGCTTTAAATAACCACCAGTGGTCAGGGCTTTGGTTTACAGCTCTGCTGGATGGAAAACTGTCCCTCACACCACATCTGCTTCAGCTCTTTCCTGGGTATAAACAGCATCTGCTCACCTCCCTACCTCCTAGGTCTTCATGTTCATACCTACCAGGCCTACGTGCTTCACTGAAGCTTGCTAGATGCAGAAAAATATCTCTGAGCACAGGCATAAAAACATGCACAGGTTTTTCGTCCCTTGTGCAAGGTGAATTGCATGTCCTACAGTCAAAGCTTCACTTTGCTTTCATGTAAATTAGCGGTTTCTTGGGACTCTCCTCACCCTTCCCATCCTGCTGTTAAGGTCCATATGTAACATCTCATCGTACTTCATCATCAACCTGCAGCCTTTCAGCACCACCGTAAGGTGCTCCTCACCTTCCTGTCGCTGGGCTGGTGCATTGCCAGTTCATACAGTTAAAACCAACAATAAAGAATAAAACCCGTCTCCCAGGGGAAGCAGAAAATGCAAAGATCCCCCAAAAAAATCTTTCTTGTGTATTTCCCTGGGGGACTTGAAGCCAGAAACCTTGCCAAGGCCTGGGCTGAAAGGGTCACTCAGCAAATCCTGCTTTACCAATGGAAAGTTCCCAAACACGGCTCACTGGGAAGCCTTGCTGGTTTGGGATGTTGGCAGTGCAGGCTGCCAGGACCCTGGGGGATAGAAATGAGGTTTTTTTACCTATAGCTGTCATTAACAGATGAAACCTAAAATGATGGCTGGCAAGAGGGAGCTCCGTAAACAAGCAAAATAGCTTTTTACAGTCGGAAAACAAGACCTTGCCCTGACCTCCTCTTGGGCAGATTCACTGGCGCGCAGCAAACTAGTGTTTTATTTTAAACTGTACTTGTAAAAAGTAAAAAAAAAAGCTGCTTCCTTGACACTTAAGTCAGGTAAGGACACGACAGGCTCTTCTGCCTTATAAATAAGCTTGCTCTTGTATACACATGTGTTTTTAAATAAGCTTATGAAATGTAAACACAGCGGCTTTACCAAAAAATAATTCAGCCTCGCTGAAAACATTTAATGGGGGCTGAGCCAGGCCTCCTTCGCCGCTTCAGAGATCCGTGCAGGGGATCCTAACTTAGATCCAAAAAAAACCCCTTAGACACAGACATAACACTCTCACAAGCACGCAATTCCATTTTCCATTTTTGCAGCCTTCCGGTCCCTTGAAGGGGCATCTGAAAAAAAAAGAAAAAAGGAGCAAAATCCAGTATTTTTCCTAAGGGCCATCCCTGGAGCTGCATTTCTGCCTTGGTTTTGAAGCACGAGGTTATAGGAAGGAGAGGTTAGGGTTACTTCCAACCTACATGTACATGAGCAATGTCCATGCTGCCTAACTTCTCTGCACTGTTGAGCTGGGCAATTTTTCTATTTGACATAGAATCATAGAATGGTTTGGGTTGGAAGGGACCTTAAAGATCATCTCGTTCCAACCCCACTGCCATGGGCAGGGACACCTTCCACTAGACCAGATTGCTCCAAGCCCCATCCAACCTGGCCTTGAACACTGCCAGGGAGGGGGCAGCCACAGCTTCTCTGGGCAGAGAGTCCTGTCCTGTCCTCTATGTCCCAGGAGAGGAGTTAACCATCAGGAAACCTTGGCTGTAAATATAAACCAGTCTGTCCCGTCCTCTATGTTCCAGGAGAAGAGTTAACCATCAGGAAACCTTGGCTGTAAATATAAACCAATCTTGGCTTCAGAGGGGCAGGTGCAAGGGCCGAAACTATTTTTATCCCTTATTCTGCAAGAGAGGAATGCCGGGACCCCTCTGCACAGGGCTTGCCTGAGTTTAGGAGATTTATTTGGAGGTGGTGGAGGGGTCTGACTGGTGGTTAATCCTGGTGCTGGGTGCTCGGGGCCAGAGGAGCAGACATCAAAGCATTCCTGCTTCTGCTGTGGAAATGGGAGAGGCGGCAGACGGCGGCTCTGCCTCCTCCCCATGCGGCTGCTGGGGCGACAGGCGGCACAGACCTGATGCTTGCGGCTCTCCATGACCCAGGAAAGCTGTTGAGATGTCTGAGCAAACTCCTGGGGCTGGATCTTCCTGCTTGATTTGTTGGGTTTCCACCTTGTTGCAAGCACAAGCTGGATAAACCATGATGAGAGGAGCTGGGGATGCCCAGTGGGAAATACTATGACCCCAATGGAGACCCATTGCTGCCACCAGCCAGAGAAGGTCTGCATGACTTTCTTCCACGCCAGCGAGACCCAGACAAGCACCCTCAGGCTTTGCACTTTGTTCCCTCTCTAATTAACAGAAAAAAAGGGCAGTTCCAATGTCTGTGGAGCAAACCAGCTTCTGGAGGTATCTACCCATCCCTTATACTAATGATGGTGGGAGCATGGAGCAGTCACCTCCCTAATTTAAGAGGTATGGTAGGATAACTCCCAGCCTTGGTGTGCACACATCAGTTGTACTGGCAATAGGTTATTTTACAAGGGCATGTAGTGATAGGACGAGGGGGAATGGTTTTAAACTGAAAGAGGGTGGATTTAGATTAGATATTAGGAAGAAATTCTTTACTGTGAGGGTGGTGAGACACTGGCCCAGGTTGCCCAGAGAAGCTGTGGATGCCCCCTCCCTGGCAGTGTTCAAAGCCAGGTTGGATGGGGCTTGGAGCAACCTGGTCTAGAGGAAAGGTGTCCCTGCCTGTGGCAGAGGGGTTGGAACTAGATGATCTTTAAGGTTCCTTCCAACCCAAACCATTCTATGTTTTATGATGATTCTATGATTCTCCATCCAAGGAACCAAACGGCCCCAGGCAGGCAGCCCCAGGGGACTGCTGGGTATACCGCATAAATCCCCAGCCTCATTAAAGCTCCTAAGACCATAGAATCCAGCTCCTGACCTTCTCTGGAGCACAAAACGACAAAACATTTCCTGTTATTTATAGCAGCTGGAGAGCCTGATGGGAAAACCCCACTTGTGAAACATGGGCTGCTTGCCATGGCTGCTCTGCAGAGAACGGTCAAGCTGCTCCGAATTCCTGCCCGAAGTTACACCCCTGTGGCCACTTCACCTCTGGCAAGACCGTGCCGAGAAGTTGCGCAAGAGGAACAGGCATATGGATCTTGCTCTCGTTGGCTCTCCTAGGTTGTGTTCGTGTGGCACAACTTGAATTCAACAAGGCTGAGCATCCCAGGAGACAGGGCTTCAGCTGTGGGGATACAGGGACCTGGCAGCCTTTGAGGAGCACCACTCATCTGTATGAGATGTCACCTAAATGTGGCTGACCCTACCTTGGAGGTGTGCGTCAGCCTTTTAGGGAAATTGAGGAGAGGGCACAGTCCCTTTGCCCGCCTCCACTAGGTGCTACCCACCTCCCCAAAGCACGGTGGGACACGCACTATCATGTTTGTTTGCTGGCAGCCCAATTTCCACCACCCTGGCACGCACCGAAGGTGCTTTCCAGCGCATTTAGTCACGCAGGTGCAGGAAACCTCGCAGCTCAAGGCAAACCCTTCCTGAAATGGGACCAGGCTTCGTCACAGGCTCATTGGGCAAGAGCCTCCCAGCACCAGCCCCGCTCAAGACGAGTGTTGGCTGTCACACTGTCGAGGAGGATTCCCACAGCTTCTGTCTTGGGCCGGTGCCAGCACGGGTTTTCTGCTCGCTTCCAGGCCGAGGGAAGCAAGCTGTTCGTCACGCGCTGCCGTGAGATGCTGTGAATGAACTTGCCAGCCGTGATAGGAACAGCCCGCTCCAGAGCTTGCTGGGCTCAGCTGCCACGATGGCGGCTCTTCCCTGGTTCAAACACTGCGATGGCATCCAGGGATAGGTACCGACCGCTGAAGTCCGAAATAAGCTGCTGGGCCAGGGGAAGGGCAGGGTGACAGCAAGGGTCTCCAACACCAACGCAGCACTCAGCAGCTGCTGAGATTTAGGACCGCGCTGGGAGCAGCACAGGTCACACTCCTGACCTTCACCTTCACCACAAAGCTGTTGCTCCTGCCCAGGCAATGATGCCATGGGTAGGATTCAGCTGGAGAGCGGAAACCTGCATTTAGGGACTCAGGAGTCTCATTCTAGTCAACAGAGAGCTTTTTAGCTCGCCCTAAAGCAGTGACCTAGTGCCTGGTATCTCAGCGGCTCCTCCTGTCCTCTGACTGCTGCAGCTCCACTGTGGGTGAATGCCCACGCTCCCAAGGACACTGTGGGACACTGAGACCCCTACACACCTCACTCTCAACAACCAAACCCCAACCCAGAGCCACAGCCAAGACCCTGGGTGCATCTCCAAAGACCCTGGCCAGATCTTCTCCCAGGGAGATCTCGGCCCTTGTGATGGACAAGCTCCTTCTAAATATCCCCAGGCAGTTTCCCTGCATCTCCAATTAGTAACACCATATTTTGTCAACAAAGCCAGGTCAGCAGCAATCCGTAGACTTCACACTGGTTAACCTTTTTCCACCAAACAAGCCCAGGGATATTTTGACTCCCTGCCCTTGAGAAGTTTATTTGTGCAGGACCCATCCACTTCCCAGCTTCCGGCAATGAAAAGACACACAAGGAGCGCAACCGCTTTCTAATAGCTGGGGAAAGACTTTATGGTTCTGGCTGGGGCTCCCCAGCGCTGGAGCTAGAAAAGCAGAGCACCTGCCAAAGCTGCCTGAGAGAGTCCAAGAGGCTTGTAACTAGCCTGGGAGAGAAACCAGGGCGAGTGCAACGGCCCAGTCATCAACCTCAGATGCAACAAGATCTTCTGCGAAGAACTTGTAGGAGTTCTTGCTGGAGGCAAAATGTGTGGACTGGGGCGGTGGAGCCCCGAAAGAAGACCCAACAGAGAAGGCACCTCAGAGAAACCCATCCCCACTTTCAGCCTTTTCCATGTCCCATCACTCAGGAGGAGATGACCCAACACCAAACCAGTTCAAGCTTCCCCAGTGCCCTCCACTGCCCAGGACCACATCTCACCATCTGATGCTCCCAGCATTTTGAAGCAACAGCAGATGCAAAGAGTGGGATCAAGAAAATGGACTACCTTAGCCTTTGCCCAGCAAGGATTTCACGCCTTTCAGAAGCAGAAGGACCAAGGAGGAAGATTTCTTCACCTTCCTCACGAGATGTGTGGGATGCATCTTTCATCCTGGGACCACGGTCTGCCGCAGCTCACAGATGTTTCCGCTCTGGGGTAGCCCAGAAACCTTCACCGTGATTCGAAAAGGGTTGGCCAAAAGGGATTTGACCGAGACTCTCGCCCTGCCTGGGCTCTCCTGGCAAATGATTTACAGATGCTGCAACTGGCTGGCGTGCTCTTCACTCAGACAGAACGAGCATCTGGCAGGCCCCTTATTTAAGAGGCATTGCTGCCTTGCGTGGAGGGTGTGCCCTGGAGAGTCTGGAGATTTATTGTCCAGATATAAAGCGACTCAGCTCTGTCCCAGGAGAACTGCGAGGGAAAAGCAAAGAGTTTCTTCATAAAAGAGCTTGCTTATCACGATTGCAATTATTTGCACATGAAGTGGAAGCCAGGAGAGCAGAGGCACCCCAAGGTGACATGGGGAGGTGACATGGGGCTGGCTCCAGCGGGTGCTGCCAGCCAGAGCTCTGCTGTGGTGGAGGAATGGCTGTCCCGGAAAGGGGCAGAGAAAGCTGTGCCTTTTAACAGCAGTTGGGATATTTTCTCTGGCACATTCCTCTCCCTCCAGTAATCTTGTGGGAGCCTGGAAAGACGGGTTGTGAAACCCAATTCCTCCCTGTCGGCAGCTCTGCAGGAACGCCAGCGGCCAGAGCAGCCTTGCATGGGGCAAGGCCAGCGTCCACCCCATTGCAAATGCCGAGACACCGATAATTAAACTGGGTGGCAAGGAGAAAGCCTTTCCCACAATATACCTCCTCCCTACAGCAGTGTGGACTCCGGTAGAGCTTCTCAGACTGGGGCAAAGGACACAGCACGCTCAGCGTGATGCAACATTTACCTCTTCTTGAGATTTGGGCGAGGTCATGGATTTGCATCACTTCGGGCTGTATTTGCTCAGAGATAGAAAGTTAAATCCTCGGGGTTTCGGAGTAAACCCCAGTTCAGAGCAGTAGCTGGAAGAAAAGCCTGGTGGGATGCACCGGCTCCTGGGTGCCTCCTCCAAGCCAAGAGGGACGTTGCATGGTGCCTGACATCTCCACCCATCCCACCTACGGGCAGGACATCATGCTGCATCTGGCGGCAGCTCACAAGGACACCGGTGATAGCCATGCGCCAGGCTGTCAGCGAGGTTCATCAGCACGACGTGCCTTCGCCTGCCTCTGGCTTCAGTTAAAGCCGCTAACAATTCTAGCAAGAAAACCCTGAACCAGGCGCATCTCGTGGTGGGCTCGCTAACGGCAGCCAGATGTGCTGCTCCTGGCAGGTGCTGCGGTGGCCACAAGCGTGCAGGTGGCTTTGCAGGGGAAAACTAAGAAAAAAAAATAAAGTTATGGGTCATTGCCATCAAACCAAATCTTCTGGGCTCAGGAAAACTGAACCAAGCCAGTCGTGGATGCTTTGTGGACTGGGCTTGGGTGAGGCCCCGGGGCTGTAAAGGTTTTATTCAGGGTGTGCAATAACTATTGGCTCCTATTACATTTGCGTTTGCCAGAAAGACAGTTGGTCTGGCTGGACTAAAGCTGGCAGTAATTACATGCCAATGCCTCCTCTGTAGTGAGGAGGGGCAAAACAGGACAAGAAAACCACGTGCACGTCCCCCTGCTCACCGCTTCCTGCAGAGACAGCCCCTTGCCCTCCCACAAGCAGAAATCCAGCTCGTGCCCAGCATCAGTCCTCTGGAAAGTTATTGACAACGCAGTCCGAACAGGAGGAGAGATGTGGAAATCGCTCCCGGTGTCAAAACACATTTCGTAAGCAACCGGCCGTATGCCCTGAAGGACACCCTCCGCCTTGCCCAGCCACCAACCCAGTGAGTGGCCTTCCCCGCTTCCCCAAACGCACGCGCAAAATTCAAAACAGATGCTCCAAAACGTCTGGTCAAAGACATTCCCTTTCATCTAGTAATTGCTGCTTCCGAGGGAGAAGATCTTAAGTGCTCCTCAACCCTCTTTAAGGATTCAGACACTTACTTTTGTCTTTTATGGGCTTCAGAGCATCTCCGGCTTTGGCATCTGAGCTACTCTGCTGCTCCTCATCCCCCTTCCCCAGCAGCTAACGGCTGGTCTGAGCCTCCTTGCCAGTGTTTGCACCCCTGGGACTGGTTTACAGCCACCCACTTGCCACCAGCCACCGGGAATTCTGCTGCAAGGGGTGCCAAGAAGCCACAAAGATGGGCACAACTGCTCCCCCAGCTCCAGCCGGGCATGGTGCAGGAAAGCTAGCCTGGGGTGTGAAAAAATGAGGTGCAAAAGGCAAAACCAAGACATTATTTGCAGTAACGGTAGTGATGATAACCATTGTGATAACTGCCATTCAGAGGGACCTCGACAGAGTTGAGAGGTGAGCACGTGCGAACCACATGAAGTTCAATAAGGCCAAGTGCAAAGTCCTGCACATGGGTCAGGGCAATCCCAAGCACAAATACAGGCTGGGCGGAGAATGGATTGAGAGCAGCCCTGAGGAGAAGGACTTGGGGGTGACAGTTGATGAGAAGCTCAACATGAGCCGGCAATGTGCGCTTGCAGCCCAGAAGGCCAATCGTACCCTGGGCTGCATCAAAAGCAGCGTGGCCAGCAGGTCGAGGGAGGGGATTCTGCCCCTCTACTCCGCTCTCGTGAGACCCCACCTGCAGTGCTGCGTCCAGCTCTGGGGCCCCCAACATAAGAAGGACATGGAGCTGTTGGAGTGAGTCCAGAGGAGGGCCACGAAGATGATGAGAGGGCTGGAGCACCTCTGCTATGAAGACAGACTGAGAGAGTTGGGGCTGTTCAGACTGGAGAAGAGAAGGTTCCAAGAAGACCTTCTAGCAGCCTTCCAGTACCTGAAGGGACTACAGGAAAGATGGAGAGGGGCTTTTTACAAGGGCAGGTAGTGACAGGACGAGGGGGAATGGTTTTAAACTGAAAGAGGGGAGATTTAGATTAGATGAGGAAGAAATTCTTTCCTGTGAGGGTGGTGAGACACTGGCCCAGGTTGCCCAGAGAAGTTGTGGGTGCCCCCTCCCTGGCAGTGTTCAAGGCCAGGTTGGATGGGGCTTTGAGCAACCTGGTCTGGTGGAAGGTGTCCCTGCCCGTGGCAGGGGGGTTGGAACAAGATGATCTTTGAGGTCCCTTCCAACCCAAACCATTCTGTATGAGACTATGATTCCATAACACCTCCATGTAAAAACTACAGCAGAAGGAAATCCCCCCCCTCCAGCTGCTACAGCTATGCCTCCCTGGGGCTTGACTTACACAACCCGGAATTTAATTGAGGTACATTTACACAGAATATTTCCTCTTGTCCTCTTCCACCACTGCATTTCTAACTTTGACAAATAACAGCCAGTCCTCAAACCTCACGCTCTTTATTGCCTGTGGTTCCTTCCCCTTCGTTTCTAAGAAATTAATAACAGGAGCAGAAGGCTGCAAATACACACTGACCACCTCTGGCTTTACATACAGCGAGAAATCAAAGAAACAGGGAGAGAGGAAACGTGGAAGATTTACTGCAGGGAAGAAATGCCCCGCTGCACCCACCGTGAGTGCTGGAAGCCACGGATGCTGATTTAGGCAGCGAGAAAACACGATGCAGAAAGCAAAACCAGTGATACCACTGGTGGGCTGCGGCACGACGGAAGGGACACTGCAGGGAAACAGAAAATCCTGCCTCAAATGGACACATGCGGATGCAGTTTGGATTAGGCAGCGTGAAAAAAAAAAACAAAAATAGGTTCCTAACTAAAGGAAAATTTAGAGGAAGCAAGGAGGTGGTGAGTGATGGCACCTGGAGCACCCTTCTTTCCACCAAAGGTACCAGACGAGCTCCGCCTGCCAAGGAGAAGGCAGGGGTCCAAACTGGGATGGGCAAACCAGTGTATCGGCATTCCCAGGAATAAGCACAGAGCTTCCAAAGAAAGTGCAAAAAGGCATCCACGTACACAGAAAATCCGCAGCAATGGCGCGGAAAGTGGCAGGGGAAAGAACAGGTGGGGGAAATGAGATCCCAAGGTGAGAAATTGTCACCCCTGGAGTGAAAGCAAACACCTCTCAGCTCTTCCTACACCCGAGCAGGCTCCCAGTCATCTCCCTGAGCACAGAGTTTTGCAAAGTCACAGAATCACAGAATCAACCAGGTTGGAAGAGACCTCTGGGATCATCGAGTCCAACCGTTGCCCTGACACCACCATGTCAACTAGACCATGGCACTAAGTGCCATGTCCAGTCTTTTCTTAAACACCTCCAGAGATGGTGACTCCACCACCTCCCTGGGCAGCCCGTTCCAATGTCTAATGACCCTTTCTGAGAAGAAAGTCTCGTGCACGAAGCCTCAAACCCCCTCGGTTCGAGGGTTTTAATCAAAATGTATTGCATCCTGGATGGCCCAACACACCCAAAAGGGGACCCGTGGTAAGGAGCCGCGTGCGTGATCTGCTCTGATGAACTCCAGTGTTGTAAATCCGCTTCAGCCTTTGAGCAAAGCGCCTGGCGCAGCCGGGCACAGGAAACTTCTGCTTCAGAAGAGCAGGGCTGAGATCACCACGAGATTAGCACGGCTGAGAGGGCGAGCGGGGTCGTGCCGCTACCTGAGGCTGCCAACTGAAAGGAGAGGGAAGGGTGTTACTGAAGGCTGCCTTAGGAAAAAAAAAAAACCCTCATCCTCTGCTAAAATGGCTTTTGCATTGCAAAAGAGGAGTGTGCTAAGGATCCAGTCCTGCTTAACTTATTCATCAATGACCTGCATGAAGGGACAGAGTGTACCCTCAGCAGGTTTGCTGATGACCCAAAACTGGGAGGAGTGGCCGATACACCAGAAGGCTGTGCTGCCATTCAGCGAGACCTGGACAGGCTGGAGAGATGGGCGGAGAGCAACCTCATGAAGTTCAACAAAAGCAAGTGTAGGGTCCTGCACCTAGCGAGGAATAACCCCATGCACCAGTACAGGCTGGGGGTTGACCTGCTGCAAAGAAGCTCTGCAGAGAAGGACCTGGCAGTTCTGGTGGACAACAAGTTCCTCATGAGCCAACAATGTGCCCTTGGGGCCAAGAAGGTCAATGGTATCCCAGGGTGCATTAGGAAGAGTGTGGCCAGCAGGTCAAGGGAGGTTCTCCTCCCCCTCTACACTGCCCTGGTGAGGCCACACCTGGAGTACTGTGTGCAGTTCTGGGCCCCCCAGTTCAAGAAAGACAAGCAACTACTGGAGAGAGTCCAGCAGAGGGGTACAGAGATGATCAGACGACTGGAGCATCTCTCCTGCGAGGAGAGGCTGAGGGAGCTGGGTCTGTTTAGCCTGGAGAAGAGAAGACTGAGGGGGGATCTTATCAATGTTTACAAATACCTTAAGGACGGGAGTCAAGAGAATGGGGCCAGACTCTTCTCAGTGGTGCCCAGTGATAGGACAAGGGGCAACGGGCACAAGCTGAAACACAGGAAGTTCCATCTGAATATGAGGAAAACTTCTTGACTTTGAGGGTGCCAGAGGACTGGAACAGGCTGCCCAGGGAGGGTGTGGAGTCTCCTTCTCTGGAGATATTCAAAACCCGCCTGGACACAACCCTGTGCAACCTGCTCTAGGGAAACCTGCTTTGGCAGGGGGTTGGACTAGATGATCTCCAGAGGTCCCTTCCAACCCCAACCATTCTGTGATTCTGTAATGAAATTAGATTACGGCTTTAAATCTGAGAGCCTTTGTCAGCAGGGAGGATGGTTGGGGTGTCCTTCTGCAGGCTGTGACCATCCCTGGTGAGGATGTCAAGAGGCGGTGTGGTGGATTTTCCTCTGTCAATGGGAGGATGGGCTACAGAGGCACATTGCTGGGGCTGTCTCCACTGCAGGGATGGGAAAGCCTAGATGCCCTTACGTGTCCTCCATCCATTCTCTACCAGGAGCACTGGGGTTATTTAGGTTGGCAGACTCGTCGCACTCGGTACAGCCCGCCAGAGGATAAATACCAGAGCAGGGAAAAGAGCCATCTGAGCTAAAAGCCAGTGCGGGTACAAGAAGAACAAGGCCAAATGGGTACAAGTCATCCACGAATAAATTTAAGCTGGAAATGAGAGCAGTTTGTATCCGCGCGAGCAGCAAGGCTCCGGCGGCGGCTTTCCCAGAGGACTTGCCGGGGTCAAACGGCTCATTAGTTTTAAGAAGGAAGCCGGCAGTGTTTTGCATCGTGGCTGCCTGTAACTGCGGGGGGAGACTGGACTCCAGACCAGCCAAAAATGAGTGGTGGCCTCAGGGATGGCTTCAGCAGGACGCAGGTTTTCTGCCACATCCTGCATCCTGCCCGCAGACTGTACCTGCGCTGGCGGGGTACAGGGAGATGTAAAACACATCGGAATCTGTACTCAGCACTGGTGAGGCCGCACCTTGAATACTGTGTCCAGTTCTGGGCCCCGCACTTCAAGAAAGATGTCGAGATGTTGGAGCGAGTCCAGAGGAGGGCGACCAAGATGGTGAAGGGTCTGGAGGGTCTGACCTACGAGGAACGGCTGAGGGAGCTGGGGTTGTTTAGCCTGGAGAAGAGGAGGCTCAGAGGTGACCTTATTGCAGTCTACAACTACCTGAAGGGAGGTTGGAGTGGAGTGGGAGTTGGCCTCTTCTCCCAGGCAACTAGCTATAGGACAAGAGGACACAGCCTCAAGCTTTGCCAGGGGAGGTTCAGGTTGGACATTAGGAAGCATTTCTTCTCAGAAAGGGTTATTAGACATTGGAATGGGCTGCCCAGGGAGGTGGTGGAGTCACCATCTCTGGATGTGTTTAAGACAAGACTGGACATGGCACTTAGTGCCATGGTCTAGTTGACAGGGTGGTGTCAGGGCAACGGTTGGACTCAATGATCCCAGAGGTCTCTTCCAACCTGATTGATTCTGTGATTCTGTGGAGATAGGGAAGCTGCACGGGGAGAAAAATAAAAGGGCACGGGTCCATTTTTCCAGCTGACAGGAGCTTAAACACGGTCTGGGATTTGGGCTCAGGGCCCTCTCAGAAATTCAACTTGGCTTGTCTCAAGACAGCGGCTCTGCTCTGCAAGCACCCAACGAGCATTTCGTTAATAGCGGGGGGGAATCAGACCTACTCATCGAACGTGTTGCTATTTGTGCAAATGCTGCGCACTGGAGGGACGCCTGAAGAACAAGTCCCCTTTTTATAGCGCGTTGTACGCTGGCAGCAAGCCTGCAAATTAGAAGGAATTCAGAGAGGAGCAACAACAACAACAACAACAAAAAAGCCTAAGGGGCTGCAGGGATTAGTTTTGGAGGAGAAAAAAAAAAAACCAAGAGAACTAAGTGTGTGGTCTGGTGGATGCGACTTTGGGCTGGGACTGCACCCATTGCTGTCCCGTCCATGACAAACCTCCCTGTGCAGTTTGCAGGTTTCTCTACCTGGACTTAAGAAGCAAGATGTTTTCTCCCACCTCAGGAGACAGCTCCACCATGTCCATGCAGAAAAAAAATATATCTAAAAAATTACATACATGATGGAAAGTTAATTAAGAAGCCACCAAATCGAAGGACAGCCCACAAGCAAAATCAGTTTGAGCTGGGAGTGGCTGAGCCATGGCAATGAAAGGTGCGTGGGGAGCAAACCCCTGCTGCAATGGGGTATCCAGGGTGGTTTTACCCAAATCGGGCTCAGTTCATCCCCAAACCCTTTGAAAGTGCATGCAGAGGTGCAAGCTCCCTGCCTGGATGAGGCCCTGCTATCAGCATCCCATTCGTTGGGGGCAGTGAGAGGGGCAGGAGGTGACCTGGATCTTGGGTTTAATCACCAGCCTTCAGCCTATCACAGGCTCAGAGGTGACCTTATTGCAGTCTACAACTACCTGACGGGAGGTTGTAGTGGAGTGGGAGTCGGCCTCTTCTCCCAGGCAACCAGTGATAGGAAAGAGGACACAGCCTCAAGCTTCGCCAGGGGAGGTTCAGGTTAGACATTAGGAAGCATTTCTTCTCTGAAAGGGTCATTAGACATTGGAAGGGGCTGCCCAGGGAGGTGGTGGAGTCACCGTCTCTGGATGTGTTTAAAGAAAAGCCTGGACATGGCACTTAGTGCCATGGTCTAGTTGACAGGGTGGTGTCAGGGCAATGGTTGGACTCGATGATCCCAGAGGGCTCTTCCAACATGATTGATTCCATGATTCTGTGGTGGCAGGGCCCTGGAGAGGGGACTTGGACAGGATCCCAGCACTGTCCGTGAAAGGAAAGGCTTGGCTGTCCCCAGCTCGGGGTACCCAGCCTCATGGGGACATCCCCATGACCAGCAGGATGCACCACCCCATCACCCTGGGAAGCACCAGCGCAGGGACACCCAGAGCCTTGCGGGGTGGGGACGTGGGGATGAGACAAATCTTCCTGGTTTATTGACCAAACCCCCTGTTTTTCTGCCCATCACATAAGCAAGCACGAAGCTGTAATTTGGCACTGATGGGGTGCGGGAGAGGAGGGGACGCAGAGGCTGGGAAGCCAGGCTGGATGAGCCTCCCCTTAAATACCCGCTAATGCCACCTTAAAAAATAATGAACTGGGGGCAGCGGAGGTTACTGGTTTGGTATGAGAATTTTCATGAGCATGAGAAAAAAAAAAAAAAAGACCACATTGCTCCAAAGTATTTTTTTTTTTTTTTAAAGCAAGCTTCAGGGGCTCTGGGAGAGCAGCAAGGCTTGCTGCGAAGTTTGTTTTCTGTTGTGCCCACGTTACCAAGCAGAGGCAGCGGAGGAATGCGCGGCGAGGGGCGGCCGGCTGGGCTGTGCCCCCAGAGAAGCGCTCGTGGCCAGGTAGGAGGCCACGGTGAGGGTCGCAGAGCCTGCGCATTGCCTGCAGCCCAGCAAGCATCTTTCCCAAGCTTTGCTTCCAGCAGCGCTCCGTTTCTGATCGATGTGCTAGTAAATAAACATAACATATACATTTAAAAAGTGTTTTCTAGCAGCTGGGATCATCAGGGCGATTCCCCCGGCGTGCCAGGGTGCAGCGCGGTAGCCGGCAGCTCCCAAACCCTTCTCCGGAAAAGTTCAAACCCTCAAATACTTGGAATTGCTCTTTGAGGGAATTTATTTTAAAGCCGCTTTAAGGGCAGCTGGGAATTACCAGGGAGGCACTTTGCTCTGCAATGTCCCAGCTGCTGACCCCATTCGCATGAAGGGGGCCCCGGGTGGCCACCCAGTTCGGGAACATGTGCCGAGCCGGCACTGCCCGGAGTCGCACCCGAATTTCCCCTCGCCCCAGGTTGTGGGAGCAGCACGGAGAGGGCTGCTGTGCATGGCAGAAGCAAGAAAAATGAACTCCAGCAACGAGGGCGTGAGCTTGTTTAGCTGGGATGTGGCAGGGTTATTTTTTTAAGACCCTGTTCCCATGAGGGCTGAAAATTGCACCCAACTGCGTTGCTTCTTCCCTGGAGCTAAAGCAGAGCTGGGAGGCCGCGAGCCTCCAAAAAAACGAGCCAACGTCCCAATGTGCTGGTGGCACATTGTTTTTTAATAAGCATTTTGTTCTTAACAAAAAAAAAAAGAAAGAAAAGAGTTACTAAGCAAAATCACCAACGGCAAGTCTGCAGCTAAGGGCTGGCAGGACTGTGAGTGACAGGTCCTGCTCGAAGATTGGAAGATGCCACCACCAGAGCTGTGGTTGTCTTCCTCTTGCAAAACCCCCGTGCCCTCCTGCCCATCCCATTGCCCTGAGAGGGTTATGGAGCCCTTCTCCACTCCACACCTACATAGGGACATCTTGGTCGCCCTGGCTGGGCTATCTGTGTCACCTGGAGTACTGTGTCCAGTTCTGGGCCCCCCAGTTCAAGAAAGACAAGCAACTACTGGAGAGAGTCCAGCGGAGGGGTACAGAGATGATCAGAGGACTGGACCATCTCTCCTACAAGGAGAGGCTGAGGGAGATGGGTCTGTTTAGCCTGGAGAAGAGAAGACTGAGGGGGGATCTTATCAATGCTTACAAGTACCTTAGGGGTGGGTGTCAAGAGGACGGAGCCAAACTCTCCTCAGTGGTGCCCAGTGATAGGACAAGGGGCAACTGGCACAAAACGAAACATGGGGAGTTCCATGTCAATATGAGGAAAAACTTCTTGACTTTGAGGGTGGCAGAGCCCTGGAACAGGCTGCCCAGGGAGGTTGTGGAGTCTCCTTCTCTGGAGATATTCAAACCCACCCTGTGCAATGTGCTCTGGGTGACCCTGCTTTGGCAGGGGGTCGGACTAGGTGATCTCCAGAGGTCCCTTCCAACGCCAACCATTCTCTGACTCCGTGACCTGACTCAAACCCTAGAGATGAGGTGGTAGCCCTGGAAGACGTGCAGGCAGGTGGGATGGGTCTGGTGGTGGGGAGAGGCAGCCCCATGCCCAACCGCTGCCGGATGCAAACCCACCTGCGCCGTGCGGCCAGCCAGCAGCTGCCAAGGCACCCGGAGCCAAGGGGGCCCCCAAAGCCACAGGCAAAGGTTGGGCTGATAGGCATCAGCCCCCAATGTCGTGGCGCCCGTGGCCCTGTGCCGGCTTTCTTCTCCCTGCTGTCATGCTCGAAAGACACTTGTGGAAAAACACAGCAGAAAGGAGAGGGTTTGAGTGGCAGGTTGGAGAAGGAGAAGGGGGGGAAGAAAACAACTTGGCAAGGAGGGAAGGGCTGAAGGACACAGGCGCTTCCAGTTCGGTGCAAAGCTCCCAAGGGTGCCGCTCGGAGTGTTTGTTGACCAACTTGCCCGCTCTCGACAAGCTGGCCTTGCAGACCGTGGCACGGAGGGACGCTATTTCTGGCCAAGGCGCGTACAACAGCAACGCTTTATTAATTCTATGATCAACCAGTGACGCGCACGGGACTCAAAACCACACAGTCAACAACCCTCCCGGAGAGGGCTCGGGCTCTGGCTCTGCACCGTGCCTGCGTTGTCACCCCAACATCACCGCAAAAAAAGCCATCAAGTCTCATGCAATGCTTCAGGGGACTCAAAAAAAGGGAGAAAAGAAGTCAAAGTCCAGCCAGGCTTTAAAAAGTCCGGTCTGCTTAAAAAAAAATCACGGGGTGTACCCTTGGCTCTGGCATTGCAGCAGATCTAGAGGACTGAGTTGCTTCTCTCAGTATTAGAAGGAAAAATAATCATTGATGTAATAAAATAAAAAAATAAGACGCAGCGAGGTCAGGTTCATTAAGGGTGAAAGGCAACGGTTTGACTCCAAACCCAGCTGTTCTCCCCAGCCTCAAAGGTCGCATCGATACGATCTTCCCCAGCACAAGTCTGTGCGGGAACTCGTCATCCCCCCCCTCTTTCCTTGCAACACGATAACACGCCACATCGCCCCCAGCTCTCGAGTTAAACATCTTATTAACTGCAGTGACGTACGAGAGGAAATCGCCGAGAACTATCACAGGGATGAGAGGGAACAGTTGCCATCGATCAGCTACGACGCTGCTGCAGAGAGATCTGCGCGTAAAAAAGCACTCAGCCCCTCCTTTCCCCCCCCACTTCTAATCGCTGCATGTCATGGGAAACTAAACCTGACATCCAAACAGCCCAGATACAAAGAGACTCGCAGTAAAAATATTTTTAAGATTTTAAAAAAAAAAAACCAACAAAAAACTTGCCTTCCAGGAAACCATTTGGATACAGACCCTGTGCAGCTGCAGCCAACCCTCCGCGTCGTATTCATCCCTCCTGCTTCGGCTTGGAAATGAGGCAGGGTGGAGAAAAAAGGGGAAAAAAAAAAAAAAAAGGCAAAAAAAAGAAGCGATATTGCAGCTGATGCGCTGCCAGAGGCTGTTGGCAAAGCGGTCCAGCAATCATCTGAAATTCAGACGGTCACGTGAGGAGCCCGTCTGCAGCTCCCGCGCAGCCCCGGCTCAGCGCTTCGCCCAACCGCACACGCAGCAGCTCCCCGCCTCGGGACCGCTGCTCGCGCCCATCTTCCAGCCGGTGCCCCCCGTCCGAAAACCCCCAGCAGCTTCTTCCATTGCGAGGTGACCGAGGGCTTCACGCCGAAGCCGCTCCGGCCACGAAGGTGGATTTCTCCCACACAAGCTCTGAAAAGCATCGCTAAGCTGCAAAACCACCCTCCCTTTTAGGTTTTCCACCCAAACCCCAGCCCTGCGAGCGGCAGTGTCTGCTGAACCGGGATGTGCACGGTGGCCATCACCCACCGCATCACGTGGGGCTGGTGGGGTGTCCCATTGGCGTGGAGGAGCGCCCAGGAGAACATGCTGTACCCACTCCCGGGGCAACCCTGGGCATGCCCCAAACCAGCCCCCGAGCTCCCCAGGCGGACGCAGTTGCATCAGAGAGCAGCGGGGTGAGCCCAGACATCTCCAGGGCGAGGTGGCAGACGGCTTTTTGCTTTATTTAATTTTTTCTTTTTTTTTTTTTTTTTTTTGCATTAATTTTCACCTGGGACGTCGCTGCGCACCCAAGGGATGCTTCAGGCTCCTTCCTCCCCAGTCCTGCATCACCCCAAGGGGACCAAGCAATCAGCAAAGGTCTCTCTACAAAAAGCTGCGTGGCTTTTGCACAGAGCCAACCTCAGCACCCCAACCCCTAAAATCTCCGCGACAGCGAAAATTAATTTTTTTTTTTTCCTCTGCTTACACGCATCCTTCACATAAATTAGCAAGAGGAATTAAGAGATTTAATGCTCCACACTGCCTCGCCTTCGCTGCCCGGCTGGAGATGCATTGCATTGCACTAGAGTCAGGCAGATACAGTGGGACTAAAAAAAGAGTGTGGTGGTTTGTTGGGTTTTTTTTTTTTAAAGGCAGATTGCCTTTCACGGCGACTATATTTATAGGTAGAGCTGTCGAAATTTTAAGGGCTTCTTGCCACAGGAATCCGGTCCCACCTCATGTTCACAAAGCGGCGCAACTTGGCAAAAAATGAGCGTTTAACAGAGCGAGGGGTGCTGCTTCCCTCCCTTAATTTCGGATAAAATCAGAGGAGGGAAAAAGAAAAGATGCAAAGATGCTGCCACGTGCTGCAATCTGAATTTTCCAGGTTCGGAGCGTAGCGAACGCAGCACTTCACACCCGCCCCTGGACCAGCACTTTTCTGTCAATGACCCAAAAAAAAAAGCAAGCTTTCGTGGGTGTTTATTTTTGCTTTCGGTTTGGCTATCGGAGGCACGCACAAAGCCTCCTCTGCGCTTCGTTTGGTGGTTAAAAAACCCCAGTGGGGTTCAGCTCCGGAGCGGTAAAACTGGCTCTCCCCATCCGAAGCCACCCGGGAACCCCGTCCACACGCCGCAGCACGCGGTGTGCCCAGAAACCACGCACTCTCAGCCCAAAAGTTTGCAATTTTCTTACACAACAGCACGCTACGCTGCTAAAACCCTATTTTATTTTAATTTATGCTATAAAAACCACGTTACACGCCACGTCCAAAGGCGCTACCGCCCCACTGAGCACGTCTGGATGCTAAACTCCTATTTCCCTATGGCAACACGCGCCTATTTAAGACAAACCCCAAACCATAATTAAAGTTATTGATAGGCGCCAATGTTTACAGTTTGCTATTTTAACATCAAGTGCTGCCGGATTTCAAGTCACCGATTTCCAGCGCTTGCAGGGGACAATTAAGCTGGAAACGTGCCTAAATGCCGCTGTTTTGGGTTTTTTTTTTTGATGTATCTACGGGCACTTCTGCCGTGAAATCAAAGAAATGCACTTAGGAGGTCGATCCCAGCAGATGCTTCTCATCGGGGACCGCCTTGACTGGAAGCCGGGGAGTGATTTTTTTTGAGCTATCAAAGACACACATAAAAATCAAACTAAAATAGCTGTAACGAAAGCTTTTTGCTTCTGGAGGCAGCGCTCTCGGCAAGCGGAGCCAGCGGGGCGAAGGCTCGCGGGGCTCCGGTGACGCGACTATTTTCAGCCTCGTGAAAAGTTAACACAAGTATCACTTTCCCAAAGGAACGAATTTCAGGTTGGAGCATTTACCAAAAGGTTAAAAGTCTCTTCCTCCACTTGTCCACGTGTCAAATTTGGCAGCCACTACCACCATCTGACACCCCCAAAAACCAGTTAGGTCAGGGACTGCGCTGCAACAGCCCCTGCTACTGGGAACCTGGATGGTTAACTCTGAAGCCTAGTGACAACACACTATTAAGTTCCTGGCTGTATATATATATTTGTGCAAAATATTGGTGGGTGTACAAAGCCTCTAGCTTTAAATCCACCTGCAGCATTTTCAATATACGCTATTAGCAATAACAGTGGATTTTAAATCCAGCTCACAACAGGGTAGGGAGATCCATGATATTTAGTATACAAACAAGTCACCAGCCCCATTTATCCATGCCACTCTTTTTCCACTGCTATCAATAAATACATGACTTCATTAAAGCTCTTGTTTTCTTGCTGATCCTCCTTTAGTGAGAAGGATGCACGTAAAACCAAGCCAGCAGCCCCAGACACTCAGTCGCCCCATTTACGTTTCAGCTCCTCTGAACAGAAAGATGAAGCCATAACTGAATTAACTGGAAATTGGCAGCAGTGCAAACTTGCCAGATTCCAGCTAATTGCTTGGATTAGTAATTCCAGTCGCATGCAAAATCCACCTTACCTACGGCAGAGAAAGGCATCGCATGGGGTGTCCTCCAGCTACGCGACCCGCCTGCTCGCGATCGGGCCCACCAGCCTCCCAAAGTCCCCAAGCCATGGCCAGGCCAGCGAAAAGCTCGTTAGCTTAATGGAAACATGCTCAAATATCACAGAATCACAGAATCACAGAATGTTAGGGATTGGAAGGGACCTCGAAAGATCATCTAGTCCAATCCCCCTGCCGGGGCAGGATTGCCTAGACCATATCACACAGGAACGCGTCCAGGCGGGTTTTGAATGTCTCCAGAGAAGGAGACTCCACAACCTCTCTGGGCAGCCTGTTCCAGTGTTCGGTCACCCTTACAGTAAAGAAGTTTTTCCTCAAATTTAAGTGGAACCTCCTGTGCTCCAGCTTGCACCCACTGCCCCTTGTCCTGTCAAGGGATGTCACTGAGAAGAGCCTGGCTCCATCCTCTTGACACTTGCCCTTTACATATTTATAAACATTAATGAGGTCACCCCTCAGTCTCCTCTTCTCTAAGCTAAAGAGACCCAGCTCCCTCAGCCTCTCCTCAGAAGGGAGATGTTCCACTCCCTTAATCATCTTCGTGGCTCTAATATGGCCCAGGAGAGGCCGTCATTGCCCCAACTGCTGATGCGGTGAGCGCAGCCCCATACATTTGACCCTGTTTTCTTGCAAAGACGTGGGAAACGTCCATTGGGATGGCAGGACTCGGACAGCATGGGGTTATTGCACCGGGCACCCCACACATTGCCCCCCCCCTCATATCTACCGGGGTTATTGCACCGGGCACCCCACACATTGCCCCCCCCCCCTCGTATCTACCGGGGTTATTGCACCGGGCACCCCACACACTGCCCCCCCCCCCCGTATCTACCAGGGTTATTGCACCGGGCACCCCACGCATTAACATCTCCTCATATCTACCGGGGTTATTGCACCGGGCACCCCACGTATTGCCCCCCCTCCCCTTGTATCTACCGGGGTTATTGCACTGGGCACCCCACACAATGCCCCCCCCCCGTATCTACCGGGGTTATTGCACCGGGCACCCCACACGTTGCCCCCCCTCCGTATCTACCGGGGTTACCGCACCGCGCAGCCCCGCGCTACCAGGGTTATAGCACCGGGCACCCCACGCATTGCCCCCCCCCCGCAGCTACCGGGGTTACTGCACCGCGCAGCCCCCCGCACGGCCCCCCAGCGCTTCCGGGGCCATTGCACCGCGCAGCGCCGGGCGCGGCCTCTCCCGCACGCCGCGATCGCCCCGGTCTCCTCGGGACGGGGTGGGGTGGGGGGGGGTCGCCCCGTGCCCGGCCTCCCCGGCGCGGTGCAGCGCTCCGCGGACGGCAGCACACGGCGCCCCCCCCGCCGCATTGTCGTGGGGCTCCACGTGCCGCCTTCCCCCCCCCCGCCGCCGCGCCCGTCCCCTGCACTGACCTGCTCGCCGGTTCCGGCCGCGCCGCTCCGCTCCGCCCGGGTCCGCTCCGCTCCGCGCCGCCCGCCCAGCCCCGCTCGCCGCCGCCCCCCGCCCGCACATGCAGCCGCCGCCGCCGCCGCCACCGCTGCTGGCCCCCGCGCGCGCCCCCGGCCCGCCCCGGCCCCGCCCACGCCGCGCCACGCCCCCGCGCGCCCGCAGCGCGCGGCCGCGGCGTCACGTGGCGCCGGGGAGCCAATGGGGAGAAACCTGCCCAATGCGGAGGGGAGAGAGACGAGACGGCGGGGCGGGAGGAGGGGAGGGGCTAGGGAAGGGGCGGGGCCATAGGGGAGGAGCCGTGTGATAGGCGGGGTTAGGTGCGGGGCGTGACCACACGGGAAGGGGGCGGGGCCAGGTGAGGGGGCCCGGTGAGGCGCGGGGGTGTGAGGTGGGTGTGCGGGGATGAGGTGAGTGTGGTGGGAGGAGGAGGAGGAGGAGGAGAAGAAGAAGAAGAAGAAGAAGAAGGAGAAGAAGAAGGAGAAGGAGAAGGAGAAGAAGAAGAAGAAGAAGAAGAAGAAGAGGTGAGTGTGGCAGGAGAAGGAAGAGGAAGAGGAAGAAGGAGAAGGAGAAGAAGAAGAGGTCGGTGTGGCAGGAGGAGGAAGAGGAAGAAGGAGAAAGAGAAGAAGAAGAAGAAGAAGAAGAAGAAGAAGAAGAAGAAGAAGAAGAAGAAGAAGAAGAAGAAGAAGAAGAAGAAGAAGAAGAAGAAGAAGAAGAAGAAGAAGAAGAAGAAGAAGAAGACGACGACGACGACGACGAAGAGGTGAGTGTGGCAGGAGGAGGAATACAAAGAAGGAGAAGAAGGAGAAGGAGAAGAAGAAGAAGAGGTGAGTGTAGCAGGAAGAAGAGAAGGAAGAGGAAGAAGGAGGAGGAGGAAGAGGAAGAAGAAGAAGAAGAAGAGGTGAGTGTGGCAGGAGGAGGAAGAGGAAGAAGGAGAAGGAGAAGAAGGAGAAGGAGAAGAAGAAGAAGAGGTGAGTGTAGCAGGAGGAGGAGGAAGAAGGAGAAGGAGGAGGAGGAAGAGGAAGAAGGAGAAGGAGAAGAAAAAGGAGAAGGAGAAGAAGAGGTGAGTGTAGCAGGAGGAGGAGGAAGAGGAATAAGGAGGAGAATAAGGAGAAGAAGAAGAAGAAGTGAGTGTGGCAGGAGGAGGAGGAGGAAGAAGTAGAAGAAGAAGTTGACTACAACAACAAGGAGGAAGATGAGGAAGACAAAGAAGAAAGTGATGAGAGAAGCGTGGAGGCAGGGGCAGGCAGCACGGGCCTGGGCTTGGTGCAGGGGTGCCCCACCATCCCCCAAGCACCACAGGCCAGGCAGAGGCCCATGAGGGTCCCCGCTGGCCAGGCCGGGTGCGAGGAGGAGGCCACACATTCCTGAAGAGTATATTTAACATCTTGCCATTAGCGGTGCTGGGTCTGTGCGGGGACTGCAGTGTCACCCAGTGAGTTGCCATCCCGGGGACTGGCGTGATTCAGGACCTGCCATCGTTCAGCCTTCCCAGCCAAGGGCCTTGCCTCAGGTTGTTGACCCTTGGGGCTGTAAATCCCTGTCTGTATCTGTGACGTGAAGAACTACCATAAATTCAAAGGCATGGAAGAAAGCATCTGACAAGCGCAAGTTGCCTCTTTACATTTATTTCTTATTTATTGAGGACTCTTTTAGCAGAAGTCACTGTGAGGGCAGCCAAGGGCTTCGCAGACATTAAAGCAATAGTAGGGTAGGGCTTTTTGAGGTGACAAACAGGCATGGAGGCATGAGTCATACACAAACGTGGAGGTGAACGGACAGCAGCTGAGTATCAGGAGATCCTCAGATATGCTTTCATTTCAAGAATGTTTCTTCCTCTTCCCTGAAAGGCACTAAAACAGTGGCCTCTAAACCAGAACCGCCTGGCAGTGCTTTATGTTTCTGAGAACATGCTTCATTAAAAGGACCAGGAGGCCTCCCCTTTGGTTGAGGGCCAACCTGTCAAGACCTACAAGTCCTCCAACAGAACTTGAGACAGGCCGATTTGGCATACTGGGTGTTTCCAGCAGAAAAAAAGAATGGAGAAAAGGGAAAGAAAAGGTTCAGAATTTCTTAATGCATCATACAAAAAGGATTAATAAAGAAACAAGTCAGTTTTACCAAGGTTTCTTGATGCAGTGAATCTTATGTCTATAAATATACAACATGGATCTATTGCTAAAACGTTTGAATCTGTTGACCAGTTTCAAAGGACATTAGAGACATTCAGTTTTTGCAAGCTTGGAGCCAGGCAGCTGGATAAAAGGGATATCCTTTGACATGCTTGGCTCTCTCCTTCCCCTTCAATGTGTTTAAGAAAAGACTGGACATGGCACTTAGTGCCATGGTCTAGTTGACATGGTGGTGTCAGGGCAATGGTTGGACTCGATGATCCCAGAGGTCTCTTCCAATCTGATTGATTCTGTGATTCTGTGAGAGGCGTAGTGTGAGCTTAACCTTGGTTAGACATCAGCAAATTCACACCTTGCAATAGACGTCTGCCAAAAACAGAAAGAAAACTGTTACTTCCCTTGCTATTGACATTTAGATTTTGCTGTTTGACTCCCTGCTACTTTTTCTAAGTGAGAAAATTATCTGTTATTCACATCAACGTTTTTAATGAGATACTCAGAGCGTGACTTTCGATGGTGCTAGAATCAGTCTGGTAAAGCTTAGCGAAAGCTCTGGAGGGCAGAAGTCCTCCTGCTGTTGCTGGTGATGGTAGGACCGACTGAGAAACCCTCCTGCGAATGCTTTCTTTAAAAGCAAAAAATTGAAAACTGAAACAAACAAACAATCAAAAACAATCCAGCACAAAGAAAAACAACTTTGCAGCTGCTCTAGTTGGTTGGGTATTTTTGGTCAAATCCTTTCTTGTTAAAACAGCATGACCCCTTCTCCTTCCATGGGGATTCCCAGGCATGATGAGGAACTGCATTTGGCTCTGAGGGAATACGTTTGTTTTTCTGTATCCTTCACTGTGAGTATGATAGACCTGCCTTTCTTTCAGATACAGCGAATGCCAGTAATCTGTTTTTATTTAGTTGAGAACCTGAGAGCGGTGGTTGGCAAGCTGTTCTTCGCTTACCATTTGAAATGTCACATAGCAAATTCTAGCGCTCGAGCACAATCTCAGCTTGAGAGCTCTGGCAAAAGAAAAAGAGGCAACAGCGTGAGCCTCCACCACATCGCCTCAGAAGTGCCATCAAACCCAGCTTGATCCCTCTTGCATGGGTGAGGCTGAAGGCTTGCTGGGCCTGACAGCGTAACTTCTCAGCCAAGGGTGTAAATTCATACCAGTTTTGCTGCTGCTCTTTGGTAGGGGAACATTTGTCCATTGTAAACCGGAGGGAAAATGGAAGCATTAAAAATTGATATGCAACACAACCGAGGAACACCTTCAGGTCTCCTGGCAAGCCTGAATCCATCTTCAGTCAAGCCCTGCCTCACTTCTCTGTATTATAGAGAAAGAGGCAGAGAGAAATGTTTCCACAATCAGGTCAGTGCCTTAAGAGGATCAAACAGGCTTCACATTAGCTGTAATTTCCTGAATTTGAATGGATTTTCAGCACAAATATCGACAATCTCCTGTGCGTGTTAGCATCCTTGAACATGTTTTTCAGCGTAATGCACTGAAAAGCAATGTGGAAGGATTGTAACCTCTGTGCAGATACTAATCCCAGAGGGCTGTATTTGCCTTAGTGTTAGGGGAATGCCTGGCCCTGTTTTAATGTGTGCTTGTCAAAGTGCCTGTATTAACGCTAGGACGCTGTCTTGGATCAAGACCATGCGGTCTCCATATTTGCAGAAAGGATGGAAGTGTAATCCCTACACCTACTTTGTCTGAGTTTCTGTAATCTTTTTTTCCATGGTCCTTCCCTACCCCTTCTGTCATTTCCATTTCACCCAAACGCAGGTTTCTTTAAGCCAGGACACCGTTAACGCTGAACTGATGGAAAACTGACAGGCTGAGAGAGTTGGGGCTGTTCAGCCTGGAGAAGAGAAGGCTCCGGGGAGACCTTCTAGCAGCCTTCCAGTACCTGAAGGGGCTACAGGAAAGCGGGAGAGGGACTTTTTACAAGGGCATGGAGTGATAGGACGAGGGGTAATGGTTTTAAACTGAAAGAGGGGAGATTTAGATTAGATATTAGGAAGAAATTCTTGACTGTGAGAGTGGTGAGACACTGGAACAGGTTGCCCAGAGTAACTGTGGCTGCCCCCTCCCTGGCTGTGTTCAAGGCCAGGTTGGATGGGGCTTGGAGCAACCTGGTCTAGTGGAAGGTGTCCCTGCCCATGGCAGGGGGGTTGGTACTAGATGATCTTTAAGGTCCTTTCCAACCCAAACCATTCTATGATTTTATTATTCTACGATGTGTCAGTGTTAATGTTTCAGCATTAATGCCTCCTTCCCATCCACTAACTGTTTAAACTGAACAATTCTTCCACCGAGTTTCTCAGCTGCTGGAGCTTGTGTCTTGACTCTCTACACCTCTTCCTTTGGTGAAGCAGTTATCACATCATGTTCCTCTGGGACTTCAACATCTGAATGAGGTTTCCAGTCACCAGTCCTAACACAGACATCACGTTCCCCTGCACTACAAGCAACCTGGGTTTCTCCAGGTTGCAGACGTCCCAGAAGCTGCTGTGCAGTGACTAGTGATACTTTTTCTTTCTTGGAGAGATGAGAAAGTTAAAAAAAAAAGGTAAATGTAAGCAAAAGTTCTGATTCAGATTTTATCATTTTTTTTAAGTTAGCTTTTCCTCCAAAAAAGGCTCAAAATAGAGCACTTACCTCTTCAAAAAGAGTCATTTAATAGCTGGACCAGCACTTGGAATTCACTTGAAGGCACTGACTAATTCAGCACATAAGCGAAACTGAAGTTCACTCATACGTGGTAACGCCTTTCTTTTTCCCACACTCATCAAAACCTGGTTTGCCTACTTCACAGATTGCCCAGGTATTAATAGACAACGAAGGCTTCAGAACAGAAAGAGCAGGGCCCAGAGACTATGAGGTTGTCTTTGCGTGTAAGAGAGATTGGGGAGGCTATAAAGGAATCACTACCGAATGCTGGCTTCTTGCAGCTGCCCTCCTACACAGCTGAAGCTCAGTCTTGCTTTCTCAGGCACATGGCATAGTCCAGGGCTTTCGTTTGGGCTGAGAACGTGGTTAAATCCTTGCAGGCACCACAACGTGGAATGGCATTTAAACCACATCAGGGAAATCAGGAGGGGTCTCCTAGGGCAGGGCTCCTTCACATGCGGTCCCCGCACTACTGGTGGTCCCCAGCATGCCTGAAGGTGGTCTGCAAAATGATTGCAATCAAAAAAACCAAATCCATACACGTCGCATTCCCACGCCTGCAAGCCAGCAATCAGAAAGGAGGTGAAGTAACAGTAATAGATAAACATTTTGAGTTTTAGGTCCCTGTAACGGTTCTTTCAGTGATGCTATGGTCGTCAAGTTTTGTCCTTTTTTTTTTTTTAATGAAAGAAGGTGAATTGTTAATTCTGTTTAAAGAGGTTGGTGGGGGATGGCTGGTTGCCTCACTTCATCTGGCACTAGAAACCTGGGCTGGCACGTGCTGCAAGAACCCTGCTCACTGCCAGAAGTTACCTGCAGTGAACCCCACATACCTATTCAAAGAGCCTTCGTTTTCCTCATTAAAGGAAATACTTGCATAATCTTTCTCGTGTGATAAGGAGCAGTGCCTACTTTCTGTCTCACACCCAGGCCTCTGGACTTAGCCAGCCCTAAGGAAAGGACTGTTCTGCGTAACCAGCTCCACCTGAGAGTGTAGACACGTCCTAAGGACATGATACTATCGGTGTTGGGGGGAGAGGGTGTGCCCCAGGCATCCAGCGAAGACGAGCACTGAGACTGACAGGCTGGTGTGGAGACAGCAATTGGA
The DNA here is from genome assembly GCF_013368605.1 of Nyctibius grandis. NCBI lineage: Eukaryota > Metazoa > Chordata > Aves > Nyctibiiformes > Nyctibiidae > Nyctibius > Nyctibius grandis. The sequence continues at coordinate 111,328,620 of NC_090660.1, forward strand.
AAAGGGTGAGAAACACGGAACTCGGAAACATCTCTGTGCCTCAGAGGAGTTTCCTCCTTGGTCCTGTGAGAAAAAAAAACACCAACAGTGCTTCATTTCTTTTGTTCCGGGTGACTTTGCTGTTTACCTTGAGAAGGATTTTTGAAAGGTGCTGCTGAAAATTAACAGAGGGAAGGGAGCTTGCCCACCTTCATCTTAATCTTGATAATGAAGTGTCTGGATTATCAGCTGAACCTCAAATAACTTGACCTGGCACCATTCAAAGCCAGCAGAGTCCTGAAGCTGTATGTGGGGTAGATCTCTGCCCCAGCTCTGATTTTTTCTCCTATGAGATCCATAGCATCTCGCTTGGGTAGGCACACATTCACCCCTGTGTGGATGATTTTAGTATAGACAAAGATATCTTGCTGGGGTTTAGCTTAGACCACTTTGGTGAAAGCTAGAACTCTGGTATAAAAACAAGCACCCGGAGCAGGATCTGGCCTTTCCAAGGAGATTTGGTTACATTCAGTGATGGATGTGAAGGAAACTCATGGTTCCTGGGATGTCAGAGGCAGTGGATGAATGAATTAGTTTGCAATTGGGAGGTAACAGGGCTGTTTTTCCCTTGCAGAAGTGTCTCTGGCGATCCACCACAGGTCTGCACTGTTCCAGGAGACAATAGCGACTGGTCTGTAAGCTTAAACTGGAGATGTTCCTACTCTCAGTCCTCATGGGCCCTGGTTTAATACTGGTGGTGGCTGCAGGGTGAGCAAGCCTTCTGTTAGTTTCCTCTCCATTTCATGGAAAGTGGAGGCAGGCAAAGGTTAAGTGACTTTCCCAAGGTCATGTAGGAAATCGGTAGGGCAGCAGGCTGGTCATTAGGACATCCTTTCTCCATAACATAACAAGAAGTGGACCAGAGGTGCATAGAAAGAACGGGACTTGCCCAAGGTTGTGGGATCACCCTGCCTCCTCAGGCACTTGCCTGGCAGCAAGATTATCACATACTTCCCGTATCCACTGCAAGAGGTGAATGGGAAGGGGTGTGTGGGGGAAACAAGACGGTTGCTATTAATTCAGTTGAGCTTGACTGGACATGCACAAGCAATCTGGAGAAGGAAATAGCTCTAGTTCTGTCTCGTTCAGCAGAAACTCCACCCACTGAAGCTTTCCGGCAGGAAATCAAGTTACAAACATTAGATGATCTGAGCAAATTCTCATACACTGATCCTACCCTGGGGACAGGACACTTTTGCAAGCTGCTTATTGAGGCTGTAGTTTTAGATACCTTAACCCTTTCTGGAGTGTCACTCCGAGGGCATCACAGCATCTTGTGCTGGCCAGGCTGTAGCAATCACAAGCGAGAAGAAAATGGATTCACAAGCGTTGGGGTCATTCTTCTTCAATAAAGAAGTCCTGAAAGCTGTCTTTATGTGGAGAGAAGAAGGGAAGGGCTGGGGAGTCTTTCTTCTACTTGCTTTTCCTACTGAAAAATTGATATCTGTCGACAATATGTTTCCTGGAGCACCCTAAAGATGACCAAAAAACATGTGGTTACTGGCACCAGCGTGACCATGCAAGTGAAACCTCTCTAAGGAGAAAGGGACCAAATTGTACTTGAACTGTTTCAGGCCCATTGTTTTTTATTAGCAGAAATGCCTGAAAAACAATAGGAGAAATGCTGCCATCGTAAAAATTCAGACACCTACTGCTGCGGCTAAGGGTTAAGATAAATTGTAATCTGCATGTTTAAATGACATAGTGAACCTTAAGGAAATAAACCTTAATGCTTGCTGATAGCCCTGAGATTTAAAAGAAAAAAGCACAGGGAGGAAGGGAGCTTTTCTTTTCACAGAATAGGAAGCAAAGAGAAGCACAGCTCATATTTTTCTCTTTATCCAATTACCAGTAATGTAGACAAATGTCTGACACTAAGGAAAGAGGAAAGGTGGAAGCTCCCTGCAGTGACAGCAAGGCTGTTTTTCTCATGATGGCTGTTTCTGGGGACTTGCAGCCCCTCAGCGCGCTGCTGGAGAGTGGGAAGGTGGGGATGGCCCCTGCTAGCAGTGCTTCCTGCCAGAGCACGCAGTGTGCTGTGTCTCAGGTTTCCTTTTCAGGTTTCCTTTTCAGTCGTCTAAGAAGCAGAGCATCTCCTGATGAAGGTCACAGCTTTGATCCCCACGGCGTGCTCTCGTGTTTATGGATGGCCATTATTAGTAACACAGGCTACTGCCTGCACTACTCCGTGCCTGCCCTTGTCTGACTGCAAGGGAGCAGGGGCAGGATAACAAAAGAAAGTATAAATAGAGTCTTTTAAAAAGCTTGTTAAATAGAAATAGACTTTTAGGGAGGAGAGAGAAAGAACGAGGCGTGTTACCATGGTAACTGGCAATGGTTTATTTAAGAAGGACAAAGAAACAAACACCACAAAAAGGCGAAGTCAAGAGGAGTTGAAGATTGCTGAAGGGGTCTGTCGGGATATGGACACCAAGGGGCCAGGTAAGAGCAGGGAGCTTCTACCAAAGATGTGCTGAAAAAAATTCATCCCACTTTACCTCTTGCAAAGTGGTCTGAAAAATGTTACTACGAAATGTGCGTTTCCAGTTAGGGAAACTCTGTTTCCATGAAATGTGCATTTCCAGTTAGGGAAACTGTGTTTCCATTTTTTGGTGTGAAGGTTGGAGGGTGGGGAAATGCATGAGAACAAATGTCAGATTGGTGAAATCATAGGGAGCAAAGGGCCGTGTTACCTCTGCCCAACCTGAACCCAGTTAGTGCCAAGCCCAACTCATGCTTTTGGTTGTCTTGATGTTAGAGGAATAGTGGAGGACATTCCCTTCTGTTGATGTTGGAGGAATATTCTTTTATTATTTTTTCTGCAGATCGAGAATCAAGTTTAGTCTTGACATAGGTATATCTGAGAAGTAGGCACCATTGTCATTTTGGTCCCACTCCTCCATCTGGATCAAAGCTTTTGAAGACTTCGCTTCTCTAAGTAGCTCTTGCATTTCTGTCTCAGAAGTCAGGTTGTGGCAGCAGGCAGAAGGGTTCAGGCTTCCTCACTTGTTCCTCCAAGTTCCCGCTCCTTAAAGGAAAATCAAAGTAAACTTTAAGCATAGGATCAGGGAAATTTTGGGCTGGAAGAGATCATCTGCAGCAGAAGTAAGTGGCAAAACCATGCAGTTTGCAAGGCAATTTTGCAGGGATTCCTGGAAATGACCAGGGATCAATTAGTCAAACAGATAAGGGCTCGTGTCCTTGTTGCGTGTGTTGTAAGCGCAGGGTGAGAAGCAGGGCTGCAAACTCCAGCTCAGAGTGACCTGACCTTGCAGAGGGCTAAGAGTAGAGACATCTGAGGGCTGGCCGGAGCAAGTCTGACTGGTTTCGGTGGTCAGATGTGGTGCTGCACAGGCATGGCTTCAATACTCTGGCCCCTGGGAGTAAAAGCTGCTCCTGATCTGGGCAGAACTCTCCTGTGTCTGAGTCAGACACACAACTAGGAAGCTTTGACGCTGTTTCTGACCTTTCCACAGTATAATTCTGTGGCACATTGGGTCACTCCACTCTTCTGGACCTGCTTTTCCCACCTGTAGAGGCAAGGGCTGTGTTTCCCCTTTTGTGCCCTACCTTGGAGGTGTGTAGTCTGCAAACCCTGGGAGCGAGAATATCTTCCAACGCTAACCAAAGTGGGAACCTGATCAAGAGAGGGCTTTCAGGGGCTCCCACAATGTCAGCTATTAAAAATTGAACCTGAATGTCCTTTTCTGTGTGCATCAGCAATGTGGGAATCATCTTTATTGTTCCTTTTTCCCCCACAGGAAAGCTCTCACCAGGTCAGGAGCAAATACCAAAGACTAAAAATACCGGCAGCTGTGGTGGACAACGGTGCTCTCTGCCTTCCCTTATCCCATCTGCTATCTTGCCTTCTCCTCAAAAATTTTTGCTCAGATTTTGTGTTAAGTAGGTAAAATGACTGATTATGATGATTTGCATTCATTCTGCCGGCGCCCAGGAGGCTGCATCCTGCCTGAAGACCGCCTACTGCTAAATGCTACGTGTTCACAGGACATAGAGATGCTTTCTGCCCCAAAGAGCTCTTAACATGAGAAAAGAAACAGCACATGGAAAAGCAGATGTGATGGTACCCGGAAACACTGCAATGGGACTGTTCCACTCTCAACCTTAAAAGCTCAAAGACCAGCAGCAACTCGAAAGTCCCTGCGGTTGGGGTGTCTTTTGCTGTTTTGTTTTTAATCTTTTAGTTTCTAAATCAGTGTGAGGATTTCCCAGTTCCTGACTCAATTTTGAAAACCTCAGGGCTGGTACTACTGGAAGAGCTCAAATGGCAGAGAAGCCACAAAGAGAGAACAAGCTTCCCTGTGAGGAGAGCTAAGAATTGCCAAAAATGTTAGTTTCTTCTAAAAACTGCACCAGCAACTTTATCGGGGAAAGGGAAACAATTGCAAAAGCCTCCTGCCTCTCTGCAGCAGAGGGCAGACACCGTGGACTTTCCCATCCTATTTGGCTTCATGATATGATGTAAAGCCACATTGTTTGTTCGCACAACAGGGCAGGAGACTTTCTGTTGGATTTCTATCAAGAGACTCCTTCCTCGCACCAAGAGGGAGGTAGATCCTTTTAAAACTCTGGAGCATGAGCTGAAATCCCTGTTTCTCCTTAGAGTAATCCAAAAGGTTGTCCTTGATTTCCTTCTCCAACATGTCTCTGCTCAATGAGTGCATTGCAGGAGCAGTACCACAGCTCCTCCACATCACTGATCCCCTGGATGAAATTTGATGCACAGCTTGAAAGGGTTGATGCCTCTGTAAGCCCATTAACACAGACATGTTTGCCAGGGGATGGAAATGATTTAATCCAGAAAGGGCCCCAGGTTACCTAACTCAGGCCAATTTTTGTGCAAAACCAAACCTATGGGTGGCATATTTATTTTTAGCTTTTGAGCTAAATTCTCTTCATTTTCTCCCCCAGGGCAAAAGACGAATCAGAACCCGACTTCTCCACTTTCTACATTTCCCTGACCCTATGGAGATTTATCCCATATGCCCACCCATGCATGAGAAATTCAGGGTGAGCATTTTCGAAAGGTTTCACACAGCCTTTGATGTCTCCTAGCCTGGGAAATCGGTCCCCCTCCTGCTTCCCAGCTTGGAAGGACTCACTGTGGTATCTGCAAGAGATAACGCTCCCTTTTGCTGTCTGCATTCTGGGCCAGCCTCACTGTTTGCCTCTCTGCTGTGGGACTGCAAAAGGGATATTTCCCTCCAGATGTTGCAGAAGGGTCCTTTCTGAGAGGCTGGCCCGCCTGCAGAGCTGGGCAGTCCGCGCCTCCTGTCCTCTCTTCTCACAGAGATTGAGTTATGCCAGGCTTTGACCTAAGTGAAACTGCTGATGGTCACAGGGATTTGACTAATCTCCTTAGGTCGCTGTGAAATTTGGGATTCCTTTTAGGGAATAGAATTTTTTTACAATTTTTTTTTTCCCTTCAGGCTAACTTGCTATGTAAAAATAAACCGAAGCCCATGGTGGGAGATTAATTTCCTCCCAAACTCAGGAAGGTCAGTCAGTCAACACAAGATCCTCCTGGCCCATCCCAGGAGGATGCTGCTCCTGGATTCATTCCTGGAGACAGCTGCTGTCCGACCTTGCCGTAAGACTTCCTTCCCCAGTGCTCTCCTCCTGGCCCTGCCATAGCCCCATGGGGTCTGAGTGCAGCCCATGGGCACAGCCCAAGACGTTTCCTTCCCTCCTGGCTCTACTCTGCCTCGGAGCCCTCTGCTAGCAATAATTCTGGGGGTGGGGAGCTGAAAAGATAAAGTCATAATTTCTAGTCATATTTGACCCATCTCCTAATGAAGGGAAAAACCCCATCTCCCCAGGTATCCAGGCTCCAGGGGCTGATGAGTAATTTTGCATCCATCCTTGTGGCTCAGAGAGCCTTTCTGCAGCCTGGCCCTGTAGCCTCCTCCCAGGATAATTATGTCCATTCCATGCAGAAAACCCCACTCCTGTTGTTCTTCCCATCACTTCTGTTGCCAGCATGCTCCTGTCCTCTCCGGAACATGGAAGGGTTTGCACCATGCCTGTGATACATCTCCTGGTTGAGCAGCATTAGCCCACCTTTCCTGGCTCTCCGGTCCTTCCTGACCCAAATTACACTTAAGGCAGATTCATTATTCCTTATGAACTCCTCAAACACCCTGAAAACAGTTGCAGTTTGGCATTATACTCTTGCACCTGAAACACTGCAGAAACACTAGACCCAGCTTGCATGTGGAGGTTTGTACGTGGGTCTCTGTGGCAAAGAAACCTCTTCAGACCCCTTGGTGCATATGGTTGCTGCACAATGCTGGTATTAGTCAAATAATTAAGAACTGGTTGCTCACACAAATGCCAGAGCCTGGCTCGTTTTTGCTGTGCTCCAGGGTTTCTCATTTCTAGACATTCCCATGAATTAAGCTGAGCAAGCTGGCAGGGGAGAAACAGTCTCTGAATGTTGGCATGAAAAGCCCCACCACAAATTCATCTGTCATTGTCCTCCTGCTTTGAAAGTTTTAAGCCCTTCAATTAGGGAGAAATGACAATACCCAGAGCGGGATTCCTTTGCTCTGATTTTGGCATGTAAGATTGAGTTGTCTGGCTTCAGATGAACTAGTCACCGCCAGCTCCCTTTATTGACAATGCAGAGAAATAGGAAGAACCAGAGTGTGATTCAATCTGCAGCAGTATCTGAGAGAGGTCAAATGAATCATAGAGTGTAAAAGAAGCTGAAGCTGCATGGCCAGACATAAGATTCTACGTTTTAGATGTCTGAATTTAATTCCACTCCTGTGACTCAGGTCGTTGATTGCAAAATGCGATGACAAGCTGACCATGATGAGTAATGCAGCTCTGATTTCATGACTTACCTTCACCCTGCCTCTTTTTCCTGCCTGTGTAAAGCTGCAGCACTGTGCTGTTGATTCATTCCTTAGCCCTCAGTGGCAGGATTATGCAAGGTAACATCTAGCTGGCCATGGAGCACGTGCTTGTCTTCTGGGGGAGCAATCGTGGTTTTACCTTGTGCTTCCAGGTTGCTGTATTTTCTCTCCTCCAAAATAAGATCTCTTTGAATTAATAAAAGTGCCAATGGGTAAAGTATCAGTCAAAGTCTAAAGAGCTTTGACTGACTCTAAGATTGCGATGCTGAGAGGACAAGAACAAGCCGAGAGCTCGTGCTGGCTGGGGAAGCTGGGGAAGAGGGCCTGGGAGAAGGGCAAGGAGAGGAATGTGGTGCTGAGGAGCCTGTGAAATGAGTCATTTTGAAGATGGAAAGCACCTAGCATCATGGAAAATGGGACTGAAAGGTGGACTTGGAGGCATCATGTAATCTACCCCAGCACAGGAGGTCACGACCAGGTTTCTAATGCCAATCAATGAAAGAGAAAGGTGATTTTGCTAGAAGGGTGTAGAGACAATCCTGCTTGTTTCCTGATGCCTTGGAGCTGTGTCCAGTGGTTCATATGGTTTATTGTGCAATGCACACAGTTTGGGGCCCCTTACTACAAGAAAGACATCGAGGTGCTGGAGAGAGTCCAAAGAAGGGCAACAAAGCTGGTGAAGGGTCTGGAGAACAAGTCTGATGAGGAGCAGCTGAGGGAACTGGGGTTGTTTAGTCTAGAGAAAAGGATGCTTAGGGGAGACCTTACTGCTGTATACAAGTACCTGAAAGGAGGTTCTAGCGAGGTGGGTTTTAGTCTCTTTTCCCAGGTAACAAGTGATAGGACGAGAGGAAATGACCTCAAGTTGTGCCAGGGGAGGTTTAGATTGGATATTAGGAAAAATTTCTTCACAGAAAGGATTATCAAGCAGTGGAACAGGCTGCCCAGGGAAGTGGTTTTGTCACCATCCCTGGAGGTATTTAGAAGACGAGTAGATGTGGTGCTTAGGGACATGGTTTAGTGGTCGACTTGGTAGTGCTAGGTTAATGGTTGGACTCGATGATCTTAATGATCCTTTCCAACCAAGACGATTCTATGATTCTGTGATTCTGTGAGCAGTGTTGCCTCCTTGTGAGCTGCAACCCTGGGGGTTTTATTCTCTGAGTGCATTGTTAGAAGTTCTTTTAAAGTTTTCCCTAGAATTCCCTGGCTAGGTTATCCATAGAAATCACCAGCTGGGAAGCAGGATTAACAAGCAGTCGGGTCCTCCTCCTCCGAACCTCAATAGCACGTCATTGACGCCACACTGCTCTAGGATCCTGCTTCGCCAGTGGGAATCTGTTTCTGGCTTCCTATGATATGTGGCAATCCTCTGCACTTGAGAGCTGAAATAGATGTGCCAGACTGTGACAGGGAAAAGTGCCTTGAGCAGGGCAGATTGGAGAGAGCTGGCGTGGACCAGAGTCAGAGGATGGCTCATGGGTGTGTATCTACCTCTTTTGCTTCTTCTGGCAGGGAGAGGAGGACATGGCTCAGGGCTGTGCTTCTCCCTCTGAGCTAAGGACATGGAGAAGCTGTGCACATGCCTCTGGAGATGCAGTTCCATCTGGGCAGCTAATAGTGCCCAGATGGCAGGTACACAATGGTGCTTGCTGTAAAGGAGAGGACAACAGAACCTGGATAGGTGATGGTAGTGGTAGGTAGTACTGTCCAGGAAGGGAAAAAGGCTTTGCAACCAGTGCTAACGCTAACTGACAGGCTCAAATTCAGATATAACACGCTCAGTGAGAAGCCTCTGGTAGGACGGAGATCCCTTAGTGCTGAGCAGTATGCAGAGGCAGCCAAGTTTTCAGATGGAATTGGAAGTGACCTCTCAAGACACTGAGTCCTATCCTGGCTGGTGCCAGCACTGTCTGCAAATAAGGGGAGTCCTTGAGGTCCTTGAGATCCTGAGCTACTTTGCCCATGGTCTCGGCCAGCTCCTGCCCAGAAGTCATATAGCCAAGTAAGTGCAGTCATATGCCTTAAGCGGTCAGTGCTGAGAGACAGGGCCTGGTGGGCTAGGAGGCTGCTGCACCCATCTCCTGTTAGGAGGTCCTTAAAAGGCAGAAAAGGCTTGCTTCTTTCACAAAGCCTAAGAGACCTTGAATACTTTAAATCACACTAGCTATTAGTACAGCAATAATTAAATAATGATGAATGCTCCAGAGGGATGTGCTCAGTAGCTCTGCAACCTTGCTGCTAGAAATTGTCCCTTCCTTTCTGCTCATAACCCCGGTGTTGCTCCAATTAACCTCTGAACTACTGAACAGATCCTCATAATCCCAAAGAGACTTCTATGCCAATCTAGTGGAGACTTATGGGAAACAGCAGAGCCTTAAATTGCAAGCTGGTTGGGATGGGAAAAACTCCTTTCCATTTCCGCATTCTTTGTAGCTTTGAGATACTGAATGTTTGGTCTAAACATATGTTAGGTGGTGCATTAGCCTCTGGTGATGCCTGAACTTTATCCTGAAATACATATGGGGTGAGAGGAGCATTATTCATCCCTACATGCTGTACCTGCTCATGTGGGCACACCTTGTTTGGTCAGTGGGCGCTGAAGGCACGTAGCAGTGAAGAAATTTGGATCCCGGAGGAATGGGTCAACCTCGTCTAAAATGCCGATGGTTTGTGGTAGTGTCAGTTAAACTTCAGTCACCTGAAATGCACTGTGTTCTTGGGGTGCTGAGGTGCTGAATGCATCGAGAAATCAAGCCCTTTTACCATGTCTCATGGCAGACAGCAAAAGGACCGAAGCTCTCTGGAGGTTTGGGCTCTGTGTCCAAGTGCTCCATAGTCTACAGGCTCTGGGCTAGGTGATGTGTCTTCAAAAGGCATCAGAATTCTGGTCCAAATGTTCTTGTCTCACATGGGTACAATTCGAGCTGCCATTGATGGGTTTGCTTTGCTGTCCAAGGGAGAGCAGAATCTGGCCCACAGGGAAGGCTGAGAAAACCGTCTCCACCTGAAGGTGTCAGCCCAGGCAGAGGGGTTAAGCTGGCAGGAGAACTGCCTTGATGGAGTCAGTGAGTTGCACGTAGAGATTTGGAGTGGTTCAGACCGTGCTCTCATGTGTTTGTGTCTCCCCTCAGTTCCCACGCCTCTGCACTTCCTTGTTTAGCCCAGGCCCGGAAGCAAAACTGCTGAAATGCAAGGAGGAAAGTTATTCTCATGGTGTTTCCATCCCAAACAGAACCAGAAGGGAGAGAGGAAATCTCATGAGAAAGCTTGACAAGTTTCCAGCCCGGTCCCGCTCAAGGCCATGGAGCTTCTGGTGTTTCATCTGAGCCTCTGGGTCCAGGGCTCTCACCACATTTCCGTGTGCCTGGAAGCCCTGCAGCACCAGAACGACAACAATACTGGTGTCAGGGACCTTCCTGCAGTCCCACGGAGCTCAGCTTTACTCTGCTCCAGCCCAGATTCAGTGAGGAGCAGTGTATTTGCTGCTTGTTCCCCCCATGGACAAGGATGGTGAGGCTGTGGGTGACTTCTGCAAGCCAGAGATGTTTCTGGTGGAGATGAAGCTCCTCCTTCCTTCACACTCAGGCAGGATATTCAGGAGATAACCAGAGACTGAGCGGGAAAGCAAGTTCAAAGTGTAGTGGTTTGCACTGGAACAGGCGATAGCACCAGACTTCTACGTATCTTCTCTCCTCGGATATCTCTCCACATTTCGCTGTGTGAGGCATGTGGTCCATCACAGAAAAAGGTTGGATGGGGAGACTGTCCTGGAGCAGATTGTTTGAATGGAACAGAGTCCTAGAAGTTGACACCACTGCAGCCTCTCCTGTCTTGCTGATGCTCCATCAGCTGTGCATCGCAGACGAGGACTCCTGACTGTGTGGGAGTGGAGGGTGTCAGGGGATAATCACAGAACCACAGAATCAATCAGGTTGGAAGAGACCTCTGGGATCATCGAGTCCGACCATTGCCCTGACACCACCATGTCAACTAGACCATGGCACTAAGTGCCATGGTCAGTCTTTTCTTAAACACACCCAGAGATTGGGATGCTGCACCCAGGCAATGTCAAACATCATGTTAGAATGTGGTAAGAGCAAGAAGCACCTCTTGGCCCTTGGAAGGTGCCTGCTGATGCCAGGATGGTCAGCTCTGGGCATTGCTATCTCACCAAGTGCCACTCTAATCTCCTTTCTTGCTCAGGCCCTCTGGATGCCTGGTTCCGTTTGTCTTGATTCCCTTCCCAGCAGCAGTCTGTGGTGGTTAATTGCAGACTATGTTAAAACAAAAAGTGTTTCCTCACATATTTGTCTTTATCACCTCTTGCTGCCACTGAATCATGGTTCTAACTAGGAGCTTGCTGAGTCCCCAGGTTTTATTCTGCAGCGCAGCCAATGCAGCAGCAATTAATCCCCTGGCAAACACAGAAAAGGTGAATACAGCAGCGCTGGGGACAGAGATAATCTTGGGATAATTTATAATTGCAAAGCTGTGCTCAGAGTGGGAGAGACCTCCGGGAGTGGCTTTGTTTTTCGTTTCAGAGGGGAGGCTGACTGACAGAGCGCTGGTGTGGGCTGGTCTATTTGTCCTGCTGTTTGCATTGGACCGCTTCCATTTTCTGGCACTGAGGGACTGACTTTGGGATGAATTTTATCTCGCTTTCGGAGAGCTGAGCAGCCTGAAGCCAGTCTCGGCTGAGCAGAGCGAGAAATGCAAGCTCTAATTTCTCCCTGTTGTATCTGTGAGCAACTTGCCACAGTAGAGGAAAAAAAAAACAACAAAGGAGCTGGGATTCGTGCTTGTTATCTTACAGATCCCTAAAGAACCTCCAGAAGTGATGCTTTGCCTTTTCTTTGGTTGTGTAAGGACCCCAGGGAGCCTACTTTTAACGTAGGTGCTTCAGTCAAGTATGTTTGAAATTCCCCTGAGGCTACCTTAGCACAGGCCTCAGTCACATCACAAGGTGCAAAGCAGCTTGCACACATAAACCCTGCGGGTTGCTGCTGGAGTGAAACAGTAGAGCCCCCAGCTCATTCTTCATTGCAGTCGCATTTTCTCCCCCGTCCTCAGTCCAGCCTCAGTGGGAATGGTCGCCCTTCCAGGAGGACAGGAGAATGGACTTGGCTGGGAAGCGCTGAGAAAGTCCTAAGTTCCTGTTTCTCCAGCAGGATGAACAGAAGTTGTTTCACATGTGATTAGAGCACCATAACCTGTTCCCATTGCTTTTTCCACCTGGATGTTGACCTTGCAAGGAAAGATGGGAGTTTCTTTGGGTTAGAAAGGAGTCTTCTGGCAGTCTTCATCCAACTTTCATTAACCACCACGAGAACTGCTTTTTGTACATCACTCCTCCAAGCTGGTCAGGTGCTAACCACTGGGATTGGGAGGTCCTGGGAGAGCAGAGAGTGTCCATTGTAATGAGCTTACTTTCAGCCTTGTTTCTTATTCTTCTTATTTTTTTAATTGTTGGGGAGGGGAGGTTTTCAAGAGTATCTTATCGAGGAACAAACCAGGAGGATGCTTTGCTGTCAGCCATCATGACCCATGACAGCTGAGAGCCCCACGCCTGCCTGAGCAGCAGCACCCGCAGTCACTGTGGGCTGACCGACAGCGCTGAGCATGAGACCAGGATTCAGTTCACATGTTTTCCCTTTGAGACTCGAAAGATCTTAGTCATATGAGAATCCATTTCACAGGTGCTCCCTGGAATAGATAAGCATCATGGGCTATTTTTTAACCCATGGATGAAGACATTTAGGCTCGACAATGTTACGGGCCAGAGACAAATCTAAGCAGGCCTGTAGTGAAGCTGGTGATGTGCTACTTGTGTGCTTGAAGTTAAGTGTTGTCTTAAGGTCTGATGGACTAGGGTTAGGAATGAGATCCCAATGCTCACTGAAGGCAGTGGGACTATTTAGCAGATATGTACAGGATTTTGGAGAGTTTTTTTTCCTGGTGACCTGTAACAGGGTTGTTTCATGCTGAGGAACAGGTATGATGAGGATGAATTTCATGAAGGTAGGGTGTACAGACACAGTAAAATGGGATTACCAGAGCCAGGAGGGGAAATATGGTACAAAACATCTAGTCCTACAAAGAACAAGCAAGCGACAGGCAATCAAATGACGTCTTTACAAACACATGATAGGTGCCAAGGAGATGGGTGGCAGTCATTAGGGACTGGTCAAAGAGAAACTTTCAGAACAATCAAATTCTCTTTGTGAGAGTCTTTCTGAAAAAGGGAGATACAGTAGCTGCCATGTGCCTTGGCTCCAGCAAGGCTTTCATCACTGATCCTCTCCTGAAACAGCTAAAGCAGATGACTTAGATGCTTGTTAACATGGCCTCCAAGAAGGGAAGGTGATGGTGACTGGGGGTCCGCAGGGTGGATGAATTAGTACAGAGGAAGCTTATTCAATCTGCGGGACATACATAGTCAGGAAGGACTGAGAATGGAACTGAAGGATGAAACTGGGATGGAGGGTGGCCTCAACATGGTAGAGGAGCAGTCTAGAAAAAGTAGGATGAGATTCAGTTGGGAGATGCGTGGGGTGGAATAAGGCAGGAACATCCAGCTGCAGAAATGCAGAATGGGGAACAACCGGTTTGGGCAATGGGTTACCAGGGGAATGTGAGTCAGGAAATCCACCCTCTTCCGGAGAGAGCAAAGAGCACACTGGGAGGTGTAAACAAGCATATAGCCTAGCCTGAAACTCAAAGTTTAGTACTCAGAAGTGTGGCAATGTATTTCTGGCTCTAAGTCTAGAAAAGTGTGACAGAAAGACCTGGGAAATCTGACCTAGGAGGAAAGATTTAAAGAACTGGGGTTTTTAGCTGAAAGAGAAGTACAATCTCCCTGGGTCATCACAATGGTCTTCACGATGTAAAAGCCTGCTGTATACCAAAAAGAAATGTCGATACTGTCTGTTGAATTTCTGTTAAAAATGTATACTGAATTCTCCTGAGTTTAAACATAGCTCAGTTAATAGAAGAGGATATTCTTCTGGGAACTGGAATCGTATACACTTAATTAATGATAATGAACACTGCAGGATGTAAGAGCCTGTGCAAAGATTTTGACTGCAAGCTGTTCCAGCAACACTTAACTCAGTATGGACATCTGCGGTTTAATAAAGCAGTTGCCAAACAGGGGTGGAGAGAAGTATAATTATATAGACTACAATAACTTCTATTCCTGCCTATGTTCAATATGATATTCGTTGTCAGCTGAAACCTCTTGGGAACTTTCCTCTTTTCTTTGATTGAATCTGGCTGTTTAATGGCTATTGAAACAGAGCTATATTATTCATTCTGAAATAGCATGTCCAGTAAATGAACTTACATTTTTCTTTAGGTCTTAAATTCAATCTGTTATGAATTAATTTGCAGTTCTGAATGGCTTGAGCAATGTGAGGCAATGTTTCAGTAAGTGGGTTGTTTTTCTGCCTGTCTGTGCCCCTACAGATGTGAATAGATAAACTGGGGTGTGGTCTGTCTGTCCTCATTGAACAAGTGAAATGGTGAGGACAGGGAGCAGCTGTACTGAGTACTTCTCTGGTGAATGGTGAGGAGTGCTTCTCTTTAGATACTTATGAGCGCATGGTCTTCACCAAGGGTGTAACCAAGGCCGCCCAGGGCTCCAAGTGCGAGACCTCGCACTCTGAAATAAAGAAATATTCTTGGCTGCTGTAAGGCTGTCATCCCTAATGAAGTGAAGAGGAATATGAAATGCTTACTGTGCCATGGAGCTGCTGCCCAAATCCTGCTGAGGTGGTGTGAGCTGAGGAAAGCCCCATGGTTCCCAGTCTCGAGAGCTCTTTGCCATTTTGGAATATCTCATAGGGATGTCCTACACCTTCTGATCAAGGAGGAGCATCTTCAAGCTGCTGCCCAAGCCTTTGATAACCTCACTGGGCAATTGGCATCTAGGGGCTGGGAGTGGTGGCGATGGCAGCAGATTCCTCAGGGCTTGGGCTGCTCTGCTGCCAGCCCTTCAGACACCGTGGAGAACTGCACAAGATGACAGCCCTCGGATGTGTAAATAGGAATGCAAAAAAATGAATGGTTTAGAAATAAGTGCAAATGAATTTTAAGACAACTAAGTACCAGCTTTCTGCACTGTGAGCTGTTTGGTTATATTTGTAAGAGTCTGTCCTCAGTTGCCAGAGCCAGAAGCTCTGGTGTCCACCATGGTGTGCTTTAACACTAGATGTGTGCAGAATAGCAACATATTTCCCAGGTGCTTTTCTCTCTCTTTGCTAGTGGACTACACCCGCTGAGCTACTCTGAGATAAAACAGCAAGGGGAGAAGGCTCCAGCCCCTCCTGCATCTCACATGGTCCAGCATAACAGCGGCGCTGTGCTCTGGCTTTTGTTTGCTTGTGGCAGTGGAGAGGAGTTGACAAAGCCTTGGCCTCATCTGCCTCCTCCTCTTTCTCCTGTTCTTCATCCCCAGGAGCTGGGACTTCCTGTGGTTTGGCAGGAGCTCTGTAAACATGTTCCCCAAAGTGCCTCTCCCCGCCTACCACCACCGCACACTCTTGCAAGAGAGGAAACACTGCAGCCGGGAATGTGGAAGGGGATTTCCATGGGCTTTAATGAGGTTGTCCTTCTTCACTCATCTGCAGGGCTGGGGGATGCTGGGATTCCTCCTGCCAGCCCCGGTTGGCCTTGGGAGAGATCTTGCCTCTCTTGGTGTAGGGCTGGGACAGCACCCAAATGGCACCAGGGGTGGTTCCCAGCGTGGGGCTGCTCAACTGGCTCCATCCTGGCTCTACAGCCTGGTGGCCACCCTCCAAGGGATTTGTCTCCCCTCCTTTTGCAAGGGAGCGGGAGGGCAAAAGCAGCCCTTGGAGGAGAGGTCATGGGAAGGAGGCCTCCAGCCAGGGGAGTGTGGGTGGGGGGATGCAGACCACTCTGGTCGCCTTAAAAAATAGGGGTGGTCCAGGCACCTCTACGTCATCTCTGACTGCGATCCCTTCTGAGGACCCATTGCCTGGCCATCGTGGTGTGGCACGGGACGTCTAAAATCCATACATCTGTACAATCTTCTTGCTGAACTAGGAGTGTGTCCCAGTGGGGACCTGACTCCAAACCATTCAGCCCCCCAAAGGGTGGGCATGAGCAGTGCTAGCTGGCACGGGTCATGAACTGTGCACAGAGTTAAACATCTCAGTCTTGGATCATCCTGTGAGTCCTGGCTCAGCTGGGTTATAGCCAAATACCTACCTCTCTCCTGCAAGGCCATGGGGGCTGTGAATACTGTTCTCCTATCCCACCTCTTTCAGGCTGAGGTATCAGATCCTGGGCTGCAGGTGTATCTCCTGGCTCTAGAAGCATCTTCAGGTGCCTGGATGATGTGACCTCCCGAGATCCCCACAACTTGGATCACCAGTCCTCGGGGGTGTGTGGGGGGAATGGGCTGTACATGACTTTCCCATGAGAGGACCAGGAGAGGGGGACAGGCAGTAAATGCAGTGCATGGGTGACATCTAATGTCATAGTGGGGTAACACAGGCTGGTTTTTCCAAGCTTAATCCTACTAATTGTAGGGGCTTTGGAGTGTGCAGGAGGATCAGGCACATCTGGCTCTAAAGGGACACCTTCTTCCCGGGGGAAAGAAAGATCTTCTTCTTGCAGACAGCAGGAGATAGAACACAGGGTATGTCCTATGAGGAGCGGCTGGGGGAACTGGGATTGTTTAGCCTGGAGAAAAGGAGGCTGAGGGGAGACCTCCTCGCTCTCTACAACTGCCTGAAAGGAGGTTGTAGTGGGGTGGGGGTCGGTCTCTTCTCCCAGGCAACTAGCAACAGGACTAGAGGACATGGCCTCAAGCTGCAGGGGAGGTTCAGGTTAGACATTAGGAAAAATTTCTTCACAGAAAGGGTTATTAGGCATTGGAAAGGGGTACCCAGGGAGGTGGTGGAGTCACCATCCCTGGAGGTGTTTAAGAAAAGCCTGGACGTGGCACTTAGTGCCGTGGTCTAGTTGACATGATGGTGTCAGGGCAATGGTTGGACTTGATGATCCCAGAGGTTTCTTCCAACCTAGTTGATTCTGTGATTCTGTGCTTTCACTCCAGCTTCATGCCACAGAGCTCAGATCCCATCATCCTGCTCTGCACACAGCCAGTCTGCTCTGCACTGCTGCCCTTCTCGTGGGACCTGCCCCAGATTGCCCTGCCAGGGTACCGTCACCCTTCCTCGGTGGCATTTGGGCACCTTGGTTGTGCCTGCAGTGAGGATCAGACTGCCTCCTCCTTCGCACCTCTCCCACATTCCCATGCCCGCCAGCCCTACCCCACGTCTGTAGCAGTAATTAGCTCATCAGAGCTAATTTTTCACTAGCAGAAGAGAAGAAACCTCACCAACTTGTTTTTTAAGGAGGGTGAGAAGGGACTTTGAAGGCTTTGCTTAAAATTTTGGGGTTTGATCTATAAATGACTTTGCACTTTGAAAGCTCAGTTTGTGTTTTGAAAGAAAGAGTTTTTAAAGTATTGTAAGGGAAATTTCAGAACTGAAGACGTTTCACTTGATTAGAACCACTTTTCAACTACCATTGACTTTTTGCTTTGCTTTGTGAGGGGGTATGTGAGTGAATGCATATATACATATATCAATATTTAATTTTAAAAACTCTTACAAGACAGGAAAGAGCTGTGAAAGAGTACTTCTTGACACTATCTCTTCCCAGGGCTACGGGAACAGCTCCTTGTCTTTACTGCTACCACCTTGGAAGATGTCCAGGCCAAGTGCTATTCCCATCTCCCTGCTTCATTAGGTCTTCACAAACAGACACTAATCAGCAAGACTATTTCTCTCCAATTGTCTAATTGGGAAATGCAATTAAATTTGAGCTGTGGTTCCCAGCCTGCACTTAGGCTGGACTTGGCTATTTCTCTTTCAAACCTGAAGAAAGCCATTTTTCGGTCTGCAGGCTCTGGTGGTGTTATGCTGCTGAAGGATGCTTGTCTCTGCTCTGGTGCACCTTCCAGGAAAGGCCCTGCAGAGGATGGACCTCTGCAGATTGCAAACAACAGCATGTTCCTGAACCTCAGTGTAATTTCTAGTTGAACTGGCACAAATGTATTGACCTGGCAGCCTTTCCTGATGTAAAAAATGAGGATGACAAAGAATCTGTTACTTTCTTAGGTAGATAAATGTTCAGTTGGGCACATTGTAGGCTGGATTCTCCATTTCATAAGACCTCTCTGCTCAGCAAAAGGCCTGTCTCCCCCCACAAGTCCCTTGTCCATGGATGAATTTGGTGATGTCCATATCTCCAAACCATTCTTGGTTTTCAGCCAAGGCTTGATTTTTGGCCAGAAAGTACATGGTATATCTCAGCTCTTGTTCCTTAGGCTAAGTCCTTCCTTCTCCTACCCTCCCTCCAAAACCAAGTGGTTTCCCCCATCCTGCCTGTACCAGCTGATAAACTGGTCCCCAGCTCCCTACTCCAGGGGCATGGCTTCAGGCACTGCACCAGAGCCACCATGATGGCCCTGCTCCTGCTGGTGGGACCACATTAGACTTGCAGGGCAAATCAAAGGGTGGCTAGAGATGTACAGCTCAGCCTGGGTGTTTTATCAGCCCAGAATAACGGGAATAACAGTTTTTTTGCTTTTCCCTGGCGTGCCCTGCTGAGTGGAGGCTGGAGGCTTCACTTTCCCGGAGGCTGTTGGAGAGCTAAATTAATTTGTTAGTGTTTATATTTTCAGAAGCTGCTGCAGCGCCTTGGGGAGCCACTTACAGCCCCATCAGTGGCTCATTGATGCAGTGGCTTGTTGAGCCCAGGAAAACAAGCACCATTAGGACTAAAAGCAAACCCCGACTGTTCCTTTCCTGCATAACGATAGTAATTAGTGCTTGCTGGCACTTTGCAAGCATTAGTTAATTATTCCTCAGAGCTTCCTCTGGGAGGAGAGTTGCTATTTTTAGTGTGTTTTGCATACAGGGAAACTGAGGCAGCAGATTTAAGGTTGTTGCAGAAGGGACAGAGATGGGGACAGAGGCCAGCACTGTGGCTGCAGTCCTGAACTTGCCCACTGCTTCTCCCTTTGACCTAAGTCCACTGAAACACGTTCGACTTGCATGATCAAATCACGAATTTCCTAGTGCCAGAAGGCTTGTTTGGATTGGAAAGAGCTTTTTTTTTTTTTTCAAAATGGGGCATTTGCCTTAACCCACCAAACAAAACATTATTTTTTTGCCTCCAAACTGGCCATTTTTGGAAAATGAAAATCAAGGATATTTTTGGCTTTCCCGTTGTTGCTCTCTTATTCTGCCTTTTCAAGGCAAAACTGAAAAAACTGAGAAAAGGATACAACTAAAAATGCCCAAATGCACACACAAAAAAAAGGGGGCTAAAAATTCATGTGCAGAAGGTCATTAGGACGCAAACGCCTGTTCCATCCAAGCCTGCAGACTGAAATCAGCTATGAAGCTGCTTAATTCTTCCCTGATGGTTTTTAAACAGCTCCAATATTTTGCATGGCAAGGTTTTTTTTTTCAAGCCAGTCATTTATTGCTCCTATTCTGGGTTTATTCACTGGGGATTTACTGTCCCATAAAGTCTCTTAATTGCTGGAGAGGACAGATGTTTGGTAGATTCTTCTAGGTAAGTGAAAGAAATACATATATGCCGCCTTTGTAAAGATGCCAGGCACTCTTGTTGTGTAATTTTATTGTTAGTTTTGCAATATACGAGGTTTTTCTGATACATCCAGCTCCTAGAACCCTCTAACAGGATTCTCAGGTTTCATGATCAAAAAGTAAATTCTAGCTGAGAAATGCAAGCTGGAAATACAGCAGAAAGCCAAGGGTGAGATGCCAAGGCTGTTCCTCCTGCTGCTGCTGTTATTATTATTCATAAATGTCAAATTCTCTTGTGGGTTTTCAAGCAGGGCATATGAGTTTTAAAGCCTGACTCAGGATTTTTCAGTGTCTGGAGCTGACTGGAGTGCCTCTGGGTGCCAGTCACCACAGTGGGAGCAGTCAGCACGGCCTAGCACATGTTGTAGTTTACATCAGTTCATTCCTCGCTTGGCCCGTAGGCTGATAAATATGACATTGCTGGTCATTAATGAAGCATATAAGTCCTAGGGTTCATATAATCAGCTGCAAAATTTCCACTGACCTGGGTTTGTTTACCAAACAAGCAGCCTTAAATAGGGCTGCTACTTATTTCCAAAAGTGTAACAGATTTTCTATAAAATTAGTTTTTCAGTTAATTAACAGGCAATGGCATTTTGCAGAAATAATTATACATGCAACACCCTCCTCAGGCAAATACACTTAGGATTCAGTGTAGGTATCTGTCTATCTGCTCTCTCCTTTCTGTGGTCTTCATATCTCTGGTGCAAAAATATCTGCCAAAATCCTTGAATCAAACCTCTGCCTCCTTGAGAAAAATCAAGGCCAAGCAGGGAGCCAAATGCTTTATTTTCTTTGCAAATGACCCATCTCTTTTCAATGGGCTGCAAAAATCCCTCAGACCTGAACATCTTCATGGTACATCTCCAAATAGTGATCTCAGTCCTGAATCCTCTGCTTTGGCCTCATGGTGGGTTGTGAGGGTCCTGTTAGCACTGATAAGACCTTAGGGGAAGTCAAGGAAGATGCAGAGCCCTCCCGCTGGAGAGCAGGCACATCTCTGGCTTCTCACCACATGGTGCTTCTCCTGCCTTGAAAACATCCTCTCTCTGTTCCTTTCCCCTTCCTCCCCATTGAAGTTTCTGGCTGGAGTTATTCTCCTGGTCCATCCCAGGTGCTTTCATGTCTGCCCATCCAGAGCTTGCCTGGGAAAAAGCCATGGCTCATGGCTGTGAAGTGAGAGCTCCCATCTGCCTCCTTCCTCAGCCTTCAGTCAACACCACCACCCTACCTCTCTGGAGAACCTGCAGTCCTTCCTGGACACTCCTCCCTCTATATCCTCCCACGGGTCCAAGACTTGCTGCAGAGCAGATGTAAGATATCTTTGCTCTCCTTGTCCCTTGTTATCCACCCGTTAGCTGAAACTCTTGTCCCAGCTCTTGCTGTCACACATCGTGATTGCTGCAGTGTTCATCTACCAGCTGCCCTCCTCCCTGATGCCTCCTCTTCGCTCTTTGCTGATGCCACCTATTAGGAGCATGGACATGATGGTGACACTCACCGTTGGTCTACTAAGCAGGGTGAGTTCAGATGGTGTAGGCCTGGCCGGGAGGGTCAGAAAGATCTGCTGCTGTGATGATCTGCAATGGATGAACACCTGGGAAGACCTGTTGTCTGTATCTCTTCCTTCTCCCAGGGCTGAGCCACAGGTATGACACGGGGAAAATATCACTTTTGTTCCTTAAATTGTTCCTGTTTTGTGGGTGAACAGGGGTTGTAAGTATCCAGGCTGTCACTACCTATGTGGACAAGTATGACTTTCAATAAAAAATTTAGTCATTTGAGAGCTTGCCTAGAAGCTAAGTGGGGTTTATAGAATCACAGAATGGTTTGGGTTGGAAGGGACCTTAAAGATCATCTAGTTCTAACCCCCCCTGCCACAGGCAGGGACACCTTCCACTAGACGAAGTTGCTCAAATCTGGCCTTGAACACTGCCAGGGAGGGGGCAGCCACAGCTTCTCTGGGCAACCCGGTGTCTCACCACCCTCACAGCAAAGAATTTCTTCCTAATATCTGATCTAGATCTCCCCCCTTTCAGTTTAAAACCATTCCCCTCATCCTCTCACTCCATGCCCTTGTAAAAAGCCCCTCTCCTGCTTTCCTGCAGGCTCCTTCAGGTACTGGAAGGCTGCTAGAAGGTCTCCCCGGAGCCTTCTCTTCTCCAGGCTGAACAGCCCCAAATCTCTCAGCCTCTCTTCATAGGAGATGTGCTCCAGCCCTCTGATCAGACTTTTTGCACTGTGATGGGCTTTAGCTCTGCCCGTTAACACTGGGAAGCCCCCAGACTAGGCAGGTCTTCCCAAGGAGAAAGTTGTGGTCTAAGAAACTTCATTTCTCCCAGGAAATCTTCCCTAGAAACTGTTTTAATCTCACAGAAGCTACTTGCAGTTCGATAAGGGAGGAGAAGATTGCCCTCTTTCTGGGTGATTTGGGCTTCTTTACCATTTGCTGCCTTCCTTAGCTCTGTAATAAGACAGGTGCTGGTTGCACACCTTTGTGGCATGCCATGGGGGAGCAACAAAGGTTCCCACTAGGGACATCACTTGTTCAGGTGTATGTGAACAGGAAATGCTAAACCCAAGCCCCTGCACCCCTGAATGTTTGCAAATAAATTTGAGAGGAAACCGGAACCAAAGAAGACTGGTGCTTGTCTAAAGCCATAGATACTTCCACAAGGAATGTGCCTCACACCCCAGCTGTGCTTCCCTTTATGCTATAAACCAGCTTAGACCTTTCCTCAGAGCCAGAGCAATTCCTGCAAGGTGCAGATGAGAGGGCGGAGAGGTGGGGTATGAAAGGACAGGAGGAGCTGCTGAGATGGGACAGCAGCTCTGAGCAGATCTCTCACAAAAGGACCATGCTTCCAGGTGTGAAGCAAGACCTGGGCAAGAGCTACTGGTCAATGTTGGCGGGAGACACTTTAGCTGTTATCCCTGGCTTGGAGCAGATGACTTAGAGCATCTCAATCTACCCATGGCAGGGACCGAAAGGGTCATAGTTTCTCACAGAGATGTTCAAACACGTCCCAGCTGGTGGCCATGAGGGTTGGTGAAGTTGGGTCACAACACTGCTCAGAAGATACTCCAGCCCATTTCTTGGCCTGTGGTCCTTTGAACAGATCCAAGATTAAACTTCTCATTGAGAAGAAGAATTGAACTGTTATCAGAGGGTTGGTAGCCAGTCCTCCACCCCTCTCCAATGTACAAAGATCCCATTAAAGGAACTGTGCTGGAGAGAGGAACGAATTGGTATAATGCAGTTATCTGCTTCTCAGGTTTCTTTAAGCTCATTTCCTTCCAGCCTATAAGTAGGGAGAGGCTAAATTGCTATTTGAAATGTTATTTTGAAATGTTATTCTGCAATTCAGTATTTGGGTTTTTTTCTCCTTCACTGTCCTAATTACATTCCTATTTTGACTGCTTCATGTTTGTAGATTATTTTAATCATGTTGACTTGCTAGTTTATGGGTTTGCACTCTTATTTGTTCTTCTTTTTGAACACTAAGAACTACAATAACTGCTTTTCTTATTGCAAAAGGAGTCTGTCTATATCTCTGTTTAGATGGAATGGCCTTTATTGCTTTTATTTATGTTTTCACACCTATTTGGGTGTAGAGATAATACTCAGACACTATATGTCCAATTCTTCCTCCAATATTTCCTAATTTTTATCAATAGGTTTCTCACCAGCCACTGAACATAAATCAGAATTCCCAGGGGCATTTTTTTTATTATTTCCAAGAAATAAGAGCCAGCCCCTTGATATGGAGATCCAGGTATCTTGTTAAAGATGAGGACACCTCTCAAAGGAATAATTTTATTTTAGGTGGAAAATGAGACTAACATAAGAAAAAAGAAAAAAAACAGCAACTCCTTTCTCCAGTCTTTCTACTGTAACCTGCACAGCTGAGGTCTGGCCTTTTCTGTGCTTGTGAAGGAAGAGGTAGAAGGATGAAGATACCAAACTGGTGGTGGGTAAAGGGTAGCAAGCCAGATAGTGTGTGTAGGACAGACAGGGGTTTGGCTACAAACTGAGGGTGCTGGTGCTTAATTTTGAAGCTCATTTATGGATTGCCCTGGTGAATCTGCAAGCTGCTTTTTGTCTCCACGTTCCCGTTTGGGAGGTGTAGCGGTGGGTGTTTTCAGGTTGTTGCTGGAGACCTGTGCTGCAGGCAGACCAAGGCTGTGTTTGAGTGTAGGTGAACCGCAGTCCAGGGTTATTCTCAGAGCAGGTTCAGGGATTCAGTGTTTCCAGCTCAGATGTTTTGGAAGGGGGACAAACTTTCACAGGCAGGCCCTGGATCCGTGCCCAGAAATGGGACTGGGTGGACGTCAGCAGTTTTGGTTCAGGGAGGAAGGTCGTGTGAAACTGCATCTCAGATCTGCCCACCCTTGCGCTCGCTGTCGTTTGTGGCCGAACCCAAAGACCTGGAGCGAAGGGCAGAGTTTCACCCGTGTGGTGCCCGGGATTTACATCCTCTGCTGGGAGCCTGCTCGTGCAGGAAGACCTGCTGATTGATGTGTGTGATGTGTATGATGTGTATGGTCACTTATCTCCACAGAGTACAGGTTGACCTGCTCAGGGAAGACCCTCTGATGTGTACCTCTCTGGTGTGTAGGGGCTCTCGGGCTGGTCCTGCACAGCCCTCTCCTTCCCTGGGAAGATCTCTGCCCCTTCAGTTTCACAAGGCTGTGTGTGTGGATGAGTGTGTGCGGGGCTGGTCCATGTTTTCACCTGTTTCCCTGACCCTGCTTTCTTAACCAGTAGGTTTCACTGCTAACCCAGCAGCCACAGGTTCCTTTTGCTCCTTTACTGGGTATTGTTGGTTATGGCTCAGAGTGCTTAAGGGATGGAGAAAGGCACAGCAGCTGCAAGATGGATTCGATGAGTAGCAAACAAGGGGTGATTGCTGAGGGTGCTCAGTGGTTGCAAGGTTTGTTGGACATGGGATGTGTGCAGACATTCACCATCCCTGGATGAGTTCTGGATACCCAGCACTGCAGAGCCCTGCCTTTCTCTGAGATGAAGGTGGGAAGCTGAAAAGAACCATCTATTTCCACCATGATAGCTATTTTTCTGTTTTATTAACTCACTAACCCAAGTTTATTGCCCAGTAAAAGGGAGCGTGCTCTCATTTTCCTCGTTTAATTAGTCAAATTAGCTTTATTTGCCAAATAAACCTTTGCAATGAAAACATAAACTATCTTTGATATGGATTTCCAACCCCAGCAGTTGATTTATGATCCAATAAAAAATATAGAAACATTTAATCAGCGTGAAAGGGAAAGGCATATGGTTTTTCTTTAAATAACTCATGGAAGAATTTTTCCCTTATGCAGCTGCCTAATATATTAGTCGTGTGTTCAAGCAACATATAGCAGAGAGAGTATGAAGAAGGCATCCAGTATTGTTATTTTTGCTATGTAAGGGAAGAAGTTTGGCATGTTGTTTTGGAGGTGAAGAGGGGGAGATATCCCAATCAACCCCACAAAGCATGAGGTTGATATGACTAATGCAGGCATCTCCATCTCTCTCCAGGTTCTTTTCCTTGCTGTTGCAATCAGTGGAGCTTGGGCAAGTCTCAGCGTTGGGCTGGAAGGATGGAGATATCCAGCTGTGGGAGCTGAACTTCAGATCCTGGAGATACAGGCTGTCCTTCCAGTGTGGAGCAGTGGGGAGTCAGCTCCAGGGGGCTGACAGGTGACCCCCACCCCAATGCTTGACACTAGTCAGCCACAGCCCCAGGGACTATGGATTGCTCTTATTGGAGCAAGGAATTTGAGTGGGTGAGGGCTATTGTCCCTTTTCTAGCTTCTTAGGTGTCTTCTCAGTCTGAACTTCTTTTAAATGGGCCACTGATCTGCTCATAGGAGAAAGTAGAGAGGACGTTACTCATATCCATGTTTTGTGAACTCTGTGGTTTCTAGCATGGTACCACACTTCCACTGAGACTCTGTGGTGCATTAATATTGCAGAGGAGGGACTGCAGTAACAGTGCGGTGATAAGATGCCACAGTGCACTGTAGTAAATTGTCAGTTTTAGGGGTTGCTCTGCCATACCATATCTATGCTCTCCTGATCCTCGGGGTTGCCTCAAAGTTGTCTTTGAAACAGAAGAACAGAGCTACCTTTAGAGGTACTGAACCTGTTTGATGGCATACAAGAAAAGTAAACTCAGCTGTGCTGTAATGGGGCAGGGGAGGACCAAGGCCATGCAGAATGGCACTGCTCAGAGACCTTGTGCTGGCCATGTGTCCAGTCCAGTTGTGGCTGGGAGAAGGTAAGTAGAAAAAAGGGAGACCCTCGTAGGTAGCATGACATGTGTTGCTCAAGGTTAGTAGAGAAACTGCTCCTTCAAAATGTTCTGAAAGGGCTTAAAATAACAGCAAGCAAAATAAGGCATTTCCCAGCAGTGATGGAGATGAGGGGACTGGAAATAACAACATAAATTGCTGTTGTGTAGTCAAGCACTAATCTTTCATCAGAGACGGACAGAACTAGAGACTTAGAGGTAGAAGTCCAAGGGTCATCTCTGACTTCCCCAGCCCACTCCTACCTCTGTGGAAACAGTTGCAGGACAACCATTGGAGCATGGCAGAAACAGAGGAACATGGCGAATGAGAACCCAAAAGCTGCTGCATGGGTCCCATCCAATGGCCATCTAACCCCAATGCCCAAGCCCACACATAGGAAAATTTGTCTGCGAAGTTTTATCACCTGGTTATACCCACTCAGCTTTCAGAAATCCCCGGCTTGGAAGGGAGGACATGGAGGGGAGAGGGACACACTGGCTGTGTATGTCCCTGTCTCCCCTTCTTCTCCTGTGTCATGTCTTTTGGATGACTAACTGATGCACGATGCGGCAGATGGCGTAGCTGTCACTCTCTGGCATTGAGCGGGGAGAGATGAAGCCTGAAGAGATAGGTGGGGGGACTGGAGTCTTTCTTTACTTGTTAAGTCCCTGCAGTGCCACCTTGGAGTTTAAGGGACACCTTGGTCCCCAGGAGCATCCTGGTGGCCAGGGACAATGAGCAACCACACAGCTGCAGCAGAAAAGATATTTTGGGTCCAGAAAGCCTAGCTCTGCAGGGAAGAAAATACTATCTTAATGTGGAGTAGGTCTATATTGCTTCATGGGAATTAAGAGTTTGATGTTCCTCCAGGGATCAAAACATGCTGCAGAGCCTCATCACTCCATTGTACCCACCAGGGGTCAGAGGGAATAGCTGGTAACTGTTGTCCTGCCCAGGTCCTGTCTGAGACATGCTGGTACGCTCCAGCTGGAGGAGTCTATCAAATAGGTATTCACTAACCTGCAGCCAGAGGTTTTGCTGCTGCTTTATTAACTCTTCCCCGTGCTGACTGGTGAGTTACTTCATGATCTCTCTGTTTTTAATTACAGGGTTTCCCTCCATAATTTGCTGGATCTCCTATAGCATAGTCTGTGGCTGTGACTTGTATGACCCTCAGTGCAGGGAGGATGACTTAGGTGGGGGGGAAGGCTTTAGTATCAAACTACCCTGAATGTGGTTGCAGTTGGGCAGAAGTAACTTTTGCCTCTCCTCATACCCCAGTGTGCACCCGAAGCTCTTTAGATACAAGGAGTCCTATTGCATGTGTTGTGGTAGGTGAGATTTAAATAACAGACTTTGCTCGCAGGCCTCTGCATACTGGCAAAAGTGCTGCAGCGTTGAAGCAATGAATTGCCATCTATAAAAGTGCAATCTTCAGAGGTGACCTCCACACCCCTGGCACTGGCCCATGTTAATCTGCTTAAATGCAGCATTTTCACTTGGCTTTATGGGGGTCCTGGTAAGTCGTTCGCTGGAGGAGGTGGGGACCAGAGAGGAGAGAGAGAAGAAAGGGGGATTCAGATTTGCTGAAGAGATGCTTTTTTTTTTGCAAATTTGAAAGCTCAGATCTCTGGGCTCTGTGCCCTCATTGAGCCATTTCAATGAAAGGCTCTTAACTGGTTTTATTTTTTTTTGCTTGGAAATTTAGTAAATACCATAAGCTTCTGGGGCACAAAGGATGCACAGGCACTCAGAGAAACTGCCAGGCATGAACTGCTGGAGCTCCAGCTCCTACCCCCTCTGAGCTCCCAGCAGTCCCTTTCTTTCGCTCAGTTTCCCTCTGTATATGATGAAGATAATTATTATTTTCTGATCATTTTTTTTACCTGTCATTAAAGTGTATTTTGACATGACCCCAGCCATGGAATTGATAATTTTTCACCTGTGTTATACGACACAATGATTTCCAGGGGAAGGGGTTAATTCACATGCTACATGGTGGAAAGTTTTCTTGCCACCAGTAACTGTCTTGTCGCGGGAGTGAGATATTCAACAAAACAAGGCCTTTGATTTAAAGCTGTTTTTTTAATGCCCATCAACCAGCACTCCCTCAAGTTCACCTTAACCTCCAGCATAACGCACAGATGGGTCTGCAAAAGACCTGGGTTTTAGGTCACTGGTGGCCATTTGATGCTGACTCTGCAAGCTACACGTTCTTACTTTCTGAGATAAAAGAGGAACAGGGTTTTTATGCTCTGACTTCTTCCCCGCTGTGTTATGAGGCCATGCTCGCTATCCTGAGCTGCTCTGAGAAGCAAGGAAGTGAGAGCGATTACTTCAGCCCTATGCTGGAGACCTGCTCACCCTTCTGAATCCCAGGGGTAGTTTGCAAAACCTTCACCACGAGGGTCCTGAACGTCCATCACTGTCTTGCTCTGCAGTTATTTTTGCCGTGTCAGAGCTCTGAACGCTGCCACAGGACTGGAAGGGTAGTGTTTTAAGCATATTTTTTCCTGGTGAAAATATAGGAGAAGATTTGTTTTAATTTTTAAATGAAGGTACACTGGTCCTTTGGGCAATAATTTTGCTTAGTTTCTAAAGGAGAAAATGGTGTATCAATTCACAACCGCACTTATTGCCATTTCTTTCTCTGCTTTGCAAAATAAATTGTTAATAACCACATTTTTCTCTGCAAGAATCAGATCAGCTCCACCTTCTGTGTGATCAGTTCCTCAAAACCTTCACAAAAGTCCCTTTCCATAGTTCTTGAACAGTGTCAGTACATGTTTAATGTAGGCTTTTAAATATTTTTCAGCCTACTTGACCCAAAACTGTACATGGGATTGCAGTACAGAGGTTAAAGCCCCTCCTTAGTCCTGCTTACTTCTTCATGCACCTAAGGATTTATTTAGCTGTGGAAGATTGCTCTGATCTCAAAATCCTTTGCAGAGACTCTACTTTCCCAAACACAGCTCCCCTGCTATAGGAATGGCCCAAATCTCTGTGTCCTTGTCCTCCCTGTAGGAATAAGTAGAGTTGTTTTGGAAAAAAACCCCAAATGTACCAAAAATATATACTTGGCCTTCCTGAAGCTAAATGCATGAACTGACTGAGAGGGGAGGCAGGAAGGCAGAGGAGCATCCACCACACCCTACCACTGCCTACCCTGACATGTCCCCAGTTTGTGACCCCTGAGTGTAGCTGACTGCTGCACCTGAGGACCTACTGATGGCCATGCAAGAGGAGGGAGGTGTGATGGCACCATAGTGTGTGTGACCCAGACGTGGCTGCAGCACTGTGTGTTAAGCACCGCCAGTTCAAGAGGAACCTGCTCTTTGAGAAGGTGATGCCAGCCTCCAGAAGAGCTCACCAGTGTGGGTTTTGCTAACTGAGATCTGCCTTTATGCTAATGCCACCTCCACTGGCAGAAAAATCAATGAGTGATGCAGAGTTGCCACAGAGTGTCTGACGTGCAGAAACCAGCATGAACAGCATCACCACATCACTGTTTTATACTCGAGTGACAATTAATAAGACAACCATTGCAGAAAGAGTTCCCAGTCATTGTGCATGAGGTGTGGAGTGTGCCACAGTTTAATCACCCTGCTCCTGATGGGTACTACGTAGTGGTATTGTCACAGAGAGAAGACAATTTTGAGTCTCTTAAGAAATCATGTTTAATAGTTCTTATAACATTCAGGAGTTTTACGAATGTGTTTTTAGGCAGCTGTAGCAGAGACAAGGAGCCTGGGGCCAGGCATGTGCTAAATCAGGTACAAATGCAGCACTGATGACAGGAAATGACCATAAACAAGGCTGGGCAGTGCTGGTTTTAAATGATCTAGAAGCCTTCATACCAAGCCTCTTTCATTCTCACTGAAGGGCAGGGGCTAGGAAGGACGTAAAAGATGCTTTCAAAACTTCGATTTGACACTCAAGTTGCTTTAGACAGTGTAAGCAACAGAGAATCTATGGATGGAGATTCCGTCTCACTTAGAAGATGAGACAGAAGCTATCTGAGATACTGCTACAGATAAGGGAGATCTTTGTTCTGCGGAACTGTAATAAAATCTGACATCACGGTTTCCTGTAACTCTAGTCCTGTGATGCAAGTCTATCTTCAAATAAATATATTCCTTTCTGCTTTAACCTTATCAAGTGATCAAGCTAATTCATATTTTATGCCATATCTAAGGGTGTGTGAGTCGTTTGAACAGGGCTGTTGGTGCCTTATTGATTCTCTGATAAGTGAGAGATATACCACATTGCTTTGTGGTGTCTAAAGGGTACCAAGATGCGTGTCCATGTGAGCTCTGTAGCAGGGTTATATGTAATGTCAGACAAATAAATGTCTTCTGATAACTTGCAAGAGTTAAGCAAACTCCATTTATTCATTGAAGTAGTGAGACTCATGTCTAACCATCAATGCTACCAGTTTGGCAAAACTTCTAGGTTTATGGGTGTAACTCTCTTTTCCAGATGTTCAGACATTCAGGACAAGGCATGATCTACACTACAGCACGTCCCACCAAACATCAGTGTCATGACCTTCAATCCTTTGTAGGTCAGCAGCTCACTGCAATGACGACCTCTTGGGGATGACCTCAGGGACAACTCCCCATGCTCTTGCTCCAGAAGCACAAATCCTCTGTCCACTCTGTGTTAGCATGTAGTTATGTGAAGTCTATGAGGCAATTTCAAGGGGTCCCATTTCTGTCCCATGAAGGGCAGTGGTGCTTGTCTCCATCATTCAGTTATGCACCTACAACATTATTCAGAACATGCAATGTGCTTCAAAATGCAGTGTTGGAAGCATCCTTAATCATTTCAGGAAGATTCATTTTTGGAGGGTGATACAAACTCTATTTAAATTAGAAATCACATCCACTTTTCATGCCTGAGGATTCATAATAAGAACAGCGAGAGCTCCCAGGCACAAATAAAGGCGTGAGTGAATTTCTCATCATGAAATTACCACTGAGGTTATTATTGACTAGCTTTTTGTTTTTTTCCTGATCATTAATGTTGTTCTGCTTCTCTGGACAGCTTATTGGCAAGGAGCGCAGTTAGCATCTTACGCAGTGAACACATGCGAGAGGCAATATAAATGTAAAATGAGTTAAGTGAGATGCTATTATTTAATGCAGACTTGCAAGCTTAAAATGTCAGGGTAGGAACTTTCCTCAGAGAAAAGAAACAATAACTGACCCAAAAGGATGGATTTGTTTACCAACTGCATTATACCTCATGAGACCATTTACATTGACATTGGGTATGATTCCTTTTTGGAAGCATTTTACATTCTTTGTTTGCTGGTACAAATGACAGTGCAAAGGTGGGATTCACTTGCCAAACACAGATACCCAGTGCTATCTGAGGTGCCCAATGGCATCCAAAAATCTATATGGGCCAGGCAGAAATACCACAGGACTTATGAGTGACCGACCTCTTCCTGGATTGGTAGCTCAAAGGCATCTGTGTTATCACAGAATCGCAGAATCAGTCAGGTTGGAAGAGACCTCTGGGATCACTGAGTCCAACCATAATTGTTAGAGTGAATCATTCTCCGGGCTCAGCTGGCACTGTTCACCAGTGGAAGGACGTGGCTGTTATGGACTTCTAGTGCCATTTGACATAGCCCATGGTACCCAAACTGTTTGCATGGGGTTGGTAGAGAGAACAGAGGCCATACAGGAGAGCTGTGCCTGGCTGAAGCTGTAGTTGGAGCCAGATAGGATTGCCTAGGGTGTTTAAAATGGCACTGAGACTCTGTTTATGCAACTGAATGCTGCCCATGGTCTCTGTTGATTATAATGGGAGTTTAGACTCTAGGACACAAGTACATACCAACACCTACATGTGGATATCCTAAATCTGAGTGCTACCTGTGATGTCAGGTGACTGGGAAGGCTCCAGGTTTTCTTTTATTCCAGGCTGGTTTTGATAGAGACTGATCCAAAACCATATGAAATCATCAAGGGTCTCCTCACGTGGCTAGTTCAGCATGCGTGTGGGTCCAGCCTCAACCACTGTTTACCTTGCTTATGTGAATGCTGAAATACAAATGATCTGACGCGTGTTGAGGACTATGTGAGGTCCAAGTGCCTGTTCATGCAGTGTACAGACAAAGTGCAGTCCGTGGGAAGGTATCTGAGCTTGACTTTCTGTAATCATGATGTGTCTGCTTTGAGTCTGGGCTACAGTCAGTCTAACCACCTCCAACACAGACTTGACCAGATCATGTTCATGATCAGACCTGGTCTTCACCTTACAGTTTCTATAGACTCCTCTGGATCTTGGTATCAGGATTGTAAACAGGGTTAAACCTCTCCCAGTTCCATTACTGGGCAAATCTTCAGTAGAACTGGAGTTTGTAAGTGGAGCTGGATGGGAGGCTGGAGGGAGAAAGCTTTTTTCATGAAACTTACAGGCTTTATGTACCCATTAGTTCAAGTATTAGGTGATAACTGTAGCTAAAACGCATCGCCATGAAGGAAGGTCTCATTAATCACTTGTCCTGTCAGTGCTAAGCACATATGCAGGACAGATTGGTGTTGCACAGTTTGGCCACCATTCACAGTAATATGACAAGAAAGAGAAAAACGTATTTTTTTGAAGAGAAGTCTCCGGGGAGACCTTCTAGCAGTCTTCCAGTACCTGAAGGGGGCCTACAGGAAAGATGGAGAGGGACTTTTTACAAGGGCATGGAGTGACGAGGGGGGAACAGTTTTAAACAGAAAGAGGGTAGATTTAGATTAGATATTGGGAAGAAATTCTTTCCTGTGAGGGTGGTGAGACACTGGCCCAGGTTGCTCAGAGAAGTTGTGGCTGCCCCCTCCCTGGCAGTGTTCAAGGCCAGGATGGGTGGGGCTTGGAGCAACCTGGTCTAGTGGAAGGTGTTCCTGTCTATGGCAGGAGGGTTGGAACTAGATGATCTTTAAGGTTCCTTCCAACCCAAACCATTCCATGATATGATTCTCTCAGTTAGTGACAATCAGATGTAAATTAGAGGAATTCTCCTCTTTCAACCCCCCTCACAGACACTTGAATGTTTTCCCCCAATTACTTGCAAATAGCAGCTTATTCAATTAAGAACCACAATTGAAAATACACCCCTTCTCCTCTCCTTAATCTGTATCTTGGTTCCTTCTGTGTGGTACCAGAGATAAGTGAAGACCTTTCTCCTTACAACAGTCTTCTGGGTCAGCAGCATTAACCTCATTTTATAGAGGCAGGTCTGAAGGACACAGCAACTTTCTGAGAGCCGTAGAGGGAGTAGGAGATGACACAAAGACCTGAATTTACTCCTCAGAGGGCTGGCATTGCATGTCAAATCAGCAGGAGGGTTTTTGCTTCCTTTATAATTTGCAAAGCGATGATAACAAGCTTCTCTGCATGGATGATCAGAAATTCCTGGAGGTTGCAGTGGCAAAAACAGATTTCCCCTGTTTCTTCTTGATTGAAAGGAAAGTCAATGTCAGTGGTATAGGCTATATAGCGATGTTGTGCTAAGCTGTTCCAGTGCTGTCCTAACCACTTAATACATCTATCAGGGGCAGAGTTTCACTGTTCATTGAGCATGCATAGCCAGGAGTGCAGTGCGAACGATAGCAGCATGTTTGTCTAGCCCTGTCTGACCCTGATACCTGAAAAAATCCACATAGTTGTTTCTTTGATCTACCAGAGCTTTGTAAACCTGCTTGCTATGCTCTCTGGTTGAAAGCAGTTCAAACCCTGGCACAGAGCACTCTGCCATTTAATGTTGCATGGTTGGTCTCTAAGTCCCCTGCATACACCTCACCTCTTCCTGAAAGAGTCATAGCTGGAAGAAGACTCCAGACTTTGGGTGCACACTGTCATTCAAGGGTAGAAACATTTCTGCTTCTAACAGCAGCATACCAGACACTCCGTATGGCTGTGAGTTGAAAAATGCAGATATTTCACACATATCTGGAGAGCTGGAACTGCTCCAGGGATAGTCCACGAGCAGGACAGCACACAACAGATTGACATCAAAGTGGCATTGGCTGGGCTACACAACAGAGTCCCAGCAGGCACCTGGAGAGGCTGGGTTGTCCATCCCCTCTGCTTATCTCCCACAGTGACCAAGGGGTCAGATACCCGAGGAGGTCCTGGCCGTTTGGCACCTCTGCAGGTCCAGGGACATAACATGAGAGCCATTCCTGGACTGCGTGGGCAGCAAATCAAGTCTGGGAGCTGCGGGTTGACTGTGCCTGTTCTAACAATGCCTGTGCACAGCCATTGTCTGCAAGGGCATACGCCATCACATCCCTTTTGCTATTTGCGGCTCCCTGGGTTCATGCCATGTGTTTGAAAGTCACTTTCCCAGAGTAGGTTAACAAATATGAAAAGCCAAAAGCCCTTCTGAAGCTTACAGATGGGAGAAAAAGTGTAATAGCTTCTCTTTCCCTCTTCCTTGATATTCAGTGCAAGAACAGATGTGGATATAGTGTATAATTCCATTGGAATGCAGCTGTAATTTCACGTGAATTAATACCCATTTGTTATACCAGCTACTAGAGGGTAGGAAGGATCCTTCTAGCTGGTTTTAGCAGACACCTGGCCCCTCTGTTTTCGTTTGTCTTCCTGGTAGTAAGATCCCTGACCACGTTTTTTGTGTGCAGTTAAAGATGAAAAGAGCATCTAGCATTTCTTGGCATGAGCTGGGTGGATGGATGCAGAAGAGCTATGGCAAGGCAGGATGTTCTTGGAGCTGGAGTTTTTCTTGGATGTCAGCCCAGGATGTATTGGCACGAGAGCCAGTTTTACTGAAAGGTTCATGAACTCTTGAGGACTGGGCCCAGATTTCCTCTGTCAAAGCTCCACACAGCTCTACTGGGACAGACTGGAGCATAGCATAGCTGTAACCACTCCAGGAGAAATTTTTGCCCTGCAGAATTCAGCTTGGCTGTATTTGTCCATCATTGCTGCAGGTGATATGGAATGGCAGCACTCTGGGGAAAGGGGCTGCAGTGCTAGGCTCTAACTGGGAACTCTGTGCTCTACAGTAGGACTCTGTTGAGTGGGAATAATACGCTCAACAGAGAGTATTTACAAAGTCTGTGGAGTTCATCACACTATCTCCTGTGTTTTCTTAACCATTTACTGCCATCCTCTTATCCCTTTCCCTGTTCCCCTCATTGGTTATGCCACTACTACTCCATGGTGATCCAGACTTGTCTCCTCTGGAGCAGACGGATTACTTTCATACTTCATTAGGGTCTGCACTGTGGAGGATGCAAAGCTTGTGTTTGAACACGCTGTAAGGCAGGGACAGCTGAACCTGGTGAAATCTCATCTACGTTGCTCACTGAGCGAGGGTTTTGGAGTAAAAACTACCCATGGCAAACTAGGGGTTGTTTTGGAGAGGACTGGCTGATTTATTGCAACATAGCTTGGGACTGAATTGATGTTTACACATCTGTGGATGATCAGGGACTAGGGCTCTGCAGGTGACTGGGAAGATAAGTTATATGATGGTAGGGACATATTGAGTGACACCTGAGTCCAAAGGTCTCTCCATAACACTTGACAGTAGCAAGGATGCTCCAGGGCTGACTTGAAAGACAAAGAGTAATACTGTATCCAAACCAAATCCTTTTTCAGTTCTCTTCTGGCTGAAAGCACGTTGCTTTCATTGAGTATCTCTCTCCGTTACGATGTCCTCCCCACATTTCCAGTTCTAGTTGCAATTCCCAGTGTACAGCTACATTGCCTGTCACCCTTCAGGTTTAACCTGAAAGCCAACATCCATTACACAGAGGCACTCAAGCCTCTGGATGGGTTGCATTTGGCTGGGGAAGAAGCAAGGACCATCACAGGAAATCTACCACAAGCTGATGTTCCATCACCAGTATACTTTGAGGTCCTCATGCAGATGTCCCTGGTGATCAAGCACAGAGGAATTACCAGACAGGGTCAGCTAATTGTCTTTGACGGTAGCCCATAGCACATACCTTGAGAAGCTACAGGTAGTTCTGCCATCACGGCATAATCTGCAAGCGAGGAGGTGTTCTTCCCGACTTCTGTTAGTTGGGGGTTACCACATGCCCTGAAGCATGACCATTTCTCAGCCTTGACAAATCTCTAGAGACTCTGTTTTAAATCATAAACAGAAGAAGTCTGGATTTCGTGTAGAATGGGTTTCTGAAAAAAGCCTGAGGCACTCTGGTTTATTGGCAGATCTGTAGCATGTTCAATTGCAGGTGAATGAGTAACAGATATAGTTGTACGAGCTTTGTGATGTTTGGACTTCATAGCCAAAAGTCTTGAACCAATCAGACTCATATTACCACTTCTCTGGATATATTTATTCTTGAATTTCTAAGGTATTTTTTCCCATGCTCTGTTAATTGCCAAATGGAGGAAATTAAGTTACGCCATTCTGGGGAAAAATAACCTCACTGCTTGGTTTCCATCATATGTAATATACTTTATAATTTAGGCACATGCTGAAGTTCTTTGCCAAATTATAGCTTTTTTGAGCAGAGAAAGTGCAGTTTTCTGCACTTTTGCTATAATATGCCTCCTTGCTGGCAATACTGCTTTGACAAATGCATCTTTCTGCTTTCACTGATTTGATTGATTTTATGCTCAAGTTCTAACTGTGTTGGAAGAAATTACTCATTCTAGTAATAATTTTGATAAGCTTATCAAGGAATTTCCTTCCAATAGAGTTACATTTTTAGGCAGCTCTGAATGATCTATTGTCCTGAGTTCCCTGGACCCCCACCTTACTGGAGGGCAGTGGAATATAAATAATAATTTTTACTGAGTGTGGATGTAGCTGCTGTAGAGTTGGCAGCAAATATTAAGCCTACTATCCCAGCCTTCTTTTCCTTCTTGGGAATAAAGATCTTTTTCTTAAGTATGTTATAACTTTCCCATGTTAACTCTGTGTTAATTGTGTAAGCCATTATATTTTGAACACATGACTCAATGCCTTGCTAGGCTTGTGTCTAAATGAAAAAGCCCTTTATCAAAAAATAATGTGCCTTTGGGAGAGGAATCTTTTTTATTTAAATTAGGATTATCCTATTGTTTGACAGATCCCATTAAGACCATCTTCTCAACCCAATCAAAGACCTTCATAACAATGTGAAATGGCAATAATAAGGCAAGGTTCTGTTTTCCTGACTCAGAAAAGGGGATATAATTAAGTGAACATCTAAACTTATTTTAAAGTGCTGTCTAATGATATGGCCTATTTTGCTTTTACAGGCTCAGTTGATTCCATTCTCCTGTGGCTCAACTTTTCAGTGTAAATGTATCTGAATTTAAAACAAAACTGGTTTTGTCAGTAGTTTTCCCAGCCATTTGTGCAATCCTGCCTAATGCCAGCTTTTATGTGTTTTTTTTTTCCCCCCAGAGAGTTCCTTAGCACTAGAAACTCCAGATATTGATGTCATCATAAAGGACTGCATTCTTGGGAAAGATTTGGAGTAATTTGAAGGCAAATGTCACTCCAGTCTTCAAAAAGGGCAAGAAGGAGGACCCGGGTAACTATAGACCAGTCAGCCTCACCTCCATCCCCGGAAAGGTAATGGAACAACTTGTCCTTGGTGCTGTCTCTAGGCACATCAAGGATAGGGGGATCATTAGGGGCACTCAGCATGGCTTCACCAAGGGGAAGTCATGCTTAACCAACTTGATAGCCTTTTATGAGGACGTAACCCAGCGGATAGATGATGGTAAAGCTGTGGATGTGGTCTATCTCGATTTCAGTAAAGCGTTTGACACGGTCTCCCACAGTATCCTCGCAGCTAAACTGAGGAAGTGTGGTCTGGATGATCGGGTAGTGAGGTGGATTGTGAACTGGCTGAAGGAAAGAAGCCAGAGAGTGGTGGTCAATGGGACAGAGTCCCATTTGGAGGCCCGTATCTAGTGGAGTCCCTCAAGGGTCGGTACTGGGACCGGTACTATTCAATATATTCATTAAT
The DNA here is from genome assembly GCF_013368605.1 of Nyctibius grandis. Taxonomy (NCBI): domain Eukaryota; kingdom Metazoa; phylum Chordata; class Aves; order Nyctibiiformes; family Nyctibiidae; genus Nyctibius; species Nyctibius grandis. The sequence continues at coordinate 111,366,447 of NC_090660.1, forward strand.
GACTTGGATGAGGGAATAGAGTGCACTGTCAGCAAGTTCGCTGATGACACAAAACTGGGAGGAGTGGCTGATGCACTGGAAGGCTGCGCAGCCATTCAGAGAGACCTGGACAGGCTGGAGAGTTGGGCGGGGAGAAATTTAATGAAATATAACAAGGGCAAGTGTAGAGTCCTGCATCTGGGCAAGAACAACCCCATGTACCAGTACAAGGTGGGGACAGAGCTGTTGGAGAGCAGCGTAGGGGAAAGGGACCTGGGGCTCCTAGTGGACAACAGGATGACCATGAGCCAGCAGTGTGCCCTTGTGGCCAAGAAAGCCAATGGCATCCTGGGGTGTATTAGAAGGGGTGTGGTCAGCAGGTCGAGAGAGGTTCTCCTCCCCCTCTACTCTGCCCTGGTGAGGCCGCATCTGGAATATTGTGTCCAGTTCTGGGCCCCTCAGTTCAAGAAGGACAGGGAACTGCTAGAGAGAGTCCAGCGCAGAGCCACGAAGATGATTAAGGGGGGTGGAACATCTCCCTTATGAGGAGAGGCTGAGGGAGCTGGGTCTCTTTAGCTTGGAGAAGAGGAGACTGAGCGGGGGGGGGTGACCTCATTAATGTTATAAATATGTAAAGGGCAAGTGTCATGAGGATGGAGCCAGGCTCTTCTCAGTGACATCCCTTGAGAGGACAAGGGGCAACGGGTGCAAGCTGGAACACAGGAGGTTCCACATAAATATGAAGAAAAACTTCTTTATGGTGAGGGTGACTGAACACTGGAACAGGCTGCCCAGAGAGGTTGAGGGAGCTGGTTTCTGTTTCAACCCTAAGGTTTTTGTTCTGCAGTGCAGCAAGGTTATTAATTAACAAATCAGTAAAAGCACCATGAAATCACTCCAGTCACATCTGAAGTGGAGACTAAACCCCACTTCAGTAGGCAATAACACTTCTGAGACAGGTACATTGGCAGCCAGGTTCTTCCTGGGCACAGGGTCTGCGTGAAGGAGGTGGCAGTAATGCCCTTTGCCATTTTAAGTGGTTGCAGTCACCAACCTTGCTGCTGCCATTGCTCAGGGAGCAGAGCATGTTGGAGGGCCCATGGGGAGCTCTAAAGCGTGAGCTTGGAGGCTGCACCACAGCAGTGGCTGCAATGCTGGCAGCACATCTCTGTTCTCCCCACCACCACACCTTGAGCTCCAGGGAATTAAGGGAAAAGAGCAAGATGGGAGAAAATGGGAGGGAAATATCTCACTGCTCCGAGGGCACACATGGGCATTGGGAAATGCCCCCATCGGTGTTTCAGCTGGGGTAAAGCTGTAGAAGCATTTCATTACTGCTTCTTCTGCAGAGCATTCACTCCAGGGGCTTTTCCCCAGAGCAGGTAGTCAGGAATCTCAATCTCCACTAATACCCTGTACCTGTCTGCTGCCTCTGCCACTTTGCTCCCATCAGGGTGGCTCTGCTCTGGCAAGACCTGTCATGCATTTGAGGGAGACTATAATTTCCAGGGGGGGATCTGCAGTCCCCGATTTGAAAGGTTTGAGAGGTTTCCTAGCTGAGCAGGAGAGGGCAGCAAAACATAGAGATTGAGAGAGAGAAGGGAATCCCCTTGCAGAGCTTACAGGAGTTTATTTAACAGTTTCAGGAAGGTTACACTGGTGTGGAGTGGGATTTGGGGTTGTCCAGTGCTGTGCATGGGGATGTTACTGCAGACGGGACAAAGTCACTGGGGTGGGCAGTTTGCTGTAGCTCACACTCAGAGCAGACCTGCAGAGGGATGTGATCTGCACCAGGCTAAAGAGGGATTCTCCTTGCTCCTTGGAGGATGGTCAGAGATGTGGGAACCTCGATGACCTGCAGAGAATGATGCATAAGAGTCAACTGCCTCAGAAAACAGCAATATTTCCAATAAGAAATGTGAATACGGGGCCTTGGAGTAGGAGGTACCTCTCTTCTTTCTCGCCCCATGACATGCAGCCAAAATCTTCCAAACCACTGATAAAGGGGAGAAGATAAGGGTGAAAGTTTCAACAAAAAAAAGACCAAGATCTTGGCGACAGTGGGAACACACAGTCCATATAACAATTGGTGTGGAACAAATAAGGAGTGTTGAGGAATGCAGTTACTGTGGCAACCTGGTAATAATAGATAACAGCAGTGCAGAGGTGGAAATAAAAGCGAGAACAAGGAAAGCATCTAGAAATGCGAATCTGTTAGTCAAAATCTAGAGTAATATAAACCTTGTCAGAGCATTAAAACTGAAGCTATGCAACAGCATCTTTATACTGATGGTGTTTTATTTGGCAGAAGTATGGTCAGAGACAACCATTCCTGAAAAAAAAACAGCAGAGTTTTCATGCATGGTGTGTATGAAGAATATTAAGAGTTAAGCGGGGAGAAATGGTTGTAAATCTGAAAGCACAGGAAAGACCACGATGGATACGAGAGCATCCTGAAATCACCCCCTGGAGGACTGGAAAGCACCAACTGGGCTACTCAGAATAGGAGGGGGTTTATTGCACTGGGACAGTGGTAGAAATTAACAGGGGGATTCCCACGGCTGTGTTCACATGGGCTATAGCATGGGACACAGTGTCATACACAGACCTGGCTTTAAGCTTAGTATGTTAGTCTTTAGACTTCTGGTTGGAGACTTAGGCTGCCTCTCCTGACTACCAGGAATCAGATACCAAAGGCAAACCTTCGGCAAAGATCCTGTTCCCTCTACATTGACTGTACAGATCTTCTCTAGCTCTAATTACTGCTATTTGTTTGGGCCAAAAAGTAACATGAGATAAACACTCTGGGGGTAAGACTAGTGGAGAGACACTGCCACCATCCTCTAACCCCATGAGGAGGTTGTTCAGAACAAGGCTGGTCAACCTTCTGGCAATATTCCTAGATTGCCTTCACGTCCTCGCAGAGATTAATGTGAAAATTAACCTGATTGCTGCCATGGTTTTCCATTGCATTGAACTAGGAGTCAAAAACTACTTTCTGTGGACACTGTAGAGAAACAGTACCTGATTTTCCAAGCAAGGAGGCCAGATGACTTATTCCAATGCAAGGGCAAGCTTGTACAATGAGGCCCCGTAATCATCAGGAAAAAGGGCAGCCATGGCCAGGCAGTGGGCAAATTAATTGTCCTGGCAGCTGAATGTGATTAGACACTGTCAGTGTAGCACATTAGTTTTGATGGTAAATAAATGTTCCCTTCTGTGGGAAAAGCTGCCATTTTGAAAATTGCTTTTGTGGAAAATGAAACCTTAGTGAAATGAAAAAAAGAGCCATCAAAAACATCAGTGATTGTACAAACATTATGATGTGAAGTAATCAATACTATTCAGAGAAAATATGAAATATACTCATTTTCTTTCATCCTAGCATATTTTCAGGTGTCCCAAGGAACTGTAACTATAAAAGGCAAATATATAAACACAGCATTGAAAGGATCGTAATATAAAATTAGAGTGAAATAAAGCAGCGTAAGAAAGTCAAAAGGAAAACTCTCTGCTTTACTGAAACAAAACATTTCAACATCAGAGTGAAATTAGAAAGTCAAAACAAGCCCTGTTTCTCCAATTTTCCAGTCAGAAATTTCACCGAAATCAATATGTTTCAGCACAATGTCTCTGTTTCCATGAAATGTCGTTTACAAGTGGAAAAACTCTTGTGTGACAAATGTTCCCAACTGGGTCTAAAGATAGTACACCTGAAGAGCGGCATCTTTGGCCAACAGAGTTGGACAACTTTGGGAGGGGAGTCATGACAGCTTTCTCAGCTCAGCTGCCCATGATGATTCCTGCCTCTTGGGATCAAGGGTCATCATGAACAGCCTTTCCCTCACTTAGCAACAAAGATGATGAGCAGCAAAGATAAAAGATATTATCTGATTGATAGAAGATATTATCATCAGGCTTGGTGGAGTCTCACCTTGCCTGACTTACATCAGCTTAATTCAGCTGCAACCCTGGTCTGAAGTTTCCAACGTGTAACGTTTTTTTTTTGGTGTTTTTTTTTTTTTTTTTTTGTTTAGGAATCTGCACTGCCAGAATTCAAAGAAAGAACATGTTTAGTAAAGTGAGGAGATTCTGCTGTGGTTGATATTGTTTTCCTGACATACTCATTTGAAATTCAGCTAACGTACTCTTCTGCAGCACTTGCAAGCAGGGAGGGAAGGACTGCCATTTCAGCAACAGTAATGTGTAAGTGCTATCATTATTAATAACAATCTATATTTCAATACTGCTTGGAGGCCTCACATAAGATTAGTGGCTCATTATGTTAAGCTATATGTAAATACACAGACACAGAGTGTTTATTTATAAAGTAGCCCTTATCTAGACCAACAAGACAAAATAAGGGAGAGCAAGAGGAATTTTTATTACTTTCAGTTTATAGAAGGGGAAAAATTTAGATTAGGTATGATTATGAATAAAAATGGCTAAAAGATACAAGTAAATTTTGGCTCTTTCAGGCCAAGGTGATCAGCTGTCTTGTGAGAGTTTGGTGTTTTATAGAGGGTTTCAAGAATATTACCTTAGGATAAAGTTACCCCCCACCACCAACTGAAAGCAACTAGAAAACAATCAATTCATTGAGACGTTATTCATATGAACTTCCTACTGAAATGGTTAGATGTTGTCTCAGGAGACAGTTTCTGGGGTACTATTCTCTCTGGATATCTCTAAGGTGGAATCACAGAAGTCTGCGTACTTTTATGGAATAGCAAAAGAAAAATTGTTAATACAGCAAACAAAGAAGGACCAGTGTTCCTGGTTATGGAATGGACTCCATGTTATGGCTGGACTCCACGACCTTAAAGGTCCTTTCCAACCAAAACGATTCTATGATTCTAAGTCTTTTTTTTTTTTTAACCCTAGCACAAAATTATCCAGAATAACTTGTGTGCATTCTTCTCGAACCATAGCCAATATGAGCCCAAACCAGCCTGAACTGCTTGAAATTTCTGTGAGGAATAGTCCTATCAATCAATTTTTTGCAAGTCCAGCCTGTGGCATAGTCAGAGTCTCTGCATGTTTTGTGTGTGCAGCACAAGATACTGCAAAAAAACTTCCAGAAAACAAAAATAAACACACTCTCATATTCCTAATTGTTCAAATCACACTGTGATGTTGCATGCATTGAGAGGTTCAATTTACACATTGACTTTCTGGAGCAAGATTTGTGTTTGTGGGTGCCTGGGAACTTCTATATCAAAACCTTTATTGCATTCCTGTCTCTTACTCCTTTCTGTCTTTGCACATGGTACTTGAGGCTACCTAAAATAAAGCCCTTTGGAGGTAGGGGAATTTCACACACCAGCATGTCTCCTCACCGTGCAGCTTCTTGGTAGTTGTACTATTTTGGTTCCTTTGCTCTAGGAAATGAGAGTTATTTGTCCTAGAAAAATCATCTAAGCACAAGCTGCTGTGGTCCCAGAGGACATTGCTACTTTTCCCTGATGGCCTTCTGCTCTTTGTGTCCCAACAAGTCTGGTTTTTATGTGACATGAGCACTTGATCTGGAAAGGAGAACTGAGTCTCCTGAAAAGTGAAGGTATAATAAGTCTTAATAAAAGACCATTTCACTCTGTGACAAGGATAAATCAGCCCTGTTGCTCCAAAAAGCTGTTAGATGAACAGGTGAAATGTTTAGGGATGGACATCAGAAGAGAGTAAGTGACTGTCTTTAGTGGCATTCATTAGAGATGTGTTTCCTGAAAAAATTCATCTCTCTGCAGCTTTCTTTCCTCTTAGGGAGAACTATTTTCCCAGCATCTCTGCAAGAAGGAAGAGGTAGGCACCAATTATTTTATAATTCTTTTCTACATTCATATTTGGAACATGTTTTATCTTGACCAAAATAACATCATCACCACGAGCCAATTCCTCTCTAGCTCCCTGCTCCCCCAACAGCAAAAAGTGCAAACTGAAATGGCCAGTTTTTAACTACTTTTCCACTCTGTTAAGGTTGCGTAGATCTCAGGTTTAAAGCTCAAGGGAAGCAGAGCCCTGAGACATGCAGGAGACAGATGGAGGTGAGTGTGCAGAGACAGGCTGCTGCAACTGCGGTTTGCACATGTGGAGGCAGTGTTACATAGATCCACCCTCCAGCTCAAGGAAGGCCATCTAGCTGCACTTATTTCACAGAATCACACAGAATGGTTAGGGTTGGAAGGGACCTCTGGAGATCATCCAGTCCAACCCCCTGCCAAAGCAGGGTCACCCAGAGCAGGTTGCATAGGGTCGTGTCCAGGCAAATTCTGAATATCTCCAGAGAAGGAGACTCCACAACCTCCCTGGGCAGCCTGTTCCAGTGTTCTGGCACCTTCAAAGTCAAGAAGTTTTTCCTCATATTCAGATGGAACTTCCCGTGTCTCAGTTTGTGCCAGTTGCCCCTTGTCCTGTCACTGGGCACCACTGAGAAGAGTCTGTCCCCCTCCTCTTGACACCCACCCCTAAGGTATTTGTAAGTATTGATAAGATCCCCCCTCAGTCTTCTCTTCTCCAGGCTGAACAGACCCAGCTCCCTCAGCCTCTCCTTGTAGGAGAGATGCTCCAGTCCTCTGATCATCTTTGTAGCCCTCCGCTGGACTCTCTCCAGTAATTGTTTGTCTTTCTTGAACTGGGCGGCCCAGAACTGGACACAGTACTCCAGGTGTGGCCTCACTAGGGCAGCGTAGAGGGGGAGGATAACCCCCCTCGACCTGCTGGCCACACTTTTGCTAATGCGCCCTCAGATACCACTGACCTTCTTGGCCCCAAGGGCACATTGTTGGCTCATGGTGAACTTGGTGTCCACCAGAATTTACTGAGTTATTTGACTTACTGAGCCCTACCAGGTGCCTTGACAATCAGATTGCTTCCTTTCCAGTGTTAGCAAACATGCAGCAGAACTGGTAATTACATCCCCTCTGTGGTCTTCCATAAGGGCTGGGTGTGGGGAGTTGGTTATCGGTTTGACAGTGTCTGAATTTCTGTGCCATTTCTGGCATCGGAGGCTTCTTAGCAAGAGGCAGAACTGAGCAGGGGCTGGAGCTGAGCTGCTCCTATTGTGGGAAAAGAGGAGCAAGTCGAGCATTGCACAACAGGGTGGAGACTTGTGATGGAAATCTCTGACGAGCTGGACCTTCTGCCCCACCACAGCAGTGAGAGATTGGAATCTATTTTGGGGAACTGCCACAGCTCTGAGCCCTCTCTCAACGGTAGCGTTTACCCTGTTTTCCACAGCAAAAGAGACAGCAGAAGTGTGGCAATGTCACAGGTGTTGTGTTGGGACAGATACCCTTGTTTGGCTGTGGTGAAGGAGACAAGGTGCAGAAGAAAAGCAGGGGCTTGGAAGGCAGAGGAGGACAAAGTTGCCACAACTCCTATTACTCCTTTCTCATTTGAGAAGCTCTCAAAGGCCATGTATTTGGTGTGTCCCCAGAAAATGAAACCCACTCACTCACATCTTCCAAAAATATAGTTTAAAAAATTCAAAACTTTTAAGCTGTCAGGGGGTGATGGATGCTTACAGGAAAAAGGAATCAAGCTGTGGCAGGTTAGGTTCTTCATCCTGGACCTGTGATGTAAGGCAGACATTTTTGAACTGTTCATAAACATTAGTTTCTGCAAAGCAACCAAAAGACAGGGTGTTGGTAAGTCAGTTGGCTTCCTTTTATTTTTGCAAAAGCAAGAAAATCTCTTGCTAAACATCCAGCAAAATCCAGCTTCCACTTCTGAAGCTTTTTTCTCTAATAAATGAGTGCTGATATTTCGTTTACTGCTGGGCTTCAGGGATCAGTGCAGAAAGCAAAAGTAATTTAACTAACTGGGACAAAATAACAAGTTTATTCCTTAACAAACAAAACAAAATATTCAAACTTATGGCTAGTAGCAATGGTTCAAGAGGGCTTGAATCCTGGTGTAGTCTCTGGAGATAAAATTTTTCTGAAGAAACAAAAAATAGTAACAGGCAAGAATTTCCTCTCTGCAGAGAAACAACACTCAATCAGTTTTAGCAGATAAAATGTTTTCTTAACTCCTATGGCATTTCACAATTGATGAACGTTTCCAAAATAGAGATAGTTAAAATATTATCTCTTTCCCACAAGCCTTTTTGGCTTATATTCTGGCTTCGTTAGCATTGTGACCCAGGCAGTTTAAATTTATAATCTCACCTCTCCATCGTCTATGCTGAGATGACTAATTAACGTGGCTGCCATGTGTAATTGCAGTAACAGATATCTCGTACCCTCACATTGTGTTTTGTTGTATTTTGCTATCATTTTGAACCAGGGATCCAAAAGAAGACAAATACTGTTGTGTAAGTCAATGTTTTCGTTCAGCTGAAGAATAGGCATAAATGATCTCAGGTTATCTTAGCTCTGTCTCTTAATTAAAACTATAGGAATGATGCAGGATGCTTTTCTACCAGGTCACCTCTTCAAAATTATTTGTGATTATTAAAGACCAGATGATGGCTCTACAGGTAGGGAGATGGTCAGAAAAGAGATGACCAGAATCTTGTTCTGTTTTTCCCTTAACTTGTCTTCAAGGAAATGGACAGAAAAACAGGGTTTTCTCTCAATATTTCTCTGCAGTAATAACTCCAAAGTTATCATACAGAGAAAAGTTACAAAATGCATTTTGGTGTTAAAACTCAGGCACCAATGCCTGGAGTATCAAGTTTCTTCCAAGACTGTTTTCACCTATGTCAAACACAGAGCTTTTCCCAAATCCACGGCAACTACAGTCACCCAAAGCAGGACTCTTCACCAGCAACAGATTGTGTACAAGAACCCTCTGGCAGAAGGACTACAGCTTAGATTCACAGCAAGAGATGTTGTGCCTTGCCCACCTTATTTCGTATATTATACTTCAGATTATTTCAAATTCTTTTCGAAATGTTAAACTTGTGGGGAAAAAAAAGTCACAGAGGTGCCAAAAAGAAAAATGAATCCTCTGTATCTAAATGGCAGAGACTTTTTTTCTCAGCTAGAAGAAAGGGAAGTTTGGCAGGGACCACAGACATCAGTCTGAGTGTTGAGTAGCTAATGAGAAAAAACATGAAGACCAATGATGTGCACCTACCTGAAGATAATCTGGCAGTCCATGGGAAATATAGATATTCATTAAAAAAAAAAGAAAAAAGGGAAAAAATGAAGCATTCAGACAACTGAATGCTATGAAAGCATTTAATTTGACAGTCCTGGAGTTGGTGCATATATTTCAATTGTATAAATTTCCACCACACCATTTTGCAAATTTATCTCCATGCTTTCCAGAGGGGATGTTGGACCTTTATTGACTGTGGACTGTTTTTTCTCAGTGCTAAAGGAAAGACAGCCAGGTCAAGAGGTAAAAACACGTATGGCTTTGTGAGAAAAGCAGACATCTGGGGGAAACAAGTTTTTGTGCTGTAAAGGGGGGTTGGAACTAGATGATCTTTAAGGTCCCTTCCAACCCAAACCATTCTATGATCCTATGATACGAAAGATATTATGCAGTAGCAAGCTCATGTCTGCATTACTCGTGGAGGAAGTCCTTAAAGCGTAAGCCCTGTTACTTTACACACTTTTTAATTTATCTTACTGTCGTACTGACCACCCACAGTGCTTCACCAGTGCTTTCAATGGCTGGTACTCACCTGAACCCTGTCAGCTATATCACTCTTTTACTGGAGACACTCTGCAGAGTGCCTGCCTTTCTTCTCCTTCAGTGTCATATTTTCTATCTTTTCCATGCTGACCACAGCCTC